>NC_137902.1:21861103-22461103 GCF_963455335.1 Martes martes
AGTTAAGCCTCTGCCTTTGGCTCAAGTCATGATCTCAGGGTCTGGGATTGAGCACCACATCAGGCTCTCTGCTCAGTGGTGATTCTGGTTCTCCATCTCCCTCTGTGATCTCTCTCACTTTTGCTCTCTCAAATAAATAAATAAAATCTTAAAAAAAAAATAATGACAAAGTAGCCCCTCTAGCATCACTGAGATTTCATTAAAAGGAGTTAGACTATAATCTTTGATCACAGAAGTCATATATCACAGAAGTCATACATTAAGTTTCCTATATTCTCAGGAACACACACATCCATGTCTATATTATCTAGCTGAAAGTTCTCAAAGTTGTAGAACTGGTCTAAAGCCTTTTCTTTGAACATTTGCATGTATTAATTTGGAAAGTTAATTTGGAATTTTCCATCTCCTATACTTTGGTGCTTAGTTGAAATATCACCTGTAATTAACTCTTCCATGTGATTCATTGCCAACTTATTGAAATCTATATCCTAGAGTAGTGGTTCTTTAAGTTTTTTGTGCATCGAGATCCTCTGAAAGTCTGTAAACTTTCTGTTTCTGATTCAGTGAGTCTCTACATTTCTAACAAGTTCTCAAGTAATGCTTATGCTACTGTGGTCCAGAGACCACACTTTGAGAACCACTATTGTAGGACAACAGGATGTCAATGTATTCCTACTCTTGTACTGTCTTGGAGTTAACATTTGGGAGATATAGAAAATTCATCCATGTGAACTTTTCATATAAAATTTAACAAATGTAATTCTTCCTCGCATCATCTCTGATCCTAGTGTCATAGAGTTAAGAAATTTGTTTCCAAATGACAAGTGATTCTATGAAGCAGTATGATCGATTTTGTTTATCAATCCTTCTATTTATTCAACTATGCAAAAAGTATCTGTTAATTATCCATATGGGCCCGGCATTGTATTCTGGGACAGTGTTTCTCAAAGTGTGGCCTCTGGCCCACCAGCATGAGCTGTGGGTTTTGTGGGTTTTTTGCATGAATCGGAATCACCTGGAGGGCTTGTTAAACACAGATGGCTGGGCTCCACCCCCAGTGTTTCTAATCTAGGAAGTCCAGAGTGGGGCATGAGAGTTTACATTTTCGCAGTTGTTACTGCTCAAGTGAGTAGACACTTCTAAACTGTCTTAAAGTATTAGGCATTTCTGTTTGCTTCTTCCAGTTTTAAAAGTAAAGAAAAACAATGTCTCTTTTTTTTTTAAATTAAAGTCTCCATCAAAATAATTTTAGAATTATTTGCCAACTAAAGAAAAAAGGCTTATTTTTAGCAGTACAAAATATACCATCTTTAATGATGACAAACTACAAATACAGTTCAGAGTTCATTTTATTTACAATCTCCTTTTTCTCATAATTCTCTTTCTTCCAATTAGCTCTTTCAAAACCAAGGGCTTGTAGGTGACAGCCATGAGCAAGAGTTTTTATAATCCTGTCAATCAAAATAAATTCCCAGCATAAAGATGTCATACTCTTGTTGGCAATGACTAAAATCCAGTGATGTATTTTAAAGGGTCCAGTGGACACACAAAAACAAAAGAGCACTACAATATTTTAGAATTCTGATTATAGCCAAGGTGTAGGAACTTGAATCAGAATAATCCCCCTGTTGAAAACAACTGTAAAATTAGGTGATAACATAAAATGACTGTTTTAAAGGCCTTGGAAATAAACTATGCACAGAGGACTCAAGAGGCTACAATTCATACAACGAGTTGAGCTCCATTTTCCCAGGGTTTTACTCCTGAGTCCATTTATTAATTCATGCTTGGGGGAATAGTCTCCTTAACAAAGTAGCAGTCACATTGGGCCAAGGAGACCGAAGTTTAAATTTAGGATGGGCAAAGCATCTAGGACTTAAAGGAAAGATACTGCAGATACAAGAAACACTTGAAGTGAGTAAAATAATATGCATGTAATCTCCCCTTGGAAATTCGTGATTGCACGTTATAGGATGAAACTTGAAGGAAAGCAGCAGAAGGTAGCAGCTGTTTGGAGATTAAAGAACGGAGCTGCACAGTGATTTCAGCCACCATTCAGTTCTGGGAAAACAAAATTGAAGTTCAAATCCCATCAAGGTGCAGTGGTCCTTTCCCTAGTTTTGTTTGTTTTTTTGAGAACCCAGAACTTTCATATCATAGCGACAAGGGCAAAACTCACATAGAGCAGTTCTAACAAACCCTAAAAACAAATCTCATCCAGATGAAGTTTGTGTATTCTATCCATCACCCAAAAGAAATGTTTATACAATATGATAAAGGTAATTCGTCTAGAGTATTTAAATAATTATACTATGTCTGGGATCCAAATAAAAGTTTGAAGCATGCAAGAAAACAGGACTAAAATACTGAAAGAGAGAGAGACAGAAAGAGAATAGAAGAGACCCACAGATGAGCCACATAAACAGGCATATCAAAATAATAATAATTAATAGGTTTAAAAAATAAATAAAAGGGGTATAGTGCCTAAAGAATCCTATAAGCTATAAAAAATAGTCTACAGTGGAAAAAAAGTTTAATTTTGAACCTAAGAATCCAATAAAGGGGTGTAACAGAAGAACAGAGTATGTTTGATTGGGAAGGATGTCGGAATAATGTGATCAGATTGATGCTTTAGATGAAAAAAAGATGAGGCTATTTTAACACACCTTTTTTTTTTTTTTTTAAGATTCTATTTATTCGCACTTTTTTTTTTAGAGATTTTATTTATTCATTTGCCAGAGAGAGCACAAGCAGGGAGAGCAATAGGCAGAGGGAGAGGCAGGCTCCCCACTAAGCAAGGAGTCCAATGTGAGATTTGAGACTTGATCCCAGGACCCTGAGATCATGACCCAGCTGAAAGCAGACACTTAACTGACTGAGCCACCCGGGTGCCCCAACACACTTCTAATTACATTCCATAAAGAGAGGAAGATTTGTAGGCAATATTTGAAGAAATACTGGCCAATAAAACTCTCCAAAACTGGCAAAAAAAAAAAAACCACTGAAATGTAGCATCAAGAGCAAATTAATATTAACCTCATTAATAGCATGAGGCTAGCATGAGGCATCTTTGATTTTTTACTTTGGATTCATTCATGAGACTCGCTGAGGGTAGTTAGATGATAGCATACAATACAAAGAAGAGACTTGGAAAATATTTCCATATTAGGGCTTCTTCTCTCATTCTTCTATTATCATCATAGAAGGATATACCTCATACAGACAAACTGCTGAACCAAAGGGGATGGCAAACACATAAAGCCCTTGTGCAAACAGGTGTCTCCTTTCTGCAGACCCAGCCAAACCACCAAAGCTCATCCAACCTCACCCAACCTGCGGATGCGTGACTAAGAATTAAAGACTCTTGTTTATAATTCTAGATTTAAGTTAATGTTTGAAGGATTTTTTTTTTCAGGACTAGGTGACAACAGCAAAAAATATAAGATGTAAATTTACTAAGTTCTCTATAAATTAAGAGAAAGTTACTGGGAAGATGGGATAGAAATACTTTTCTCTCTTCTCCTCAGTGATATGTTTAAGAACATTGGGCGTTAGATATTACAAACAAAATGATTTTGTAAAGTAGAAACAAGAAGGCCGATCAGCTGGGTACCTAACGGTCCAAAGAACAACATGGTGGCAAGTTCCCTGGGTTTTCTTTTTGCCTTCTATATCATAGATTTCGAGTTGGAAAAACTGACAACCTAAAAATTCCAATAGTCACAGACCAAAAAATCCTAACAGACTGTTCTCTCGAGCCAGAGGACAAAGAAAGGTACAGACTACCAAGACACAAACTTTTAGTCAATAACTACACTACTTAAGAAAAACACAACTGAAAACACACACACACACACACACGCACGCACACAACCCTACCTGTGGTTTCACTTTCAACCATGTCAACGAAGGCCACATGAGGATTTTAACCTTCCATTCTTCCCAGGCTGTGACAAGGTATGCCAACACCCCCACCCATCAAGGTAGTATCAGAGAAGAGAGAGGAGGAAGCAAAGATTTTCATCCCTGCCAGGCAATAATAAGGCACTCCTTCCCCAAAATGAAGACCATATAGGGAACTTAGACTTCCACATGTACTCGAAGTAATGGGGAGTCCCTCTCTTTTCCTTCTGAGGTAGTGTACAGGAGGCCTAGCGAAGACACATGCCTTTCACAACTGTCCAGTGGTAACAAGGCAACCCTCACTTGGGTGTTGTTGAGGCTATGCAGACAGCAGTACTAAGAACTTTTAGTCTTCCAGACAGTGAGGTATTTGTGCTAACCTAGTGGGGAGCCAGAACTCTAATCCCACCTGGTAGTAACAAGAAGAAACCCTTGTGACTGTCAAAGATACTGAGAGGGCAATGTGGAATTCTTCCCCCACCTGGCAGTAATGAAACAGCAGTCCATTTTCTCTGTTGGGAAGAAGCAACTAAACCAGAGGTTTAAATAACAGAATACCATAATTGAAAATCTCTCATCATATCTAGAACCAGGAAGATCACAATCTAAATGAAAAAAAGACAAGCAATAGAAGCAAAGACCAAGATGACAGAAATATTATAATTATCTGAGAACAATTTTAAAGTAGCCCTCAAAAAAATACCTCAAGGAACAATTATGAGCACACTTGAAACAAATGTAAACATAGAAAATCTCAAGAAATAAATAGAAAGACACAGCCAATGGAAGACAAAGAATAACCAAATGAATATTTTAGAACTAAAAACTACAATAAGTAAAACATAAAACTCAGTAGACAGGCTTAGAAAAAGAATGGGGAAGACAGAAGAAAAATATAAATGTAGAAATTATCAATAAAATATTACTAAATCAATCCCAAAAAGTATAAAAAGAATCACACACCACAGTCAGTTGGGATTTATACCAGTTATTCAAAGCTCACTCACCATTTGAAAATCTATTAATGTAATCCATCATATCAACAGAATAAAAGAGAAAATCACATGATCCTACTAACAGACGTATTAGGAGCACTTGACAGAATCCAGCCCTCATCCATGACTAATATTCTAGGTAAGTTGGGAATAGAGGGGAATTTTCTCAACTTTATAAAGTCTATCTACAAAAAATCTCCAACTAACATCATACCTAATGAAAAAATTCAATGCTTTTCCACAAGATTAGGTACAAGGCAAGGATGTCTACTCTCACTACTCTTTTTCAACATCACAGTAGAAGTCTGTGCTAATGCAATAAGGCAAGAAAAGGAAACAAAAGTTATGCATATTGAGAAAGAGGATATAAAACTGTCTCATTCACAGATGTCATGATTATCTATGTAGAAAATATGAAAGAAACAAACAAACCAACCTGGAACTAATAAGCAACTGTCACAAGTGGCAGATGCAAGGTTAATAAACAGAAGGCAATTATTTTCCTATATATTAACAATGAGCAAGTGGAATTTGAATGATAAAACAATACCATTTACATTTATATCCTGTCAAAATGAAATACTCAGGTATAATTCTAACGAAGTATGTGTAAGATCTATATGAGGAAAACCAGAAAACTCTGATGAATGAAATAAACAACTAAATAAATGGAGACATATTCCATGTTCATGGACAGAAAGAGTTTTTATTGTAAAGATGTCAGTTCTTCCCAATTTGATATGTAGATTTGATGTAATCTCAATCAAACCTCCAGCACATTATTTTGTGAATATCAACAAACTGATTCTAAAGCTTATATAGAGAGGCCCAACACCCAGAATAGCCTACAGAAAATTGAAGGAAAAGAACAAGGTTGGGAGACTGATGCTACCCACCTTCAAGACTTACTATAGTACTATATTAAACAAGACAGTATGGGAGTACATGGGTGGCTCAGTCAGTTAAGTGTCTTCCTTCAGTTTAGGTCATAA
The DNA here is from genome assembly GCF_963455335.1 of Martes martes. Taxonomy (NCBI): domain Eukaryota; kingdom Metazoa; phylum Chordata; class Mammalia; order Carnivora; family Mustelidae; genus Martes; species Martes martes. The sequence goes on from NC_137902.1 coordinate 21,866,994, forward strand.
TCTCAGGGTCCTGGGATTGAGCCCCACATCAGGCTCCCTGCTCAGCAGGGAGTCTGTTTCTCTTTTTCCCTTCCCTTTCCTCCTAACCTTCCCTCACCCTGCTCATGGGTGCACTCGCTCACTCGCTCTCTCTCGCAAATAGAAAAATAAAATCTTTAAAAAGAGACAGTGTGATATCGGCAAAAGAATAAACAGATAGAGCAATGAAACAAAATAGAGATCCCAGAAATAGACCACCATAAATATAGTCAACTGATCTTTGACAAAGGACCAGAGACAATACAATGGAGAAAATAGTCTCTTCAACAAATGGTGATAAAACAAGTGAGCATCTACATGCAAAAAATAAATAAACAAACAAATAAATAAATCTAGACAGTCTACACCCTTCACAAAAATTAATTTAAAACAAATCATAAATGTAAATGTAAAACAGAAAACTATAAAATTGCTAGAAATAACATAGGGGAAAGCCTACATATCTTTGGGTATGGTGATGTCTTTTTATTTTTATTTATTTTTATTTTTTTAATAAGCATATAATGTATTTTTATCCCCAGGGGTACAGGTCTGTGAATTGCCAGGTTTACACACTTCACAGCACTCACCATAGCACATACCCTCCCCAATGTCCATAACCCCACCCCCTTCTCCTGACCCCCCTTCCCCCAGCAACCCTCAGTTTGTTTTATGAGATTAAGAGTCACTTATGGATTGTCTCTCTCCCGATCCCATCTTGTTTCATTTATTCTTCTCCTACCCCCCAAACCTCCATTTTGCATCTCCACTTCCTCATATCAGGGAGATCATATGATAGTTGTCTTTCTCTGACTGACTTATTTCACTAACCATGATACCCTCTAGTTCCAAACACGTCATAGCAAATGGCAAGATTTCATTTTTTTGATGGCTGCATAGTATTCTGTTGTATATATATACCACCTCTTCTTTATCTATTCATCTGTTGATGGACATCTAGATTCTTTCCATAGTGTGGCTATTGTAGACATTGCTGCTATAAACATTCGGGTGCATGTGCCCCTTCGGATCACTACATTTTTATCTTTAGGGTAAATACCCAGTAGTGCAATTGCTCGCTCATAGGGTAGCTCTATTTTCAACTTTTTGAGGAACCTCCATGCTGTTTTCCAGAGTGGTTGCACCAGCTTGCATTCCCACCAACAGTGTAGGAGGGTTCCCCTGTCTCCGCATCCTCGCCAGCATCTGTCATTTCCTGACTTGTTAATTTTAGCCATTCTGACTGGTGTGAGGTGCTATCTCATGGTGGTTTTGATTTGTATTTCCCTGATGCCGAGTGATGTGGAGCACTTTTTCATGTGTCTGTTGGCCATCTGGATGTCTTCTTTGCAGAAATGTCTGTTCATGTCTTCTGCCCATTTCTTGATTGGATTATTTGTTCTTTGGGTGTTGAGTTTGTTAATTTCTTTATAGATTTGGGATACTAGCCCTTTATCTGATATGTCATTTGCAAATATCTTCTCCCATTCTGTCAGTTGTCTTTTGGTTTTGTTAACTGTTTCCTTTGCTACGCAAAAGCTTTTGATCTTGATGAAATCCCAATAGTTCATTTTTGCCCTTGCTTCCCTTGCCTTTGGCGATGTTCCTAGGAAGACGTTGCTGTGGCTGAGGTCGAAGAGGTTGCTGCCTATGTTCTCCTCAAGGATTTTGATGGATTCCTTTCTCACATTGAGGTCCTTCATCCATTTTGAGTCTATTTTTGTGTGTGGTGTAAGGAAATGGTCCAATTTCATTTTTCTGCATGTGGCTGTCCAATTTTCCCAACACCATTTATTGAAGAGGCTGTCTTTTTTCCATTGGACATTCTTTCCTGCTTTGTCGAAGATTAGTTGACCATAGAGTTGAGGGTCTATTTCTGGGCTCTCTATTCTGTTCCGTTGATCTATGTGTCTGTTTTTGTGCCAGTACCATGCTGTCTTGATGATGACAGCTTTTTAATAGAGCTTGAAGTCCGGAATTGTGATGCCACCGACTTTGGCTTTCTTTTTCAATATTCCTTTGGCTATTCGAGGTCTTTTCTGGTTCCATATACATTTTAGGATTATTTGTTCCATTTCTTTGAAAAAAATGGGTGGAATTTTGATAGGGATTGCATTAAATGTGTAGATTGCTTTAGGTAGCATAGACATTTTCACAATATTTGTTCTTCCAATCCAGGAGCATGGAACATTTTTCCATTTCTTTGTGTCTTCCTCAATTTCTTTCATGAGTACTTTATAGTTTTCTGAGTACAGATTCTTAGCCTCTTTGGTTAGGTTTGTTCCTAGGTATCTTATAGTTTTGGGTGCAATTGTAAATGGGATTGACTCCTTAATTTCTCTTTCTTCTGTCTTGTTGTTGGTGTAGAGAAATGCAACTGATTTCTGTGTGTTGATTTTATATCCTGACACTTTACTAAATTCCTGTACAAGTTTTGGCAGTTTTGGAGTGGAGTCTTTTGGGTTTTCCACATAGAGTATCATATCATCTGCGAAGAGTGATAGTTTGACTTCTTCTTTGCTGATTTGGATGCCTTTAATTTCCTTTTGTTGTCTGATTGCTGAGGCTAGGACTTCTAGTACTATGTTGAAAAGCAGTGGTGATAATGGACATCCCTGCCATGTTCCTGACCTTAGCGGAAAAGCTTTCAGTTTTTCTCCATTGAGAATGATATTTGCAGTGGGTTTTTCCTAGATGGCTTTGATAATATTGAGGTATGTGCCCTCTATCCCTACACTTTGAAGAGTTTTAATCAGGAAGGGATGCTGTACTTTGTCAAATGCTTTTTCAGCATCTATTGAGAGTATCATATGGTTCTTGTTCTTTCTGTTATTAATGTGTTGTACCACATTGATTGATTTGCGAATGTTGAACCAACCTTGCAGCCCTGGAATAAATCCCACTTGGTCATGGTGAATAATCCTTTGAATGTGCTGTTAAATCCTATTGGCCAGTATTTTGGGGAGAATTTTAGCATCTGTGTTCATTAAGGATATTGGTCTGTAATTCTCTTTTTTGATGGGATCCTTGTCTGGTTTTGGGATCAAGGTGATGCTGGCCTCATAAAATGAGTTTGGAACTTTTCCTTCCATTTCTATTTTTTGGAACAGTTTCAGGAGAATAAGAATTAGTTCTTCTTTAAGTGTTTGGTAGAATTCCCCTGGGAAGCCATCTGGCCCTGGGCTTTTGTTTGTTTGGAGATTTTTGATGACTCTTTCAATCTCCTTACTGGTTATGGGTCTGTTCAGGCTTTCTATTTCTTCCTGGTTCAGTTGTGGTAGTTTATATGTCTCTAGGAATGCATCCATTTCTTCCATATTGTCAAATTTGTTTGCATAGAGTTGCTCATAGTATGTTCTTATAATTGTTTGTATTTCTTTGGTGTTAGTTGTGATCTCTCCTCTTTCATTCATGATTTTATTTATTTGGGTCCTTTCTCTTTTCTTTTTTTTCTTCTCTTTTCTTTTTGCTAAGTCTGGCCAGGGGTTTATCAATCTTCTTAATTCTTTCAAAGAACCAGCTCCTAGTTTCATTGATTTGTTCTATTGTTTTTTTGGTTTCTATTTCATTGATTTCTGCTCCGATCTTTATTATTTCTCTTCTCCTGCTGGGTTTAGGCTTTCTTTGTTGTTCTTTCTCCAGTTCCTTTAGGTGTAGGGTTAGGTTGTGTATTTGAGACCTTTCTTGTTTCTTGAGAAAGCTTGTACCACTATATATTTTCCTCTCAGGACTGTCTTTGCTGTGTCCCACAGATTTTGAACCGTTGTGTTTTCATTATCATCTGTTTCCATGAATTTTTTCAATTCTTCTTTAATTTCCTGGTTGACCCATTCATTCTTTAGAAGGATGCTGTTTAGTCTCCATGTATTTGTGTTCTTTCCAAATCTCCTCTTGTGATTGAGTTCTAGCTTCAGAGCATTGTGGTCTGAAAATATGCAGGGAATGACCCCAATCTTTTGATACCAGTTGAGACCTGATTTATGACCCAGGATGTGGTCTATTCTGGAGAATGTTCCATGTGCACTAGAGAAGAATGTGTATTCTGTTGCTTTGGGATAGAATGTTCTGAATATATCTGTGATGTCCATCTGGTCCAGTGTGTCATTTAAGGCCTTTATTTCCTTGTTGATCTTTTGCTTGGATGATCTGTCCATTTCAGTGAGGGGAGTGCTAAAGTCCCCTACTATTATTGTATTATTGTTGATATGTTTCTTTAATTTTGTTATTAATTGGTTTATATAGTTGGCTGCTCCCACATTAGGGGCATAGATATTTAAAATTGTTAGGTCTTCTTGTTGGACAGACCCTTTGAGTATGATATAGTGTCCTTCCTCATCTCTTATTATAGTCTTTGGCTTAAAATCTAATTGGTCTGATATAAGGATTGCCACCCCAGCTTTCTTCTGATGTCCATTAGCATGGTACATTGTTTTCCACCCCCTCACTTTAAATCTGGAGGTGTCTTTGGGTCTAAAATGAGTTTCTTGTAGGCAGCATATTGATGAGTTTTGTTTTTTTATCCATTCTGATACACTGTGTCTTTTGATTGGGGCATTTAGCCCATTAACATTCAGGGTAACTATTGAGAGTTATGAATTTAGTGCCATTGTATTGCCTGTAAAGTGACTGTTACTGTATATTATCTCTGCTCCTTTCTGATCTACTACTTTTAGGCTCTCTCTTTGCTTAGAGGACCCCTTTCAATATTTTCTGTAGAGCTGGTTTGGTGTTTGCAAATTCTTTCAGCTTTTGTTTGTCCTGGAAGCTTTTTATCTCTCCTTCTATTTTCAATAATAGCCTAGTTGGATATAGTATTCTTGGCTGCATGTTTTTCTTGTTTAGTGCTCTCAATATATCATGCCAGTTCTTTCTGGCCTGCCAGGTCTCGGTGGATAAGTCCACTGCCAATCTAATATTTTTACCATTGTATGTTACAGACTTCTTTTCCTGGGCTGCTTTCAGGATGTTCTCTTTGTTACTAAGATTTCTAAGTTTTACTATTAGATGACTGGGTGTGAGCCTCATTTTAATGATTTTGAGGAGAGTTCTCTGTGCCTGCTGGATTTTGATGCTTGTTCCCTTTGCCATATTAGGGAAATTCTATACCATAATTTGCTCCAATATACCTTCTGCCCCCCTCTCTCTTTCTTCTTCTTTGGAACCCCAATTATTCTAACATTGTTTTGTCTTATGGTATCACTTATCTCTCAAATTCTCCCCTCGTGGTCCAGTAGCTGTTTGTCCCTCTTTTGCTCAGCTTCTTTATTCTTTGTCATTTGGTCTTTATATCACTAATTCTTTCTTCTGCCTCATTTATCCTAGCAGTGAGAGCTTCCATTTTTGATTGCACCTCATTAATAGCTTTTTTGATTTCAACTTGGTTAGATTTTAGTTCTTTTATTTCTCCAGAAAGGGCTTTTATCTCTCCAGAGAGGGTTTCTCTAATATCTTCCATGCCTTTTTCAAGCCCGGCTAGAACCTTGAGAATTGTCATTCTGAAATCTAGATCTGACATATTACCAATGTCTGTATTGATTAGGTCCCTAGCCTTCAGTATTGCCTCTTGTTCTTTTTTTTTTTTTTGTGGTGAGTTTTTCCACCTTGTCATTTTGTCCAGATAAGAGTATATGAAGGAGCAAAGAAAACACTGAAAGTGTGGCAAAGACCCCAGGAAAATGCACTTTAACCAAATCAGAAGAGACCTCAAATTGTGGGAGGGAGAAAGGGGATAAAAAGAAGTTCAGAAAAAAAAATTTTAAAAAGAAAATAAAGAAAAAATATATATATAAAAATATATATATATATATATATTAGATAAACTAGTTAAAAAACGTTAAAAAAGAAAAGGTAAAAGTTAAAAAAAAATTAGCAGAAGAAAAAAAATTAAATTAAAAAAAATTAAATTAACCACAAGACTAAAGAATCATGGGGAGAAAGCCATGAGTTCCGTGCTTTGCTTTCTCCTCCTCTGGAATTCTGCTTCTGTCCTTGGTAGGTGAACTTGGTCTTGGCTGGGTTTCTTGTTGATCTTCTGGGGGAGGGGCCTGTTGTAGTGATTCTCAGGTGTCTTTGCCCGAGGCAGGATTGCACCGCCCTTACCAGGGGCCGGGCTAAGTAATCCGCTCAGGTTCGCTTTTGGGAGCTTTTGTCCCCTGAACACTTTCCTTAGAGTTCCGGGGGATGGGAATGAAAATGGCTGCCTCCCAGTCTCTGGCCCAGAGGAGCCGAGAGCTAAGGGTTCCGCTCCTCAGTGTGTCTCAGTGAAAAGAGCCCAATCACTCCTGTCTCCCTGGCCTCTGGCCGTGCTCTAAGCTCACCCAGCCTGCGACCTGTTCAAGGTAACCCCGAGCTGAGAGCTCACTCCTTGGCTCTGTCTCTGTAGCCAGCTTCCCCACTCTAATACCTGCGAGCTCTGTGACACTCAGACACCCCCGATCTTTCTGTGACCCTGCGGGACCTGGGGCCACACTGGCCCTCGTGGGCTTCACCCCGCTTTAGCCTCTGGAGCGATGTCCCTCAGTGGAGCAGACTTTTAAAAGTCCTGATTTTGTGCTCCATTGCTCCGCTGCTTGCCGGGAGCCGGCCCATCCCCCCACGGTCTATCTTCCCGTCTCTTTAGATTCACTTCTCCGCTGGTCCTACCTTTCAGAAAGTGGTCGATTTTCTGTTTCTAGAATTGCTGTTCTTCTTCTCTTCAATCTCCTGTTGGATTTGTAGGTGTTTGCAATGGTTTGATAAGCTATCTAGCTGATCTCCTGCTACCTGATGTAGTCTCAACCTGCTACTTCTCCGCCATCTTGACTCCTCCTGGTGATGTCTTTTTAGATACAACACTGAAAACACAATCCATGAAATACCTGATAGGCTGAAATTCATTAAAATTTAAAAGTTCTCCTTTATGAAAGACAAAATCAAGGGAATTAAAAGACAAGTCACAGATTGGAAGAAAAGACTTCTGATAAAGGATTGCTGTACAAAATATACAAAATGTTCTCAAAACTCTTTAAAAACTCTTAACAACAGGAAAACAACACAATTCAAAGTGAGCCAAAATCATAACAGAGACCTCAATTAAGAAGATATAAAGATAGGAAATAAGTTTATGAAGCTCCACATCATATGTCATCACAAAACTGTAAATTAAAACAACCATGAGGTATTGATACACACCTTCAAATAACCAAAATACAGAACACCAACACCACCAAACGCTGACAAAGGTAGGGAGCAACAGGAATGCTCATACATTGCTGGTGGAAATACAACATGGTATGGCCACTTTGGATACAGTTTAGCAGTTTCATATAAAACCAAACATACTCTTAAAATATGATCCAACAATTATGCTTGTTTGTACTTACTCAAAAGAGTTTAAATTTATGCCCACACAAAAACCTCCATAAGAATGTTTATAACAGCTGTGTTCACAATTGCCAAAATTTGGATGCAACCAAGAATGCCCTTCAGTAGGTGAATGGAAACATAAACTGCTACACCCAGACACTGTAATATTATTCAGCTCTATTAAGCTATGAAAACACATGGAGGAAACCTAAATGCATATTACTCTGTGAGCAAAGCCAATAGGGAAAGATGACATATTGTATGATTCCAACTCTATAACATTCTGGGAAAAGTGAAACTATGGGATGGTAAAAAGTTCTGTGGTTGCCAAGGATTGGGGCATCATGGAGAAATGAAAAGGTAGAGCACAGAGAACTTTTAGGGCAATAAAAATACTCTGTTATTATAATAATGGATGCATATATGCCATTATATATTGTCCACAGAATGCACAGTACAAAGGTGAACCCTAAGGTGAACTATGGATTTACATGGTTACAAAATGTCACCCTAAGTTCATGTTTGGTTAAAAAAAAAAAAAAAAGGTACCGGTCTGGTGAGTGGTGTTGATAATGAGGGAGGATATGTATATGTGGGGCTTATGAGAAATTTCTGTAACTCCCTCTCAGTTTTGTTGTAAACTGAAAACTGCTTTAAAATGAATAAAGTGTTAAAAAAGAATACAAAGTAGGAAGAATTCACCTACCAGTTTCAAGATGTATTATACATCTATAGTACCAAGACTGTATGGAGGGTAAGCACACAAATCCATGGAACAGAACAGAGCTCAGAAATGAAAACCCAATATGACCAACTCATTTTTGTCAAAGAGCAAAATCTTATGGGGGAAGATACTTTTCAACTTAACACTCACACCTTATGCAAAAAATAACTCAAAATATATCATAGGCTTAAACACAAAGTGTAAAATTATAATATGTAGTGAAAAAAAAAAAGAAAAAAGGAAAAGAAACCTTACGACTCTAGGGATAAGAAAGAATTCTCAGACCTGACACCAAAAGCATAACCCATAAAAGGAAAAATTGGTAAACTGGGCAGCCACAAAATTAAAAACTCTTATTCTGTGAAGGATTCTATGAAAAGGATAAAAATGCAAGCTCTATAGTGGGAGATAATGTATGCAAACCATACATCTGAAAAAGGATGAGTATCTAAAATGTATTTAAAAACCTCTCAAATCTCAACAATAAAAGAAGAAAATCAAATAATCAAAGCAGAATATAAGCAACAGACATTTCGCCAACAAAAGTGTAAGAATAGGGGCGCCTGGGTGGCTCAGTGGGTTAAAGCCTCTGCTTTGGGCTGGGGTCGTGATCCCAGGGTTCTGTGATCCAGCCCCGCATCGGACTCTCTGCTCAGCAGGGAGCCTGCTTCACCTCCTCTCTCTCTGCCTGCCTCTCTGCCTACTTGTGATCTCTGTCTGTCAAGTAAATAAATAAAATCTTCAAAAAAAAAAAAAAGTGTAAGAACAATTCAAAGGAGGAAGGATAGGCTTTCAGATGATGGTGTTGGAGCAACTCAACTTCATAAAATAAACAAAAGAACCTTAATCTAAGTCTCACACCCTATGCAAAAGTTAACTTGAATATATCACAGAAATAAATTTGAAGTTTAAAACTACATATTTAAGAAAAAAATAGGAGAAATCTTACGATGTTTACTTACAGATTACTTTTAAAAAAGTCAAAGAATGACGGGAAGGAAAAAAACTATATGTTGTTTTAAAAGACTTTAACTATTGGGAAGATTGAAAGTGAATGGATGGAAAATAAATACAATGCAACAGTTTGGTAAAAAGGAAAAAAAACAGGCATACCTGTATCACTAGCATACAAAGTCAATTTAAGATAAGAAAATAATCAAATTATTGATTTCATTTTGGAGCATTTCAAAATGATAAAAGGATGCATTTTAAAGGAAGATATGACATTTCTAAATTTATTAGATCCTAATAAAACATCTCTAAAGTATATAAAACAAAGTATATAAAAGAGAGTATATAAAAACAAAGTATATAAAACAAATTATATTTTAAAAATTTGTTAAATCTCTTTTAATAAGTAAAAATTAAGCAGAAAATTAAGATCATAGAATATTTGAAAACATGATTTGGAACTTGATCTAAGGAACATATACAGAACACATTCCTTTAAGTGTGCTTAGAACATTTATCGTTATTGATTATGGAGTAGACCATTAAGTAAGTTTTGACTAATTTTAAATACTTGAAATCATAAACAGTATTTTTTCTAATCATAGGGGAAGAAACAGCCATTTAAGACAAAACAGTGACCAGGGAAACACAAATGTTTGAAAATTAAAGATAATATTTGTCCATAACTCATTAATCAAAAAATAAATTATAATGGAAATTGGGACATATTTTAAGGTGAATGATAATGAATGAGGTGTGTCAAAACTTGTCATGCTGCTAAAGCAGTGATTAAAAGGGAAATAAAAAGTTTTAAGTGTGTATGTGTGTGTGTGTGTATGTGAAAAAGGTGGGAAAAATAATATTAGCTTTTACATCATGAGAATTAAAAAAAAAATTAGCAAAGTAAGTCTAAAGTGAAAAAAAGGAAAGAAAAATATGCAAAATGGGTATAGCCAAAAGTTGTTTTTAACAATTAATAAAGTTGATAAACTTCTAGGAAGACTGGTCAACAAAAATGAGAGAAAACAAAAATTACAAATATCAAGAATTAAAAGAACGTTGATGTAAGTCTAGTAGCAAAATAATAAGAGTAGTATGAGAGGATAATAGAAAAAATTATGGAACAGATTTGAAAGTTCAGATTTAATGTATAAGTTTTTTGAAAAAACACAATGTACCAAAATGAATGCAAAAAGAAATATATAGTTTTTATTTTACATTATGTTAGATTACAACATACTTTTTAGATTTAAAATTTATAACTATTTGGGTTGTTTAGTTCTTCTGGTTTCTAAAATATGTATATGTACATATATAGAACAAATTATGCATGTAAATAAAAATTTCCCATACAGTAAACTCCAAGTCCTGACCACTTTTTTTTTTAAGATTTTATTTATTTATTTGTGAGAGAGAGAGAAAGAGCAGTAGGCAGAGGGACAAGCAAATAAAACACTGCTCAGCAGGGACCCCAACGCGGGACTCAATCCCAGGACCCTGGGGATCATGACCTGAGCCAAAGACAGATGCTTAATGGACTGAGCCACGCAGGTGCCCTAAGTCCTGACCACCTTAATGGTTATTTCCTCCAAACACATAAGGAAGATTAAATGTCAGTCTTACACAAATTCTCCCAGAACATAAAGTGTGAACACTTATTTTGCTAACATAACCTTGATTCCAAAATCTAGCAAAGACATTACACAAAAGGAAAATTAAACATAAGTTTTGAATATAATTGCAAAATCCCTAGACAAAAATATAAGCAAATCGGATTCACCAATATAATAGAATAATAGATCATTTTCAAGTGGTTTGTTCCAGGAATGCAAGATTACTTTAACATTTGATAATCAATTTATAACAATAGAACAAAGGAGGAAAATATGGGACTATTTCAAAAGATGCAGAAAAAGCATGTAGTAAAACTCAAAACCTATTCATGACTTTTAAGAAGACAGTAAACTAAGAATAAAAAAAATTTGTGATAATGTCATTTGCAAAATAATCCCCAAGAAACGTACTTTATAGTGAAATATGGAAATCTTCCCCCTGATTTTCTGAGCCTAATGCCACCAGATAAAGTAGCCCGCAGCCACCATCTCCATTCAGCACCGTATTTGTCTTCTTATCCAAAGCAATGCATAAATAAATAAGTACATAATAGAAATATTTGAAGGAGGGGCGCCTGGGTGGCTCAGTTGTTAAGTGCCTGCATTTGGTTCCGGTCATGATCTTAGGGTCCTAGGATCGAGCCCTGTGTCAGGCTCCCTGCTCTGCAGGAAGCCTGCTTCTCACTCTCCCTCTCCCCCTGCTTGTGCTCCCTCTCTGGCTGTCTCTATCTCTGTTAAATAAATAAAATCTTTAAAAAAAAATAAATAAATATTTGAAAGAAAGAAATAGATGTTCAATTTGTACATGAAATCATTAGGCACATAGAAATTCTGAAAGATTCCAAAATTATTAGAATTATTAAGTAAAATTAACACTAGGCACAAAATTAATATAAGAATTCCATTTCTGTAGGATAACAAATATTAATTAAAAATTAAGATAAATGTAATATTCAAAGTGTCACAAAACACCTTCTATATCTGAGAATAAATTTATTGAAAGGTGTGCAGGACTTCTACACTGAAAACAAATGAACATTGCTGAGAGAATTTAAAGAATGTCTACATAAAGAAAGAAAAATGTATTCACAGATTGGAGGACTCAATATTTTTAAAATGTTAATTTTTCCCTAATTGATGTATAGATGCAATGTAATCCCATTAAAAAGCCCAGTCTTTTCAAAATCAACAAGATAGTTCTGAAATGATCTGGAAGAATGAAGTAGGGGACTTCACACCAGACATCAAGATTTATTATAAAGTCACAATAATTAATAAGTGTTCTATTAGCACAGAATTCGACAAACTGACTAAACAGAGTAGAGTAGAAAACTCTGAAACAGACACACACAGTTACCTGATTTATAGTAATTATGTTACAGTAGTGTAGTGGGAAAAGGATGGTCTTTTTAATTAATGGTATTGGGTTAATTGGTAGACATATGAATGCTCATCCTTATAACTCATGCCATATACAGAAATTAATTACAGATGGACTATAGACATAAATTGGTAAGTAAAACAACACAGTTTACAGAAAAAATAAGATAATACATCCATGGATATGGTATGAGAAAAGATTTCTTAAACTAAAAATAAAAAGCATTACTATAAAGAAAAGTTTTGAAGTAGCTGCTGAATTGTGTTACATAAAGATTAAGAATTTCTATTCATCAGAAGATAGAATATAGAAAATGCAAACCACAGATTGGGACATTATATATAAATTATCACTACTGTCTCTATAAATCATATGAGGAAAATGATTATATAAAAACTTCTACGAATCAATAAGAAAGACTGACCACCTAATATTTTTTAAATGACTAAAGCCTGAGACAAGCACTTTAGAAAATAGGATATTCAAATGTTTGATAAATACTTTAAAAATACTCAGCATCATTATTCTTCAGGAAAATGTGAATTAAATGACTATGGGATACATCTAAACTTTCACCAGCATGACTTAAAAAAGATTATTTTTTATTTTTTATTTTTTTATTAATTTCTTTTTTATTAACATATAATGTATTATTTGTTTCAGGGGTACAGATCTGTGAATCTTACATAATTCACAGCACTCACCATAGCACATATCCTCCCCAATGTCCATCACCCAGCCACCCTATCCCTCCCCTGGCCCCCATCCCCAGCAGCCCTCAGTTCGATTCCTGAGATTAAGAGTCTCTTATGGTTTGTCTCCCTTTCCGGTCCCATCTTGTTTTATTTTTCCCTCCCTTCCCTGCACGAACCCCCACCCTGTCTCAAATTCCTCATATCTGAGAGAGTATATGATCATTGCCTTTCTCTGATTGACTTATAATATCCTCTAGTTCCATTCACAAAAAAAAAAAAAAAATTAGGTGTCGGTGAGGATGTAAAATTCCTCATATGTTGCTATTTGGAACAAACACTCTGAAAAGTTGGTACTATGCAGTACAGGTAAACACATGCTTTCCTATGACTTCTGAATTCTAGACCCAAGAATGTATCCTCAAGAGTGAGTGCTTATGTCTACCAAAGAATAGGAACAGTGAAGCTCATAGCCATTGTATTCATAATAGCCATAAAGGGGAAAGTATTTAAGGATCTGCTACTAGTGGAATGAAAAATAAATGGTTGTATATTCATACTGTTGGAATATTCCACGGCAATAGAATGAACCGGTCACTAGTACACACTACATGCACGACGAATCCTATAAATGTAATATTGAATTATAACACCCAGATACAAGAATATTTATTGTTTGGTCCTATTAAATATGTTCAAGAAGAGCAAAATTAATTTTTGGTGACAGAAAGTCAGAATAGGCATATCTTTGTCAGAGAGGATGCATATTGGTGCTATTGACTGGTAACGTTCGGGAAGCCTTTGTGATTCTGGAAAAGAAGTCTATCTATGTGTGTGTGCGCACGCACATGCATGTGTATGTGTAAAAGCAAAATCACTAAGCAATATAGTTAAGATTTGGACATTCTCGGTGAGTTCTGTGAAGTGTAAACCTGGCAATTCACAGACCTATACCCCTGGGACTAATAATACATTATATGTTAATAAAAAATTAAAAAAAAAAAGATTTGGACATCCTTGTGGTTGTAGGTTAAGCTTCAAAATAATTTATTAAAATGTATTTCAAGGGGCACCTGGGTAGCTCAGTGGGTTAAAGCCTCTGCCTTCGGTTCAGGTCATGATCCTGGGGTCCTGGGGTCGAGTCCTGCGTCAGGCTCTCTGCTCAGCAGGGAGCCTGCTTCTCTGTCTCTCTCTTTGCCTGCCTCTCTGCCTACTTGTGATCTCTGTCAAATAAATAAATAAAATCTTAAAAAATAAATAAATAAAATAAAATATATTTCAAATGCTAAAAAGTGCTGTCATTTTTATGGGGCAGGATTCCCTCCAAACAAGTTGTAGCTAATAGCAATAGATTGGAAGGCATTAACATTTCAGTTAATGATTTTTTAATTGCTTAGTTATTGATTCAGCTTTTGTCTTGGGTGTAAATTTAGCTTTATGTGACATTTGTGGTGGGTGGCTATGATTCATCCTAGTGATGATTATCTAACAAATATTAAGAAAAGCTGCCAAAAAAAAAAAAAATCCTATCAAAGGTGGGGAACGCCAGCCTTGTCATTCATTTATTCATTCAACAAACACTTACTGAATGTCTAATGTGTACCAGCATTGGGTTGGATATAAGGTTAGGAGTTAAATATATAAGACACACAGGACCCCTACTCCATAGGAGTTTGCAGTCTGATGAAGAAGATGGATGGATAATACAGATGATTATAATAACAAAAATATAATGTCAGAGTAGATGCAGGTGGTGCTGCGTGGCCCAATCAGGTAAGCATCTGCCTTCAGCTCAGATCATGATCCCAGGGTCCTGGGAGAGAGTCCCACACTGGGCTCCCTGCTTAGCAGGGAGCCCGCTTCTCCCTCTGCCTGCTGCCCGCCCCCCGTTTTTGCTCCCTCCCTCTCTCTCTTTCTATCTAACAAATAAATAAAATCTTTAAAAAGATAAATACAGGATGCCAAAAAATATATAGAAAATAGATACGGGTTACCTATTTAGTACTAAAACAACAGTACTGAAATATATGTTACAAGATAATTTCCATAATAAGAACCCTTAAAAGTCAATCAGTAAATTCAAAACATTCCTTAATGAAATGCTCAGGTCTAAGAGGTAATGGCATAGGCCGTGGTAGACAGGGACCAAGAGTTAGATTATTAAGAAGGTGACTGGTCGGTACCAGAAGGCTATCAATTCAGAGTTGAATCCATGGTCAGCAGATATCAAGGACATGAAAGTAAATAATGTGAATCTGAGTAGGTAAGGGAATCAAAGCCTAGAAATATCAGGGAGTTAGACCAGGAGATGGAGAAATGGAATAAAATACATTGGTGTGGGACTGCTGAAGAAATCCAACATTTAGACAGAAGCCACATAGCATTAGATTAACAATGAACCTATCACCTTCTTAAATAGGATTCTTCAGAGCATCACAGCTAGGACCACATCTGACTTGAGAAAATGGACCAGCCTCTGCCCACAGTGTAACTCTGCGTCTGTGTATGTGTGTGTGTATTACCTGGTAACAGTAACTGAAAAGAAGATAAATGTAGCTAGCTGAGCACTTCCTAGTAACATTGTTCAAGGCCAACAATCATGGATCCTTGTCTAAGGCTTGATCTAAGCTTACATCTTCAGACTCTAGAATATCTTTACATGATAAGTTGTATGTATTTATTCCATGATGTCTTAAATAAGGGATTCTCTCTGCACTTTCTTAAGTTAATTTTCCACATTGCGAAGAATAATTCAAATACATAGTCAAAATTTCAGGCTACCACCCAATTTACTGCTTACCTCCTAGGAGCTTGTGAAGTTCAAGGGCAGACTCCTTGTACAGTGATTCACATAAAAAGACAGGTTTGACAAGATGTAGGAAGACAGTAGTTCATTCCACCCTTTTAATTTAATTACAAAACAAACAAACAAACAAACAAACATCTGAGTTTCAACCCCTGTTCTCAACTTTAAATTCGGGTTTATTTCTAGCAGGACATAAGTTAATTTTTGACTGGATTTTAACTTCTTGTCTTCCATCTGGGGAGGCATGTTGGAGAACAGTGTCAGGTGGAAGGTGATATCTGAACTGTGAAATAACTTTAACAACATCTAACATGTTTTAGTCCGTGTGGTTTGTGTATTTGCTCCATGCGATACAGAGCAACCTTACATGTAGGACGTGACGGAAAGTCCACTTTACAGATTAGGCAACTGCGACTCACCAAGTCAAATGATCTTGTACAGCTAGTGAGTGGCATATCCTGGGTTGAAAAATAGGATTTTGACTTCAAAATTTAGGAATATAAGCCCCACACTGTACTACTCCAAGCAGCAGAGGCTGATAGACACGATAAACTTTGGGCTTTGATCATTTCCCTTCCCTTCCTTTCTGTGCTCCTACCAGAGATTAACATACTGTCAGGGATATCTGGAGTCTTGGGGGCTGGACTACATCTTCTCTTTGTCCAGATCAAGTAGAGAAATGAGAAGCTGTACAAAGTAGTTAATGTCTATCCATTGATGTGCTACTTATTCTTTGATTTGTTTGCTCCTTTTCTTTGCAAGCTACTCTTGTACTCTGAGAGAGAAGTCCCAAAGATCTTATTTTTCAATGGCTACTGTACATTTTATGGAGTTATATTCTGCTAGAATATTATGCCCTAGAAATCTACTGAATTTGGCTTCAATGTTAACCTCATTCATCTTTGAATCAGTTCTATGGAAAAAAGACAAAAATAACCAAAGATTTCTTGTGATATGAAAGCTTTTGGTTTTCATCTCAGTGGCCCTTAAAGATTTGGGGAGTAGTTTTCTGTTTCTCTCTCTCCACTCCCCTACCCAGTACTCCCAAAGTAAAAGAAGCAAAATATAGCTCCAACCAAGTTCATTTCTTATTATTTGGACTCTCAAGGAGACTGGAATCAAAAGAGTGTTATGAAGCTGGTTTTGTGATTTACTATGATAACGTCTTTTTATTTTGAACTAACAGACAATTGGAGGACAGGAGAGGGATGATAGAAGTTACTTTTTGTAGTTTCTAGATAATTTTAAGACTACAATAATTTTTAAAAACGTTCTAAGACTTTCTGGTAATGGTATATTTTTAAAAGTCTAATAATACTGCTCTAAATAAACTTAGTCATAGTGTACACTTTATCTATTTCACATTAAGTAGGACAATTAAAATGGGAAAAATGTATATGCATATATGAGGTTCACACAATGCCAGTGATGTTATTTCATGCTTCTCTTTTCCTGTTTAATTATACAAACCAGCTTTTGAAACCTGAAATGATTGTGTAGGCTGTGCATAGTAGCTAAACAAAAATAATATAGAATTTTAATTCATGTATATATAAATTGGGTGCAGATTTGGACTAAATGAGAGGTGAGGTATAACAAAATTCAGTTCTAAGTTTTTTCTCAAACTCCATGACCTTGGATAAATTTCTTTTTATTCTGTATGATGCAGGCAAAAACTGCCCCCTACCTACCTTTTGAAGCTGCTGCAAGATTTATTAAACTAGGGGAAAAAACCCAAAAACTCTTTAGAGGTCTGATGAGATAGGGGTTACGTAAATATGAAGCTGTATTGCTATCTCCAAGAGGTATATGAAGTTGAATTAACTTTTATAGCATCCCTATGCGTCAAGTAGATAATCTTAGACCTATTTTTAGAGATAAGAGAGTTTAAGTCCTTGCATTAAAGCCACTTAAATTGGGTATATGAGAAGAGATACAATTACTGGATTCAGACCCAGGCCAGTATTTGTTGATACCCAAAGTATTTTAAAGGGCAGTTGTTCAAATCTCCCATCATCCCCTCAGCTGGTGACGAGAAGAGCCTGCATATTATTCTCCCTCACTTTCTTTCTATGGTTCCTCATGTAATTGATCTGAAATGCAAGACACCTTGTCTCAATGGTATCCAAGGAGAGCCAAGTATTTTGAGAGCTATTAAAAGACATTGTTCTAATGATGAAGCATATAATGTGATTTAGTGCAGCTGAAGCCAAGTTATCCACTAGCTATGGAGAGACCTAGGGAAAGGGAAAGACACAGAACCGATGTGACAGCTCCTATAACTGGTGCAGGAAGGTCATGTGTGTAGTGAATGCACCACCATTCTTAACATGAATCCCCACCCCCACCAAATAAGAACAAATATAAATTGGAGAATACACATTTTACCTTCAACCTAAACAACTTGTTTTCAGAATTGTTTGTTCAACATTACTAGAAATCATTCAAAGTGCTGATTGTAGTTCCCGATACAAAATAAATCACCAGGGGCGCCTGGGTGGCTCAGTGGGTTAAAGCCTCTGCCTTCGGCTCGGGTCATGATTCCGGGGTCCTGGGATCGGGCCCCACATGGGGCTCTCTGCTCGGCAGGGAGCCTGCTTCCCCCTCCCCCCCTCCGCCTGCCTACTTGTGATCTCTCTCTCTCTCTCTCTCTCTCTGTGTCAGGTGAATGAATAAAATCTTTAAAAAAAAAAAAAAAAAAAAAAAAAACAAAATAAATCACCAATAAACATCATCATCTGTTATTAGTTGGATTTGGAGAAAAAGGAATACTGCATCAAGTCAAGAACATATTAGGAATAAGATGCCTACCTTGAAGCCTTCCTCTGTACTAAATTGCTGTATGACTGTGTTGTTGTGCAAAGAGATCTATGCAATAGGGACAATGATCACACTTGGCCGAGTTTTGCTTTAATTAATTAATTAACTAATTAATTAATTAATGAGTGGTTACATGTAAAATCCTCAGCATGTTTTCTGGCACGGGTACACATCTGATTGACAAGGTCAATACTGGACATTGGGCAGACGAAGCGGCTATACCTCTGTGGTTCAGCCAGCCAAACATTATTCATTGAGACCTCCCCTGAGTCAGGCACTGAAGGAGGCACCGGGGAAGGAACAGATGAATAAGGGAGAGATGTATTCCATACCTACTTGTAGTCTTCTGGAGAGTTTTTGCAAAAAGCACTCAAATGAAATAATTGAAGACAACCGTATGCACTAAGAAGAAACTAATAGGGGACTGACACAGAAAATGTGAAAGGAATTTCTTGTTGGGTAGGGAGTCCGGGAAAGTCTCTCCAAGGAAGTACATTTAAAGTGAAGATGTCAAAGAAGAGGAGTCAGCCATGTGCTGTAGGCATGGTCATGGGAATTCCAGGCAGCATATGCAAAACTGAATGAGTTGAAAAAAACTTGGTGCAAGGGAGGAAGGGATGCTCAGAATGCTGGAGCATATGGGTGAGGGGGGAGAAAGCTGCCAAATGTGGTTGAGAGACAGGCAGCCCTCACCTCTTGCAGCTCTCTTTGGCCGTGCAAGGATCCTACCGGGATTTTATTCTGTTTGCAAAGGTTAAGTCAGTGAAGAATTTCAACTAGTGGCAAGGAATAATTTTTTTTTTTTTTTTTTTTTTTTTTACTCATTTCAAAGACCACTTGCTGCTTTGCAGAGCAAGTCATCTGAACTTTTTAAATCAGGGAACACCAATTAATACATGCCCCAAATTGTTCATATTCTTTTTCTGTCTGTGTTTAGTTGGATAAACATACAGTTATATGTTAATTATTAATTAACCTATATGTTAATAGGTAATTAAATATTAACAAGGCTGTTTTCTTCCTGCCCACAATGAATTATTTTGTGATACTATCTGGGTACTTGCACCCCAATTCAGAGATGACTATTGCAGAGATAAGATGGGGCAGAGCAGCTGTGGAATGGGGAAAGCAGCTAGAAGGCTGTTGTGTCAGTCCAGGTGAGAAATGATGACCACAGACTAGGTGGTGGCATATTTTTCTTATGTGCAATGAAAAGACTCCTTATTGGAATTACAGATCTAGGCTTTCTACTGGCATTTGATAGCAACAATTTTCCCAATAACGCATTCTTAATGCAGTACATCCATAAAATCTGTTGGGTTGCTTAGTGAGTTGTTGGATTAGAAATACCTTGAAATAGGCTAGCCCCCTTTCCCCCATAATGAGCCCATTTCTTGAAGTCTTCCAGAAAAAGAAAATGGTTTAGGGAATTACTGGTACTTTTCTTTTCTGCTTGCTGACAAAGGATCAGAGACACAGGAAATAAAATGAATTTATATTAAAAAAAAAATTCTTGGAGCCAAGTTCACCCATATCTGTGTAACCTTTTTTCTCAAATGAATAATTAGAATCAGGCATTTAAAAAGCTCCTGCCCTCTATGAATTCTCAGCAAATGGATTGCAAATGATTTCATTTTAAAGGGATTATTGGGGGTGCCTGGGTGGCTCAGTGGGTTAAAGCCTCTGCCTTTGGCTGGGGTCATGATCCGAGGGTCCTGGGATCAAGCCCCAGAGCCCCCTATGGGGCTCTCCACTCAGTGGGGAGCCTGCTTCCCCCTCTCTCTCTGCCTGCCTTTCTGCCTACTTGTGATCTCTGTCTGTGAAATAAATAAATAAAATCTTAAAAAAAAATAAAGGGATTCTTGTATTGGGTCTGTTTTAAAAGATGGGAGTTGTGGATTTGGGAAGGAAAAATCAGCTCTCTTTCTACCAATTCTTCAGGTGGAACTTCATTTTGAAATCAAAACCATCTAAATTTTGATAGAGCGATAATAGACTAAGATCAGAAAAATTAAATTCACTAATTTCCTTTTCTTTCCATTTTGTGTTTTCCAGTCCTATATTAAGATGGGAATTTATTCAGGTTCTGACTCTTTGATCTGGTTTTTCCTCCATTGGAGGAAATCTCACACACTCATCCAGATTGGAAAAGAGGTTAGCAGGGCATAGAAAGAAGGCTTGAAGCAAACAACTTCCCAAAGCTCTGAAAACCTTTCTCAGGAGAGGAAAACAGCTGCCCTGAGTCTTAAGGAAGAGCACTTGTAGTTTCAGGAGGAGGGAGGACCTCTGGCTCTCCTCTCCATCTTGAAGCCTGCCAATGTTCCTTTTTTAGGAGGATCCAGGCTTGGGTAGTTGAGGCGCTTTCAGAAGAACAGTCTGTGTCTCCCTTAAAGACAAAGAGGTCAGTCTTTAAGTACTCTCACATTTAAAGGCTAAGAAGTCTGCCCCCTTTGCATTTGCATATTTCTGGGACTGGTCATAAGAACAAGAATTTAAATGATTGCTCCTGTAACACAGCTCTGGATTGGATTGATATAAGAGAAATTCCTCTCGAACAGTATCAAAAAGGGTATAATAACTGAAGAATAATTAGCACCGCTACTTTTAAGTTGGTCCTATCACAAATTCATAATTTAAATTTTTTCAGTGAGGTTACTTTTACAAGTGTGAAAATGAACAAAAAAATGTAATTAAAAGCTGAAGATTGTATTATTTTGTGTGATATTCATTTGTTTAATCAGTAAATATGCATTGAATAATTTAATAGCTACCATGTGATAAGGAAGTGTTAATAGGCACATGAAGACTACAAAAAAAATCTGAAGGCATTTCAACCCTTAGAAGCAAACCTTCCATTTGAAAAAGGCTTGGGTTTTGAGAAATTCTTTGTAATTTTCAAAGCCTGTTCACCTACTATAAATCTTCATCTGAACTTTTGAACAGTAGCAGGGGAGCTGGGCTGGGCAGACATTATAATCATACAATTACAGAATTTTAGGAGTGGAAGGAATTTTAAAGGTCATCTAATGCAACCGCTTAATTTTAAAGTGTAGGAAGCGGAGAGATTGCCACTTTGTCAGGGCCCCATAGCAAACTAGTGGCAGAGCATTCCGCACCGACTTGAAGTTTGCTGATTAGAATCTTCAGGTCTGTGCTGGTAGCTCTGGGCTAGGCACGAAGGACGCAGGATAAATACAGCACCATGCCTTTTTTCCTGCGTCTATTTGCATACACAGAACAGACTCACAATACGTATTTATTCAATTAATGACTGGCGGATCTCTTACCGCCTAGGACACTGTGTCAAGCAGAGGGTAAAAATGGCAAAACAAAATAAACTGACCACTTCTTCCAAGTTGCCCACAATTCCTGTCCTCAGTGAGTTTGTGGTCTCTTAGGGAAGCCAAGATACATGCCCACAAAATGCAGGAAGACTGAATTCAAATACAGTGAGCGCTTTAGGAGCTCCGGAAAGGAATCTAAGCGGTATAATTGATGAAAAAAATCCCCGAAATCTCTCTCTCTCTCTCTCTCACTCCTTCTCTCTCTCTCTCTCTCACTCCTTCTCTCTCTCTCTCTCTCTCTCTCGCACACACACACACACACACATTTAATTACATCATTCTCTGCTGTTGCCTTCCTGGGATCTCCCCCAAGCTGGGGCGCGCAGCCTCCGCTTAAGCTAAGGTCAAGACGCCAACTCGCGGAGACTCGGGAGGGAAAGACCAGGCGCCCACCCAACCTTGTCGTCTAAACTGGAAGAGACGGGGAGGGGGCGGGGTGGGGGGGGGAGGAAACGGCGGCAGAGACTGACAGAAACAATAAAACAGGAATAGGAAGTCCCCAACACAGCGAGCGCTCGGCGAGCTCCGGCTGGCCGCCCCCACGGGAGGGGCGTGCGGGCGCCGCGCGGAGAGCCGAGAGCGCGGCCGCGGGGGCGCAGAGCGGGCGGCGGCAGCGCCCGCGAGCCCAAGGGGAGGGTCGGCGACGCATCCAGTCCCCGCAGCCACCCGCGCGGCGCAGCTCGGCAGCGGGACGCGGCGCCCGGAGCCCCGGCAGCTCCCGCCCTCCCTCCCGCGTCGCCCGCCAGCGCGCCAGCGCCCGCTCCGCCCGTGACTTCAGTTCAGCTCCACCCCCGCGTGGCGGCGGCTCGCTCGGTCCGAAGCCGCGCTCGGCACCAGCCCAGCCTGGGCGAGCGGCCGCCACCTGCCCCGCGCCGCCTCCGCCCGCCCCCTCCGCGGCCCAACTTGGATGGAGTTGGGGTCTTGAGCGCCTGCCCCCCGCAGCCGGCCGGCGGAGAGCCCCGCGCCGCCGCCTCCGCTCCGGCCCCTTCTCCGCTCGCTGCTCTCCGCTCCCGCGATGGGAAAAGTTGGCGCCGGCGGCGGCTCCCCAGCCCGGCTGAGCGCGCTCCTCGCCGGCGCGGGGCTCTTGGTCCTCTGCGTCCCGGGCGCCTGCGGCGGCGGCTCCTGCTGCCCCCAGCTGCCCCCCGGCTCTGCCCCACGCTGGGCTCCGACCTCAAGGGGCTTCCTTCGCCAGGGGCCGCGAGGCAGAGCTGCTGCCACGCCCCTGCCCCTCCTTGGGCGCCCCCTGTTCGCAGTGGCCCCCGGAGACCGAGCTCTGTCCCTGGAGCGGGTCCCCGGCACCGGGGCTTCCGTGGCGGTCGCCCCACGCTCTGGCCGGCGGAGACGGAGTGAAGCGGATCCCGGCAAGGCAGAACGGGGAGAGGGCGCGAGTCGAAGCCCCCGGGGAGTGCTAAGGGATGGAGGGCAGCAGGAACCTGGGACTTTGGAGCGGGACCCGGACAAAGCCACTCGCTTCCGGATGGAGGAGCTGAGACTGACCAGCACCACGTTCGCGCTGACAGGCGACTCCGCTCACAACCAAGCCATGGTCCACTGGTCTGGCCACAACAGCAGTGTGAGTAGATGGGGACTGAGGGCAAGGGGTGAAAGGTGGAAAGGGTTAAAGCGGGCTGTGTGTTCTGATGGAGAATTTGGGGAAATGGGGTTTCTGGACTTGAGAGAAGCTGCAAACTAAAGTCTTCCCTGCCCACCTCCCCTAGGACTTAATGTCACCTATCGGGAGACGGGAGACCCATGACACCGTCAGAGTCCTCTCAAAACCCCCCAAAAGCTTCACACTGGGTAGGCAAATCCCTGTTTCCTGTTTTCTAGTCTCATTGGTGTAGGAACAGAGCTGAAGACAGGCAAACAGAGGGGGTTAAGTATTCTGAATGTGGAGGTGAATGGGTTAAATTTCCAGGCAGGATGACATTCCTTTAAGTGACTTTCCTTTTACTTGGTTGACTTAATGGGTGAGCACAAGTAAGATCAAGAAGACTTTATGTGTAAGCTTTTTATTTTTCTGCAAAGCTTCTAACCCCCTCTTCCCCAGAAGGGAAGAGATATGCAGTGCACACTAAGGTGCCCTTAATGTATTCTGTTTCTGGGGACCAAGTGGATGCAAGTTTCAGGACGGGAACTCTCTAGCATCTTCTAACAGCACCAGCCAGTGTGTTTTGAGAGCTGGGGCTTTCCAGCCTGTGAATGAGTGGTTGTTCTCCGGCATGATCAGTCCCAGGAAGATCAGATATATCCCAGTGACAACAACCCCCTGTTCTTCCCCATTGCCTGACCTCCTCTAGAGAAGAGCACAAATAAAGATTTAGCCCTCCTTTTATGAAGGGACCAGGAGGATTGCTGGTTTCCAGGAGGATGACACTGGGGAGAGTGGGTGAGAGTCTGTGAGCTTTGGCCACGTCAGGGGCGGTTTTAGATTTTTGGAAAACCCTGCATGTCTGGAATCTGGGGTAACTATTCCAGCTTAAACTGCACCTGGAAAACTTCACTGAGCTGAAATAGTAAAGATACAGCTTTGATGGTAATAAGTGAAGATGATTTAAAACTGTGGAAAGTTCTCTGAGCTGCCATTAACCAGAGAAGAAGAACGTGAAAACCAGGGATGGGTAAAAGGGGAAAAAAAAAATCAGTTTTAGCTTCCATCGGGTTATTGAGATTGTAGTATTTTTAATATGCATAGTCTGTGCAGCCTGGTATCTTTCAAAATGTTTTCAGTTGTGATGTCATTGCCAGAAACCTTCCCAGGGAAGCGCCACTTCAGTGAGTTGTGCTCATTGTCAGCTTTTTAATGAAAGTCGTGAATGTTTTAAAATAATGGTCCATTATTATGAGTTCTTTGATTACATAGATATAAATTGTATTAGGACAAACCATGATAAACAGTATTTTGCATTGATGTCTCTGTCCTGAGAGCATCAGTAAGGTTTTCCCTACAATTCAGCTCTCATGACTGAGGTTGTGGTTTTCTACGGTTCTCAGGAATGGTTTAATCAAATAATTGAAGCTGAAATTCTTTCCTTTCAAGTTCTGGAGACCCTTGCCCTCATTTCTTACCTTAACTATCATATCTTTCATATCATAACCACTAAAATTAATCCCCCAATTTGAACTTGAATCTTCTTAAACCGATTGAATAACTTTCACACTGCTTTAAGTGATTAACTCAAAGCTTCTGGATTTAAGGGGAGATTTTAAACACATCAAACATATTATATCTTGTTGTATCAAGAAGTAAAGGATATTGGACTCAAAATATTTCTGGCTTTTAATGTAATTTGAGCTGTAAAATATCACTCACCCATGAGACCTTTACTTTAGTTCATCTCTTGAAAGATCTTGGAAAGAGCTGGAAAAGGAGAGTACATCTTTGGCAAATATTTTAACTCCATTTAAGAAATGGCGCCAAGTACTGCCAGCCATTTTTTTTTTTTTTTTAAGATGATGCTTATAAACACAGTCTGGCTTATTAGGGTCAGGGCTTGGATGGGCAACACGCAGGGATGTCTGAACTAAAGTAGCAGATAATCAAGGTAGTACATGTGAAAGGTTTGAGCACTCAAATCATGTTGCTAGTGAGATTTCTCTATCCTTTGAAGTTTTTAATTCTGTAAGGACCCCTCCTGCTCTGCATCCCTGTCTACTTACACACAAATTGCGGGTTTGTTTGTTTGTTTTTTAGCATATATATACAGATCCTAGAGGAAGAGCTATAGTTTTAATCCAGGTTCCACAAAACAAAGCTGGCCCAGATTCATAGGAGAGACAAAGTTTAACAATTGTTTTTAAGGGAAAGAAGGCAGAACAAACTTTTCTGGGCAACTCTGTGATGGGAAAAGCAGTGTGGAGACTTGAGTTCTAGTTCTGCTTATCTGTGGCTTGATCCTGGCGAATTGATTGCACTCTGAGTATGAATTTCCTCATCCCCCAAATGGGGGCCGTGCCAGTCCATGACGTGCCAGGTTTCACGTAAGCACGTTGTGATTGCCAAGTGTGGTACACCTGTTTGGAACTCTCAACTCACAGCACTTCACGTCTCCCCAGAGCAAGAAATCAACTAATTAAAGCCCGAGAACACTGTGGGGCTCTCATTCTCTTCACATTTAGATGTCAGTCCCCCATAAGTCTGCCCCCTGACCCGCTCAGGGCCACAGGCAATACACATCCTCCTAACTGGTCTCACCTTTAGGTAAAGCCTTGTTCAGTAGGGTTTCTGATTACAATAACACCTGCATTAAAGGTGTAAACGTGTGGTAATTATAGGCTGCCTGTCAAACTTGCGAGGAATTCTGGAGGTTTCTCTCGCCTCCTTCTCTTCTTCTTCCTGCCCCCTCCGCTGTTGGACTTGTGCAGTTGTGTAAAGACATGCCTCATCTGTGGGAGTGATGTGATTCCTCTGTACTGCAGTCTAGCTTGATGGAAAGTGTTGCTAGAGTTGGTGGAACACCTGGGGGGATCTTTTGGCATGAAAGGTGCTGGGCATGAATCATTTGTCATGAGCTTGGTGTCGTAAGCAAGAACATATTGTTCCTACCCTACTCATCCTAGGCATGCTGTGCCCTGATCTAAATTTATCCGGTAATCCTTAGTTTGTTAAAATACATATTTGTCTGTATATGCATGTGTGATGGGGCATGTGTTTATTCTTTATTTCCAAGAAACTGCAAAGTGCTACACTTATGAACCCTTACAAAACCCTTTTAGGTAACAGGTGAGTGGCAGATGTTAATATCTGTTTCTCATATTTTTATGCTGGAGTCAGTTTGAGTATTTCAGTTCACTGCTTGTCCTTTTCTCACTGCAAATAGTGTCAGAAGGTTTGTTAACAGAGGCTTTTACTATTTGGCCATTATGATACTTTAATGCTTCATCTGCATGGACCACGATGATCTGGTTGATTTCCATGTACCTCTTTGCCTTTCGTTGTTCTGGGACCTGACATTTACCATCCAATCTTCGTGAATAAACTGAGTCCCAGCTTGGGTCAGGTTTTGCATACATGCCTTATGTTCCATCATCTCACTTAATTTTCACAAAAATGTATCCGTAGATATCCTTCTCCTCATTACATAGAGAAGAAACCTGAGGCTCTGGAAGCTAACCGAGGCACTGAGATGGTACCAAAAGTCGGTGGCATATTGGCACTGGGACCCCAAGCTCACAGAATGGCTGATCTTAAAGACTTTCAGGTGGAGCAAAAGAACTCAGACCCCTTGTAGTCAGTATTTTAAGTAATCCTCTCTTGGGGTTCATATCTGATGATGCTGGAGGGGGACACAGTCTTAGCTGGGAACTCCATCTCCTTGTAGAAAAGCCAGGACTTTAACTTGTGCCTGTCACGTTGCACTCTTTACCTTAAGTAGTGATTTGGTTGTTCTCTTATCCGCCTACCTCTTCATCTTTAGTGAGACATGGAATCCGCACCTGGTGATTCATTGAGCACGAGGTAACCTGCCATCGTTCAGCTCTCAGATCTGGTGTTCTTCAGGAACAGATTCCTTTTCTTCCTTTTCTAAGTGACTTACAAACCTGATTTTAGAGAGAGGCTGCATGCAAACACTTGCTTTGACTGTACATTTAAACATATTCCTGACCTTTTTAATAAAGTGAAATGATGAACGATTTTAGGTTTCTCTAACAAGCCCACATAGTTCCTTCTCTGATCAGTGCTTTATGTTATTCACGAATGTTAATGTGGTGTGACACGGAAGCAGACAAATTTGAGTTGAATGTTAACTCTCCTGCTTACCACACTCTGCCTCGAACAAGACACTTAAATTCTTTGAGCTCCACCTTCCTTGACTAAAATATGGGGATACTGTATCTTTTGCAGGCTCTTCCTGAAGATTTGACATCATGTATGTGGTGTGGTTGGTACACAATAAGTGCTTAATAAATGCTACTTGTTCTTTTAGTTGCAGAAATCATTCTCTACTGGCAGATAAGAGTCCTGGGTTATAGTCCTGACTGTGTAGAACAATTAAATATGCAGTCATCACGTGTCCTGTTAAAATTATGTGGCCTCTATTTCATCCTCTGTAAAATGATGCAAATAGACCAGAGCAGCACAGAAATCCCTTAGGGGTTAAAATGAACTCAATAGTTTGTTCATCGTGCAGGTGTTATGCACCTACTACATTTAAGTAAAGTACACTGGGAGTGTTGGGAATGCACAAATGACACAATGATCTGTACCCTTGACCTACAAGGAGCAAGCCTTTCATCTCACATGATCCCTCCTTTTTCCGTGATTCATGTGCATATTCTATTTATAGGAAATCAAAACATTTGAGATCCAAGCAGGCATTCATTTCAACACGGGTTTGTAGCAAAACCTAATTTATTATGTTTATTGTATCACATCTTCATGTTAAGGAACTTTGTATCTTTGGAGAAAAAAAAATGCTTCCTATGAAATTGGGATTTCAATTAGATTCTCTTAAGATATTTAATGGGGTTTTCTAGAGGAAGACATGAATGTTGACTCTGGAAACTCTCTCCATATCCTTTTATGGAGGACCCTCAAAACTCATAGACTAAGGTACAAAAGCTGATGGATGGATTTGTTGAATAATTATTTAGTAATTTACTTAAGAGAAGAATAATTGCTCACCTTCCAGGAGAGATTGTCAGGTGGCAGCATCATGCTAAGAAGCTTACACAAATTATCGTATTTACTTTTAATTCTACAAATATGTATTGAGTTTTAATATTTGTTAGACACTGATAATAGAGATATATGTGGAAGGATGCACAAAGGTGAAAAGAAATAATATGCACCCTCAAAGCGCTTTCTGTCTTGTGTTCCGAGAATCCTCTGAAGAGGAAGAGACAGCAGAGAGACTAAGTGTCCTCTGAGAGCATAGTGTGCTATAGGAGTTCAGAAGAGGACCAGACGTCTGCAAACCGGGGTGGTCTTCAAACTTCATTGCACAGCAGGTGCTTTAAGTGAACCTTGAAATGGAGAGACTATTTGGATCTAGAGATGGAGATTATTACGAGGATGTTTTGAGCTGAATGGGTAGTGTGACTGAAGGTCAAGGGTAGAGATGTATAAATTCCTGTGTATTCCCAGAAATCAGCCTACATTAAATGTAAATTACATTTAACTGAAGTTTATGTCTTAGAAACCATTTAAAAAATACTCCTTAAGCAAAAATATACACATTCATCTTCTAGCGATTTGGGGTATATTCTGAGCCCAGAAAAAAAATAAGACCAGTGTGGTCACTTAGAGATATGATTGTGTTTCTTGCCTTTATTTGCACATTAAGTCTCAGCTGGAGACATCATTGTTTCATTTTTACCTAGACATTTGCCACACATGGTTTTCTCCAGAGGGCTTTCTTTTAAGTCCTCCGTCAGAAATATCAGGGGCCAGGCTGCCCAGAGGGTAAATTAATTTGGCCCCTGGCCAGCTGGTGTTAAATCACTAAACGTATGTAAAATATTTGTCCTTTCTTTGTGTATGTCTCAATTACCATTCTATACATCTGGCTCCAAAGGGTGGAGAATGCATCTGTGTGTCCTAGGAAGGAAACTAGCCAAAATGGCATTGCTGTCGTGGCCAGTGGGGATGGCAGGGAGTAGGTGTGGTCAGCGTGAGGGGGACCTGGTGCTATGGCATTGGAATGGTTACTTGGGAAGGGGGTGCGCTCTGCTCAGGGGGGATGAATGGAATCCTCAAGTGGTTGACAAGAACCGAAGGTGGAATCTTACTGTGCAAGGTTTATAAGGAAAGAACAGAGCCTCTTCTAAAAGGTAAGTAGAGGAAAAAAGGACATGCGTGTTCTGTAGGAAATCCCACATGAAATTTTCCGTGTGTATAAAAGATATTGTGTCTGTTTCTGCAGCACTCCTGAATGTTGTTAGAGCACTTTAGATCAGTTATAGCCATTTCCTTTGCAAAATGCTTCAGCTTTCAAAAATTGGAATATTACGTCCCCTACCTCAGGTTTGTTTTTCTTTCTTTCTTTCTTTCTTTCTTTCTTTCTTTCTTTCTTTTCAACAGAGACCTATGAGATAAGAAAGGCAAATATCATCTACATTTCTCAGGTAGGGAAATCAAGGCATTGCTGTTAAGCCGGTCAGTTAGTGGAAGAAGAGGATCCACAATGCTTTGTCACACTCTATGACTGATTCTTGGTTTGGCCCGCTGCTGGCTTTCCACAGGCAAGAGTTAGAACAGCTGCATCCTGGTCTCTCAGTTTGTCTGAAGCCTGTGCACCTGTGTCCAGAATGTTTGCTGAGGTGGGAAGAAGTGTGGAAATGGGCCACAGAGCTCCTGAGTTCTAGGCTCAGCTACTCAAGTTACTTACGCTGGGCATCAGAGCAAGTGGCCTTATCAAAAGTCATGATCTTGGCATTGTTTAAACCTTTCAAAGGGAACCTTTGAAAGAGATGATGGGACTTTCTGCAAGCTAGGTCTCTGGCAAAAGCCCATTCTCCATCTTCCACGGCTAATGGACTTCAGAGGTCAAGTTCCTTATGGCTGAGCTAGTTGCAACAGGGGCTTGGGAGCAGAGGGAAATAGTCACCTCTTTCCCTCCTAATTGTCTGACGCAGAGGAAACGTCATTTAAGATAATATTAAGTATGGTCTCAGTCAAGGGAACCTGGCATGTCAACATTTGGGAGCAGCAGTAGTCAGACTGAAGGGTGCTTGTTGAAACTCATGGATTTTTATTCACTCCTAGATTATAATTGACTCACCAGCTAGTGCCTTTTCTACTCCTGACTTTGGAGGTGGGGATGGGGATATGAGCAAAGGCGAATTTGCTACACACCGTGAGAGCTCTCTATAGCCAGATAAGGTATATTGATTATAATAGAAGCCCCTCTTCACAGTAATATAAAAACCACCAATTTAGTGAGCAGGTTCCCTGGAAGTACATTCTAGAGCCTCACATTATTTCACTCCATCCTACCACCGCCATAATACAAATGAGGTATTATTATCCTCATTCTCAAGTTGCGGAAGTCGTGGCTCGAGGAACTTACCCAAGGTCACCCAGCCAGAGGGTGGCACAGCTGGAATTTGATTTTTGCCCTTTCTGGCTCCAAAGCTTTTTCTCTTTGATCACATTGACCTTTGGTAAGGGGTCAGCTCTGAGTTTCTTTAGCGAGACCCTCACAAGTCAGTGCAGAGAGGTCCTAGGGGAGCTCCTAGCACAGGCACCCCACCTCAGGGTTTTCCCTGTCCTATCCCAATCTCAGGGCACTAACCTGATACGTTTTACTTGGTAATAAGCTGCTTTGTGGTGGAACTTGATCAAAGCCTTAAGGGCCATCCGACCCCATGAGTGGCTCTCCTGGGGTTATTAATATGTGTCGTCTTGTTATTCTGGGAGGATGTGTGGGATGTGCAATTTGGTTTCTCCCTGCTGGCTAATGAACCAAGAGTGACAGTGTGGGCAACTTGGACGCTTTCTAAAGAAACTGCTAATAAGAAACATGTTATCCGACCACCAACTAATCATGTTGTGCCCTGAAGCCAATGGACTGATGCCTCTAGTCGTCTTCCTCTAACCAGAGTAGCAGAGGCTATTGGGACACAAAACTGTGAGCCATAGATCCTTCTACTTCAGGGTCTTTGGGGGACAGTTGGGTGGGTTAAAAGCAAAAGATCTTCCCCTTAACACTTCCCTAAATACACTCTTTAAAAAATAAAAAAAAAAAAAACTATTTGAGAGAGAGAGAGAGAGCCCGTGTGCACAAGTGGAGGGGAGGAGCAGATAGAGAGGGAAAGCAGACTCACCACTGAGCAGAGAGCCCAACTGGGGGCTCAGTCCTAGGACCCTGAGATCATGACCTGAGCTGAAGGCAGACACTTAACCGACTGAGCCTCCCAGGTGCCCCACAAAATATACTCTTGATAAAGAACCATTAAAGGGATAGAAAAGGCTTTTTAGGCATGGTTGTCTCCTGCTTAGAAACCTATCTGTAGGGATGCCTGGTTGGCTCAGTCATTAAGCATCTGCCTTTGGCTCAGGTCATGATCCCAGGGTCCTGGGATGGAGCCCTGCATGGGCTCCCTGCTCAGTGGGAGGCCTGCTTCTCCCTCTCCTACTCCCTCTGCTTGTGTTCCCTCTTTCACTGTGTCTTTCTCAATCAAATAAATAAATAAAATCTTAAAACAAAAACAAAAACAAAAAAGAAAGGAAAAGAAAGAAGGAAACCCATCTCTAACCTGTTTACCCTGACTTACATTTTGCTGAGTTGATGGGAGAATCCTAAACTGGGTAGCCATGGGCACCTTGGGCAGCATTTCTCAAAGTTTGTCCTCATGGGAACTGCTTTTAAATCTGTTGATGGGGACTAGGAAACTCTAATTTGCAAATTCCCTTGGAACTCTCTATAAAGATTGAAAATCATTTCCCTAAAATTCGTTTGTGAGTTTTGGTCCATGAACCCCTTACATTATCGCACAGTGTATAAGTACCAATAGGCTTCACTTTTCCCCATAGCAAACTAAAGCCCACAGCTTTTATCAGCTTCTCCATGGAAACCATGACCCCAGGGATGAAGACCTGGTGTGACGTAGTATAGGAGAATGAGAGACAATTACAGGGCAGAGCACAGGTCCCCAGTCAGAAGAAGATGACACTTTTCTGCCAAATGGTGATATTTTTATCATTGGATATATTCTAGGCAGTTTCTTTCCTGGATGTCCATATGACCATGAGTAAACCATGTCTTCAGTGACCGAAAGACTACATTATTTTAACTAGCACACAATGTTTTGTGATGGGGTTGAATTCTTGCTCCACTATCTACTAGATATGTGAACTCACGCAATTAGCTTTGTGACTCTGTGCCTTAGTTTTCTCAGCTGCAAAATGGCAATAATAACAGTGTACTTTGTACAGGATTTCTTAATGGTTAAAGGAGACAGTGGACGTAAAAATGCTGAAAGTGGTATGTGGCACATAGCCAGCAATCAGTAATGGTTAACCATTATCATCATCATCACCGCGATCACCATTATTTTGTTCCTGTTAATACTAGAATATTTAATGCCCAAGTATGACCTACTAAATGGTGTTTTTAATATGTTGCTTTTGATATTGCTTCTATTTCTACATTTATGTTCTTCCATTCCAGTTCCATTTTCTTATCATGAGGCCAGGACTCTGTCTTACTCTTTCTGTCATCCCCCTCAATGTCTCAAAGCCATTCACACATAAGGCTCTGGACCTAATTTCCTGTGTGTGTGTGTGTATTGGGAGGGGGGGGTGGGGGGCTCCATACCAACAAGCAACTCTCTGACACCCTCTGCATGTCTATAATTCAACTCGGTTTTGGCCCGATCTACCCAGAGATGGCATCAGATTTCACCAGCTGAGGACTCAGTCCCACAGGACTTTCCTCCCTCACCTCCCAAATTCAGATGCCAGAGGACCTCCTGTGCTTTTGACCAAGCAGCTATAAATTAGAAGTTCCAATGACTCTTTACTTGGTTTTGATTAATTTGCTAGAGCAGTTTACAGAACTTAAGAGAAACGTTTTACTTATTAAATTGCCAGTTTCTTACAAAAGGATGTAACTCAGGACTAGTCAGATGGGAGAGATGAGCAAGATGATGCCTTAAGCAAGGTATGGGGAAAGGGCATGGTACTCTCTCTGAGCATGCTGTCCCTGAATGTTCACATGTTTACCAACCTAGGATCTTTTGGAACCCTGTCCTTTTGGGTTTTATGGAGGCTTTATTACATAGGCATGATTGATTAAGTCATTGGCAATTGGCCATCTATTCAACCTTCAGCTCCTCTTCCCTCCCCAGAGATTAAGGAGTGGGACTGAAATTTTCCAACCCTCCAGTCAGGGTTGCAACCAGCCCCCATCTTTAGTTATGGTCCCATAGTCTTCTCATTAACATAGCAAACCACACCTTTATGTCTGTCATCACTTAGGAAATTCCAAGGGCTTGGGAGCTTGGTGCCAGAGCTGAAATGAAAATCAAATATACATTTCTTATTATAAATCACCATCTCACAACTTGCTTATTAAATATTTGCTATTTTGAGGGTGGGAAAATTTTCCTCTGTCATTCAACATTCTTCTAGCTAGGGACAGCGCCTATGTGGCTCAGTTGGTTAAGTGTCTGCCTTTGGCTCAGGTCATGATCTGGAGTCCTGGAATGGAGTCCAGCCCTTTGGTTCAGTGGGGAGTCTGCTTCTCCCTCTCCCTCTGACCCCCCCCCCGCTTTTGTGCACACTCTCTTTCTCTCTAATAAATAAACAAAATCTTCCAAAAAAATGTTCATCTAGCTGGTCAGAAGATTAAATTGACATGAGATGGAGTAACAGAAAAAAATCAATTCTTGTGTGTAGGGAATCCACATAAGCATGAGATTCCAAAGATAGTAAAGCAATATGGGTATGTATGTCATTCTCAAGTAAGAAGAAAGGGGTATGGGTCTGAGACTTGAAAGGGGAAGAGGACAATTTTTGGGAGGATGAAAAAGAACAAATGTTTGGGAAACAAAATGTTTTCTGGACCCTACAGAAACAATGAGACACAGAGAGGAATTTTAATAAAGACTTCACTACGTTCCTCCTTGTCTCCCACACCTAGTTCATGTTATATTATACTTGTCTATGGTGATAGCACCCTTCCTGGAGCAGGTCCTCCATCTAAATTCTTTTTAGCAGTTGGGGGAAGGTCAAAAAGTCCTCCCAAGTCTTTTGGGCTTTGATTATTTTCAGCTTGAAATAATCTACACACCAAAGTGGCACATTTTGAGGCCACCAGCCCTTAGCAACTACAGTGTTTTATTTGCTCTTTCCATGGGGAAAATGGCTTTTCACTTAGAACAAACAACCCATGATCTTATCCCATGACCACTAAAAAATTGCTTATGTAAAATATACATTGAATTGGGAACCCCCCCCAAAATACTAGAAAGAGAAAAAATAGATTAAAAAATAGTACAAATATAAACCACATGAAGTCAGTGGGTTTTGGTCTATGTTCCATCAGATATCTCAACCCCTTAGAAATATACCTGGACATGGAAGGGACTCAATATTTTTAAAAATTTTATTAAATACTATAAAATACCATTTTCGTTTAAAAAAAAAAAAAGGAAGGGTAGGATTTGAAATGTTCACCTGTGATTATAATGCATGTTGGGTTTGTAGGTGATGTTTTCTACTTGTCCATAGCTTCACTGTTGTTTTTTCTCAGTAAACATGCATTGCTTGAGTTATTTTTAAAAGTTATTTGAAAAATGAAAGAAAACAAAACAAGAGAGAGCAGGCAAGATTTTGAACTTGGCCTCATTAGAACCGAATTCCAGGCAACTGAACTAAACAAAGAGCCCATGTTCAGGTTGCCTGATTTGCTTCCAATCACTGTTTTGGGGAGAGAGATAGGGCCCCGGGTTTTTGTAAAGCAGCAAGATCACTCTGTGTCTCTCTTCTGGTGACAGTGAGCAGCAGCAGGGGCTACCAGGCCTTTTGTTTACCATTCCCCTTGCTGATTCCAGAGAGAGAGAGATCTGGAGGTAATTTCACCAACCTGACTGATAACCCCTTCCAGAAATTCTAGTAGCCTCCAGTCTCCAATAAAAGAACATGTATTTCATTTTAAATCTTAGTCCCTGTCTTGAGCTCTGTCTCCATCTCTAAATCATATATGTACGTATGAGTGCGTACGTGACAGATGTGTGAGTCCCTCTGCATCTCCATATGCTCACAGCGGCTTAAGCACTGATCTCCAACACTTACGTCTCTACTCTCAGAAGTGGGATGTTAGATATTGCTGTAACGATGGTCACTGATTGTGAGAGCTGAGTGGAAGAACACCTCCAGAACAGATTGAGAGAGAGAGAAAGAAACGTAGGAATGAGCAAGAGAGACAGTAGAAGCAGAGAGCTGGTGAGCAAGAAAGAAGAGGGAGAGGGAGAGACAGTATGAGATCCTGGCAGAGGCAGGGAGAGACGGAGAGCAAGACAGAGACAGCAGAGGTAGACCAAGAGGGAGGAGGATAAAGAGAAGATGAGGCAAGAGACAGACAGACCAGAGACAGAGAAAGGCAGATGGAGAGAAAAAAAAGACAGAATTACAACAGAAGCACGGAAGCACTAGGGTAGATCAGAGAAAAAGTTAGAGATGAATTAGAGAGGAAATGTGTTAGTGAGTGGAGAAAACTCACTCTAAACTCCAAGACGACAAAGTAGAACAGGAGTCCTAGTCTGATGGCATCCTTGTCCTGTAGCAACAGCACTTCCCTGGCTGTTGCCCTGTGGGCGAGGGGCTCATACCCAGCCCTGCTGTGTTGTCGGTAGAGGCGGCCAATCTTACATGTGTGACAGCTTTGAGAGCCATGCATGTTGGTTAGCTGGGTGTGGGGTGGAGGGGGTGCATGTAGTGTTGATGCATTTTTAAGCACGTCTTAAGTGTGATTTCCTGTGGGAAATGGAACCGGTGGTCTGGATGGTGGAAAGGCGACTTTTAACCTTTCCTTTTATACCAGCCTGTGGTGGTTTGAATTTTTAACATGGGCATGCATTTCTTTAATAATAAAAATACTAAAACATGTTTTAAGTGGCTGTTGTGTCAGCACTGTGCTGAGTGCTGAGAATACAAAGATGAACAAGACCCGACCTTTACCCTTGAGGGTGCGTATTCTGGTGGAAACAGACAGACACATAAACAGATAAATTGCAATTTAGTATGATAAGTGCATAATAGCTGTAATAGAGTTTTGTGCAAAGTGCTATGGGAGCAAAGATGAGCGGGGAACAACTAATTTTTCCCGAGAGTGGGAGGCAAGGCTTTAAAGGGAGGTGACATTTAAGCTGGTCTTTATACAAGATGAGGAGTTTCACAGACAGAATAGGACTGGACAGGAGGAAAGGCCACTCCTGCCTATTTTAAACTCCCCAAATCTTAGGTCTTGGATTCATTTTAGGTTGTTAGCATAGTCAACAAGCTGTGGCCAGGGGTGGTATTTCTTCTTCATCATCTCAGTGCCCAAGATATTTGGAACCAAGGCTTACGGTATGTTTAAATATCAGATTGGACTCCCCAGTTTAAAAAGTCCTATTAAGTTCTTGACCTCACACTGACAAAAAGAACCTGATTTTCCCAAAGGGAAAAATTTTTCCCTGAATCTTTGCATACTCATTTATGCTTGTACAAGCATGTGCACAGATGCACGTGCACACATGCACACACACACACACACACACACACACAAATCTTATTGCTATCTTCTCTATTAACAGGAGAATTTTAAAGAGTTAAAGGTGGGGGTTTCTGCCATCTTCTTGGACATGCTTCCAAATCAGTATGGAGGACTAGGTACATTAGGATGAGCTGGGTGATCACCTTCTAGGATTGCAGTATGATTCAAGGCAGTAAGAGTATGTCATAGAGTATTGTATACCAGTGTTATGAATACTGAACTAGTGTGTCTTGCAAGTAGGAAGCAGAACATGTATAAATATATAGGAAAATCTCAAAGAATAGATTTCACCTTTAATTGGTTGGCCCCTCTTCTTCTTTCTTATACACAAAGAAGAAAAAAGGGAAAGGGGGTAACAGATGAGGAAAGGCATGGCCTGGGATAGAGGGAGCATGTGCTCTCAACACTGGCTCACCAGCCAATGAGTGGCCGAAGGGACATTTCTGTGGTCTTTGAATTCTACCTTTTCTATGCACGGGACTCTGAATCAGACTGTGGTTTAAGATGATGTTACAAGGTTCAGAGCTGGCTTTGGGGTATCGTGACTAAGGAATTTTTGCCTAGCTTTCTGTGCTACTGTAGTCAATTCAGTGACTCAGGGATTTCATCATTCTCATCAGAAATGAGAATGTGCTTTGCAGCTGATCATAAATATGACTTGAGACGTACAAATGACTCTCCCTGAAGAGTAAGATGACCTCTACCATGGTCTGAATGCAGGTCCCCCATTCAAGTGTAGAAGCCTAACCCCCGAAATGGTGGTGTTATCAGATAGGGCCTTTGGGAGGTGATTCAGTCATGAGGATGGAACCCTCATGAATGGGATTAGTGCCTTTATAAAAGTGACCTAAGAAACTCCCTTGCCCTTTCCGCCATGTAAGGACAGAGCAAGATGTCATCTATGGAACCAAGAAGTAGATTTTACCAGACACTGGATTTTATGTTGTCTTGATCTTAAACTCACTGGACTCCAGAATTGTAAGAAAGAAATGTCTGCTGTTCATAAGCCACTCGGTCCATGGTATTTTGTTATAGCAGCTTGAATGGACTGGACAAGTTTTCTACCAGTCACCGAAGCCTCATTTCCTATGAGACTCTCCTTGATACTCATTTAAGTTAGATTAAAATCTTAGGGAAAGGAGAAGGAAAAATTTGTATTTGCCTTAAAAACTCATGAACTATGGAAGTACCCAAGTACCTCTTGCTCAACCTAAATGTAGATCTTGTCACGAACAGACATTTCTCTAAAGAAGTCATACAAATGGCTCACAGATAGACACATGACAAAATGCTCAGTATCACTCATCATCAGGGAAATACGAATCAAAACCATAATAAGATACCACCTCATGCCTATCGGAATGGCTAAAATTAACAACTCAGGAAATAACAGATATTGGTGAAGACGCAGAGAAAGAACTCTCTCTTACACTATTGGTGGGAATGCAAACTGGTGCAGCCACTCCAGAAAACAGTAAGGAGGTTCCTCAAAAAGTTAAAAATAGAACTACCTTAGGACCTTATTGCACTACTAGGTACTTACCCAAAGGATACAAAAGTAGTGATTTGAAGGGGCACATGCACCCCGATATTTATAACAGCACTATCAATGCTAGCCAAATTATGAAAAGAGCCCAGATGTCCATTGACTGATGAATGGTTAAAAAGGATGTGGTATGTGTGTGTGTGTGTGTGTGTACACATATACATATATGTATTTAGAGAGAAAATTTAATATTATGCAAGTAGCTATGCAAACTAGAGTCCTGACAAACTGCCAGAGTACTTTCCCAATGAAGATGTGCCTCCCTGTATCATAGGTACCAAATCAGAGTAACACATCCTGAGAACAAAATGAGAATTCAGAAAACGCAGGATCTCAGAGGTCCACCAGAGCTGGACTTCGTTTTCAAACACTCTAATTCAGTAGCTCTGGGCAAGTATTAACTGCTTACTGAATGCTGATTGAGACACTGGCCAACCGTTAAGGAAGGAAAGGACTGTCCCGAGGAAGAAAAGGATCGGAGAGGAAGAACAGCCACCCTGCTTCTAGGAAAAAACCTTTCATGGCATGTCCGATGTGTGGAAGATGAACATTTGCTTTCTCTCTCTTTGCTGCGAAATCGTTAAATCTCTCTCTCTCTCTATGTGTGTGTGTGTGTGTGTGTGTGTGTGTGTGTGTGTGTGTGTGTGTACACATATAGAATGGGATATTACTCAGCCAGCAAAAGAATGAAATCTTGTCATTTACAATGATGAGGCTGGAACTAGAGGGTATTATGCTAAGTGAAGCAAGTCAGCCAGAGAAAGACACCATATGATTTCACTCACATGTGGAATTTAAGACACAAACCAGATGAGCATAAGGGAAGGAAAGGGAGAATAAAATAAAAAAAATAAATAAAAATAAAATAAAAATAAATACGGAGAGGGAGGCAAACCATAAGAGGCTCTTAAAACTGTAGAGAACAAACTGGGGGTCGCTGGAGGAGAGGTGGTCATTAAAGAGGACGCTTGTAAGGAGCACTGGGTGGTGTTTGTAAGTGAGGAATCACTAAATGTTACTCCTGAAACCCATTCTACACTGTATGTTAACTAACTTGAATTTAAATAAAATCTTGGAAGATAAACAAATAAATAAATGTAGGTCTTGAAAATATCTGTAAGGAAGCAGCACTTACATAACCATTTGAAGAAGAAGGATTCATTTATCTTTCTTTGATGTGTGGGATTGGAAGTAATTTACTTAAGGCAGGGTTAGCAAACTATGATCCAGGAACCAAATCTGACCCAAGTCTTGGGTGTGCATGGCCCACAAGATAAGAATAGTTTTTATATTTTTAAATGGGTGAGAAAAATAAAAAGAAGAAGTTGTGACACCTGAGAATTATTTGATGTGTTTTATTGGAACCCAACCCTCATTTACTGACATATTGTGTATGGCTGCTTTTGTGCAAAAATGACAAAGTTGAAAATAAAATGACAAAGTTGAGTCGTGGTGACAGAGATCATATAGCTTAGAAAGTCTAAAATATTTATCCTCTTCTGCTTTCTTTTTTTTTTTTTTAAGATTTTATTCATTTATTTGACAGACAAAGGTCACAAGTAGGCAGAGAGGCAGGCACGGGGGTGGGTGGGGGGTGGAGGAAGCAGGCTCCCTGCTGAGCAGAGAGCCCGATACGGGGCTCGATCCCAGGACCCTGAGATCATGACCTGAGCCGAAGGCAGAGGCTTAACCCACTGAGCCACCCAGGCGCCCCTATCCTCTTCTGCTTTCTGATAAAGGTTTGCTGTCCCCTGATTGAGCAGCTTGGAGAGCATGTGTGCAGTGGGGCATGAGAATGAAGATACTCAAGTTGTTATCTCTGTGCAGACTTGAGGGTAGTTGCTTGACCCTGGTTCTCTTGCCTCAGAGGCGTACGTACTCCTAACCACTCTAAATTCTCAGTCCAATATGGACCTTTTGTTCTCTGTTCCTGTCCCCTTGCTCACCCTATTTCCTTTGCTTAGAAACTTAATCAGCCGCGGTTCTGCCCAGTTAAATCTATTTTATTTTTTAGGTCCTTGCTTGGATATCACTTCATTGGTCAGAGTTTCTCCAATGCTTCCCAACAAGAAGAGACAACTGAATTTTATGAGAAGAGATCTTACGTGCCAAGTTACTCTCTTTATGCCTCTCTCCAAGCACTGGCGTGTATTCTAATCAATGGACAAAGCTCCATACCATTCATTTTTATATACCAGTATTGGGCACACAGGAGGTGCTTGATAAATGTACTTTAAAATATCAGAACACTAGGGGAACCTGGGTGGCTTCGTTGGTTAAGCATCTGACTCTTGATCTCAGCTCAGGTCATGATCTCAGGGTCTTGAAGACTGGGGCCTGTGTTGGCCTCCGTGGGTGCGCAGCCTGCTGGAGATTGTCTCTCTCCCACTGCCTCCCCCTCCACTCTCTCTCCTAAATAAGCCTTTAGAAATTAAAATATCAGAACATTAAAGCAGTACAGGATCATTTTATTGGACTTTTTTGATAGGGAAGATTACTGGTCAACATTGAGACACCATAATCATGGGCTGCCTGGATATTTTTTCTTTCTCCTAATTCATAAAATATAAACTATCTGGATTGCCTCATGCAGAAAATTCTAATAAAATGATACAAAATTAGCCAACCAGACAGACAGACAGACTGAGAGGGAGAGATTGAAAGAGAAAGTATAGATTCAAAGCAAATAAATCAAATTGTGTTGGAGTCATAGCATCCTTGTTGCAGGAGGGGTAGGGCTGTGTTGTAATGAAGTCTGATATTCTAGCTGCCAGGATGTGCTGATGGCTGGTAGGGGCTAGCATTGCCTCAGGCCTGAGGGAGAAAATAACTTCATGCTCCTAATTTAAGGAGCTGGGTTGAGAATCGGTCCCCATGATACAGAAGTCTCACTAAGGCCAGAGCATTTGAGAAATGGTGAAGACATAGTGCATTGTGAGAGATAAAATTGCATTTGTGATAATGGACAGAACTGAGAGCACTGTGACAATGAGAAAAGAATTATGGATTAAACAGACACGTTTTTTCAGGCACATTTACCCGAAAGGCTAAGTTGAGGGTTGGTGGATTTCCCAAGTGAGTCTGGACAAAGTGGGAATTCAGTTAAAGGTGCACAAGGGCTGTTGTGTATTGCAGACTTAAACAAAGGTTGATAAAATGATAGCCAGCACTTACTGGGTGTTTACAATGGGCCAGGCACAATTCTTGGTAAGACATGTATCAGCAATAGGAAGTAGGCAGTGTCATTTTCCCCATCTTAGAAATAAGAAACTGAAAAATGAGAGGTTAAATAACCCACCCAAGATGACTAGGATAGCAGAAGGTAGAATTGGGATTTCAATCCAGATAGTTATGGTTTAAAAAGCTCAGCTCTTTGTCATTATAGCCTACTGCATTTGGAACACTAGGACATTTCATCTTTAAATAGCTTCAGCTTGTTCAGGTAGTAAACCATTATTTATTATGTGCCTAATACATATCAGGCATGTGCCAGGCACTGGGCATTTGTTCATGATTAAACCAGTCATCATCTTGATGCCCCATGAGCTTAGAGGTTGGTGGTCCATCCACAGACTGTCTGTAGACTTTGAGAGATTATGATCCAGGACTCCTTTTGAGAGGTAGCCTTTTCAGAACTCAAAGAGCTTGCTCATTCCTTAGGAGTTAATTGGAAAAAAAAAAAAAAATGTGGGAGGAACAGTTTTTTTAAATGAGATGAACATTGTTAGGCAACAGGTAGAGTTCTGGTTGTCATGGCTAAAATGATGTATTCAAAGAAACCTTCACCTAGAGATATATAAACACTTAGGGGTTCTCTTTGTCATGGACTTTGGCAAATTAGTAATTGTGCATGGGTGTGTTTGTGAAGGACATTTATAAATACACATCTTTGCTTCTGCCTTCGTATCTAAATCATCAGCCATACTTATAGCTGGATCGTCTCATTCAGTGTCTCTGCTTTGTTTTGCAAGTTTGAGGCAAATTCTATTATGTCAGTATATAATAAAACTATAGGACTGCTTTTCTATGGAAACAAAGCTGCTTGCCCCAGTTATGTGATTAAGCAAACATTTTCTCTATAGATGGGGGAAAATGATAAAAGTATTTCAAATGCAATAGTAGCTATAATGAAATGAAAGTAGAGCTGGGCACCTGGGTGGCTCAGTCAGTTTAGCATCTGCCTTTGGCTCAGTTCATGATCCCAGGGACCTGGGATTGAGCCCTCTGTCCAGCTCCCCATTCAGTGGGGAGTCTGCTTCTTCCTCTCCCTTTGCCCCTCCCCCTTGCTTGTGTGTGTGCATGTGCACTCTCTCTCCTACTCTTTCTCTCAAATATATAAATAAAATCTTAAAAAAAAAAAAGTAGACCTAAAGTGAAAGTTACTTAGCCAAGAATTTGGGATTCTTTATTCTTGCAGTTGTTCAGGTCCTACTCTTGCTTGAAGAATGCTCCTTTCTATTTAAGGGGTCTTTGATTTCTTTCTGTAAATCAGGGATTGTTGAAACTAGATAGTGTTGTATGCAACTGCCGTATTTCATCCTAACAGCTAAGTGGCCCTAATTCAATCAGAACACATTTGAATTGTCTGACCTTGATTTATTATTAAAACTACCCTATAGCTAATGTTTTTGTGTCTTTAGTGGACTTCCTCATTTTTAGGCCTGCTTACATTTTATTTATGCTAAATTGCTTGCAAAGTCATGGGTTTCTAATTAAGACCTATTCTCTTTCTTTGTTAAAGCACTTGGTGCATGCTACTTAATTTTCCTGCACAGTGATTTTTTGTTGGATAGAGTTTCTTAAAATGCGATATTTAGACTGTAGTCCAGACAGAAAACCAGGGTAGTGAATGAGTTTCACATACTTTAGACAAGACCATTTCTGCAATGTGCCTATCTGGGACGACTGACAAAATGTTTCCTTCCCATAAGTTGCTGGTTTCTGGCCTTTCTCCCATCTCCTCATTTTCTTGTAGGTGATTTAATTCAGCAGATCTTGCCTCACTATTCCTGGTAGTTCAAATATCTTGTACCA
Organism: Martes martes; assembly: GCF_963455335.1. NCBI lineage: Eukaryota > Metazoa > Chordata > Mammalia > Carnivora > Mustelidae > Martes > Martes martes. Next base: position 21,910,470 of record NC_137902.1, read on the forward strand.
GCCAGAAATGCCTAATGTGTTTGCCCAAGATTTTCCTACCAAACAATCTGCTTTATTCATTGCTTGCCCATGTTTTAACACCACCTCCCACTCACATCGGTGTTTATCACATTGTTTGGTGATGGATATGAGCAGAGAAATCAGAATGCTTTCATACCTCCTCCTTTATCCACGGGAGATAGAGATTATCACCGCCTTGCTGAAGAGGGAGGTCATTTAAATAGCACCATGCACCCTGATAGTCTAATTCTTTAAAAGAGGCACTACAGAAAGTCTTGGCATATTGACGTAACCATTTTTTCCCCTCTTTTTCAAGAGGTGATGTGGTTATTTGTCACACATATATCCTTATAATCCTGTGCAAAATGCAGGCTAGCAACTGAATGCAAAATGCCTTTGTCCTCTCTGCAAAGCTATTGCTTCTCAAAAAGTGTGACCACACCTACACAGGTTAGAGGAAAACTGCTGAGTGGGGGGAGAAACAGGGAGGAATTCAGCAGGAGGAGCTGTTCCCTCTGAAACAGTGCTGAACCTAGCTCTTGCCCTGGGCTTCCGCCACTCACTGCTGCACGCCCACCTGGACAGAGCCAGGGGCTCTTATTTGTTTGGCAGAGACAAGTTAGAACTAGCTGCAGGATTATGCTCTATTAAACTCAGGCCATCTCCCCATGGGTATATCCCTTTATATGATGAGATGTTGCCAGTGTGCTTAGATCTGTAGCTGACCGTTCTGATTCTCAGGAATACCTTGTGTGCTCAATAAAGGCTTACTAAGAAGGAGACAGTAGTAGCTGAGAATTTGGACTGTATTGCCTCCTGACTCTTTGACTTTTTTTTTTATTTTTTTTGGTAGCATCACATAAACCCTTCATGTGCTTAATTTTCTGGTAGGGCCGAGAATACAGAAGTAGTCCTCCTCTCAAGTGACTCACGGTCTAACGGGGAAAATACATAGTTAAGATACTTTTGGTACGTGCAATATGCAGGTATTTACAGAGGAGAAGAATCCAGTCAGAAGGGTGGTGGGTGAGGTGATAACATCGGCAAAGACTTCCAACAAGAGGTAACATATCATGTCCCTGGTAAATTAAAAGGATAAATGGGAATTTTCAGGTGAAGCAGTGAAGAGAATATGTTCCTTGGGAAAGGATTGGCTCACGTGACAGCTCAGAGGCACCAGAGGGAACAGGCCATGAAGGGAAGGGAGAGCCACTGACACCCTGTGGAAGGTGGGGGAAGGAGATGAGGTCAGAGGAGAAGACTAGCATCATTTCCTGAAGGGTCTTGCAAACCAAGCTGAAGAACTTGGGATGCACTCTGAACATATCATGGAGTGACATGATCAGCATTTCAGTTTGGAAGAAGAAAGACGGTGACAATGAATTGGATGGAGGAAACATTGGAGAAAGAGGGGCTAGTTAGAAAGCTCCACGAAGCCCGTTTGTGAGGCACTGTGGGGACCGCTGAGTGCCTGCCTGTGGATGCTGGTGGTGCCTTGCGACTTTCACACATACTTTTCAAGGTAACACTATAGAAGGCAGGGCCAACACACACGGCATGTCACAAAATGTGTGTGATCAATAGTGATATCTTTTGTCTGTTATGATTTTAGTCTTCATCTTTGGAAACATAGCACATATTACCTCGGAAATGCCGAAGCCAGCTAGAGGGAGGCCTGTGGTAGGATTCAGGATGCCCGGGCGTGGCCCTCGTTTGCCCCAAATTTCTGAGTACCTAATGTGAGTCATTTTAGTTCTTGGGGCATATGTTCTCCCTTCCAAAATGGAAATGTCAGACTGGACAATAGCAAAGGTCTCATCCATTCTATAGACTTATAAATGTGATCCTACCTATGATCTAGTGATAAGAAGGATTTGAAATGGTATTTAGGAAGAGGTGGGAGAGGAGCCACAGGTGAAACTAATATTTACACGAATGATTGAGAAGACCTTGTAAGGGATAGGGAGTATGGATTTGAACCATGCTAAGACATTTTAATATAGGTCACTATATAGATAGTATATAAATATAGGCTATGGATAAATCTGCTGAGCATACAAGTGGTATTTAATAAATATTCAAATTAATTTTAAGCAGCTTTATCAAACAGATGTTATCTATTTTCCTCTAGTCTCCATGCTTAATGCAGTGCCCTCCACATGCTAATGCTTGAGAAATGTCAGCTAATGAAGACGATTTAAAAATGCCTTCTTCTAAGCGTGGTTGGACATTTTTGTAAGAACAGCACTAATGGTTTCAGCTGCTTCTTGCTTTGCAGATTTTCTGTGCCACAAAATCCAAGCTTCCTACACAATCTCCGGTAGGAGTCATGAAAGCAATCCCCAGTGGGAACTCTCCCAGAATCCTTATCTCCCAGACTCACATTTTAATATCTTTCCTCCTCCCAAACTTCTGCTACATTGTAACACCACAGGACAAAGGAGAATGCCCCGGGGGAGGCAGGAAATGAGAGGGCTACCCCAGGATCTATTTTCCCCAAGTTGAATGGGAAAGCTTAGGAAGACGAAAGCAGGGGAGGATAATACAAGGTATCCGATCTCTTTTCCTCCTTCACCATCTTTTCTGTCTCCTTAGAATTAAGTTTCATTTAAGGGTGTTAAGTTGTCAAGGACTCTGTTGAAGTCAGAGGGGAAGAATGGGGCTGATTTTCGGGAAGGTGAACACTGGTGTTTTTTATAGTGCTGTGTTCAGTGAAGTCAACGGGACTGTGTTGAAGACAGAAAGTGACGCTGCTGCCTCAGCATAGCTCCCCCGAGTGTGGGACCTGCCACTGAGACTGCACTGGGGAAGCTCTTGTGTTCAGCAAGAAGCCAGGCATCTGGGGAGTTGTGATCAAAGGCAAAAACTCCTCCTAGCTACAGCCAGCCTCTAAAATAGACCCAATTAAGCCCTTAACAAAGAGCCCAAGGGATTCCTCTGCCCCAGCCCATCACTACTCCACACTACCTAGGACTTCTGCATGCACACGGACAAGAAACAGTAATAATAGTAACTTCTTTGCATTACATGATAAAGAGCCAGGAACAATTTTGAGTTAATGATCTGAGCTCTGCCCCAAAGCAAATCTGCATTGCATAATAACCACCTTCTTGAAAAATAGTCCAATAATCTCATTGGGCTCACTGCATACTTTCTCATCTTGTTCTGGCTTGGAGAATTGTAATGGTGCTACCGTTGGCTCAGAGGGTTTATGTTTTTACCTAGAAGAGACAGTAATAATATTAATTTGTTCTAATGTTAAATAACACAGTTGTGCCCCTCCCCTCAATGATGTCCATCTCTGGAAATTTGACCAAGATGAAAATTTGCCTAAAGGATGATCAGTACAGATGCTTAGGAGCTCAGTTTGAGTGCACATGGGGATTTTGCTAGATACTTCCATCCCTTGCTTTTCCACCAGTCTGATTTTGGTAATTGAGTGCAGTTAACTGTTGGGTCCCTTACGAAGCAGAAGGATCTCTGAGGTCATTCCCTCTGATGCCCTCATTTTACAGAGGAGAGATCTGAAAACGGCAGAAACAGAACTAAGTATACTGTGAAGGACTTCAGTGGTTGCTCTTGATTTTTACAAAGGGTTCCAAACACTGATGGTGTAATTTGGACAGAAGTTGGCTCCTTAGTTCTGCCGTTTCCTAGTTGGGTAACATTGGATAGGTCACTTACTCTTCTCTAAGACAGTTTCGTCACCCCTAAAATGAAACTAATATTGCATCCAACAGACAGGATTCACTTGAGTCCTACCAGAGATAATACATGCAAAGTGTTTTGAGCAGTGTCGGGCCAAAATAAGTACCATGTGTGTTACCTGTTGGGACGTTGAAAGACCTTCTGAGAGGATGTAGCTAGAGATGTCTTGAAAATCACGAGCTGCAGGAATATGTATGTATATAACTTTTTATATATATAACTTTTTCCTTATCACAGAGGTTGATGAGGCAGCAGACCTTTATAACAGAAGACTTTTGTACTAAAAGCAGTTATAGAATGCATTTCACTTAAAAACGTTATAGGCATTCTCTGAGAACATTCAGAGCTTTAGCACAGTTTGTGACAACATGGTCCAATAAAAATGAATATGTGTTCATTTGTTTGAAAACTCAACACTTTTAAGTCAACCACAAGGAAGCAAACCACAAAAATGACAGTGGGAAATGATTGCTGATGGTAAAACTGCATGTCATGAAGTTAGAAGTTTGAAATTTAATCACTTTTAACAGCACATTTTTAATTTTCATTATTTATTTATTGAGGGAAAAATTGGTATATAATACTATGCTAGTTTCAGGTGTACAACATAATTTGACATTGCATAACACCACATACAGAGTGTCACCACAATAAGTCTGGTGATTGGTTTTGTTTTGTTTTTTAGATTCCACAAATAAGGGAAATCCTAGATATTTATCTTATGTCCCTGATTGACTTCACTTGATACATTCAAGATCCACCCATGTTGCCATAAATGACAAGATTTCATTCTTCCTATGGCTAAATAATATTCCATTGTATATATACCACAACTTCTGTATCCATTCATCCAAAGATGGACCCTTAGGTTTGTTTCCATATTTTGACTACTACAAATAATGTTGTAGTGAACATAGGGGTGCATATGTCTTTTCAAATTGGAATTTTTGTTTTCTTTAGATAAATAGTCAAAAGCAGAGTAACTGGATAGTATGGTAGTTCTATTTTTAACTTTTAAGGAACCTCCATACGGCTTTCCAGAGTAGCTCTACCCACTTACATTCCTACCAACAGTGTGCAAGGGTTCCTTTTCTCCATAACCTCTCCAATAATACTTGTTATTTCTTGTCTTGTCAGTGATAAGCCATCGTGACAGGTATAGATGATATCTCACTGGGGTTTTGATTTGCACTTCCCTAATGATGAGTGATGTTGTGCAACTTTTCATGTGTCTCTTGGCCATCTCTATGTCTTTTTTGGAAAATATCTATTCAGATCCTCTGACCACTTTTTGATGGCATGGGTTTTGTTGTTTCTGTTATTGAGTTATCTGAGTTCTTTATATGTTTGGATATTTGCTCCTTTGCAGATAATATGATTTGCAAATATCTTCTCCCATTTGGCAAGGTACCTTTTTAATTTTGTTGATAGTTTCCTTCATTGTGTAGAAGCTTTTTAGTTTGATGTGGCCCCATGTGTTTATTTTGCTTTCATTGCCATTGTCTTTGGAGTCAGATCCAAAAAAGATATATTACAAAGCTATAATAATCAAAACATCATAGTACTGGCATAAAAACAAGCACATAGATCAGTGGAACAGAATAGAGAGCCCAGAAATAAACCCATACACATATGGTCAATTAATTTATGACAAAGGAGGCAAGAATATTCAAAGGGGAAAGGACAGTCAGTCTCTTCATTAAACGGTGTTGGGAGAACGAGACAACCACGTGCAAAAGAATGAACGTGTACTGCTATGTAGACTACAAAATTAACTCAAAATGGATTAATGATTTGAGTGTAAAACCAGAAACCGTAAAACTCCTAGAAGAAAACATAGGTGGTGAGCTTCTTAACATAGCACACTTTTAAGGGCCTCTTTGAAAACCTGTGTTGAAGAAAGAAAGAAAGAAAGAAGAAAGAAAACCTGTGTTGCTGGAATCAATATGTATGAAAGAATTGTGATGGTAGTAAATCTAACTTTGCAGATTTCACGAGGGAATTTGCTTACCTAAGCTTGAGATATTTAGTGTATGTTCAGATAAACACAACTATATGCTCTTTTTCTTCTCAAATGTTAGGGAACTGAAAATTGTGAATGACTCTTAGATCAAGATCGAGGTTGTTTTATTACTGGATTAATATGAATGCTGCTTTGGCATTACCTTTGTTGATATGCAAGCGTGAAATGTAATGAGTAAGAGAGTCACTAATAAAATAAGATGAAAATTGAGAGGGAAGCAGACCCTAAGAGACACCGAACTCTGGGAAACAAACTGAGGGTTGCTGGAGGGGAGGGCAGGTGGGGAGTAGGGGTAATTGGGTGATGGGCAGTCAGGAGGGCACTTGACATAATGAGAACTGGGTGTTATATGCCACTGATAAATCACTAAATTCTGCCTCTGAAACGGATTTAAAAAAGAGAGAGAGAGAGAGAATCTCTAGAGGCCCACAAACATAGGTTTGCATCTTGGGTCTACTGTTTACCAGCCGGGTGACCTTGGACAAATCACTTAAACATTCTACCCCTCATTTTCTTTGCATTCAAAATGGGGCTGATAATGGTGACCCCACAGAAGTGTTGTGAGAGACGAATGAGAGAAGCCCTGAAGCATTTTGTGCTTGGTTACGTGTCGGGAGGTTCTGACTACCCGCCAGTTAATAATTTTCAGTTTTCTGTCTGGGCTTTTCGTGACTCCAGGTTTCTCATAAAGGACTATGTAATCACTAGAAATAGTTCCAAAAAAAAAAAAAAATCCTGCCAAAAGACTAGTCCCCAGGATTGGTTACATTTTCTGTTCTGGATGGTGATGGAACAACATTGTGTATACAGGCTTCATGAATTCCTAAGTCTTGGTGTATAGGTGTGGGGGCCTGACTATACCTTTAAGGGTCGACTTTCCATTTTGTGCCTCTCTCTTTCCTTTTCTCTTTCTCTCCCTCTCTCCACCTTGCCCTAAATTTGTGTCTCCCAGGACTTACTAGGAGTTCACTGCTAAGTCACCACTTGATTTCAAGAGCAGACCATAGGGTCTAGGTGTCCTTATTTTATTTGGAAAGATGTTGGAAGCATAAACAACAATAATGGGAATTATATTTTGTTTTGGCTCCCCCCTATACCCACCAGGCTTTCCAGATAAGCTCCTCTTCCTTCGGCAAGGTTCAAATTAAGTGTACACCCCTGCCTGTTACCAGCTTGGTTTCTAATTTTAAAAATTGTGTTTGTATGTGTCTTTCTACAACCAGCGACTTAAATGTCCTCCTTTCTACCTGCAATTTCTTTTAAATAAAGAAAGAATATCCAGATGATTTCAGCAAATGAGAATTTAATTCATAAGATTTAATCTTATTTCTGTGCTTAGATTCATAGCTTTAATCTGTAAACAAGCACATCATTAGGGAGATAGGTAATTACACAAATTAGATTGGAGAAACTTTGCCAGGGGAGATGGATTTTGTTTACCCTCATGTGTTTGGCACCAGAGGAATTTCTCTCTCATACAAAGCTATGTCTTGTGTGGTTTGAGAAAGGGAGAGTGGAAGTCTAGGGAAGGAACACTTTTGGCCCTAGGACTAAATCTTGTAGCAATAAACACTTGTCTGGCCTCTTCCTGAGGGTCAGTCTGTATTGAAAGACAGCACAGAGCACGCAGCAAATAGAGGCATTAAGGTTTCCCCTTCTCAGGAGCCAGGCACATGTTTGTTCTTCAAATTACATTCTTTGGTTTCAGTGGAGAGTCTTCTGAAATTTCAGGGTGTGCTTTGCATGTGTTGAAGTGTGCCCATGAATAATCAATCAGATCGTCCTGGGGATCTTTACTGTTAAAAGTAGTTTCTAGGATTTAAAAAGAGGTACATTGTTCTCAGAGTGTGCCTGGTCTACTTGCAAAGTAAAATGTACAGATGAATGGATGCTTCTGTTTGCTCATCCTAAAAGGAGGAGGGGACTGGTAAAACTTGGTGAGTAGTGTAGACCATCAACCTTGGAAGGGGTTTGCAGGCAGATATGGTTATTGAGGGTTGAGGCAGGCAGGGGGTGTTGGCAAGGAGAAAAGACATTGTTTGTGGAAAGAAGGGGCCTCATGAAGAATAATCAACAATAGACTTGCAAAGATAGTTTGGATCCTGGACACTAAGCATTATCTCTTTCTCATGTGCACTAACGATAGGTAAGTACTTTAAATAAAAAGTGACCTAAACATAGTTGCATTAAAATAAGAGTGAGCAGGCTTGAAGTTCAGAAAGAATTATGGGGTGGAGAGATGGTCTAGAGGTCAATCATTCATTCTTTTATCTTAAAGGATATTAATTGAGCACCTACTACACACTAGGGACCATACCAGAAACAAGAGATCCAACGGTAACAAAGCAAATAGGAATTTTGCCCTGAAAATTTTCAGATATCAAGACCTGACAGACATGATTATGGTTTTGACTATTTTGGTCATAATGGGAATTGAAAGGAAACTATTTATCCATCCATTCCATACCTCACTCAACAAGCAGATGAGAGAGCTCATTACATTCCGAGAGCATAATAATAGGAGACAGAGGTCCTGTAATGAACTGGATGCTCATGGCCCCTGCCCTCATGGAAGTCAGAGTTTAGTAGGTAGAGAAAGATATCAAGTGCAGAACAGTATTGATTTTTTTCTTGGTGAAAAATTACTAAAGTATAACACACATAAATCAAAAATGGTTCATTTTCAGAGTTAGCGTACTTGTGTAGCCAGCACTTAGATCAGGAAATAGAATATTATTAGTACCCCAAAATGCCCTGTGCTCTCTCTTAGTCACTACCTGCCATGGGTAATCACTATATTACTCTCAAAGGCAAAAAATTAATGTCATCTGTTTTTGAACTTGATATAAATGGAACCATACCATACACACTCTTTGTAATTGGCTTCTTCTGTGATATTCATCCACATTATTCTGTACAGTAGTTCCTTCTTGTTGTAGAATAATATTCCACAGTGTGAATAAACCCCCATTTATCTATCCATTCTCCCCATAATATGTGCTTGAGTAGTTTCCCCTTTAGGACCAAATACCCCTGCCATGAGCATTTTTATCAAGAGCAGCATTGCAACACTTGTGATACATTCTATGAAAGCACATATAGAGGAGGTTTAACCTAAACTAGCGGGGTAGAAGAAAGTATGAAGAAGTGAAATTCAGCTTAGGGGGAATGTAGTCCAGACAGAATGAATGGTAGATGCTGACATCCAGGGCAGGAAACAGTACCAAGAGCTCCTCCAGGGCAAGAATGGGTAGGGACTGAGAGGGATCAGTGCAGTGAGCCTTACAACTCCCTCAAAACCTGCATCATCTACTGCCCATGCAACAGCCAAGGTACTCTGTCCTCTCTGCTGTCCCACCTCCCAGCCTTGTCCTCCTCTACCTGGCTCCCAGGCTCAAGGAATGATGACTGAGGGGCCAGGCTGGTAACCACAGAATACAGGGGTTCTGTGGTGGGAAACAGCAGGAACCCTTAGACCACAGAGCCCCAGGTTCTGTTGATGAACCTTTACTTTCCAGGATGAAACACTGGGCATGGTTTTTCATTAAGAGAGGTGGCTAGACCATGGTCTTAGACCTGTCTAGTGGAGTGATTTGAAGGGAATTTGTTCCCAGATAGGGTTAGGCGGAACTGATTGGTTCTCCTAAATTTGTTCTGCAGATGGGAAGAAAGAAGGGGGAGGCTTAGTGGAATATAGGGAAGCAGCCAGTGTACACTGGTTTAGCAGAACTATGGAAAGGGCAAGAGAACATTAGTGTTTTATTAGAAACTTGACCTCGCATCTATTTCTATTTGGGTGCAGGGCAAGGACAAATCGCTGAGCGGCTTGCTCTGCAGACAGCAGTTCCCGCGGAGAGGCAGTGTTGCAAAGAGGCTAAGAGAAATGAACCCTGAGGTCAGATGGCACGGACCTGAATCCTGACATCCCTGTTTAGTAGCTGGGTCATCTTGAACATGACACATAGACTCCCGTATCTCTGTTTGCCTATATGTAACACGGATGTTGTCATAAAGGCAGGCACAATGACTACAGGATTATATACAAGGCGTGTAGAACACTGCTGTATCTCAGCATCTTGTAAGTGTTAGTGGTTATGAATTGGGCCCCCTCACTTACCAGCTATGACCTTGAACAAGTCATGTTCCCTCTCTGAGCTTCAGCTCTTTCACCTGCACCCCGAGCCCCAAGGTCTCCACGCCGCCCTCTGACGGTAACACTTGTGAGTCCCCAGAACTAAAATAGTATGATCACACAGCCTGGGACTGAAGGATGTTGTGCATGCTCCTGATGTTGGCAATCACAGCCCCACATTTGTCCAGCGAAACGCACTGCTTTCAAGTCTTGACTCGATCTGGACTTGATACATTCTATTCTCACCGAAGGCTGTGCGGAACCCTAGATTGGATCAGAAAAATCAAGATTTATTGTTCGTATTCTATTCTCTCATTCCCTTTTGAGTTTTAAGATTTTAATAGATTATTTGCATGTTATCCAGTCAGGATTCTTTGTACTCTCCTTGAATACGGGCTCACCAGCCACTCCTCTGAAAAGTGTAAGGAAAATGCCCCCGTATGTTTTGCATAAACAGATTTCTGGCTTCTGCCTTCTTGATCTTGTCTTCTGTCTCTTTTTCTATTTTCCCCCAGGACTTCAGAGTCCTTCCTCCTAAACAGAGGCCACAGCTTACTTTCATCCTGATGAACAACTTAAAAGAAAAATGAGAGGTTATTTATCTGAAAACAAGATCATAGCAAAGTGTAGGGGCCAATGAGATCAGTTACACTTTCAGTTGCTATAACAACCATATATAATATCTGTATTCTCTTTCTTTTTTGCTTTTAGTAGCATATCTAACCTATCTTTTGGTTTCTGATTCTAAAACTTACCTGGGGTCATTTTACGAAAGGACATGTGATTTTTAACAATACTTGAAAAAGAAACACAAATGCAACAATGACTATCAAGTATTGTGGGTCCCTTACCTGCCAGCTACTTTACTGGGTATGTTCATATATTGTCATTTCATGGTAATTTTCTGTCTCTTCTAGAGCACTGCTTTCTAGAGAATACAGTATTAATCTGATACACTTACAGCTGGAGCCATTAGGAAACTCCTAATGCATGTCTGAGCTTCTAAGGGAGCATTCTTATGGATTGGCTGGTGTTGGGTGGGGAGAACAGTTTGATCAGTATCCTTGCATGACTTGTCCAATGACTTCTGTTCATTTTATACAATTAAAGCTGTGTTTGACCACATAATTGTCTGGATGTGTTTTTCCTTTGTCAAAGGGAATCCTGATCTCTGTGTATGACGCTATTACTTCTTCAGTGCCTAATTAGGAAAGAGTATAAACCACAGTTATATTTCCGTGCATTCAGTTTTGTACCTACTATGTGCGAAGCACTGCACTCAGTGCCAAGTTGGATGAGTAGATATAGTCTGCAGCCTTCTGGAATTTGTATTCAAGTAGGAGAGAGAGTAACATACATGAATAATACAAATAATCTTATAATTGTGTTAAGTCCTAGGAGAGGCATGCAGTGATTAAAGGAGGCGGAAGACCTCTCTTCAGAATAAATTTACTTTAACAAAGACTTATCTGTCATTGTATCATAGTTCTTTCTCAAGGCCCCCTTTTTCTCTCTTTGAAATCAATTCACAAATATTCAGGGAGCACCTACAATGTATCGAGCTCTCTGTTCAGGATAGGTTTACAGTGGTAAATAAGACAGGACCCTCAATCAAAGATACATTGTACATATTTACGCGTGGAGTAGTATGAGTCTGTTTTCCAAAGCAACTTCTCTTTTCCAGATTTTCCACCATTAGTCAGAGTTAGGTTTTCAAAGATTTTATTTCGTCACTCTTCTTCAAATCCTTCAGGGCCCCTTATAGAGAATGATTATGGGAACGATAAGGACCGTCCCTGCTGGACTTCCCATGGTCCTCTCCACCCCACCCCTCACATTCTTGTCCGACAACGTGAATCTACAGTAGAGTGACAGGATGTCCATCTTCAACGATCCACTCTAGTCAGAGATGGGAGGAGGGAAGGCTGGTCCGTAAGGATTAATGGTAAAAGTCTAAAAGCTACAAAGTACTGTAGTGAAATGATAACTATTTCTTTATGGAACGAATTGTACCCACATCCCGTCCTTTCTTCTTTCCTCACATCTGTGTCCCACCCACACCTCCCTCACATTAGTGAGAAAACACGCCAGTACCTTGCCCAGAGGCCACATGCCTCTGACCCCTTTATTATTTTTAGCAGCAGTAGCAGCAGCAGCAGCAGCAGTACACAGAGACAATAATCTCAATGACTCACACAGAAATTCCAACAACTTGTGGCAAAGGTTGTGAGAATCTATAGTTGTCCTTTCCAGCAGCTCTCCCACATAAAATGGAAGACGGCTCGAGTAAGCTGCCCATGTTTGTTGCAGAGGTAGCGACAGAAGAAGAAAATTATTTAACTTGGAAATCTGCAGATCCCTTGAGGATTTCCATTCCATCCTCAACCCTATCCTGGTTTTCAGATTCCTGGGGTCATAACACCAGAGATTTTCAGATGTTGTGGCTGTGATCAGGGGCCGAGTGTCGTCCAAGAGATGCCGAAAGAAGGACGTGAAGGAAGTAGCAGGGCTGCGTGGGGAAGGTCTCTTCCCACAGTCTGGCCCGCAGTCTGGATTTCCAGCCCCTTTAAAGATGTCTTACATTCTTGACAAGGGAAAAACAAAACAAAACTGCTCAAGGCTCTTCCGAAAGTGTGACTGGTATTTTTTCAAAGCCAAGAAAAATCCTGCATGTGTTTGTTGAAGTAAACTGTGCAAGGACTCATTTCTTTAGATCTTATTCTTAAAATATATGATAGAGAAAAAAATAATAGCTCAAACGTGGTTGCACGCTTAGGGTAACAGCACGGCTGTTGAAGATCGTAATCTTAGTGAATCTTGTTAATGCTTTAACAAACAGACAATAATCACAATCAGCACATTGATTCTTTGAATGGAAGCAGCCTCGGAAGTGCTGCTTAAAATAGTGTTGATTTTCACATTAAAGTAGGCCAAACTCTCTCTGTTTACAGTATTAATTTGCTTAGCAAGCCCTTTATTTCATTGACAGTAAAAAGATAAGCTTCAGCCCAGCTGTGACTGAATTATCAATCAAGCAACAGGTGTTTGTTGTCTACTGTCTGCTAAGGATTGCTAGGCACCATGGTGGATATGTAACGTAAATAATATGTAATAACTCCAGTTTTGAAGAAGATTGAGTCTACAGCTAAGGTCTTATGGTAACTGATTTAAAAGTTAAATGCTGCTTTGTGGAAATGAATATATAACATGGGAAATGAGAACAGAGACAATGGGATAGTGCTTTGTAGAACAGAACAGATTCGCACTGGATGATTTAGGATAGGTGTGTTTGGGCCCCCCAAAATGTGAAGTTTCCCATCAATGGAGAAAGGTTTGGCTACAGGAAAAGGTAAGGCGATTTCCTGGAGTTTGCAGAAACTTGACCCTGGTAAAGTGGTATGGATGAGGGTTGGAGGTGATGAAGGAGAGAAGTGGGGAGTCAAAGAGGGGGGAGAGGTGATGGAGAAGGAGACTGATCAGCATTGGAAGCCTTTGAATGTGAGGAAGAAGAGAATTATAAATTCTGGGAGTTGAGTCTGAGAGGTTTAATTTTTGAGGTTTTATTTTACTACTTCTTAAAGAAAGAAGCACTGATGGAAAACAAATTTTCTATTTTGGGTGTATGGCAGACTTGTTGGAAAGAGGCTAGGAACAGGTGACAGGAGAGAGCGGACAAGGAAGATGAGGGATTTTCTCATCTATGATTGTGTCTCACCTGCCCAGTTTGTAAATGGATGGGAGATAAGTCAGTCACAAAGTACTGTCATGATGGTGTCCTTTATGTAGTGTAGACTCTGCCTAGAAATATTCTAGATGTTAGAAGAGTGAGTTGACCTTTCTAAGGTACCATAACATCCAAGAGAAGGGCTGAAGCCAGACCATGAGAAGCATCAGTTTTTGAAAGAAGCTTTGCGGTTGGTATATGAGTTATCGGAGAGGAAGATGGGGGTCAGGGGCGCTGGAATTGGGAGAGGACATAAGGTAGAAGTGTGATCAGAATGGTCTCAGAAACAGGCCCAGGGAAGGGGGCATGCCAGGAATAACGCCTCGGCCAACATCAGTGGACAGACATGCATAGGAAGTCCAAGTGCAAGATAGCTCAGAATTGGAATAGGTAGGGTAAGGAGCAGGAGAGAGTACCCGGGGTCTAGCAACTTATGTGTGCTGTTTGCAACAATGAGGCCTTGGAAAGAGGTTTCAGCTTTTAGCCCTTTACACCTATATGAGGTACCTAGAATAGGCAAATTCTTAGAGACAGAAAGTGAAACAGAGGTCACTGGGGTAAGGGGAAGGAAAAATGGGGAGTTACTGCTTTATTGGCCCAGAGTTTCTATTTGGGATGACTATACCCTTCTGGAAGTGGAATGTGGTGATGGTTACATGACACTGAGAATGCATCTAATGCCACTGAATTGCACACGTAAAAATGTCTAAGATGGTAAATCTTACATTATGTGTATATTACTATTTAGAAAAAAAAAAAACAACTAGTTCTTTCAGAATTGACAGAAACACTACCTGCTTGGAAAAAACAAATAAACAAAAAACAAAAACTAAAAAACCCTCTAGGGCTCAAAGTCTATAAAGAAATCTTCTCAACTTCACATTGTATAAGAGCCAAATTGGGAGTAAAAGTTGATACCAGACAGATCCTGAGTCTTAAGATCTTTGTCTTTTTTATGGTCATGCCATGTCTCTGTGTTGCATGGAAGGAATTCTTAGCCATGTGAGGCCACCACAATGATGTTGATTTACTCTTGCAGCTCTAAATAAATTATTCCCAGCCTTTGTTCCATTTGGTAGACTATGAAAGGTTTTTGGTTAATCACTTAAAATATAATTTACCATGTGTTCCACATATAAGTGAAACCATAAGATAATTGTCTTTCTCTGCTTGACTTATTTCACTTAACATAATCCTTTCCAGTTCCATCCATGTCGATGCAAATGGTGGGTATTCATCGTTTTTGATGGCTGAGTAATATTCTATTGTATATATGGACTACATTTTTTTTATCCATTTATCTGTTGAAGGTTATCTTGGCTTCTTCCACAGTTTGGCTATTGTGGCCCTTGCTGCTGTGAACATTGGGGTAGAGATGGCCCTTCTTTTCACTACATCTGTATCTTTGGGATAAATACCCAGTAGCGCAATTGCTGGGTCATAGGGTAGCTCTATTTTTAACTTTTTGTGGAACCTCTATACTGTTTTCCAAAGTGGCTGTTCCAACTCACATTCCTACCAAGAGTGTAAGAGGGTTCCCCTTTCTCCACATCCTCTCCAACATCTGTCATTTCCTGCCTTATCAATTTTTGCAACAATGAGACCTTGAAAAGAGGTTTCAGCTTTTAGCCCTATCTGGTGTAAGGTGATATCTCCATGTAGTTTTCCCTGATGGCTAACAATGTTGAACATTTTTTCATGTGTCTATTAGCCATTCATATATCTTCTTTGGAGAAGTGTCTATTCATGTCTTCTGCACATTTGATTGTTTGTTTTTCGGGTGTTGAGTTTGAAAATTTCCTTATAGATCTTGGATACCAGCCTTTTGTCTGTAGTGTCATTTGCAAATACCTTCTCCCATTCCATGCGTTGCCTCTTTGTTTTGTTGACTATTTCCTTTGCTATGCAGAAGCTTTTTATCTTGATGAAGTCCCAAAATATCATTTTCATTTTTGTTTCTGTTGCCTTTGGAGACGTGTCTTGAAAGAAGTTGCTGTGACTGCCTATGTTCTCTCCTAGGATTTTGATGGATTCAAGTCTCACACTGAGGTCTTTTCATCCATTTCGAGTTTATCTTTGTGTATGGTGTAAAAGAATGGTCAAGTTTCATTCTTCTGTATATAGCTGTCTAGTTTTCCTAGCACTATTTATTGAAGAGACAGTCTTTTTTCCATTAGATACTTTTTTCCTACTTTGTTGAAGATTAGTTGACCAAAGAGTTGAAGGACCTTGTCAGGGCTCTCTATTCTGTTCCATTGACCTATATGTCTGTTTTTGTGCCATTACCTCACTGTCTTGGTGATCACAGCTTTGTCATATAGCTTGAAATCTATGTGGAACATAAGGAGTAACATAGAGGACATTAGGAGAAGACAGGGAAAAATGAAGGGGGGGATTAGAGGGGTAGGTAAACTATGGACTACGGGAAACAAACTGAGGGTTTCAGAGGGGAGGGAGGTGGGGGGATAGGTGAGCCCATTGATGGGTATTAAGGAGGGCACATATTGCATGGAGCACTGGGTTTTATATGCAAACAATGAATCTTGGAATACTACATCAAAAACTAATGATGTACTGTATGGTGACTAACATAATATAATAAAATTAAAACTAAAAAAAAATAAGGGACACCTGGGTGGCTCAGTCGGTTAAGCTGCTGCCTTGGGCTCAGGTCATGATCCCGGAATCCTGGGATTGAGTCCAGCATCGTGCTCCTTGCTCAGCAGAGAACCTGCTTCTCTCTCTGCCTCTGCCTCCCACTCTGCCTGCTTGGGTGCTCTCTCTCTCTCTCTCTCTCTCTGATTGATTGATAAATAAATAAATAAATAACTTTCAAAAAATAATTAATTAAAAAGTATATATATGGAATTTACCTTGGGCGCCTGGGAGGGTTAGTCAATTAAGCCTCTGCCTTTAGCTGTCCTCATGATCCTGGAGTCTTTCTCTCTCTTAAATCAATAAATAATTTAAAAAGATTTTAAAAAAGGATTTTATTTATTTGAGTGAGAGTGACTGAGAGAGAGAAAACTTGAGTGGGGTGAGGGGCAGAGGGAGACGGAGAAGCAGACCCTGAGATTATGACCTTAGCCAAAGGCAGATGCTTAACTGACTGAGCCACGCAGGCACTCCTCAAATAAATAAAATATTTTAAAATATAAAATAAAATACAGTTTACAATGGGGCACCTGGGTGGCTCAGCTGAGTAAATGACTGACTCTTCATTCAGCTCTGGTCACGATCTCAGGGTCGTCAGATCTCACCCCACATTGGGCTCAGTGCCGGGCATGGAGCCTGCTTAAGATTCTCCCTCTCCCTCTCACCTGTCCCGCCCTGCAGCTTTCTCTCTCTCCCCTCTCTAAAATAAGATAAAATAAAATAGAGTAAAATTTACTTCTTCAAGTTATTTAACTTGGTCACTGCTTGGAGAACTTTTTGCATTTTCCATTTTGAAGATATTTGAGATATCCAGCTTGATTTCAGGAAATGCTGATTATTTGTTGCTATGCCATCTGTAACTCTATAGCAGTCAATTGTTCTTTCTGCAAATAAAAGCAGCCTTAAGATAAAGCATCCTACTTTTTTGAAAAATTACTCTGCCCCTAAGGGCTATCAAATGGCTACGTTTTCCAGATTTTCTCACTGTTGGTGGTTCTAGTGAGGGTGTTTGCATTCTCTTGACTCACAGTGAAGTCTCAGTTTCAGGGTCATAAAACAATGATTCCTTCTCGTCAGTCTTTTATTATACGTGAAACTCGTCCCGTCTTCCCTGATAGTCTGGTCTTTTTTCTCTGGAATATATAGAAATCTTGGACATACCTGAAGACATTATTGAGTCTGCTGTAGTTACAGAGGATGGAATCTTTGTAATGCGGAACAACATAATTCCATCTCCAATAAATACACTGACATTGACACCCACAAAAACTCCCACTTGAGCAGGGCGAGGGTTTGTGGACTTCGGAAAATGATCAGTGAGGTCTCACGTAGAACCCAACAATAGCACTAGTGCGAGTAACCGGGAAACTAAAATCAATGAAGAAAAGAGATTTCAGCTAAGGCATCAAAGAGGTTATTAGGGACGGTGAGAAAGGGGAGTTAGAAGAGCAGCTGGAGAGGGTCTGAAAGATCGCCCTTAGAGGGCTTGTCAGAGAAGCCTCTTGAATATATGATGACAGATCTTCCCTCCCATTTTCAAATTAAACGGCAAGTTGGGAAAAGTGGATAAAATATAAAAACCTAAAGCATGTTTATGTGAAACGTTTTGCCAATTAATACGTTAATCCATCTCTACCTGGTTTCTCCTTAAGGAACAAAGGCAATTGTGTTACCATTCAGGCTCGTGTGGAGCCTTTGATAACAGGAGTTATTTGTCCATTCTTTTTCCTCCCTCCTTTTAATGCTAGTGTCCAGTGGAGCCCAATCATTGTATTTCTTTTTCCGCTGAAGGAAATGGCAGCTCTTGCTTGAGCCTGACTGATTTATTCCATGTTCTTTCATCCCACGGCAACTAAATTCTAGTTAAATTTATTTTTGAACAAAGGTAGTCAGCCTCCGAGAGATTCTCTTTAAAATGAATGACAGCAGACAGTTCCAAGACCATTCATTTGCTTATATCTATTTGCTGTATCTAGACAGCTATTATCATGCATGTGGTACTTCAGAGCAATTTTACCCAGTCTGCTGTCAGTAGCAACCAGCTGAAGGAGCCAGACTTGTGCTTGGCATCTTGAATCAGGACTGAAACTTTCGATACTGCCTTGCTGTTTTGCAAGTTCATGTTCAGAGACAGGTGATGGGAAAGAGCATCCTTATTTGCAAATGATTCATTGCTTTTAAGGGGCTTTAGATGTGTATGATAGGCTTTTCGGCAACCATCTTAGGAACAAGTTGGTACAAATGAAATGAAACGTGTTCCTCCTTGGAGCCTGGTTGCTAGAAGTGGTAGATAGTGACACCAGCTGAGAATAAAACTCTGGAAACTTTATCAGATGCCGAGATGATAGCTAAAGGGCAGTGAGGAGAAATGCCAGAGAACTAACGTTAATCTACATTACGAAGCAAGGAGAAGGCTAGGGGAAATGCTCTATCTCTGAGTTAAAGGGATGTTAGAGTTTATGAAATCTCAGCTAGGAAAATGTGTCCTAGAAAAATAATATTGACAATTATTTGGTAATCCCCTATGTTGTGGTTAGGGTTTTTGTTTCTTTGCTTGTTTTGTTTTTGCTAAGCATAGTGTATGGATTTTGCCATTAGATTTAATCATCAACAGCGCCCTTATTACTTCCATTTTGCAGAAAAGAATACGGAGGCTCAACAAACTTCAGATACTTGTCCACAGCCAAAACCTGGTGGATGGCAGAGATAGAGTCAACCACTTACAGGCCTGATGATTCCAAAATTGTACACTGCCCATTTGCTTCATCCGTGCCAGGGAAAGTTCACTCCTGCTTTTGGCAAGATTTCCTCACTGGGAAGGGGGAGTGGAGCCTAGTCTCAGCCCTGGATCCTGTTCTCCTAGAGGATGCTCGAGGATCCTCTTTGTTTTGTGTAAATTCTTCTTTATGTAGGGCATGATTTAAGCTAAGGTTATCTCTCTCTCTCTCTCTCTCTCTTTTTTTTTTTAACATTTATTTATTTCAGAGAGAGTATGAGCAGGAGGGGCATTGTGAGAGGGAGAGAGAACCTCAAGCAGGCTCCCCACTAAGCATGGAGCCTGATCTGGGGTTCAATGATCTCATGATTCTGAGATCTTGACCTGAGATGAAGCCAAGAGTCAGATGCTTCACTAAATGCACCACCCATGCACCCCTAAGCTAAGTTTATCTTTATCTGGAAGAAGGAATTGACACCCCTGAGGAGAAACGCAGATGTTGTAGAATTTTTCTGATGCCCATGAAGATTTGTAAGACTTTCCCCTTACTCTGAAGAGCTTACAATCTAGTAGAAACATAGAAAGTAAAGTAACATGTTTTGAGAATCTCGTGAATTGTAGTCACTTTCCTAGCTGTTTTGCAGAGCTAATTTCATTCAGTCTTTGAAACAGCTGAAGACACTCTTTGTGTCCCTAATTTCCAGTGAGAAAAGGCTCCAAGATGGTTAAGTTTTGGGCCCAAGGTTACACAACCAGTAATCATATGAGAGAGGCACAATTTAAACCCAGGCGTGCCTGACTCCAAAACTAGTCTTGATTGCCATGTTTGCCCAACTCCCTATTAAATAAGACCGTGTGCCCTCAGATCCAGAGGAGGAAGTGGGTCCGACCTACCAGTTGGAAGAAATCAAGCGAGGTGTCCTGGCTTTGAACCAAGCCATACAGAAAGGAAGAATTCGAGCATGAGGGCAGAGGGGAGGGCAGAGGAAGGAAGCATACGTGAAGTGACAGAGACTCAGAAGGGCCTGGGGTCCATACAGAAGACATGATCAGAGAGATTGTTCTGTTCTTTAAGTGCCTCTGCTGTCTTCAGGAAAATGATTCCATCTTCCTACCACCTTGAAAACTAACCACACGGTAATCCAAGTTACGTCATATGGAAGAGGTACCCACAGACATTTAAGAAAATGAGCTAAAAGACATACCTATTATGTAGAAATGCCTACAAACGACATGTCTTCTAAGAAAATAAAAGTAATCGAGGGGTGTGTACCTATGCAGGGTCAAGCAGAGACATCCTTGGGAGCTGGCATTTGAAGCATAACCCTGAAAGCAGAAGAAACTGTATGCAAGGCAAGTGCATTCTTTGGTCCAAGAAACATAAGGAAAAGAAATGTCCTAAGTGGCAGTGTAGAATCCTGGACCAGTTATTTCTCTTACCTGGCAAGATCTGGCTCGTTATCAGCAAGCTTTCTTGAGGAGCCAATGTACTATGGTCATTTTTTTTGCAATTACACATCTCCTCTGAATAATCAGCCTGTCATGAACAGGATTGAGGTTGGCATCTCATTTGCTGCTGAAGCCACCAAAGATCTGTAAATCACGTTAACCACTGCTGGGCTCAAGTGAGCAGGTGGGGGAAGGAAAGGCTACTTGCTCGTGGCGCTAAGTTGTATGCTGTTCCCTTGGTGCTGCTATTTATGGCAAGCCGAGTGCTTATACGTATTCTCCCAATTTGCTCATTAGTTCCTAACAAATCTTTGAGACTTCTTTTTCTGTCATGGACGGACTATGTCCCTTCTGCTTGGAATTGATTCATTAATACAATTATCTCGAGGTCATAGATCCTCCCTCATAACTGGGATACAGGGAAATGCCCACAATTAGAGGAGATTAAATTCCCATCCATCAGAAGAAGTGCCCCAGTGATGAGCAGAACTGTTGTGTCCCCTCTCTTTGGTGTTTCATAATGAGGCTAGAGACATGGACACAGGCATTCCACACACGTGCAGGGCAAGGGTCCTAAGGAAGATTTCTGACTTCGTCCCAGAGGCTGAACATGGTTTAGATCAAATTAGTGGAATGCAAATGATCACAGGGGTTCTTCCCCCCTTAAAAGTCAAAGGAGGTCAGAGTATTTTTGTTTCTCATTAAGATTTTATTATAATCTAGATTCCAAGGATTTTAATAAAGTAGAAACCTGTCTGTCTAAGATTTTTCTTGTTTGTGAACCATAGTATTTTGAGTGTTACAAGGGAAATTTTCAAAGTCTGACCATGTGTCCTCAAAGTCCTAGGATGTCGGCTTCTTCTGGGGTGATGACCTAAGTGTTTTATTTAATTTCAGCTTTTAAATTTAGAAGCAGGCATTGGAGGGTTTGTTGTTTGATTGGTTTGTTTTGTTTTAGACAGTGTGAGGTGATCATTGGTTTCCTTGGAGGAGGTCGGGCTTAAAGTGAACTTAAAATGAAGAGGAATATGGTGCGATTCAAGAGACTCTTCCAAAGCAATGACAGAGGCAAGAAGGAAGGGAAAGGGACAAGTAGGTCAAAGAGGAGATAATAAAGTCAAGCCAAAACAAATGTGACCTTAAATAGGCATTTAATCAGATTGCATCATGTTTAATCGTGTGTTATAGACGTTTGCTGACATGTTACTTTATTGGCAAATCACCTTAGGGACAAAGGAAGGAAGATCATTCCAATTTAGAAGCATTGGTCGCCTTTCTTCTGGGACCTGAAGCATTTCCCATAATGATGGTTTAATACAATCTCGGTCAATTACCTTTCTGTGAGAGCTGGGGATATGTGACACCTTGCTGGAAATGTTAAAATCCCATTAAACTTCAGTTATTAGTGCAGAGGAGAAAAAAAAAAAGAAAGAAAGAAACATACAACCAAGTGATTCAATTAAGACACAAGCAACCAGATGTCTGTGGCACTGAATTAGTTTTCCTGTTATGACCAAGAAATACTGATTTTCAAGGTAGCTTGGAGCCTATTTCCCCCACCTTATTCACCTTTATTAATAGCTTCCCAGTCTTCCCATGCCCCCATTTCCAGATTTTCAGAGATAAACTCATATCCAAACACATTAAGCCATTTCTTCTATATAAAGAGATGCTATAGCCTCCACTCAAAGACCGGTAAGCAGTGACTAAGACACAGTATCTGCATCCCCCCCTTGCTTTGTGATGGGAAGATATTGACAGGGTTTGAGATACTGCTTCTTGGGATTAAGGGACTGAACAAAAGTTCCTAACTCTTGTGTAGGGCACATTTGTGTATAGCTCACTAACAATTTCTAAGAAATAAATTGCTGTTTGTTGGGAAAGGGAGAAAATTACCTCCAAAGAATGCTGAATTTCAGGTCCAGCTTCCTTAATGTTCGGTGGTGGGTAAAGTGCTTAGTACCTGAGAACACCTGTGTTGTTGTTGTTGTTGTTTTTCTTTTGTAAATTAAAGAGAGGGGTGTTCTGTGATTTCTTTTTTTTTTTTTTTAAGATTTTATTTATTTACTTGACAGAGAGATAGTGAGAGAAGGAACACAAGCAGGGGGAGTGGGGAAGTGGGAGAGGGCGAAGCAGGCTTCCTGCTGATCAGGGAGGCGGATGCAGGGCTCGATCACAAGACCCTGGGATCGTGACCTGAGCCCAAGGCAGATGCTTAACAACTGAGCCACCTAGGCACCCCTGTTCTGTAATTTCTACCGATTCTTCTAGCAGCTCTATTTTTGTGCAATGGTTCTACAAACACCAGGAAAGACCAAAGCAAGCAAGCAAATGAAATACACAAAAATCTTAGAATCTATGTGTTAGATAGTGGTAGATTTTTCCCATAATGATGATTTTTATATTGAATTTTTTGTCATTGTATTTGTGGGTCCCTTAATTATTAATTTTGGAGGGAATCTAGCTTGATTTTAATTGTACTGTGATACTCAGGACTTTGGGTGAAAGGATTTATTCTGGTTAGTCATTAGTTCATAATTGATTGATGTTACATTGGTAAAAAAAAAAAAAATCAGGCTAATCTAGGGAGCTTGAATGAAGCTCAATATTGGATGTCTATATCATTGGTAAGAGGGAGACCCAGAGAGGCAGGCTCTTCTGATCTGACATTTCTAAAGAAGTCCTTCTCGTGAGAGTGGACCCAGCCAGGATGGATGCTCTAAGTTGCTCCCAACTCCCAGTGGGCACAGTCAAAGCAATTTTCATGTTGAAATGGCTAAATATCCCTATAATCCTTGCAAATTTCTGGCTGAACAAATTGGCAAAGCTTCCAGGTCTTTCTGGAAATGAAGAAAATGGGCATTTTTGTTTTGAGGAAGCTGGGAACAGTGGGCAGTAAGAGAGAACTCGGTTCTCAGCAGTTTCATTTAGCTGACCAAAAGCCTGACAGTTCCTGTGATCCCTTTGGAGAACTCTTCTCGGCTCTGTGAGCTTTTTAAACAGACAATTATACATTTTGTATACACTCTGCTGGTTATTTATCAGGTTTGGATGTTTTTCTTCCTTTCCTTTTTTTTCTTCCATTCTTTCTTTTTTTTTTCTTTTTGGTTTTGCTCTAACATAACTGCAAGTTGATGGATCACCAACTCTTAGATTGGATTACCTTTTCGCTTTTTTCGTACTTCCCATCGCTGGTAATTACATCCACACTCAGACCAGACTGGTGACCACTTCCCAAGAAAATGTAGACAAGGAAGAGTGGACACTTTTAATGATATGCTTCCTTTCTTTTTCAGTTTTCTGTACTCAGTTACGAACACTTTAGTTTTCTGTACTCAGTTATGAACACTAGCTTAAGAAGTCACCAGTTTGCAATGACACATTGGTCTTTTGTTAGGAGCATGTGGAGACATAGAGATTTTAATAAATTGTCCCTTTATTATAAAAAAAAAAGAAGAAGAAGAAGTCACCAGTTTGGGAGAAAAACATACATTTCAAAACTGCCCATCCTTGATTCTGTTTCCTGTCAGCTGTTTGGCAGGTTTCCCATTGCAAGCCTGATCCTAACATCAGAATCAGACTTGCAGACGGAGTGAGACTTAGGTACATTTAATAGAGGCTTGTCTCCACCACAGACAGTGGTCAGAACTGGCAATTCTAGGTTGGAACGCGCCATGCTTATTGAGGCCACTGCACACATCCCCTCTCTGTCTGAGGCTGCTGTGCTTGACAAGAACAATGACAATACGTATTTCATACTTTGCAAGCACATGGACATTAAAAGGCGTGGTATAAAGGACTTTTCATACATTATACTATTTAATCTTCACTGCGTGGGTTTCAGTGCTGTGTCCATTTTTCAGAGGAGGAAACCGAATCTTTGAAAGGGTAATGTGCTCAACTCACCCAGCTCGGAAAATGGTAAATCACCGATTTTAACTCTTACCTGCCTTCTCTGGGACATACAAATTTAAACATTAAGCTGTATCTTCTATGTAAAAGAAGGTTGTCACATTTCAAGTTAAACATTCTAAAAATTATCCAGCTATAATACCATCTTTAACTCTGGACAAACTTCAATCTTATTTGTAATCTTGGCATTAATTTGTGACACATTGTATTTAGTGAGTTGCCTCCTGTGCTAGGTGCTTGGCTCATTGCTGGGGTATAGAAATGTTTAAGATGTATTTTATATTCCTTGCTCTCAAAGTGTCCTGCCTTGTGAGTTTTCATCCATTCATTTCAAGATTCTCTAGTGGAACCTGCTTTCAAGAACTAGCATTCACATAGGTTGGGTCCATTTTTGTTTCTTTTTTACTGGGTATTGAACAGTACGGTTGTCTGCCTATTGGTTCACGACCATAAGCACATTGTTGCATCTCTTTGAAGCACTCGGCATCATTTGTGGGGAAACTGTGAATGTAAGGACCAATTATTTCACTTTTTAGTGAGGAGATGCAACTTCATTTACAGTCTTTCACCAGGTACCCACTTGTCAGTTGGAAAATGCTTTGGTTCTTTAATTGAACACTTTGGGCCACATTCAGTTTGCTTGTTTTCTTACTTTTTTTTTTTTTTTTTTTTTTTTTTTTGGCCAGTTTGTTTCTGCCCTGTAATTTTTAAAAGTTGGAAGAAAGTGAAAATGAGAGAGGGGAAATTGTGGACGTAAAGCAGTATATTTTCTCATCTTGAATATGAGGGAAAGCAGTAACAGTAAGCAGAAAGGGGCTTGTCAAAATGACTGATATTGTCTCTGCATCTCTAACAATATCTAGAATGACATCAACAGCCCTGAGGATTTACTTCGCATTATTCCAACTTGAGTTTTCTTTCCTGCTTCCCTTCACGCCCAATTCATAGCTTATCTGCAGCTGCAAATTCAGCCTGTAAGACAAGAACTAAATTGGTGCCTCACTTTGGACGAGACGGGATTTTTTTTTTCCTCTCTTTGTTTTTAGCCTGTAAGGAGATGATAGACATTTAGACATGAAGGTTTTCTTGAAACTACTTCATGCTGTTGTGCCGTCCGTGTCAGTATCAATACTTTTGTTCAATAAAAAAAATAGCAGAATCTATAGCTATTCATTTATGAATCATTTAAGGTTTTGTGTTCTTTCCTTCTTCAGACTCTCTCTCTCTCTCTCTCACACACACACACACACAGAGTCAAATGTCCTATTTTTATCTATAATTAATTTGAGTAGCTTCTTCCTCACCTTTCCTGGTTTAGTGATCAGAGAAGCAGAACCCTGACATTAGAGCAGAACTCCTGCTTTGTTCTGCTCAGTAGTTCTCATTCTGAATGGGGGGGGGGGGAGGAAGAAAATGAAAAACAGTCCTCTGATGGTTTTACTTGAAGAAAAAAAAAATGGAAGAAACATCAAGATTGACCAAGGTCAGGAAAGGCTTAGGGGCAAGAGCAGAGAGATGGAAATAAGGGTGTAATTGGAAAGGATGTTTTCCCTTATGAGATGACCCCTTTGTGCCCTATGGAGCAGAGGAGGCCAGAACCAGGCTCCGCAGCACTCGTCAAGCCTGGCACTGAGTGCAGACCGACACCATCTACCTCCACGGGGGTGTCCAGCTCTTCCCCTCCTCCCCTTGGCACGTGTCCCGTACACCAGACGATGTCTGCATGTAGACTTGCTTGCCTTCATTTCCTTATCTCTTTTTTTGTTGTTATAAAAATAATACATGAATAATTTTTTGCTGTGAGAGATAAAAAAATTGATAAAAAAATTGGTTTTCTCTAGTCTGTGCCCAAATCATGGTTCTTTTGACAAAGGGAACTGCTATGTATTATTTTCAGATAGTTCATACTTGTGTATGGAGATGGATATACAGGGAAAGAAAATGCATTTTTTGTTGTTTTTTAAATAACTGGTTTCATCATGTATATACTGCTCTACAGTTTTGTCTTGTTTTTTCTCTGAACGATATTTCATGGGCATTTGCCATGATGTTGCTTACAGAATAGCGTGCGATTTTTACTATAAGATGGTGTTTTAGAATGTGGTTAAACCACAGCCATTTTACTACTAATATATTTCACAATATGGTGATGACAGCCACCATCTAGTCTTCTCTGTTGTGCTTTTCTTGAAACACCTGAAAAGCCAGATGGCATTGGCCCAACCCCATCATTGTATAGATTTTGCGCTGTGAAATCCTAATTCAGGGACAGCAGGGAGAATGCGTATGTTCTTGTGGTCAGCTCAGCTCTGAACTCCTGCTCCACTTTAATCTGTATATTTCGGGGATCATCTCAATATGCCCCACATGTTTGTTGAATCAAGAACATCTCTGAGGAGAGCCAGAAAGGAATTATGTTTTACGAGCTCCTCCTATATGCCAGACACACTTAGAAATGACCTCATGTCATCCTATGGCAATTCTGAGAAACTGCCTCCAGGTTCTAAGGGAAAAGGAAGCTCAGGAAAATGAAGTGACCTGTCTGAGATGACACACACACTCCATAAGTAGCACATTATAAATTTAAATACTCTGGCTCCAGAGACATTTGTGAATTGCACTGTGCCGCATTTGTGAATTGCACCGTGCCGCATTACCTTCTAATTGGAACTTCATCGTTCAAAGTGATGGTTGTTTTGCTCCTCATCCTCTTCTTGTCTTCATACAAACCCTTAGGCAAGGCTTTCATCAGCCAGCGTCGCTCCGCTTCTCCACATAGATCAATGCTTGCTGCTTGTTACGCTGGAGCCATGAAATACAGAACCTAAGGATGTTCTCACCAGGGTCTTCCCTGCAAGGAGCATGTTACAAGAAGGGATGTTCTATGGAAATTAAATGGGTTTTCTTGAAAGTGGTTAGCCTGATTTTTCGCATTTTCACTTGTAGCAATTTGGTGCCAGTGATGCATGGCTGCTTTAAGCAGTCGTGCTTTGCCTCTCAAGTTAGTCATCTCTGGGTTCATGGAAAGAATCCTCCCTTAGAGAAATAACAGGTGGGAAAGATCTATTAGGTTATCCTTTGCATTATGAGATTGCTTACTGCTGTGAATTTGCTGGGTCTTTGCTTTATCCCTATTTCAAGTGACCCATATTATAAGTCTTCGGTCTTTTTCTATAAACTAATAAGTATCACCATTGTAATTTGCTTAGTCTGAATGACCTCTTACTTATTTTGAATCTGGCAGTCTAAATCAGACTCTTACCATCAGAGAATAGAATAATATAGTACTATACAATCATTCTCTCCCAGGGCACTTGGCTATAGGCAGGTGAATTTCTTTTATTAGTTTGTTTCTTTATTCATGCATTTATTTATTCACTCCAAAAATACAAATTAAGGGCCTTCTGTGTGTATATCACTCTAAGAAATACCTTATGACCTACTAATATGTGATGTGTCTTATGAGATGCGATAACGCAAGGTAGTCAGCGTCTAATATCTACCCTCAAAGGATTTGACTATTTCTGACACAAAATATATTCACTTGCAAAGGTGATGCCGATATGAAGTGGAATTGATAACAATGATAACAAGGAGACAGGTTACAAAGCAGGCCCTGATTAAAAAGCCTGGTATTTATCCTAGATGGCATGTGCTTTGTGCTCTGAAAAGGTAGGTAGAATGAATTGGAAGAGATCATAAGAAGCTCTGCTGAATGGCAGGTTTTGGAGGAGCCGTGATCAGTCTTGGATCTCAATGGATTATTCCATTGATACTCCCCAGATTTCTTCATTTTCCACAACTGCGCTGTCTTGATCAACTGATCAATACACGTATTATGCTACCTATCTGAAAATTAATCCGACTTAATTCGTAACAGATGGACTTGTTTGGTCCTTAGGAAATATGAAAAGTACCCAGCACCAAGGAGGAATCATAAGACTTTTTTCTTAGCTCTACTGACCAATTCTTGGACGTGGACAACTAGGTTAACTTCTCAGGACATAGGACGTTTCATATGTAAAATGAAAAGTTTGAAGAGTCTTCTAACAGTTCTTAAGGTTTTGGTTTGTTTAAGTTTTTGGCCAAGGATTTGTTTGGACTCTCTGATTGTCTCAACAATCCCAACATGCTGTAAGGCAGACACAATGCTCTCTCCATTTTATTAATAAAGCAAAAATCAAGGCCTGAGACATAGTAAGATATTTCTGCTTTACAACACTCTTAACAGGTTCAGTTGGATTTCTGCTAGGGATGATTCCAATACAAATCTTATATTAACTGTATCCTTTCTCTAAAACCAGCTGTGTACCTCAGCTGAGTACATGAAATGTACAAAGCAATGAGAATCTGCAGGGAAACAGTAACAGCACCTCTCATTTTTATTGTTTTATCTGTATCCATCCTGGTAACTTTGGTCATGCATATCTAAACTCTTTCTAATTCTTCTGTACAAATTTGAAAGTATATATCAAATATATCAAAATCCACAATCGAGTTTTGCTATTTTTACTTTCTTCTTTCACTTCCTGTACTAGCAGATTCGGCCCCGGCAGATTCGGAGGACTGTCCACTACTTGCATTTTACTGGCTGTAAATGTTGGATACGTAGCAGGACACATTAGCCGACGCTGCAGTAACAAGCCACTCTGAATTACCAGAAGCTTGAAACAGGGAACGTTCATATCTTACTTATATTATGTGACAAGTATAAGTCATCTGGGGGCTCTGCTCTGCATAACTATTTTTCAGAGACCAAGATATTGAGGAGTTCGCCACCTGTGACTTTGCTAGTTTTAAGGCTAGGGAAGAAAGCCATGAAGGATCTTACATTATAACTAAGTGTTCTGATCTGGAAGCGATATATGCCACTTCTGGTTACCACCCATTGCTCACATCTGGTCACATGTCTTTAGGTGCCTAGAAACAATCAAGATGCTGATGTACTCAGTATATGGTTATTACTATAAGAGAAATATGTTGTTAGTATTGCAGATATCTTGGAAAACTAAAAGGAAGTGGAGAAGGGTATAAAAACCTTACTAAACAGGTGTTTACATACCTAGCTATAAATTCACCTGTGTAGTCTCCCATTGATCTGTTTATCCTTTTATACTATATAAATTTTTATCAAGTCTCTTATGACATTATGGAATAAGATAGGGATAATTTTTAAATCAAGACCTTGGATGTTAAGTAAGTCAGTGGAGGAAAATGATTAAGTCCTAGAGTAAATCTGTCATGGGCATTTGTATATGATGTAGTTCTGTTCAACTGATGGATTATTCCCCACATTCACTACAAACTTTTTAGGAGCTAAAGCAAAAAATACTCACATGTATTAATAAGATTAATAATGTTCATTTGATTTTAAAAAATTGTGGTTAAGGAGTGGAATCTTTTTCCTTTTTTTAGATATATTTATTTAGAGAATGGGGGACCAGGCAGTGGGAGAGGAAGGGAGAGAATCCCAAGCAGACTCCCTGCTCAGTGTGGAGCCCAATATGGAGCTGGATCCCAGGATCCTGAGATCACAACCTGAGCTGAAATCGAGTCGGACACTTAACCAACTGAGCCACCCAGGTGCCCCCAGAGTCTTTCTTATTCCTGATACTGCAAGCTAAGTGTGATTTTTTTCTCCACAACTCTGCAGGAGCCATTTCCTTCAAGAGCTGTAACAGCTTTGTCTTATAATGCATTCAGTATTTAGAAGGATGGCTGGTGGAAGTGCAACACTTCTTTGCTAGCTAAGTATGTACAGAGTAAATAGGTCGTTCTCAGGTCTGGCTTGATTCCAGTAAAAGACATTTTGTACTCATCTGTCCATAATGCCCATTCGACATATACTTATTGAGCTTGTGATATGCTGGGCACCGTGCTTGATTGTGTAACTGGAATGACCTATTGCATAATTACTGTCAGGGGAAAGCCTCTTGCTCTTGTCAAACGTGGAGTGATGTTTGAATTTGTCCAGCATAAGACTGTCCTAGGAGTGAGTCTGCTTTATATCATCTGAATGTACATAGTAATAGGAGAGCGTATTTGGTGAGCAGATCCTAATCCTAATTTCTCATTATCTGCATCCAACAGCAAAGGCATATCCATTTCTTGGTTTGATTAGTTTTGGGGGCCAAAGAAGTCCAAATCCAGTGCAACTTTTTAACATTTTTTTTGCCCTTCCTACCTTCTGGACATCTTCTACTCTTTTTTTGCCCCTCCTTCTGCCCTTTTCATGTGATGCTTTAGCCACGAAGAAGTACTCTTTCCTTCCTGATCTCTACAATCTCGGACCTATCACAAGGGCTTTGTGTATTTTGTGTTTGCTTTCTAGATCAATCTCCCTCTGCCTTTTACAATGTCCTTCAGATCTTAACTGACATATCACCTTCTGTCATACTTCCTGGTGTCTCCCAATAGTTAATTTGAGCCACTCTTATGTTCACCCCTACGATTTGATTCCTCATTAGGTCAGGTGTGCTAAGCCCAGTGATTGGTCCCTAGTTTTCATTCAATATACATTAACGGTTTGATTGCTAGTATTAGCAGTAGTATACTTTCAAAATACATGTTGCTCCTTGAGAAATAAAATTGAGCTTTCTGTCCAGCATTTCTTTCCCAGGTTGGTTCTTTTGGATCCACCACTGGCATTTAGGTCATTCTTGGCTCTTCTAGTTCGGCCCTTTCTGATTCCATCTCCCACGTAAGGTTGAGGTTGTTTTTGTACTTGCCAGCCTCCCTGTTTCTTAGGTCTGACCACTAACTCCTGACTCACTCTTTCCTGAAACCTAGACCCAGATGTGACTCTTAAAAAGGTTATTAATACCAGTGTATTCCAAAGGCATTTCTCTGCATTCTTCAGAGGATTTGGTAAAGGTGTGGGGTGGCGGGTGAGCAAAGGAAAGGATTTTGCCAGTACTACGATGAGAAGAAGTTAACTGATTTTCCAAAATGCCAAGTCTTAGAATGTCTTTTGGGCTTCCCTTTCTGGAGTAGACGCCTTTACTTTTGGCCTGTTTAAACATGCTTTCTACTGAGAATGTCACACTGATATTCCTTTCCACTTCCCAACTCTCAGTCCAGGTGGTTCTAGTAGAGTAGATCCCACACTCCCAATCCTGAGGGACACAGGACTCTGGTCTGTCAATGAGGGTATAGCATACCCCTTGGCCAGAAACACTGGCTCAAAAGAAGGAGAGTAACCAAACCCTTTCAAGCCCAAACCTTTCAAGCTAAAGAAACTCAATTTCCAGATTTTTGCTGCAACTAATGAATAATAGGGCTCCTAAGCAGGTCAGATATTAACCCAGGATCAAAGGATAGCAACCTGATGAGAATTTGTTTGAATAAAATCCGACAGCAAGGAAAGCTGAGCTAACAGGAGGAGCCAGGCTGTTTCCTGAGAATATTTGAGCACCTGGAGGAGTCAGACCTGAGGATTTGCTCCTTAAGCTTCTCAGATGCATGGGCAATGTATCTTCTTTGTTGTTGAAACGTGATAGGGATGGGTTTCTGTCATTTGTATCTAAAAGTGTTCCGACTAAGCCACCACTCACTAAGGCAGAGGAAAAACTATATCTGGAATATTTATTTTTCTAAATAGATGAGTGGACTGTGAGTCAATTCGCAGCGAAATGTTGGCTGGTTTAGAACTTGAGTTTGCCCTTCTTTAAAATGGTGCCCATGGCAGTGGTCACAGGTGGTCAGGAGTGTTTGGTCTTTGAGTCATGCATGAAGGAGCACAAAGGGGGCATTATATGGCTAATGGATTCCTCTTTGGGATTCCCCTCTTTGCTTCCTACTGAAATGTAAAAGCCTACACAATGCAGATGGCATATTTCATTAATACAAACAGAAGTCCAGGCAACAGATGCTTCGGGGACTGAGGGGAAAGGAGATTTCTATATTTCTCCAACAGCAACAACTCCGATGACAAATTTCTCCCACTGAGCATATTGAACCAAGAGCAAAGAAACATGTAGTTTTCAAGCCTTAGGCACTGTATGGTATTTAAAAGTAGGAAGATCAAAACCAGCATTTTTTGGACAAAGAATGTTTGTGCAGAGGAAGCCGTAGGGGAAAGGAAGGAGCAGAAAAGTGAGGCATGCTCTGTGAATTTCCCTGGGCTTCAGGATGGGCAGGACTTACAGTGTTCCGTGTCTGTCTAGAGAGCATATATTAATAAACCTTAGTCAGGGCCACTGTCCTCTACAATGACAAAAGCCAAGCCAGGCCAGTTATTTACACATCAAGGTCTGGGTTAGAATGGTTCCTGTTCCTTTGTTTCTTACATTGTTTTGTGGAAAATGTAATGCAGAAATGATTAATTACAGAGCAGACCCAGTTCTCTTTCTGCTTATGATCAGGTTAAGTCCAAATGCCCAAGTTTAAAATTATGAAATGGTGTCAAGGTGTAGTGATTAAAGGATTATAAGAATTATACAACACTTTCTGATCATATTGTCCTGAATTCATTATGACTTTGGACAACTACCCAGTCAGGACTATGGAAAGAGAGAGGTATGGGGACAGAAAGAATACAATAGGCAAAAAAAAAAGGTGCTTCCTTTGGTGCTGTTTCATTGGTGCTATTTTACTGAAGAGGGAAGATTGATAGCAAACATTTGGAAGCAATATTATGGCAATTTTTGTGGCTCTTCAGTAGGGTAGGCATTATAATGACTGTGATCACAGGACATCTTTCTGCTCAGAAAATGTAAAGATTTACATCGCTCTTTGCAGTGTGCGTGTGTGTGTGTGTGTGTGACTATATCTATCTATCTATCTATATATATATATTTTTTTTTTCCTTTACTTGACCCTCTAATTGTGTGTGCATTTTTAGCCTATTCAGTTGTCAGAACAGAAAAGGCTGAGTTAGGCCAAAGAACCACGATCCATAGCTTTGCGTCTAATAGGGAGATGTTCAGACTCCTCTAGTTTTTCAAGGCTTTTTCTTTCTTTCTTTTTTCTTTTTAGAACAGAAGTAATACCCTAATGAAATACCCAGTGAGATATAGAAAGCAAAATAAAACACGTTTAACCGATCCCAGTTAGATTGCCTTTTTTAAGTGTAACTCAAAAGATGTGATACCATTAAAAATACGAACAACTTATAATTTGATACCATGCTGCTGCTGGAAACCAGGCTTCACTTGGTACAACGTGCTTGTTCCTGCTGTCCTGGCCCACATCTCTAACACCTTATCCATTCTCCTGACTTTCCAGAACTCAGAGGTGTCCTTGTATCTAGCTCCAGGGAGATAAAATATACAGACTGGTTTCCATGAGAAAGGCCAAAATGTTTTTCCTTCTGAACTTTAAATTCTCTCATATCCACAGTGTTTGAAAGAATAATAAAATAGGGATGCCTGGGTGGCTCACTCAGTTAAGTGTCTGCACTTGACTAAGGTCATGATACCAGCATCCTGGGATCATGATACAGGGTCCAGAGCCCCACATTGGGCTCCCTGTTTTGCAGGAAATCTGCTTCTCTCTCTCCCTCTGTCTGTCGCTCCCCCTGCTTATGCTTTTTCTGTCAAATAAAGAAAATTTTAAAAATCTTAAAAGAAAAAAAGAATAATAAAATAATGAAGGGTTAAAAATGACAAGTGTCTAAAATGCAATGGCTGCTGTTAACCTCATGTATTCATGCATTCTGTACTTACTAATGTAATAAATACTTATTTTGTGAAGCATTATTTCTAGTCATCAGTGGAAAATGGTGAACACAATATTTGTGGTCTCTTATGATCTATAAAGGAAAGCTCCGTTTCTGTTTTGTCCAATCCATGTTGAAAACATTGAATATTCCATAGCAAAGAAAAAAACATAACAAGTAGATCATGGTCAATTAAAATTGCATACTCAAAAGACTGAAGAGACTGTGTAGGTTACATCTATGTACAAAGTTGATAGAGCCCAGTGGGACCCATAGTTAACTGGACAAAGTCATACTTAAAAACATTCAAATTATTTTTATTTTAAAGATAAGCGTGTCAACTTTCCCCAAACATAGACATAAACACACACATACACACACACACACACACACACATATTTAGTCCATGGAAGACTTGCTTCTGGAAATATTTATTTTGTTCTGAAATTTGAGGTTATTGCTTTCTTTCAATATATGCCCATTGTTTCTCAGAAGAAAGAATTCGTATTTTCTTAAGGAGAGAGAACTTTGAAGTAACATGAAGAATCTTGGCAGATAAACTTTTACTCTTACATGGGTATTTTCTTGATCTTTCTCTTGAATCATCTGTGGGAGTCAGATCTTAAAACAATGTCAGGAGGGAGTGATCAAGATCCAGCCCACTAACCACCAAAGTCATGGGTTAGAACGAGTGCTCCCTCCTCCGAGTAATGCTCAGTTTGAGTAGCTACAGATAAGAAATATTCCTCTACCAACTAGGATGACTTAACCTAACCGAAGGCTGATTTTCAGGCTCCTTTTTTGATATTCTCAATGCCGGCTTGTATCCCTAGACACAGAACTTTGATGCTATCATAAAAGCCTGCCTGAGAAACTCTGTAGTTACCTATTATTACAGATTACAAAATGTCCCCATGTTGGAAAGTCTCATATTTGAATCTGTGTGAGGTAAATAGACCTAAATGCTTGTTTTTAAGCTCAAGCCTCAGTAACCTACAGAAATGTCTAGAAGAAAAGTTCCCTTTAGTTAGGAGGGGGTTTTATATGACTCAGAAAGAGTGTAACCTCTCAGGAGACAAAAGTGTTTGCTCCCCTTCTCACATGTAAATGTCAGAGGGTTGCCATTCGTTGTTATGATTGCAACAAAATTACAGGTAGCAGTAAATAATCACATTCTATTGAAATGACATATTTTATTGTCTGTAAGATGAATGAGGTCAGGAATCGTATCCAGTTTGCTAATTATGTCTCCTACTACCAGTACAATGCCTGGCATGTAGTAGGCGCTGAATACGTAATTGCTAAATCCATGCAGAACAAATAGATGAATTAATTTAGAATATTTTCATCTATAGTGTTCTTATGGCTTTTTATTATGTGATCTTATGGTTCTTTAGTTCAACAGCTTCAAGGAAAATGTATTTCAAACATACACTAGCACCATTCAGTAGAATTTTCCACAATGATAACAATGTCCTATACCTCCTCTGTTCAATATGGTATTAGCCCCATGTAGCTATTAACACTTAAAATGTAACTAGTGTGATTGACAAACTAGATTTTTAACTTAGTTTAAATTTAGTTTTATTTAATTTAAACAGCCATTTGTGACAAGAGGTTGCCGTACGGTATGGCACATAGACCATTTCTTAACTTTAGGGAATAATGTTTAACTATTAACTAGGAGCTCAGTGTTTGGACCTGCTTATGGAAAGAAAGGGTCACATTTTAGGAGGTGGATGTCCAGACCTCTTGTATTTTCTAATAATTCCTCCCTCAAGAGGTGATGCAATTTGAGTCTAAGTAAAAATACAGAGGATACATTATATAGCCTGTAGTTAATGGAGGAAGAAAGCACCTTGTATCAAAACTTTCACTTTAATGTAATGGATACCAGATATTTTTATTTTTTTTCACGAAAAGACATACTGAGCTTAACTTAATACCTTGCCCATGGTTGGTCTTTCACGAAAGTTAGTGAAAAAGAACGGAATGTGGTATCGGCAGATTTGAATTCTAGTCTTGTCTCTGCCATGTTCTTAGGGGTCTTGTCTACCACTTAATACTTCTCAGTTTCAGTTTTCTTAATTGGAAGACAAGAATATTAGTAAGTGCTCCCCAAGGGTAATGCATGAGGATTGCATGGAAGAATGTATACTAGCATAAAGGTTATCAAGAGTAAGTAGATCTAACTCTTGTCACTCTGGAGCTTCCGATCGATATCTCCAAGGAACTGACTTCAATTCCAGGAAAAAGTCATTCAAAAGTGTTGGGAGTTAGGCCACAAGGCATGAGTTAAATTCCCTCATTCCTTATAAAATGATGTCATCTGCAAGAACAAGGTGTTGGGTGACCCCAAGTAGAAAACAATACGTTTTCTAATGGGACATACCTCTATGCCATATAATACACATTCTTATGCCAGGTCCTTTATCTTTATAACAGATGAAGGTAGCCTAGAAACCTCATAGGGGGGAAAAATATATATACAATGATTGATCTAGACCATGGGAAGAACTTACCACTCTACATTCAGAAAAATGACTAGTTCCAGCAGCTCCTAGAAAATGGCGATAGTTCCTGGGACCCACATTATCAGCAGAGTGGCTCTCTAGATGTTCTGAAAAGAACCATAGCATTGATGAGGGGTGGCACGGATTGACCTGGGAGGAAAGATGGAAAGAAATAAAGACAAGCTGGCAAAGAAAGGCCCGAAGAGAAATATCATAACTGCTTGCCAGTAGTTGTCTAACTTAATGTAGAGAACAACCTGGGTAGTAGCCAGAAAATGCAGTTGTTACAAAAGTTGTTTGCTCTGCAGCTTATCTGATGATCATCTGCCTATGACCCAGGACCTGACCTGCACAGGCAAAAATCCTATCATTATCGTGCTTTGCAGAAAATGCTGCTTCACGGTAGGATTTAGCAGATATTCATTGATCACCTATTGTTCTATGCAATGGGCATAGAACAGGATGTTTTCACTTCTTCCATACCATTTTTACAATGTCTCGGTGATGTAGACTTTTATGTGAGTCAATCCTGGCCTCAAAGAGATTAGCACACTCAAACAGGAATAGAGGAACATTTAACAAAGGGACTATTCAAGACTTTCTGTCAGAGTTCAAGGAAACTAATAAGCAATGAGAATGTGCATAGACACTAACAAGAGTGTGCAGCTCTCACCTCCTCAAGAGACAAGAGGAGAATATGGTGACCGGGATGGAGGGGGAGCCATAGCAGCGGCTGAAGCAGAGAACAGGAGAGTGGTAAGCTCAGATAGAGGAACATGGCCACTGGTTATCAGTGGCCTGAGAGAGAGGCAGATGGAAAGGAGAGAGGAATGAACATGTTGATCTCTCTCTCCAGCCTTGAAACTCCTGCCACTTCTTCCCCTTGGCCCAACCAGAAGCCATAGCCAAGGGAGCCCAGTCGACACAGCCCCAAATACCAGCATCCTTTGGCACACAGCATGGAGAAGGAGGGTAGGAAAAAACCTGGAGGGGCAAGTGGAAATTATCCAGCCAATTTTTTGCCTTTGTTTTGCAAATAGAGAACTTGAGGCCCAGAGGGAATAGATGATTTGCTTAATAGCATGCAACAGAGGGATCAAATCATTCTGATTTCAGAAATTTTGTTTACTTAAGTTCTCCATTTCCGGCTCACTTGTTTAAAATAAAGTGCCAGGTTAGACTTTATTGGACTAGGTTCATGACTTCTATCACCTGAGCCCAGAGAGTATTTTATTTTGTTTTGTTTTATTTTATTTTGTTTTATCTTATTTTTTCAGTGTTCCAAGATTCATTGTTTATTTACCACAGAGGGTTTTATTCAGTTCCTTGACTGAAAACTACCTCCTAACCCTGACCCCTCATTTCCCAGAACTTTACATTCATCACAAGTGGATCCGGTGAGCATAGATCTCAAAACTAAGAAATGTTGTTCTTTTTAAAGTACATGAGTCGCTTAATACAGTGTGAGAGTTGGGGAAAATTAATGTTGGGATAGGATAGAAAAGTGAATGGGGGAAAATCAGATGGGAGGTCTAACTGGGAATCGTGTGTGTAGGGGAGAAGTTTATGGGGAAAATCTTGGTTTAGGAGTGAGTTTCTGATTGGTTATGGTAGGAATTTGGCGTTTAAAATACTGATAATTTTAGCAAATTGTTAGTGCATATGATATGGCAAGCTATGTTGTAAAACTCAGTCTTTTTTTTTTTTTTTAAAGATTTTATTTATTTATTTGACAGAGAGAGAGAGAGAGAGATCACAAGTAGGCAGAGAGGAAGGCAGGGGTCGGAAGTGGGGAGCAGACTCCCCACTGAGCATAGATCCTGATGCAGGCTCGATCCCAGGACCCTGAGACAATGACCTGAGCCGAAGGCAGAGGCTTAACCCACTGAGCCACCCAGGCGCCCCTAGCTCAGTCCTTACGTACATAAGCTCTGTGTTCCCTAACTATTTGAGCACTTATACATGAGAAGATGGAGGCATTACAGAAGCAGAAAGTTATACCAGTAATATGTGGTAACTAGGAATTGAATCTAGTCATCTGGCTTACCTCATGCCAGTTCCTTCTACCTTTTAACGTGTATTAAAGCAATGCACAAAGCCTTCCCATTCTTATTCCTCATTTCTTAAGCGGGGGTAAGACCTAACTTTGTCTATGTGCTGCTTCTGCCATACAACAATAACTTAGCTATATATTATCCACACAGAAGGTGACTGCCAGCACCAGGTAGGATATAACTCATCTATTAACAAATAAAAGTAACTGTTTCAATTTATTTTATTTTATAACGGTAATGGTTGTTTCTAGTTGGATGGAAACAGAAACCACAGTGAGAGTTTCATAAATACAGGAGGGAAGTTTTAGGGCAAGTTGTGAAGTGCGTTTTTATTCTTGGGTTTTTATGCATATTGAATCCCACACATCATTTGGAAATAGCTACGTTGGGGTTTTATAGTTTATTGTAAACAGGACACATAACTGTTTTTCATTCTTGGCTTTAAAATATTTTAGCTGAATCACTTTTATCATGTTTCCTTGGATGAGAAGTAAGTTGTTTTTTTGTTTTGTTTTGTTTTTTTTATTTCCCATGATTTCTACTGTATACTTAGCTATTGGGTAACTTTCTAAAATTTTATTTTACTGTAAAACTCAGCACTGATAAATCACTGGCCCTTACATATAGAGTGGATTTAAAATTTATACACTGTGACTCAGGTGGGTAGAAATATAACTTTATTTCTCCATAACTGAATATTGCTTGCTCACCAGCACCCATTTCTGCCTAAGGAAGGAATACTCATATGCCACTTAAATTTATCTCCCTTACTTCCAGTTTCAGTCTGTCTCTTTTCAGTTAAATCCAACCCTCCAACCCTTTAGAGAAAAACTCTTCCAGAGTTTTTAACTCATCCTTTCTCTTGCTCTTCTCCCTGGGTTCAGGGGGACCCTAAGTTCAAGAGCCACAGGGAGCCCCTGAAGTGGGGAAGAGGCCACTGTCACGCTCTGGTTGTTACACATTTCCACTGAAGAACATCACCCATTGGTCTTTAGTGTTGATCCTGATGTAGTTGTAGATGAGATAAATTGTTTTTGCTTTCCTTTTGTGTGTTAGGCTTTGAGATCACTGCCCTGGTGGAGTAGACCTCCATCTTCATGATCACTTAGGTGCTGTTTTTCCCCTAGACTGCCTGTGACTGCCATTGAATCCCTCACTTGGACTGTCTACCCTAATTCCTCTGCCAGTTCCCTTCCCCTCCTGCCTGATGACTAGCTGGTGCCCTTGGGACACGTCTGTGTCCTCCATGAAGCCAGGGGGACTTCCCACATCCCTTCCCACTGCCTTGATGTGAGGCGTTCTGAAAGGCTGCCTTCTCCCATTTGCAGAAAGAAATGGAATCCCTACTACCCACAGATCACCAAACCTGTCTATGAGATTCTTGCTCTTTTCCCAACGGAAGGTTTTTCTCTCCAAAGGGGGCAGGGCTGGCTCTGTCAGGGGCCACCCTTAAATCTAACCATGTTGCTTCTCTAATTCTCAAGGTTCCTCTCTCCAGGTCAAATGCTTCTCTCACTTTTCTTGGCGGGGGCAGGAGGGAAGTTGGCAGACTGCTCCTGTATCTTTTTATACTCAGTGTTTACCCTACTCTCTCATTCTACCAACCATTGATACGTGGAGGCTTACACACACAAAAAAATTAAAAACAAAAGCCAATTATCTTTTTTTTTCTTGTATCTAAATATTGCCAATCAAAATTCTTGGGCTCTAAATCACTTGTATAGGCTATGGCTTTGGGAAAAAATCTTTGGAATTTACAGTTGAATAATGAAACTGCCTCTCTAGTCTATAATTGTTGCCTTGTCTTGAGTTTTATGTCT
The DNA here is from genome assembly GCF_963455335.1 of Martes martes. Lineage (NCBI taxonomy): Eukaryota > Metazoa > Chordata > Mammalia > Carnivora > Mustelidae > Martes > Martes martes. The sequence continues at coordinate 21,950,834 of NC_137902.1, forward strand.
CACCCTCCAGGTCCATTCTTTTTTTTTTTTTTTTTTTTTTCATTTTTTAAAAAATACTATTTATTTATTTATTTACATATAATGTATTATTTGCCCCAGGGTTATAGGTCTGTGAATCATCAGGCTTATACAATTCATAATACTCACTATAGGACATTCCCTCCCCAATGTCCATAACCCAGCCACCCTATCCCTACTCTCCACCCACCCAGCAACCTTCAGTTTGTTTTGTGAAATTAAGAGTGTCTTTTGGTTTGTCTCCCTTCTGATTCCATCTTGTTTCATTTTTTCCCTCCCTACCCCCAACAACGTGCCGCCTGCCTCTCAAATTCCTCATATCAGAGAGATCATATGACAATTGTCTTTCTCTGATTGACTTATTTCACTTAGCATATAGCTAAACAACCCTCCAGTTCCATACACATCATTGAAAATGGCAAGATTTCGTTTTTCGATGACTGCGTAGTATTCCATTGTGTGTGTATACATACATACATACGTATGCCTGTAGTGTGTATACATACATACATATGTATGTGGTGTGTATACATATATACATATATATGTATGTATACCACATCCTCTTTATCCATACATACATATATACATATGTATGTATGTATACCACATCTTCTTTATCCATTCATCTGTTGATGGACATCTGGGTTCTTTCCATAGTTTGGCTATTGTGGACATTGCTGCTATAAACATTGTTGCTATAAACAACATGTGCCCCTTCAGATCACTATCTTTGTATCTTTAGAGTAAATACCCAGTAGTGCAATTGCTCGCTCATAGGGTAGCTCTATTTTCAACTTTTTGAGGAACCTCCATACTGTCTTCCAGAGTGACTGCACCAACTTGCATTCCCACCAACAGTGTAGGAGGGTTCCCCTTTCTCCTCATCCTCGACAGCATCTGTCATTTCCTGACTTGTTAATTTTAGCCATTGTGACTGGTATGAGGTGGTGTCTCACTGTGGTTTTGATTTGTATTTCCTTGATGTTGAGTGATGTTGAGCACTTTTTCACGTGTCTGTTGGCCACTTGGATGTCTTCTTTGCAGAAATGTCTGTTCGTGACTTTTGCCCATTTCTTGATTGGGTTATTTGTTCCTTGGGTGTTGAGTTTGATAAGTTCTTTATAGATTTCGGATACTAGCCCTTTATCTTATATATCATTTGCGAATATCTTCTCCCATTCTGTCAGTTGTCTTTTGGTTTTGTTGACTGTTTCCTTTGCTGTGCAAAAGGTTTTGATCTTGATGAAGTCCCAATAGTGCATTTTTCCTGGTCTATTCTTAAGGAGAAAGGACTGCTTAAGGGAAAAAAATTACTAAGCGGGGATATAATTAGGTAATATTTAGAAATATTAGCCAACTTTAGTAATAGGAACAAATATTAATTTGGAAGAATACTTAATAGAAAAGATTCCCCAGTGAGTTAAGATTGGTTCTATGTGATTGACAGATACCCCTTAGAATAGTAAAACTATGCATTATGCATTTTACAACAAATATTTGCCCTGCATTGCTGTTTGGGGGCTAGGAATATAGCAGAAAATAAAAGAAACAAAACTACTTCCCTCATAGAGTTGATATGCTAGAAAAGAACTAGAAAATGTATGTACCTAAGCAAAATATGAAAGACATATGGTCATCAATATTATGGAGAAAGTAAAGCCAGGAGAATGGTAGGACATCTGGGAGAAGCAGGGCTTTCTGCAGTGTTAAATGCAGTGATGAGAGTTGGCACATCTTAAGGAAGTTAGGGAATGAGACACATGTGCATCATAGTGGTCTAGGCAAGGATATGGCAAGTGGATAGTTTCTGAGGCAGAAAGGACCTTAGTGTGTTTCAGATAGAGCAAAGAGACTGAGGGGTTGGAACAGAGCAAGTGAACAAGAGAGTAGAACAGGGTGAGGTCAGAGAGGTCATGGAGGAAAAGATAGTGACAGGTAGACAGGCAGACAGAGACCATTGTAGGGAATGTGGTTTTGATTCTGAGTAAGGTGGGGATCCAGTGGAAGGTATTTAACAAGGAGTGATAGGAAACTCTCACTTTTTTTTTTTCAAGGATTTTATTTATCTATTCATTTAACAGACAGAGATCACAAGTAGGCAGAGAGAGAGGAGGAAGCAGGCTTCCCACTGGGCAGAGAGCCCGATGGGGGGCTCGATCCCAGGACCCTGGGATCATGACCTGAGCCAAAGGCAGAGGCCTTAACCCACTGAGCCACCCAGGCGCCCCAAACTCTCACTTTTTAATAGAATTACTCTAGTTGAGGGTAGACTGGAGTGAAGGGTAGAAGGAAGAGATTCCATTCAGGATCTTATTTCAGAAAGTGAAGTAGGTGGCAGCTGGTTCAGGCCAGGTATGAAGCATGTAGTTGTGGAAGGTGCTCACACGTTGGATATATATGTGGAAATCACTTATACATTTTGGGAGCCAGTATTGCGTTATGGTTCAAAGCAAACAAAATACCGACTACGGAATCTTGGAGAATTTCACAAAAGTCTAAGCCACATGGGGTTTTCAAAAGGATTATATGAGAAATGACATGAAAAGCAACAAAAATAGTGCCTCACTCATAAAAATTCAAACTGTCACCTGACATTATTATTGTCATGGTTGCTTTTATCATTGAACTTGAGAAAAGCAAAATCGGAATCACGGAGCATTTAGGGTTTTTTTTTTCTTTCTTTCTTTTTTTTCTTTTTCATGATTTGTTTTCAGCCCATGCATCTGGGGATATTTTCCAAAAAGCTTTCAGTGCTTTCAGGATTTGTCTGGTATAGGTGCTTAGAAGTAAAATATAGAGCCTTCTCTTTCTCAAGTCCTACAGTTAGTTCTCAAGTTGAAAGCCACAAAAACATGCATTTGGCATCTTATGGTTACTGTGAAAAGAGAGTGTAAAAAGAAAATTGTGATAGGTCTCTCACATCACCTTACTTCGTTCTCAAGCCAATTTGTTGCTGGTATGCAGTACAAGTTTGGTTCCCAAATGGTGACTCAGTAGGAAGAATGGAAGATCTTAGGAACCATTTGACTGGCAGGCATATTGGACTGCAATCTTCTCCTATCCAAGGCAGGGAGGATGATACCATCAAGAGTCAACATTAATAGCTGTCCTGCATTCAGCACTTAGTGTGTACCAAGCACCATGTGACATCCATAACTCTCATCCTGCGATAGAGATTGTTCCTACTGTCTAGATTAGTGAAGCTCCACACTCCTCGTTTCCATGGGCATAAGCAGCCACCTACAGAAGAATTTTTGTGTAATATCCTGGCTTTTTACTGCAAAGGGTGCTTACCTCCATCTTGGGCAACATCAACTCTTGAAGTATTCTTAGCATCTTACAGTCTACCAGAAGGTGTATCTAACAGCCAGCGAGTCTCTTTTTTTCTGAGCTCACATTTTTTTTTTCCAGTTGCGCTTAGCATGGCTTCAGTGCTTCTATGTTAGGAGCATATTTGAACTTCAGACGTGTTCATGTGCTCTCTTTACTACATTTCCACAGTTGGCTGAAGTGGGATATCTTTTCATTTTCCTTCATAAATCAACTTTCAATACTCTTAAATCATTTTTGCTGCTCTTCTCCTAATTCTCTTGGAATTATTGGTGTCTTTGGGTCCTGTAGGTGCTCCCATGGGCAGTGAAACTCAAAGGATTGTGCACTCGGATGGCATGACGGAAGGGCTCACTCATACACAAATTCAGAATAATAAGAAAGTGAATAATGGGTCATGAAACCATATGGCAGCTACTTTGCTATTGGGGGATCCTAAGGTTTTTCCATTTCACGATCCAAAAAAGTAAAATGAGTTGAAGAAAATATGTTGCCATGTGGACCATTTATGCTCTGAGGAAGCAGAGTCCAGCTGTTAGAAGCAGGTTGGGGGCTCCGGTGGTTACTATATCTTTAGTATTCAAAAGCTTTTAGGCAAGAGGCTCTGAGGTAAGCATTATTGCTAAAGGTGTTTGACTCTCCATGACTTGTTCTCCACCTGGCACCTTAGCAGCAGATGAACTCAGTCTCTGGAATTTCAAGCCCATGCCTAAACTGTTAATGATGACTTTGAAAGAGACACTCCATTCATCTTCCTGAGTTTACAGGTTTGTCAGAAAGACCAGAGGCACAGATTTAGAAACTTCAGAAGAGTTATCCTGCTGGAAATAGAAATTGATGTCTCATTTTCACTTCTGAAATCCCCCTCCTGTTTTAAGACTCCACTGAGTGATGAAACAATGAAGTGCCATCATTACCAGGCTGATTCTTTTAAAAAAAGGGGGGGGGGGAGCAGGGGCAGTGTTCATTTGGAATTCTAAGACATCGGCATCGTTAATGTGGGGAACTCATAAACAAGCTGTGAGGATTATGGGATTTATCAGAGAAAGCTCCGATGAGGCTACTCACCAGTTGCATTACACAGGCAGGGAAGGTATTAGTTGAGGAGTCCTGTTAGGCAGCTGCAGGACCAGATTTGTGACAGACTGTGGTAAAGGATGACCATATTAACTGCTTTTGTTTTGGTTTCCCAAGCTACCCCTGACCAGAAGGCTTGTGTCTCCCTTGCTTTTTCCTCTAGAAACCCCATGGAGGAAATACTTTTCCCCATATGATTTCTCTCTTGTAGGAGTTGGCTATCTCACCTTTCACTCCACTCACCAGATTGGGGTGTTGGGGGGGGTGTGTGTGGTTGTGTACTTGCATCTACAAATGCTCACTTGTGTGTGTTCGTTAGAATAGATTTCTGGCCATGTTGTTTTGGCCCATTAATCCTATATTTAGGGTTTCCTCTGACAGTGTTTCTCCATATCATTTCAGTTGTGAAATCTTGGTGCGGCACAGGGCAGGAGAGCATCAGATGAAAAGCTTGGCTTATGTGCCTGACAGACTTGGGTTCTGTATCCCTGTTCAGCATCTCAGTGGCCAACCTTTCCAGAACCTTCCTTCATCAGAATAAAGGCTTTGGTCCAAATTAAGTGCGCAATCAGTGAGGTTATTATTGTTTGTGATTTTACCCTCTCTTCCATGCCTAGACTATCCCATCCCCACTAAGCATCAGGGTCTAGTGCTGGTTCCGCACAGTTGGAAGAGAATAACTCACAGCTACCCACAGCTTTAAATTTTTGCAAAGTAATTGCATACTTTCTCTTACCGTCATCAAAAGTATTGGAAGATAGAAAACATTCATATCGTTGCCAGTCCTCCTCCTCACCACCACCACCACCATCCTCATTACCACCACCATCATTTTACACAGGAGAAAGGGAAGGTCGGCAAAGCAGTGACCCAGCCCAAATTACAAATCTACTCTATTCACTCTTCCCGTGGGGACAGTGCTAAACCAAACAACAACAACAAAAAAGATTAGTTGCACCAGGGAAACCCATAATTTCTCCCCAGCTTACATGGTCACTAGAAGCTGATGCCTCCCCTTCCGTTTTCTTTCCTCCTCTGCTTCCTCCCTCAGAGTCCCTGATTAGGCTCATGCTTCTACAGGTTTCTCTCCAGGAGTGAATAGACTGTGACAGTTCACTGGTGGGAAAAGCGCTCTTGGTGGCCCCCTCCCCCTCCTCCTCTCCTGTCCTCTTCCCCCTCCCGTTACAAGGAATTGTGAGTGAGGAGGATGGAGATCAAGGCTTATTCCCCTTTGCGTGGAATTCCTCAGGGCTCTCCACTTCTTTTCGCTCTGTCACTGTTGGCTGGGTTAGATAGTGAAATAAACACAGACTTAAGGGATTTGGTGGTTCTATGGATGATTCATTTTCCTAGTTTTCTGCTCAGCATTGTAAGTCTGAAAAGAGCTTCAGCAATCTTAGCGTCCTTTTAAAAAGTTGTAAAGATGGATGGAGTAGGTATGGCTAGACTTTGGTGGGTTTATTTTAAGGCTATAAGAACTTACAGTAACTTGAATTTAGATTTGTGCCAGTTTTTGGAGTTCTGTGCCTTAGGTGGATAAGAGACAATGTTTGGGAAGGCATAGAGGTAACAGCATCACATCCACTTTATATGTGGGAGAACTGGTTTGCTTTTACCTGAGAGCGCAGACTTAAATCGTGTTGTCATTTTGTTAAATTATTTTACCTCTTTACTTCATGTGTTTATTCTTTCTTTAACTTAATTATATAATAACCAGTTTGAGCCCATTCTCAGGGTTTGACTCTGTGTTTAGTGATGGGAACATGGTAGTGAGAAGGGCATAGACTGAATTCTCAGAGATAAGCCGTATGTGTTAAGACAGGACAGATTTTACTGTGCCTGGACTAACTTAGTCTACTCTTTCCTGAATCTCAGAGTAATAGAGTATGTACAGTATTGGTACTATTTGGGCAGAAACCACACAAAAACTAGGACATCTATGCCATTTTTTGATAACCTCAATAAATATTCTTAGTTCACATCAAGTAACATCAGTCTTTTTGTTAGTTGATGTTGTGAAAACTTCAGCTTGTATTTTATTTTACTCTAACAAAGATACCAACACAACAAAAGTAACAAGTAAAATGCTCAAAAAATAACAGGGTTTGTCATATACTTACGTGAAAAACATAGGGATGTGATTTTAGGTGATGATAGCTACCGATGTTTTAAAGATTAACCATTGATTGATACAGACCATTGTTCATGAGTGGCTTTGACATGGCATGAGATTCTGAATCAGCCTCTTATTGCAATTTGAGGGTGGTCCGTAGCAGCAATTAATGTTTGTTGACAAAAATAAATCGTGGTAACATTGATAGTAATTTTCTCAAATTAGCTTGAATAAAGGGGGCACTAGTCAGAAGGGACACAGATCTCCCTCCGTTAAGCTAAGGGAGAGCTGAACCAGAAGGTTCCAGGAGAAGCAGGAACCATGGCTACTCTGGGGACTGCAGTAGAAGTTGTTCAGGAACGTTATTCTAAGACCTACCACTGGTGTGATGGGAACGCTGCATCTGCATTCCACATGACTGTGCCCAGAGCGGGAGAGGCAGAAGGCTACTGATCACCGAGTCCGGGCCGTGAGAGCTGACGTTCTGAGTAAAGGTGAGTCAGACACGTGACCGACATGCCTGTTTCTTTACATCTCTGGGTCTGCCACATCCATGTATATATACTGTTTTCCCTGTGGATCAAAGATAACCCAGCTTAGCACTCTCCAGCTATTACACAGGCAACCAGGGTGCCAGTTATCCCATATCCAAACCAGGAAAAAGCCCAAGTCTCAACCACAGGCCTCCTCCAAATGCCGTGAGTGCAAGGAAGCCCCGTAAAGCAGCTTGTCCGTCACTGAGTTTCTTAGGTGATGCGCTTTCCTCTCTGATGTTTATCTCAATCTTGTCTCAGAGTTCTGAGACTCGTGGATCAAAAGGTGAATTTGACTATTACCAGTGCAATCTGTGTACAGTATTTGGGCAAGAGAGCGGGGAACAAAACAAAAATCCAACCATTTAAGAAAGAAAAGTAAGAAATTCAGTGGGCGGGTCAGTTACCTGAACCGTAGCAACTGAGAAACTCTAGGAACCAAAAGAGAAGGAGGTAGAGGCTATCAGGGTCTATCAGGAAGATCTCTGCAGACAGCAGTGTCTCACTAATATTTAGCTTTCTCCTCCTCTGCTCTTTGTTTTATTTTTGCCATGTCTTCATGATAAATGAAATGTTTATTTTTCAAACATTTGACTCCTCTGTGGCCTGGCCTGTATAAGGTTCTAGTAATCTTCCACTTCGTATTTTTTACTTGCCATCATCTTCATCATCATTCCTGCTCTGTATTAAACACCCACCAGGCTCCAGGAATTAGGCTTGATATATGGCTATATAGTTATATGTATAGTTATAGTTATATAGTTTTATATATTTATATATATGCATATATATTATTCCCTTTTTATAACAATTTAAAAGTTCATTAATATTTAGAGAAAATTTAATGGCTATTCAGATACATGAAACATTTGCCTGATACTATAGCTAGGAAGTAATGGAACCAATCTACATAGGTCTTTCAGGATCTTTCCATCATACTGTGTTGCCTTTCATTTTTGCAATAAAAAATATTTTTCTCCAGGAAAACTGAGCATATGGGACGAGGATGTTGCTGCTTATTAAAACCAGACTGGCTAGTGCCGCTACGGAGTCCCGTGTTCTTTAGGGGGAAAAAGGAGGGCAGGGGCTAGTCTAAACCCTTTGATAATGGTCCAAATTTGAAGATCCAGCCAACCACAGTGGCAGGTTAAGTGCATTGGGCTTCTTAAATTTTATAGAGGACAATGATTTGTCATTACCGAGGACAAGACCAAGATTGAAAGTACAAGAGAAGAAGCCATAGAGGAATAAAAATGAAATCTAATTTTGAGACTCTCGGTGTGTGCTCTTCTGCTTACTGGTATTATTTTCTCGGTGGACTTAAATAGCATGACCTGCTAGCAATGCTCTATTTCCTCCATGCTGGTAGGTCACTTAATCGACCCAAGAACAATGGTATACATGTTATTTCAATAGTTTTATTGTTTTACTGTGAGAAACAAAAAAACCCAAGAGAGGTTAGTGCCTAAACTCACACAGTTATAGGTGACAAAGTCAAAATATTGAATCCAGACCTATCCGATTCCTAATTCATGGTCTTCCCCCTCTGACGTACGATTTCTAATTTGATAAATTTATTTGAAGTGATAAAAAGTCTAGGATAAAAATTCAGAATACCTCAACATTTTAAGCTATTCCATATTAACTTCTCTTAGCTATCAAAAACTGTAGTCTCTTAATGAGTTTAGAAACCCCTCAGCCACTCCCCCCAGAATAATCCTCCTGTGTTATTAAATACATCATCTACTCACATTGGAGTCTTGAGAGTGGATTAATTTTTCATCTGTATATTCACATCTTGGACTTTTTGTGGTATTGGCTGGGTTTTGCTACAATACACAATGGATTAGGACTTCCGTGTGAATTGTGAAGCTATTAAGTGATTATATGTCTCTAGAAAGCAATGAGCCCTCTAGGTATTGTGCTTCTATGAGATTACTCAGATGCTTCTCCCGTGCCTGAATTCTCTTCACTGTGAAAGCGAGCTTTGAAAATTCTTATTTTGACAGCATCTGTGGAAGTGCTTTAAACCCCAAGTCACTTCCAGGCTTTGAACTTCTTTATTCAGTCACATTCTTCTTTGGAACAATACAGCTTAGAAATTTGTTTGGTAATGGGGAAAAGGCCTTGGTTTGTTTTATTGTCAAATTCCAATTGCTTTGTGAGTGATTGTAAAATGTAGAGCTAGTGTCTGTAATGCAATTGCCTCCGCGTAAATACAAAATGCTCATTGTCAGCTCCTCCCGAGAAAAACATTGTATCACTGTTAGAAAGGATTGTGTTCCTGCTTCTACAACGTGCAGCCAAGTAGGATCTTTTAGATCCGTCTTCAGCACGTGACGTGCATTTGGGTGTCTCCAAACTTCTGTATTCTCTGGGTTGGGAAGTGGAGCAGATGCACTTTGGGACTTGATTTACTTGCCCTATTTCTCTTCAAAAGAGCCTGTGGCATTTTTTTTTTTTTTCACCCGCATTTCCCCGCGGTCACATTATGTTGTCCTTACTGTAGTCTCTAATTAGAATGCTATTTGATAGTAAATAAATTATTTAAGAGTTTAATAAAATGAAACATGGCATGAATTGTCCATAAAGGACAAACTGCCAAATGAGCTTTAATCATGTTTCTATGTTTTGGGAGTAAATTTTCCCATTTATTTGCAGAAGACAAACCATTAAACTCTGTATAATAAGTCACTCTAATTTGAGGAGACCCATTTTGGGTCAGCTCAGATATGGTATGTTCTGGCTGGCTTTTGTTTGTTGTTGTGTTTAAATGGGATTACCTAAGGACAAATGAGGCTTTCCTAAAATTCAGACAATGTGGTTTTCAGAGTTATCTAAGATATGATGATTAAGAAAAGACCAGAGTCAAGGCAACCTTGAATAACATCTCTGTTTCTATCTCTGTCTTTGCTCAAATGTGAGTGAGCTAAAGGAATTGCCTCTTGGGTCTCTAAGATTTTAAATATCTGGAGCCTGAGGTCTCCCCAATAAAAGAGCAGCTTTGAGGGCTTCATGCTTCTCTAACCTCCCATGAAAACCTGATTCTTGTATTGAGAGTTGAGCACACAGATTCAGAAGCTGAGATTTTGAAAATCAGTATGGCCTTGGGTTTATAGGAGGTGGATCATCAATGCTTTAATAAACTTGTAATCAGGATCACGTGAGCCGTGGACGCAACGTTTTTCGGGAAATGGAGTAGATTAGAGCCCCCACGTGATTTTGGAAGCTGCATTCTTTTTAGACCAATTCACAATATCTTTTAAATAATTTGTCTTTGTGGTTTCATAGCATTTACTTGGTCTCATTATGGGGCAGGAAGTTTGTTGAGAAATACGTCGAAGAATGCTTTATTATACTTCTATTTATTTTTCAGATTAAGAAGCCAAAGAGTGCATTTGATTATCTTGCATTTTTAGCTCTGTTGTGAACTGTTACTGACCATTAATGGATGAAATTACATTTCAGTTTTCCAAGTCCAATTTTTTTACACCAGAAAATTCAGTGTAATATTTTCATTCTCCCTGCACTCCGCCCCGCTCTTCTCTCTCCATATCTATATGTACATGCACAACACTGACATCTGTGCTCATTATACAAACTATGGCTTAAGTGAAGATTTGGCTTCTGACAACAAAAAAAGTAATAAAAATATAGTTCTTGTTCATTTACAACCTTTCTTCCCCCCACCCCACCACTGTAGAAATTCACATTAGTGTTAGGAATACCTAACAGTTTAAGAATGTACACTTTTAAAAGTACCCGTACCTAGAATATGGGAGAATATATCATATTCATCTTGTACTGGGTGAATATCCAACACCTTTCCTTACAGTAAGTCCTCAAATCGCAGAACAAAGGCCACATGCTGGAGTGCTTGAGTCACATCCAAACCCATAATAGGATCCTTTTGCAGTCAGAATCTCAATGGAATGCCAGGGGTTGCCCTAATTCCTACCACTGTTCCCAGAAAGAGGCCCATTTAGCCTCTTTGCCATGAAGATGTAGATCCCTTGTCCAGAGAAGAAAAGCTTTCACTTAAAGAAGTTGTGACTCATCTTGAAGCATAAGGATGGGTTAGGAATCTTCTAAAAATGTGTCCCATTTCCTAGAACTGGGGAGGTAATTGGTTTGAAGGAATACTCAGATTCACAAAATGGTTATGAACACTCCTAAGCATTCTGAGAGTAAGGATTAAAACATTAAGAAAGTATGACCCATGACACTCTTGTATTTTAAATGCCTGGGTCTTGGGCAAGAAGGGTGTTAATTAAAAAGCATGTGAAATGGGATTGGAATAATAATATGAGAAAAAATAAAACTGACAATTGAAATAAAATCATTTGAAAGTCTAATGGAAAAAAATGAAACAAAACCAGCAGTCTGTTTTGAAATGTATGTTATAAGATTAACAGTCCTCCAAGATTTTATGTCATAGAATATTGCTTTAGATTTAAATATTCTCATCTTCAAATATGCTCACCAAAATTCCAAGTCCCCTTAGTGGGAATGAACATTTCCTTTAAAATTTTCCTTTGAAATATTTAAGTATCTCACTCCCATAGATACCTTCTCACATCAGAAAATCCAGCTCTTGGATTTTTTAAGGACCTTATTTATTTAAGAAACCTACTCCCTTATGTAGTAAACAACGTCTGCACCTTTGAACAGAACTGTATCTAAAATGAGAAAGAAGAAAAATGTCCATGTAAGAAATGTTTACAAGGTAAATAATAATAATAATAATAATAAGTTAATTAAAATAAGCTCTTTTTCAAAGAGTAGTGAAAGTGAAGTTTCAAACATTTGAGGCCATTTCAATTCTCCCTCAGAGCCCCTGAGGGCAAATGAGGCTCTGTTCAGACAGCTGGGAAACCGGACTTTGACAACAGGAAAATCTTTGCTCTGAGAGTTTCTGGAAGTGCAGGTGTGATTAAAAAACAAACAAAGCCTGAAATTAAAATGAAAGAAAACTGCAATTTCACAACAAATTGGACAATTTAGAAATTGCACTGTTGCTTCAAACACGCCAAACGGGAAAGTGCTGTTGTCTCTTTGCGGGATCTCTTCTTATCAGTTTTAAACCAAGTTTTTTCTTCACCAGCATGGAAACAAGACCAGGTATATTTGTTGTGAGTTGAAAGACGGAGAGGATTTTTTCTAGTGCTGTCCTCTTGGTCCAGGTCGTTTACGGCAGTGTTTTACTTTGTGAGCTCTTTACTGTGGTTTTCTGGGTCATGTTTGTCCCCCGTGAGATGGATAGCCACAGAAGAGGCCAATGATGGTTGCATAGGTCTTGGTTTTTGTTTGTTGATGTCCTTCCTATTGTCTCGTGTTAATCCGTTGTTCTTCCCATCGTGTTTTTCCCTCCCCCTTTCTCTTTGTGTCTTTCTATATTCACTAGGTCTAAAACTCTGCTAATCTAGAAATGGACTAAGTGATAGTCATGAGGAGGCAATGCGTAACATGTGATTAACTTTTGTCTGACCGTGGTTGGATGCAATTGTTACAGAAGGCAAAGAGAGAAGAAAACATTGAGGGAAATAGCCGTTCAAGTCTTTCACCCACCAGAGGCAGGCTGGGCAGTGGGGTAGCCAACAACAGCTCTCAAAATGGCAAACCTTGTGGGTCAATACTGCAGTGGTTTGATACAGTGGTAGGCATGTCCCCAAATTCACATTCTGTTCCCATCATATATGAAAAGCAATCAAGTCAACTTTTTTTTTTTTTTAATTTATTTGCTTGTCAGAGAGAGAGAGTAAGCACAGGCAGACAGAGTGGCAGAGGGAGAAGCAGGCTCCCCGTGGAGCAAGGAGCCCGATGTGGGACTCGATCCCAGGACGCTGGGATCATGACCTGAGCCGAAGGCAGCCGCTTAACCAGCTGAGCCACCCAGGCGTCCCTCAAGTCAACTTTCTATTCCGATGACTTAGACAAGGTTCCTTGTGAAGAAACATAAGCTGCTTTCAACGTTGGTGATTTTATTTGGGGTCAGACTGTGACTCAGTGACCTGGGACTTATTCCAGGAAATGTTTTCTTACTTTAGCATGAGCCCCTGAGTAGTAAAGTTATGGTAAGATTAGACTTGTGTAGAAGAGAGAGGGAATGATGGATGAGATGGCTTAGCAACGTGCTTAGAGGTACAGGTTCTAGAATCAGAAAGACTTTGAATTGTGCCTAGAGTACTTCCTAGCTTTGTGATCAGGTTGACTGACCTCTCCAAACCCCTGTGGATTCATTTATTGAATGGGAATATTGATACTACTTCATAAGATTGTAAGTTTTAAAATGAGATGAAAAATGTAATGTGCTTATCACACTGTCTCCTAAAGAGAAATTACCTGTAGTCATGAAAGATGGACCGGGGGAATAAAGAGAATCCTCTCAGTGCATATTAGCACCCTGGGGACCAAAAATGCCTTTGAATTTTCTGTAAGATTCTATTTTAAATGCGATATTTTTTAAGCCGTTGAGATCAGTCAGTTCCTTCATGTTACAGTTGATCTAATAGATTGTGTATTAATTTTACTGTTTTAATAATCAAGTTTCAAGGATGACTAAAGAGAACTTGTTAGAATTTGCCTTTCTATTTATTATAGTAGAGGGGCGAGTTTTAGCCTTTGTGTGCAAAGCACTTCTAATGGAAGTGTAGTAATTTCTTAACACTTTGGTTCTAGAACTGCCAAAAGTCCTTTATGAGCAAAGCTCTTTAGAAAATGATGCACTGTTGGGTTAAAGACAATCTTATATCAGTAAGTATGTTGTTACTAAGACACAGGGACTTGAAGAAAGGGTTGTGGATAGATGCTCAAAGAGTACATGGGTTTTTTGATCTAAGGAAGCAAGTTGTCTGTAAATTGGAGGCATTATGAGTGTTTAGAATCCCCTCTGGCTAATGCTGGAATGACACGGGTTTAAGGGAGATCGTCTCGTTTTATGAGTTGCCTGTGGATTGCAGAAGGTACTTTGGAGGGAGAGATTTAGTGCTGGGGAACCTGAGAGAAAGCTCTTACTTGGCAAAGGGAAGATGGCACACTGAAAAATAACATTATTGTTTAGTGTCAGCCACTCAAAAAACAAAAAACAAAAACCACTGGGGGTTTTGTCATTCATTGAAAGACTTTGAAGGTGCTACTAAAATACATTAGAAGCAGATTGTTCAAAATGGTTCTAAAAATGGAAAAGAACCCAAATGTTTATTGCAGCAATTTTATTGCTGGGAAACATGGTCTTTACGACCAGAGTGTTTGTAATATATTCACTTGGGTCTCTGAGGAATTTCGGGCTGGTGAGAATTATTTGGATTGAGTGAGCATAATTATGTTACAATTTGAAAATGAAATCTCTCTTTGTTTTTATCATACATTTTATTTTATTAATCTTTTAGATGGTAAGTAGCTCATGAGGAAAATTGTTAGCCAGCCAATGGTAGACTCTGAGGTCCATCCAAGGTACCTTCGTTATTGGCTAGTAAATCCAAGTTTTGTGACAACTTGGAGTTCTCCCCTTGGCAATGTTTGTGTGGCATCTGTGCTGACTTCCACCGAATTGTCATTCCACCAAGGATGCTAGTCGGATGGAATGCGTTTCTCACACAGGACCTTCCTGGTTTGTTTGTAGAGAATCTTTTGCCTCAATTTTTTATTATCCACTTTTCCAAAATCAGGGGGCAAAATTTCTTGGCATCTAGCATTCTTTTTTCTTTTTTGGCATCTAGTAATCTTTTTCTTTCCTTACTCTTTGCTTTACACTGAAAAACGAAGAGAAAACAAAACAAAACAAAACAAAAACCTTTAGTAATGGTGGCTGTTGGAACAACTGCTGATTGTTCACTTCTTTGGGATTTCCTACAGGATTAAGTGCTAAGAACACATGAGACATCAAAGCCAACCTTCTACTCTAGCCAATGTTACAGAATGTAGCTACTTAGAAGATGTGTCGTTCTTAGTGACTTGACACCAGTGACCTAATTCCAGATTGACTCTGTGCATACCTAGGGAACTCTTCCAAAGAATGGTGAACATTCTTTATGTAGTGAGAGGTATTATCTGCTTCAGAGTATTTCCTTATGACCGCATCATCATCTATATTACCAATTAACTTCTTGAGAGGCTTTTATGTATTTCAAGGGAAATACAGTATAATAAAATGTGGCAGTTGGGCGCAATGAATTTAAGGTTTGTTGTTGAGAATACTTCACATAAATACCACCAGCGTGAATCAATGAATGATCTCATTATTGTTTGGTGCTAAATTATGAAATATGGGATGTTGTTGCTTTGGAAGCTCAGAAGAGAGAAATGTTGGGTCTTCATTCTCAGTGGTGGTCTTGGAAGAATGACCAAGTACAAAGGTTTAGGTAATTCAGCTGTGAAGTGTCTCCCAAACACAGTTTGTGAAGAAAAATGTAGACAGCAGCTTGTGCATGATTGGGTGCTGGGGGGATCCTTGAGGACTGGGTTGAATGGAAGAGGTGTGTCCAGACCAAAGGCATTCATTATGTTTCGAATTGTTTTCATTGCCAGAGAACTCTTTAGTCTGAGACTTGGGCATGACTGCCAGGTAGAAAGAGTTCACATGCAAAGTCCCTAACCCCACAATTCAGTGTCAGATACAGGTTCCTCTCTCTTTCTTTCTTCTAATCTGGTTTTGAATTCTCTGTAGGCTGAGCTAGAGCTCCTTTGAATTGAATGAGTTTGTTTTGTTTTGTTTTGTTTGTTTTGTTTTGTTTTGTTTTGTTTTGTTTTGTTTTGAATCCCAAACACTTCTACTACTCCAAGGCGGGATCCCTTTTTTCTGGCTGTAAGTTATCTAGCACTGTGGGCTTCTTGTAAGAAAGGTGAAAATTATTGTTACGCTGGAAGACTTTGTCGGTAGGATTAATGAAATAGAACCACTGTCCCAAAGCATTTACAATAGTATTTAATGTATATCAACTAGGAAAGATGTTTTAAAAGTAATATTGGGCTTCCTCTAAGTTTTTCTAATTCACTTTTACTCACATAACACTCTATATTGATTTTAAATGATCTAGGAATAGCAGTTACATTGAACAGATGGGAACCATAAGTTTCCCAGACATTAGATGGTGGTTTGGAATTGCAAAATCAGTGAAAATGAGTTTCCTGATGTCCCCAAATCTCACCCTACTTCTCTTCCTAAATGTTTCCTTCTCCCCTAATTGATGTACTTTCATCTAAACCTCTTCCTTTCCTCTTGTTAAAGATTGCAGGTAGAGAGCAGATTGTCATTTTCTAGAGTCATCGAGGCCTCGTGGGTGAAAGGGAAAACTCTGGGGTCAGAGATCCGGGTTTGAGACCTAGCACTGTGTTACGCAGCAGTGCGGCCTGGACTCACTTATTCTTTTGTGTTTTGGTTCTCTCAAGTGTAAAATGGATGTGATAGTGGTAGCTAACTAATAGACTATCGTGAAAATTAAGATATGGCACTTAAAATGCTTAATACAATGCTTACATTTTATTTTATTTTAAAGATTTTATATATTTATTTAACAGAGATCATAAGTAGGCAGAGAGGCGGGCAGAGAGAGGGGGAAACAGGCTCCCTGCTGAGCAGAGAGCCCGACGCGGGGCTCGATCCCAGGACCCTGAGATCATGACCTGAGCCGCGAAGGCAGAGGCTTTACCCACTGAGCCACCCAGGTGCCCCAATGCTTACATTTTAACAAATATTCAATCAACTTCAGTTATTAGTAAATGACTACATAAAATGAAGATCTCTATGTATGTTCTCCCAAGTTTTATCCTACACTTCTTTTCATATAAGTATCTAGAAGCTATCATGGTAAAATCATACCTGCTATTTGACAATAACTAGTGGTAGATAAGTTGTAACAGTTTATAAGAACAGTAAGATTTTAAAGTTATATACTTTTTAAACATTTGAGACTGAATTTAGAATTTATACAACAGGTAACATTCATTATGCCACCTAATTTGAGCTAAATTTTTTTTTTATAAAAATTGTATTCAGTTTTGAGAATTTGATTACCTAATTAAGTGTTTAAGTATTTTAAAAACTGGAAACACGGCTAAACCACAGGCAAGAGCGCAGAGACCGTGGAGGGAAAAGTAATAAAACATCAGAGGGGAAAAATGAAACAGGAACACATGAAACTCTAGGTCATTGGAGACTAAAAGTCTGAGGGAAGAAAAGCATGATTAGGAATGAAAAAAAAAAAAAAGGTGAATCCCTCCAAGGTAGAGTTATTAGAAGGAACAGATGCACGTAATCAACAAGCTGCTTTCATCTTGAAAAAGCACAACAAATAAAGGATGCATGTCAAATGCAAGTCCTACAGTGCAAGACTTTTCACAGAGGAGCTAAATATATTGAATAAACACACCAACCTCTCTCGTGATGCAAATCCTTCCTTCAGACCAATGTCCCAGATACCTACATATTATGAGAAATGGTTCCAGGGATTATGAGTGGAATAACAACTACCCCAGTCAGAACAATCGGAAAAATAAACTCCAGGGAACACCGAACAGAGTCCTCCTTACCACGATCTTCACCTCAGCGGGAACCAAAATAAGATATTGACCCTTGGTTCCTTACAAATAGGTAGCTATATGGTGCTTTCTCAAAAGTTCCATCACTGGGCTCATTAAGTGTTGGCTCAGAAAAAGAAAGTGAATTATGCTCAGATTGAACCAAGGGAATAAACAACTTGCCTTTATATATTATTAATTATTGGCAAATATTTGTTGGATGAATGAATTAGACCTTGTTCAAACATTGGTGGTATGTCGGGCGCAACTCGTTTTAAATTCACTGGGGTACTGGGCTTGTTGTTTCGAAGAGATTGCTATGAGGAATGTCAATGTTAGAGGATATTAATATGTGTTAACAAAAGTGTTAAAAAGGCTTCCCTAGTCAAATATGCTGGCTTATGCAATATTAAGTAGATTTCTTCCCTGTAGGACTTCAGAGACTTTAATATCCTGGTGTGTATTATGAATCACCAGGAAGACTTCTTACTTCACTGCAGCCTGAGTTTTTCAGAGCATATCACAGTCCTGGTGTTCTGCTAAACTCAGGCAGGAAACCTAACAACATACATTGATATCATGTATCAATTACATGTCTCCAACTTGTGGCAGCCCTCAGAAGCCCTCCGTCTGAGAGAATTTCAATTTTGTCCCAGTTAGTATTTGAGTCTCAAGCACTGTCCAGAAAGTCATTTGAGTTAATCAGTGAGTCCAGCTGTTTTCTAGATCCTTAATTTTTTCTTCCTGGTGGTATCTCTCTTTTGAAGTAATAAAGCTTTGTTTCTTTATGAAAAAAAAAAAAGGGGGGGGGCATCAGAAGAAAGTCAGCTGATATGGCTGGGGACAATGATAAAATGAATGTGAAGCTAAGAAATCTTAGCCAGAAAACAGAAACTGTGAAGACAGTTAAGGGGTGAAAAACCTGAATTCAGCTGTGGCCGTTCTTGATAGGAACACATCCAACATGTAATCTATGGGAGCAAGAATGATTCAAGAACAGATTTTACTAAGTTCTCCAGCTGGGTCAGAAGTTCTGTATATAATGAAAAGAACTTTACTGAAAGGTAAAAAGCTAGATTATTTGTGTATGAAGCTGTACATAGGAAGGGTGTGACTTTAGAGACATGAATGGAGGAATTCCAGGGTCTGAAGAAGTGTTCTGTGTTCATGAACTTGGAGATTTCCAGCAATCTTCATGATTTATCATGTGAGGATATTAATCTCTCTTCTGTGTGGTGATAATGTTTATCCAGTTCTCTGTACCAAGAACATTGACTCTAAAGAAGGTATTGACTCCACTTTGCAGTTGAGTAAACCGAGGTCCAGAGAGATCAAGACACCTCATCACACAAGACTGGAGGTTTAAGACAAAGCCTACCTACTTCCAAACCATGCTGTACCATCCTGCTTTCTAATAAGGAAGTGGCTTCTCCAGTTCAGATTAATTGAAGAGTCACCATTACTGGTTTGTGGTATCAGAACCTCAAGCCCTCTACTTTAACATACAAAATTTAACATATTCTATTAGTTATGAAGCTGAACTGTCCAGTTGATAAAATGCCAAATGATTATTTTGAAGATTCATTCCAGGTGAATGTACTTAATAAGACTGATTTTTATAGATATTTACTCTCCCATTTTTGGATATTTATGCCTTGACTATCTATTGCCTAACAGTCAATACTCAATAACTGTGACTACCATGATTAATGAAAACCGTTCTAGAACGTATCTTATTGAAGAGATCCCTGAGCCCGATCAAATGTCATCTTCTCCATGCCATCTTCCCTGGTGCCCCAACTTGAAGATATTTTTCCAGTCACTATGTGTCCAAAATGCTATATATGACATTTTGCATTTCCTTGCTGTCATTCTGAGAGGAAGTAGGGCCCAGGAGAGCACAAAGGATTTGGAGTCAGTATTCCTAGAATTAAATGCCACTTCCACCATTAATGGGCAATGTTACTTGGGCAAAACAGCTTCAACCTCTTGCACTTCAGTTTCCTTATCTCTAAAATTGGAGATACTAGGAATATCTGCCTTGTGAGGTGTGTGAGGTGTGTGAGCATGTTAGGGTATGATCAGCACTTTCGACGGTGGCTGGCAAGGGTTGGTACTTAACAAATGGTGGTTGCTATTGAATTCATGTCCTCACTCTCCATTGGATTGTAAGCTCCTGGAATGGTCATTCATCCCTGTCTGCAGGGATAAATATTTTCTTATTGAATAAATGTGCCGAGTGAATGCCTACAGAGATTTTTTCCTAATGGTTTTGCTGTGGGTTTTGCGTATTTCTAAAGAACTGGGAACGTCAGGTGAAAGCTCCTCAGAAAATTAGTTGCATCCCTTTACCCTGTTATTCATGGCCTTTCCACCTTGGCTGATCCCATCTCTCCCAATCTTTTCCTCTGTTTAAAGCGGTCTCCTTAGGGAAGAATTATATAAGGATATCTGTGCTACATGTAATTGAAGCAGTAGCTCATTGTAATTAAAAGTAATTGGGACCACAGAGTGAATGGGCTTTAGAAGGAGCACAGCAGGCATCCACTAGACAGAGTGTCCTGGTGCTCTCCTAGCCCACTGAACTCTAGTAACCCTGCAGCCCTGGGGCACAACGGGCCTTTGTGTCAGTGCCACCGAATAGCACTGAGTGCCCTTCTGGGGAAGTGGCCTTTGAAAGACAGATGTCTGGTGTGTCTCTTGTGGGCTTTGGGTAGTAGTGTAGATAGAGTAGCTAAGAGTGTAGGGTTGAGGGTCATGTCCGCATGGGGCTTCTGGGGCAATTACTCAAACTTCCCTAGTCTTGGTAGTTCCTTTTTGTTGTTGCTGTTGTGTTTTGTTTTGTTTTGAGTATTATATTAGTTCTCTAGAATTGGTCCAAATAATGCAAGCGCTCTCATTTTCTTTCTCTTTCTTTTTAAAGATTTTATTTATTCATTTGTGTGGGGGGAGGGCGGAGAGGGAAAGTGAGAGAGTCTTGGGGGGGAGGAGCAGAGGGAGAGGGATGATCCCACTCCATGCTGAGTGTGGAGCTTGACACAGGGCTCAATCTCACAACCCCGAGATCATGACCTGAGCCGAAATCAGGAGTCCGAGGGCTAAGCAATCGAGCCACCCAGGCATCCCTCATCTTCTCTCTCTTTCTTTATACAATACTAAGTGCTCATTCTTTTTTTCTCTTCTTATACATATATCTATGTATGTATATGCATATGTCTATGTTATATATATTAAATCTGTATATATATGTACATACGTGTGTCTATATTATATATACCATTCATATACATATGTAAAGAGAGAAAGAAGCTCATGTTATAGGGATGAAATGAAATAGTACTCATTAACTAAATCATAGTCTGGCATTTGCAGACGCTCAGTGCATGCTGTAGTGCGATTGGCCTTTGAAGGCATCTGTATGGGTTAGGTAGATAGAAACTGATTTAATTGGCTGATTTGAAAATGAAATAGTCTGGAGGCTCTCAGTGGTAGAATGTGGCTTGCCTGGCATTATTACTGGCTCCAAAACCACCCCTAGGTACTCCATGGGCTGTGGAAAGGAGAAACAGGGCCACCGCTAAGGACCCTTCTTCTTTTCCTGGGTCTCTGTGCTCGCCTCCGCCCATAGAGGGCGCTAGAGCAAAGCGACGGTGGGAAGGGAGGCGGTCCGCTCCTTCCCTGCCTTTGGTTCCTGGTCTTCCGGTTACCAGGAGCATAGCCGTAGCCGCCGCTCACCTGAGCCGCGGGGTGCTTGCCTTCCTGTGGCTGCAGCCGAACCCAGCTCAAGTTTTGCCAGCACTTGAAGAACCAACCTCCTGGGACCCCTCAGAGACACCCCACGAGCCAAGGTGCACCCGCGTCTCTCGGGTATGAGTTTCTTTTCTTTTTTTTTTTTTTAATTTAATTTAATTTTTTTATTTTTATTTTTTAATTTATTTATTTGTTAGAGAGAGAGAGCGAGCGAGCACAGGCAGACAGAGTGGTAGGCAGAGGCAGAGGGAGAAGCAGGCTCCCTGCCGAGCAAGGAGCCCGATGTGGGACTCGATCCTAGGACGCTGGGATCATGACCTGAGCTGAAGGCAGCTGCTTAACCAACTGAGCCACCCAGGCGTCCCTCGGGTATGAGTTTCTGAGTTTTGGCAATTCCGGCCTCTTTCCCATCGCCCTCCCCGCACTGCCCCCCCCCCCCAGCTTTCTACAGTTAATCACCTCGTGATACCTTTAGATTCCCTTTAGCCACGATCAGTCACTTAGTTCGCAGTTTTATACCTAGCTCACAGATCTTCTTTGAGTTTCTGCCTGTCTGTGTAAGTGATGTGGTTTCTGCCTGGTGTGGGGGCTGCCACGTGGGTCAAGGCGCCTGTGTGGGCAGTGCTGGAGTGAGGCCAGTTGGCAGATGCCAG
Source organism: Martes martes (assembly GCF_963455335.1). Taxonomy (NCBI): domain Eukaryota; kingdom Metazoa; phylum Chordata; class Mammalia; order Carnivora; family Mustelidae; genus Martes; species Martes martes. The sequence continues at coordinate 21,972,826 of NC_137902.1, forward strand.
CTGGGTGGTGGCTGGCTAAGTGCTGTAGAGTTCTTAGAGCCAAGGAAGTGTACCAGTCTGGAGGGACGGTCCTCCAGGGATTTGGTGGCCTTCGTGCTACCTAAATGAAGAAGTCTCACTTTCCCACAGGAACCTTAATGGCAGAGGATGTTCTCTGCCCACAGCCAGTGCCCCACAGGTGCCATGACTCACCCTAAGGCGGGTGTCCCTATGAAGGTTCATAGGCTGCAGGGGGGTCACACAATCTCTTGCGGTGGTGTGCAGACCTGAGCACATGGACACTTTTCGATGGGGAGGCTTTTCAGTAGGTTTTTCACTGAGCCCTGACCCATAAAAACTTAAACACAGTTGCAGTAGGGTTATTTGGAAGGAGAATAGAGATGGCTTTTTTAAAAGCCTTTAGAATTATTTTGGGAATGAACATAAATAAAAATAACTACATAAAAAAAATCTAGCAGGATATTTCCTGCCCTTGAGGCTGATGTTGGGAAGAGCAACTCCTCTTCCCTGCCAAGGTCCATGCTCCCTCTTTTGGCAGCGTGATTCTGAGGCAGATGGGCTGTGTTTCCGACCTGTGCTGGTCATTCCAGCATGCCCGACCTCAGACTGGATAGAGCCAAAGCAAATGTTTACATTTTGCATCTTTTGCATTATTCACTGTTAACATTTAGTAGTTGCCAAGTGGGGGAAAAAAAAAAAACTTTCTGGTGATTTGACTCAGGTCAATAGCAAGCCTCATTTATGAGATTTTTTAAAAATTTCTTCTCTTGAAATGATCATTGGAAGATTTGTATTACTCTCCTTATATAACATATAGTCACAAGATAAATGTATGTATTTGAAAACATATGCTTTTGGATGTATGTAAACATATTCATATATAAACATATATATGAATTAGATTCTCCAAAATATTTACTGTCGTCATTAAATAAGTAATAATGATTTTGAGGAGGGTTTTCTTGTTTGAGAATTTTCCAGCGATCCATGCAATCATTAAAAACCATGTATTATTTTTCTGTTACTCATGCGTTATGAGAGTTGGTACAGTCGATTAAAAAAGGAGACATTTTTTTAAAATGTTGAGGTGAAAGTACATTGTCTTTCTTGAGACTGATTTTGTATCCACCATATCCAAGCACAGTAGGAAGCCTAGGAAAAGAAGTTTTAAATGGAGGATAAGTACTCAAAACTGAGTTTTAAATTCTGCTATTCTGTTCTCTTATTTTTCATTAATTCTTATTCTCTCAGAGTGAAGAAAGAGGCATTTAAGTGGAAATGTAAGACGGTACAGCTGCTGTAGAAAACAGTCTGTCAGTTCTTCAAAGAGTGTAGATTTACCATATGACCCAACAGTTCTACTCCTAGATATATACCCAAGAGAATAATCACAGGCAAGAAAATATACATGAATGTTTATGACAATGGTATTCCTACTAGCCAAAATGTGGAAATAATCCAGGTGTCAATCAGCTGATGAATGGATAAAGAAGATGTAGTCAATCCATGTTTTGGAATATTACTCAGCCATAAAAAGGAATAAAGTACTGATAACATGCTCCAACAGAGACGAAACTTAAACCATCCTAAGTGAAAGAACTCAGACACAAAAGGTTATCTACTGTACAATTTTATTTATATGAAATCTCCAGAATAGACTATCCCATAGAGAATAGAAACAAAATAAATTAGCAGCTTGGGGAGGGGAGAAAGGAGTGAGTGACAAGGCATATGGGGTTTCTTTTGGAGTGGTGAAAGTGTTCTGGAATTAGGTAGTGGTGATAACTGCACATCTCTGAGAATATACTAAAGCCCACTAAATTGCATGATTTAAAAAAGATGAATTGCAGGGTTTGTGAATTATATCTCATTAAACAAATTAAAAAGAATTGATAAAAATTAATCTTTTGCATTGAAAGAATCACTTCATCAGACATTGAAGTGTGTACTCCTTCCTCTTTCAAATAAAGGCTGCTTAATTTGCCTGATTCAAAAGAGCTTTTTAGGGCAGGCCCATGATTTTTAAAATTTAATCTTTTTTTTTTTTTTTAAAATCTTCAATGGATTCTGGAAATACAAAAGTGTTAGAGATGCAGATGGGGTCAGCCTGGGTATCCTGTGGTGTTGGGAACGCATTCCCTTCCCAAGGTGGGATCCGTCCATGCTCACACTGGCAGATCCCCTCAGGCTCCTCTGGAGGAACTTTTTCCTCAGTAGCTACACCTCCAGTGTGAAACCAAAGTCAAGGACGCTCTTTAGATTGAGAGCTGCGTTTGTAATCAGAAAAATAGATGAGAGAAACAGCAGCAACAAGAAAATAGCAAGTGTGTACCTTAGGAGCTATTGGGAATCTGCCCACAGTATGTTCTCTCACCAGCGAGGTCTCATATATAATCAGTTATTAGTGTACTTTGATAATGCCCACTCACTCTCCCCCACCTCCAAGAGCATAGTGAACTAGGGAGAAAACAAACCAACCAACCCCCCAAAAGCCAACACTGCGAAACCTCAAGCTTTAGAGTCAGACTGATTTGTGCCTAAAGTAATGATGGTTCAAATACGTACTAGTTACCCGACCTTGAGAAAAAAACACGAAGCACTTAGGTAGCCAGTTCTTCGTGGTTTATCATAAGATTTGAAAGGTATAATGCATGTGTGTCTTGGTAGTATTTTGAGGAACTAAACTATTGGCTCTTCTTGTTACCTTGTACTCCTTTCACCAAATTCAAGCTGGTCGTGTGCTTGCTGCTCAATTGCCTGGTGAGGAAATTGGTTGGAAAAACAGTAAATGTGCTTTACAGATCTTCCAGACATTTCTTTCCAAAAGCCCAAGCCCAGAGTAGACTCAGGATTTGTGGTAACGGGCTTCTCCAGAGCAGGTTAGAAAGAAATTCCTCCACGCTAGGAAGGGGAGGTGGATTAAAGTCACGGAGAAGCAAGGCAGTCCTTGTGTTGTTTCCCAGCAATACCATTATGATGGCGGCAGGACCCTGGAGAGGTAATGAGGGATGGGTTCTTAAGAAAGCTAACAAAGTTATTCTGCACCTTGCTTACCATGGAGGCAGCAAAAAGCTGGCTTTTCTTCTTTTTTCGTCCTTTTTTTCTCCTGACAGTTTTGTGGGGTAAGGCCTTGGAATCATCACTGTTAGCATCGTCATCATAGCCAACAGTGAGGGAAGTGCTCTAAGTGTGCCAGGCATCTCTAAGCACTTTGCACATATTGCTTTATTTAATCCTTACAACAACTCTACAGAATAGGTTCTCTTTATTATCTTCTTTTTACTAATGAGGAAACTGAGTGAGAACCACAAAGCTAGAGTGAGTTGTACTGGTTAACAGCTAATAATGGTAAGAATAGGCGTTTGAACCCAGTCTGATTCTGGTGGCTTTTAGGCACCATGTTACACGCCTCTCGTGATGATGAATTAAATCTTGTATAAAATAAGGGAACTAATAGTTCCCAAAAAAATGTATATATGGACCAGATTTCACACCTCCTGTGCCTGAAAAGCACACATTGTATATATTTTATTAATATATTTCTATAAATATAAAAAATACACTAAGATGTTTTGCAGTGCTAGACTAATTGATACCCCATTTCAAAAGAAATGTTCTTAACTGTCACCTGGCAGAAGGGACAAGTCTAGGAGGCCAGTATGACCTTTGCTTAGACCACTGGGCAAGGATCAGAAGATGGTCATCCCATGGGCCTCCAGAGACTGACCAAAAACTTACTGTGTGGGGAAAAACGTTGAACCAGCTAGCTGCTTTTCTCCCGAGGATGTGGACTTGGATCCCGGGAAACTGTGTGAGTCAGCGGTAGGAGAGAAGGCAGGTTACTTTATAGAGCAGAGGAGTTTACGATTGACAGAACCCAGGGAGGGATGACTTCAAAATCCCACAACTGAAATCCCTGGAACTGCCTCATCTCCGGAATGATTTTGAGTTTCAGCCCAGTTCCTGTGAAACCACGCTACCCTCAGTTCTTTAGAGTTCTACCAACGTAGTAGATGTTAGAACGTTCCTGTATTAACCCCATATTTTTAGTATTAGAGTTGGACAATTAGATAAGCAAGATTATATTACAGAGGGCCTCACGATGGCCAAAAACAGATTTTTTTTTTTTTCCCCATATCCCAGTGGCAACAAGTTAACATCTGCCATTTCTCCTTTCTCTCCACTCACATGTTTGGGACCACACTCTTCTTCCTGTTACCTCTCTCGATCGCTAATAAAGGATCCAATCCTGTTTTGTGTTTCTCCCTTAGAAAGATTTCCCTAGTGTTCAGAACATAGTGAGAGAGATGACTCAATGATTTTAGCAAAGGAGGCATCTTGAATCTTGTAAGAGTCGAGGCCTAATCAGCATTAACTTAATGATTTTTGAACACTGAACTTCATTTCTCTGTCGTCTTGGGTCTCCAGTGTCTAGGCAATAGATTCATTTGTGGAGCCTTGTAGCAGATGGCTGGCTCTTCACTTTCAGATGGCTATTATCTTTGAAAAGGGAGACTGAAGACACTAAGTAATATTTCTAGATTTCCTCGTGGTTTGCATAACACATTCTCATTTCGCTCAAAAACACTTTTATCTGGTAAAGCGATTGAAGGATGATGAACATGGTGGCAACTCCTAGTTTTCTGCCTGAAGGGATTTGAGGCTCTTGGAACACAGGGTACAGAGATGACTCTAGAGTGAAATGTGGGAGCTCTTTCGTGCCTAAATGGCAGTAGAAAGTGCTCCTGATGCATGGAACCCTAGGGATAGACTTGGAGCTACAGATGCCTTCTCAGTTTCAGACAGAATGAGAAAATCGGCCATCTAGATTGATTTGAGGTAACCTTAGGACTTGGGGGGGGGGAAGTCGTAAAAATATTAATGACCATGAACATTTCCACTTTTCTTCAAAGGCACAGTCTCCATAGGATTGAGAACTTGTTTTATGAAAGTTGAGAAAAATTGTTTTCTTTATAACAACGATGTGGTGGTGGTGAAGTTTCGGGTCCTAAAATTAAACAGATTTGAATCCTGTCTCTGCAACATTTTAGGTTTGAGTTTGAGCCTCAGGTGTTTTTTGTTTTTTGTTTTTTGTAAAATGAGGGAAATAATAGTACTTATCCTTAGAGTTTCTGACAAGATTAAATGAGATTATGTTGTTAGAAGCTTGAAGCACTCACTAAATGTTAACCATTGATCCTTTTATTATTGTCTTTTGCTGCATTCTTACCGTTTGAAGTCAGAACATGCTAATTAGGAATGTTAACCATAAGCAGAGCTTCTTAGGATTCATGGTATTGGTAAGGGAAGAGAATACTCCTTCAAATTACAGGCAGTTCTAGGATTTCAAAACAGAGTGGTGCTGCCTTTATTTGGGTTCACTACTCTGTTTTGCCACTATTCAGATGTCCTTAGGCAGGAAATCTGAGACCCGTGTTCACCTTCTGTTAAATGGGAATCACAGTAAATGACACTTCTCGGTTGTCTTGAAGATGAGTGGAAGCTATGTGCAAAAATAGAAAACTGTAGAATTACTATTTCCTTTAATCTGTATCCAGACCATTGGGGGTGTAGGGTAAGTCTTGTGACCAGAGCTTACAGAGATGGTATAATTACACAAAAATACAACACAGTGCATCAACAGTAAGAGATTGCTGTCAGCAAGAGAAGAGGAATTCATGTCTGCAGAGGGATGGGTAGGATCAGGAGGGTAGATTCCACTTCGGGATAGACTGTCAGTAAACACACCTTCAAAGAGATTAAGTATTAATAAAATTCCATCATATAAAGTGCAGGTCCGTGTGCAGCCGACTGTTTACATTAACTGGAGCTCCATGGGAGGTGGGCTTGAGGGAAGGCTTCAGAGAGGAGTCACTTTACTGGTTATTCCTTCTTGCCCTAAGCACTGTTTCCTTGGGAACAGCTGTTAACCGTGAGCCAGGATGGGTCTGCTTCTCCTCACTGTCTCCCGCAGGTGGGAAAAGTGTAGTTTTGAGCACCAGGCTATTGAAGGCCTAAAATCAGTCAAGAGAAATGTATCAATAGATTGTGGGGGTCAGGAGAGACAAGGGTAGGACAGATAACCCTAAATAATTTTTAATGTCCCTTCCAGTTCCAAGTTTAGGATTCTAAGATGGTAGGCCCAGCTGCGGGCACCTTATTTACCCTTTCCCCTGATTAGTCAAGAAAATTGTTTCAATGTTGTAAGTGAGTTAAACTACTTGGTGTGGGGGGCGGTTAAAGCCACAGGTAGCTGCCTAAAAAAATTATGAACTTTTGTGAACAAACAGTATTCGTTCATGGAGAGAGTGAGGGTGAAGGGGGAATTTAATGAAGATTGTTGGTTAAATGTCTTTCTGTGATGTTCAGCAAGTGTTGAGCTCTACGAAGAGGTTCGGCCTGATATCTACTGTTCTTCCCATTCTTCTTCAAGTATTTTAAAAATTCACTCAGATTTCATTGCAACTAAAGCGTTACTGTCATGAACTTTTACATGATCCCTGTGAGTTTCCATTTTTAATTGGGAACGTGGAGAACAGAGGTAGAAGTTGCAAGTTCATTTAGGTACTTGACTATGGTATGAGAAAGCTCAGGATTGATATCAAAATCTGAACATCTATATGCATGTGCTTATAATATGGAGGATAATAAACATATAAAGCTAAGCTCCTTTCATTAAGAATGCAAAAATGAGGGGTGCCAAGTTGGCTCAGTTGTTGAGGTTGTGACTCTTGGTTTCGGCTCCGGTCATGATCTCAGGGTCCTGAGATTGAGCCCCCTAGCAGCTCTGCACTCAGCACAGTCTGCTTGCTCTACTCCCTTTGCTCCTCCTTCTACCCCGCTCAATTTATGCTTGTGTGTGCACACGCGCTCTCTCTCTCTCTCTCTTAAATAGAGAAAATCTTAAAAAAAAAAAAAATGCCAGAATGAAAACTTATAGCCAGGCTTAGTTTAAACTCATGGTCAGTGAGGATTTATTTTTATTGTTATGGCCATGAGATTTTGATTGCCTTTCAAATTATCCAATGGATAGTAAATCATGTTAAACATCAATGAGTGTCACACATCCTAGTGTTTGGGAATTGATTTTCTACATATGGTGCACATGGTTACTTATTAAACAGAATTGAAAAAGCCACTAGCTTTTAAATGGTCCTTTTTTGGCGGGGTAGGGGAGAAAACAAACACATGTGCGGGCACACACGGGAGTCAGGGGGAGAGGTGAGGGGGAAAGGGAGGAAGAGACTCCCCACTGAGCAGGGAGCCCAACACAGGGCTCCATCCCAGGACCCTGAGATTATGACCTGAGCTAAAGGCAGATGCTTAACCAACAGTGCCATACAGGTGCCCCTAGTTTTTTTTTTTAAGATTTTATTTGTTTATTTGAGAGAGAAAGAGAGAGAGAAAGCGTAAAGGGAGAGTGAGAGGGAGAAGCAGACTCCCCACTGAGCAGAGAGCCTGATGTGGGGCTCAATCCCAGGACCCTGGGATCATGACCTGACCCAAAGGCAGACACTGAACAGACTGAGCCACCTAGGCACCCTGCCCCAGCATTTAAATGGTCTTAAATATTGGTTCTGCAAAACTTTCTCAGCTACTGGTAATATCGGAATGTTCTCTCATAGAACTAATAATGGTGTTTAAATATTGTGATTTTCTCTGGAAGTTTTTTTTAATATGATTTTATTATAAAACTACTGCCTACTCACATTAGAAAACATGAAAATAGAGAATCATATAAAGAAGAACACAAAAGCTCCCATTTTTCCACTAATAAGAAATAATTCCTAACGTGTTGGTGCATTTCATTATATACACACACACATTTACATAAATATATACAATAATATATTTATCCACACACAGATATGTACATACACATATATACACAAACATATGAGAATGATTGCATATACACACCCCTTCTAACCAACTTTCTGGTGTCCAGCAGTCATTAAGGATAGGTCATCCGCTTCTACCGTCTAATTGTCTGATTTTCTGGAAGCATATTTATTCCTCTATAATTTGCAATGAATACTATGGAATTTTCCCCTTGGTTAGAAAGAATTATGTGAAATAACAAAAGCAAAAATTAAGCACAAAGCACCACTGTGAACCACAGTAAAACTCTTAGGTCTTCACACGTTCTTACCCCCGACTTTACATTTCAGGGTGCGTTATTCCTGACCTTGTTGAATTTTGGGGAACTGGAGAGAGAAGAAGTACTAACTAAGGAAAAGGAAGTAATAGAGGCATGGCATAGATCCAAGTGATTTGCACATCAGTCCCAATGCACTTCAGAAGTGACCACAATTCCTTTTGCGGTGGTCTCTCTGGATTGTTTGAACAGCTAACTTCTCTTTTCTGGACCCTGAAATTCAGACCTCATGTCTCAGCTGGCCTGTATTAATTATTCTGAGCTATCACGGCTAGGTGATAACTAGTTTTAGCTTCCTGTGGTGTCTTAACATTACATCCCCTGTTTTTATGAGTATTTTAATGAAGTCTGTTTTTAGTTAGCTCTAATTGTAACCCAGAATGCCCCCCTTCTTCAAATTAATTTCACCTACCTCACTCATCTGTAAAAGAAAACGATACCATGGAGGTATTAATCAATTTTAAAATGTTAATATTGTGGGGCGCCTGGGTGGCTCAATGGGTTAAGCCACTGCCTTCGGCTCGGGTCATGTTCTCGGGGTCCTGGGATCGAGTCCCGCGTCGGGCTCTCTGCTCAGCGGGGAGCCTGCTTCCCTCTCTCTGCCTCTCTGCCTGCTTATGATCTCTCTCTGTCAAATAAATAAATAAAATATTTTAAAAAAATTAAAAAAAAATAAATAAAGAAGTAACTGCCACTCGCTTAAATAAAAATCAGATATACAACTACGTTTAAAAAAAATAAAATAAAATGTTAATATTGATAAAAATATGGTGAGGATTGAAGGGATGACTTGATTTTTCCAACAACTTTAGAAGAAAGTAAATTCAACATCCGTTCCCATTATGAATGTTACTGTTGTGAATATAAACTCTTTTAAGTTAAGAAAATAACCCGTCCTTTAAAATGACATATGTATGTCCTGCAGGTTATATGGTTTTGGACAGATTACTTTACTTCTCTGTGCCTCAGTTTCCTCCTCTATAGATGAGGAAATGGGGGCTGCTTATACCTATTTAATAAGGTCATTGTGATGGTTTATTTATATAATAAAATGTGAAGTATGCTTAACCGTGTCTGGTACAGAGTAAGAACTCAGTAAAAGTTAGCTACTAATATTACTGTCCACTCAGATTAGCTTTTCATATTTCTTTCACATTTATTATTGACCAGACCTTATTCTGTTAATGTATTTCTCTGTTGCATTGCGATCAGCATATTTGCAATTTGCAGTGATTCATTCGTGTAGATACTATGCCCTACTTATATTTCCAAATTAATTTTAAGGTTTTTTACATTATATGGTAGATAAAATGAAATAATCAGTTATACGAATGAAATAAAACAGCCACATTACTAAAGGGATGAAAGAGTAATTAGGTTAAGAAAGCTATTATATTGGAGACCTGAACTGTCCACAAAAAGGCAAAAAGGAAAACAGTGAGTTATGGAGCTTTTACTGTCTTATAAGGAAAAGCTTGTTGGTTTTCCAAACAGTTTTTCTCTAGAACTGCAGTCTAAATGAAACTTATTGGATTGGCCTTTATATAAGTAAGGGATGTTGAAAAACCGAGTGGATGGTGTATTAGCGGTTTTACTCCAAATAAATCATGAATAGTCTTAAAGTCATATTCTTTGCCTTTTGTAAGCTGGAAGTAAACATTTTAATTAGGTATGTAGTCTTTTGTTATGATGCTATCGTGGTATTTGCTTGGGAATTTACTTATTAAATTTATTTTACATATGATAAGCATCCATTATGGATGTTTTTGAACAAATAAATTTTCTTTTATTCTTTGATTATTAAGTTGTATATCATTCCCTGAAATAGATTATATAATAAGTGGTGAAAAGTTGTGTTGAGTATCGTTAGATTACTTGGTAGAGAATCTGAACTGGTTCATTTTTACATCTAGTTTTCCTTATAGTTTTCTTTTTCTTGATGGAATACAGCACCACCATAGCTCTTATACTTGTCAGGGAAGATAACTGTTATTTTTTACTCTTAGACGTGTCTAGGTGGAATAGAGACAGGATAAATTTTGAGTTAACTTGGGAAGAGAAAGAAGGTATGAAAATGAAAATGTGAGTACTTGATTCAGAAGACATTCTTAAGGCATTGGTTTGGGTCTAGCGATTATATAAAATTAACTAACATACGATTTTTAAAAGATTTTATTTATTTGACAGAACACAAGCAGGAGGAACAGGAGAGGGAGAAACAGGCTCCCCACTGGGCAGGGAGCCCTATGTGGGACTTGATCCCAGGACCCCGGGATCATGACCTGAGCCAAAGGCAGATGCTTAACCAACTGAGCCACCCAGGCACCCCTAAAATAGAATTTCTTTAAGCCCCTTAAAACTCTAGTGGAAAAGGAAGATAAATATGAAGCAATAAAGAGAGGAATGAGATAAGTTACATTCAGTAATTTTTTTTTCATCTAAAAACATACTAAGAGTAAACATAATTGGAAATGTCAAAGAGGGGGAGAATTGTGAGCCCAGGCTTGTGATCACAATTGTAATAAAGGAAAGGAAAAGGATTATTGGCACAGATACTGAATTGGGCAGCTCCTTTTATGATTACGCAGGACGCTTTTGATCAAAAGGGGGTGCTCGAGGGCTGAGAGCCTGCTGGGGACTCTAAGGCCGGAACAGCCCTGTGTGAACAGAGGACAGAGTTAAGTCTGCAGCCTGCGTTTGTAGGTCTGGAACGTCTGAGACCTCACTTAGTACACGACAGTAAAAATTAGAGCAAAAAAACCTACTTCAGTGCACACTTTGTTATCTTTGAAGGCATTTCCTATGCATTAATTAATTATAACCTCACAAGAGCCCTCCTCAGTACTATTATCCCAGTTTTACAAAGGAGAAAAAAAATAAGCTGGATGGGTTAAAAATTACTGAGAATCCGATAAATCAAAGCATGGAAGACGGATAGAACTCAGACTTTTTGTCTGTTTGTTTGTTTGTTTTTGAACTTAGACTGTCTAAATCCTTCTTGCCATTTCCGTCCTGCTCTCTACATTTTAATACTGCAGTGACCGTGTGTACAGGTGTGATTGTGTGTGTGTGTGTGTGTGTGTGTGTATGACAAGGTCTGGTAGTTATAATAGAGCTGTGTTCCGTCACTAGTAAGGAGTCTGCTTATGAGGACAAATGATAAATTAAAGATCACTATGTTTGTCAGGAGCATTCTTTGACCCTCATGATAATCAAATCTCTGGCATGCTGATATACTTCATAATTGAATTTTATTTCATTTTGTAGAACATCTACTTTAGAGTCTGAGTAGATTACTGAGGGGTTTTTTTTAAATTTGCTTTTCTTTTTGACATCCAGAAACATTAAACAAAGTATTATCTCCATTGTTTGTGCCTTGTGGAACATAAGCCTGCTTGATGGCATCAGGGTGGGCCAGGTGGACTTCTGAGGTCCCTTTCATTTTACAGAACTCATTATCGTCTCATCTCCAACTGCTCCAAAGGTCCTTTCATAATAAAGCTCATCGTCAAAGCACTAAACAGGCCCATTGTTCATACAGAATCCCTTGGATTCTTTACAATGGCAGGACTGCAGATCCTTCAATCTGACGTCCACAGTGTTTGAGACTTTTGCTTTCATTGTCATTTATGACCTCATGGGAAATCTGAGCTTCTTGTTACACTGGGATTTTGAACATCTCTTCCGCCATTAGAGCAGGTGCCAGGCAGCGTAAAGGCTTTGTCTCCACCAGAGATAATGCCTTTAAACAGTGTAAAACATAGCAAAGTAATTGCTTTTGTTTTAAGGTCCTTATCTTGGAGGAGAAAATGCTGAACAATAAGATTGCGTGGGAAACCATAGCCATATCATGTCACAGTTTCAGCAAAACGAGACTGTTTGCATTTGTCACTTTTGCTGAAAGAGTGTCTTTATAATGTGTGCGTGGGATTTGCTTTCGCCCTTGTTGCAGGAGCTAGCTGTGTAGAGGGAAGTCCCTTGTTTTGAGCCTGTTGGCTGGCCGGCCTGTAACCCTAGGCTCCAGAGAGAAAACAACAAAAACAGGTTTTATGTTCTGTGTTAGAGATGATTTAGATTATGCTAAGGAATTTTTATACAGACATTAGTCATAGGAAACAAATTCAGATCAATGAAGACATAAAAATGGCGTATTGGTTTTCTGTCACAAGATGCATGACAAGGAAGAGTTTCAGCGCATGAAAAAAACCCAGGGCTGTTAGCATTGTGCCTTTCCAGATGGTGATTTCCCTAGTTTTGTCTGAAAAGTTGAAAAATTGTGTTTACTTTAATGCCATTTTGATGTGAAACAGATTCAGATTTTTGGTGCTTTAACTTATATTACTTGAAAGTAAAATCTTAGGCAATTGGAATTATAAGCCAAAATTCTGTGTCAGTCCCCACTCTAATGTAAGGACATTTAATATTTGTAATTCCTAACGTGTGTGATTGCTAACATTTGCTTTCCAGTTCCCGTGTGTCATGCCTGGGTCTGTCTATGCAGATTTACTACCCTATGAGGTATTATTTTCCCCGTTTAACCATAAGGACACTGAAGCACAGAGCTGGTGAGCCGCTGGCTCTGGACCACACTGATAAGTAGAAAGGCTGGGATTCAAACTCAAGCATCCCGAACTGGGAGTCCTTGCTCCCTGAGAAAGGACAGCGAACAACTTGAAGTGCTTTCTGAATCATCAAAGAAAATTGCCATCAGGATGATTTTATTGTTTCTTAACCTAAACCTAACACATTCTATATTTTTGAATGACAATCCATGTTGAATACTTAAATATAAATCCTCTGTTAGCCAGAATACGCATTAACCAGAAATCCCTATTTCTCTGTCACGTTGAATAAAAGGTGACTTTGGATGTCTCACTTTTGAATTAGGTCCAACAGACACAGTCCACTTTAGGAGGGTTGCTCTTCCTGTGCCACGATGACTGTCTTGTAACAGATTCTGTGTACTCTTTTTTCTATCGACAAGCAACAAAAATGTTCTGCAAATCGAATGGGTTTCTTTCATTTAAGGTGCTATAGCCTGAATATTTTTATCCCCTCAAAATTCCTATGTTGAAACCCAATCCCCAAAGTGATGGCATTTGGAGGCGAGGCTTTCAGGGAGGTGATGAGGTCATGAGGGTGGAGCCCTTGTGGGTGGGGTTAGTGCCCTTATTAGAGCAGCTTCATGGAGTTCCCTTGTCTTCTACCAAGGGAGGACACAGCTGTCTATGAACAACGGAGCTGGCAGAAGAATTAGGATTAATGTGTTGATGGTAGTATACTTTTACTTTCATATAACAAGTAAGTATGTAATTTTAAATTGGACTATACAGAATTTGGAATTTCTAAAATGGGAACAAATCTCATCTAAAATTTAATATATTTTTCTCTTATTGCCCTTGTTAAATGCTGGAATCTGTGCACCAGGATAGACCCTGAAGCTCAGTTCTATCAGACATTGTAAGAACCTGGATCTTGAGGGGGGTGTGGGTAGGGAGGTAGAGGTGAGGGAGGAGAAAAGGAAAGACAGCCACAGCTCATGGACAGAAACTCTACACCTAACTCTAGGTATACATGACAACAGAATAACTTTGTTCGGATTTAGGAGTTGAGAGCAGTTGGGCTCTTATTGCAGGAGGTGTGGATTGGGAAGGCCTATGACTGGAGGCTCTAACCCCGAGAGGCAGAGGCAGATAATGTTTCATAATGCCTGTTATATAAAGGACAGGCCATTATCGTAATGGATTCCTTTTTCTAATAAACTTAGTGAGTTGTGTTTATGTGTATGTAAGAAAGAATACACTGGCTGGTTTCATAACAATGATCACCTTAAGTTGAGATTTGTGTTCAAGAAACTCATTTTATGGGTAATTTTTTAATCCGGGGGGATATATCTGTTTCATAAAATGGTTCTACACTGATTATTTGAGAATAAACAATGGGAATTTCATCCTTTTCATGTCCTTGGAGCTCCGGTGGTATGTTTTTCACTTCTCTGTGTGCCCCAGTCATGTTTTTTTGAGTCTTAATGGTGACATTTAGAACAGAGAGAGGTCAGTGGTGGAACGTGAGGTTTTGGGAAGTGAAGGTTGGGTGTTGGAGCTGATAGAGTTTTTGAGCATAAGATGACAAGGAAGCCATCCAGCACATGGCGAGAGAGGAATAAGCAGAGAAGACAATGACAATGAACTGAACGTATAATGTCTCAGTTTTCGTTATATTAATTATGGCTTCTTAGTGACATGAACCTCTCCTATATGATTGGGCCATAGATAGTTACTGTAAGACAATAGTAAGGTTAGAAATACAGCTCCAGGAAAAAGTTTGGGTAAAGAGAAAATAAATTTCACCAGTGCATTAGCCAATGGGATCAATTTATTTCCTTTATTTCTTGCCCTCTTGCCCTTTGTGAGTTATAAATGAGTTGAATGAAACAGAGCAATACTGTTCCGCTTTCTGTACATCTTTGAATTAGCTACCAGTGGCTACGTGCTCAGTATGTGGCTGGAGATTGTTCTCTCCTGCCCTCATGAGCCGTTTCCTTCTGTAAACTCAACTTTCTATGCTGCTAGAGGACATGGCACATCATTCTACTTCCCAGTAATTGGCAGAGAACGATTAAAATGAAAAGCTCTGTGGCAAAGGCAGGACGATTTATCTGTGTCTCACAGACTGATGGCCCATAGCCCTCCTCCCGTGCACCCTGCAAGGTGGGGCAGTGGTCGTGCCCGGTGCTTTCCCAATGAGGCAAGCGAGCAAGACTGTGGTAAGTGACTTGTTTTTCCGGGCCATGGTGGTGGTTTGGAATCTCTCGAGTCCTGGACCATTGCTCAGCTCACTGAACCATACAAGCACATCACTTCATCTGGGCTCTTTATGAGGTTCTTTCCCATTCCTGAGCACATTTTTTATAATGGTTGATGGGCTGTTTTTCGTGATTAAAGCCCCCCAGACGTCTGTACTCTGTAACAACCAAGGTCTATAAGGAGCTAGTTCCACAACTTCTAACATTCTTTTCTGCCAAATGTCATAAAGAAACTACTGGTTTCTGGAATTAAATAGCTTTGTTTCTCCATGGCTGGAGCTCAGATTGTCAAAGGGGGGTGTGTAAAGAAGAATAAACTCTCAAAGTAATCCCTCACGGGTGACTTCAGCCTTCAGAAGAGGAAAGGGAGTTACGGATTGGGTCTGCTAGCGACGGTTTGGAAGGGAGTATTTCTCCTTGTTTCTGCCCTGCTGTGGCTCGTGCTGAAGAGAGCTGCACTGTCAGCAGACTGGTGTCAGGCCTGGCCTGATATCCTCTCAGTTTCTGAAGCAAGCATGTGGCAACTCCAGATGTTAATGAGAAATGTCTACCTGGGGGCACCTGGGTGGCTCAGTGGGTTAAGCCTCTGCCTTCGGCTCAGGTCATGATCTCAGGGTCCTGGGATCGAGCCCCACATCAGGCTGTCTGCTCAGTAGAGAGCCTGCTTCCCAACCCCCCCCCCCCCCGCCCCTGCCTGCCTCTCTGCCTACTTGTGATCTCTGACTGTCAAATAAATAAATAAAATCTTAAAAAAAAAAAAAGAAAGAAAGAAAGAAAGAAATGTCTACCTGCATTATTTTCCTGGTCTACTATCACCCCTATGGACTTCTCTTCCCTTTGACTCATGCTGTCATTGCTGCTGTCCAGTAGGGAAAAAAGCACAGAACTTTGTGTATGAACAAACAAGTTCATCACCAAGTCAGATGGTGCAGAGTGCACTTAAAACAGCCCTAATATGCTCAGAGCAACAGTCCCTGCCCGCTGGTGACGTGCTAACATGTGAGGCACACCCTGCTTTTAAGAAGTGTTTTTTAGAATTATTTTTTGTACAAGTTATAAAAATGTTATCAGTTAAAATCCTCTTTATTGTAGGTAATATAGGAAATCTTCGGCCATATATCAGGTGCTCTTCTTTATTCAATCCTCCCTGTGTAAATTGAACTTGGGGACTACTTCTTTATGTCCATCCCTCTTTCCCCTGGGCCAGATCTCTGCTTCTCTCCTGCATCCTGGCTGAACATGAAAGGATGCTATGCTTTGCTCTTGTTTAGAACACAGAGGTAACAGGGATGAAAGAGCTGGTGGCTCAGGCGAAGTAAACCAGAGGGGAACAGGAGGATGATGCTCTTTGTTCTTCAAGGTTTCCCTCAGACATCTTCTCTCCCCATGAAGTTGTCTCTGGTCCTACGATTCAGAATCAATGCCCTTTCCTGCTGTGCATTTCATTTCAGCTCCTCCATGGTCCTCCAGACCTTCTCTGGTGGGTCCGAGGTAGCTGTGTTCACATCTGGTCTCTGACTACCTGGTAGGCTCTTGTCAGTCTTAATGAGCGTAGCTAACACTTACTGGGCCTGCGCTAGGGCCAGGAGCTCAACAAGCATGATCTCACTTGCTCTTTTCCTAGTAGGCATTAGGAGGAGCGTCTGTGCATTGTTGCATTTTATAGATAAAGTGAAGAGATGGTAAATAATTTGCTCAAGTCAGATGGTATTTCCTAAGTGTTGGGATTGAGTTTGACAACCCCAAACCCACTCTGGTCAGTGTGTAGCTTCTGCCCTGCTGTTGCCACTTGGCCACTGATTAATAAACGTCGAGGGAGTAGAATTCTCGGCATTTAGCCAAACCATTTCACCCCCCTGCCCTGAGTTGTCATGTTAGTCTTTTAGCAAGACTGTGAATGTGACATTTTCCTGGTTATCCTTGACTTTCGGTTAAAATCGCTCTCTTGCCCTCAGTTCCAGCCAGATTTTCCTTCTTTCTGTCCACCAAATGAGCCCCTGCTGTTTCTGTCACACAGGTAGGGTATACATGCCCATCTCTCTGGAATCCTCCCCTCTTCACCTGGTGCTTTTCTTCTCCTCATTTAGACCTCATTCGAAACTTCCTCAGAAAATCCTCCAGCCAGAGCCCCCCGTTCGTGCTCTCACAGTACCGTGTACCTTTGCTTTTTCAAAAGTTACTATAGTTCTCTGTTGTCTCAGGTCCCTTGGCTGGATTTGCTCATCACTGTGTCATCACCACCGATCACAGTGAAGGTACTAAAGTTTAAAAATAAAGTATTAAAAAAAAAAAAGTATTTAAGTTGTCGTTCACTTTTCTACTTGCCTCTCACCTGTTGTGAAGGTTTCCACTTCCTGCTTCCTCTCTCTGTACCATTTTGCGTATCCATCTGAAACCATTTTCGAGACATTTCAAAATAAATATCACCTCAATGAGAGGTCTTCAACACTTGATGGATGTCAGCGCCTCCAAGGGATCTTTTAGAAATGTTGATAGCCGGGTCCCACTCCTGACCAATTAAATTGGGATCCATTTGGGATAGGTCCCAGGTATTGGCATTTTTATTCCCTTCAGGGCTTCTAAAGTGAGACAAGGATCGAGAACTACTGATTTGAATGGTGATTGTGCACCATAGGGGCTCTGTATAGAAATGCTCTTTGCCAAACAGGTGTGTGCATTTCATAAATGTAGACAAGTTCCATGCAGCAGGGGGGTGAACGTGCATGATTTAAGGGACTCTTACGGACTCCTACAAGTGATGGTAAGACACCAAAATCTTTATAAGACACCAGGATTTCTGCTTAGTTTCATTTTTAATGAAACCTATTCAACTTCTGAATCATTTGATTTGCCTCTCCTTTTGCCGCAGGCAGATTTTTGCAAGCATTTTCAGTGCACTCTGTAGGAGGACTATCCATGTGTGCGTTTCAAATATTGTGGCTCTTCAAAGTTGCAAGTCAACCTTCTTTTCCAGTTGGAGTCACTTGACTAAAAGTGTTTTTCTGATTCAGAAAGAAAATACACAAATGGTGAAGTATAAATATTCATACCTGGCTCACTCTGCATTTCATATTCAGCTACCTACTTAACCTTTGCCTGTCCAACTTCATTTACCTGTGCCAAAATGTGATCCGCAGGTGGTGGTTGTTTTTTTTTTTTTTTTTTTTTTTTAAGAAGTAAAGATTTTTAAAGGCTTTCAGTAATGGCAAAAAGCCTGCTAAAGCTGTTCTTATTTTAATATAATAAATCATAAACGTGTAAAGTGGGTTTCCTTGGAAGTATGCATTTTAAAATTTAAGTGTGTGGGGGGAGGTACATATTTGAAGAGACTAATGCATCAGTACTCTGCTAGTGGAAATTATAATTAAAGAGTTTAAATAGGAGAATTTGGCTTGGGACAGGGTTTCTTAAGCATTTGAGTGCATGACTGAGTGGCTTTCAGTGAGAAAAAACAATGGGGTTTGCCTGTAGGGTTTTAATGCACATGTAGAAAATGTACTCCCAAGTTAGAGGTGTCTTGCCTCAAGATTTTAACATACCTAGAGAGTAGTTGACTCCTGATTTGTACTGATTATGTCCTTAAATTAAAGTGAGCCATGTGGCTTGCAGTAAAAATCCTGAGAAGGGAGAGGGGAGAGTTTCTTTGTTTGCAGTGAGTTTCTTATAGAGTTCAATGGGGGAAAATCATTTTCTGCAAATATGGATTTCAGGCCTTTTCTTATCACTGATGTTCTAAAAAGGTCCTGTGCTACTAGAATATGATCCACCAAATTTGATTTAATTTGATTGAAAAAAGATTCCCGTTGTAGGATAGAAGTTGACAAGTAGCTGAAAAGTAATTCATGGGGACAAGTGTAGACAAATAAATCCATGGAAGGCTAGGAGGAGATTAAGGACTTCTAGAATACTGTTGTTTTGAAAAGTGCTTCTGTGATTGCAAAGGTTGGAATTCAGTGTATGTCTTTTGTGTTATCCCTTAAGGAGATGATATCTACCTACCTGTCTGTCTGTCTGTCTATACCTCTGTATGTATTTATACTTGCCAGTAGTGGGTGCTCAGCAAATGATACTTGAATCTGAAGATACAGAGAACTAAGGTGAACATACATCCAGGAAAGTTGTCCTGGAGGGTTACAGTTTACATATGTTGTTCTGGGTAATTATTCACAGTGCCCCTCTCATAAACATCCTGCTTAATTGCTCATTTATACGTTCACTTTCTTTAGAAACTGTAAGTCCTACCTCGTGGACTTGATTAACTGAGATGCACCTGATTGGACAGATCTTGAAGTCTGAAAATGATGCTTGATTTGGACTAAAATGTCATCCTCATATCTGAGGTAGTCCATGGATTCCCAACTGCTGAGAAATGATAAATGAATCTGTCCTGTAACCAGCAGGTGTCTGCAGGGGTGGGTCAGGACCAGAGGTATTTAACAGCTCCATTAATGACCTGGAAGAGCTGTGATAAGCAGCTTGCTAATGAAACCTGCAGATGATACTAAATTTGTAAGTGTTGGAAGCAACAATTGAAGCATGAATAAAAAAGGATCCAAGCCAGGCAGGGGCCAGAACATAAAAGTCCATTTAGGGTGACTTTGTAAAGCAATTTTATGCGGTATCAGTTGTCCATAAGACCAAAGTGAGGCAGAGCACAGAGGTGACTTATATCATTGAAAAGTCTGTGGCCACAATTCCCTTTGTCTCTAAGAGAGGGAATACTGGCAAGACACAGGATTAGTGTCAAAGTAACTGGATTCAAGTTCCAGCCCTTTCATAGATTAGCAAGTTTTGAGCGACTTTCTGCATCTCTGGGATTTTTAGTTCCTTTTATAAATGTTAAAATAATTATGTATCTGACAATATTTGGGACACACATGTAGCTCAATACAGACTGGTTGAATCAAATTTTAAGAGCAGCGTCATAGCACCAAAAATTGTTCTTTCTTTCCATTTTTTTTTTTAAGATTTTATTTATTTATTTGACAGACAGATCACAAGTAGGCAGAGAGGCAGGCAGAGAGAGAAGGGAGGAAGCAGGCTCCCCGCTGAGCAGAGAGCTCAATGAGGGGCTCAATCCCAAGACGCCGGGATCCACAACCCGAGCCGAAGGCAGCAGCTTTAACCCACTGAGCCACCCAGGCGCCCCTCTTTCTTTTATATCAAGAGTCCACAAGTCTCCAGTAAATATACAGATGGGCTTCAAAGGATCCCCAAACCCTCTGTGGTAATATACCAAATATTTGGTGTGGGCCTGTGAGTGTGGCTAGGTGTTTTTCTGGGGAAAGCGTCTATAGGTTTCATCCTGTATTCGACGGTGCTGACATCTAGAAACTCATTAGAGCCTCGGCACTGGACTGTGAGCTTCTTTTAAGTTCCTTTCCAGTACCCTGGCCACACATGGCATGTTCTCTATCTTCAACGTGCCAGAATGGCTTGCAGCTCCGGGCTTGGGCAAGTGCTATTTTACTCTTGCCATCCCCTAGATATTTTTGTGGCTAAAAACATGCCAGCTCCTTGGAGAGGGCTAAAGTGCTACCCTGTCTTGAGGGTCTCTCCATCACTGTGCCTTGTTTTGTTATCCTAATCATAACACAAGACCAGCCTGAGCGTGAGAACTTCCTGTTTATGATTTCATTCACTAGTGTGCTGCCAGCCATTAAACTACAAGCTCCTTGAAAACAGTGTCTTGGATTTCCTCACTCGCTGCCATATGCCTGAGACCTAAAACTGATCCAGAATAGGTGCTCAGTGGTTATTTGTGGCAGGGAGAAATGAACAAACCTACTTTATTTCACTGGGACCTGGCACATAGTATATGTTAAATGATTTAATGACTACGAGACTGAAAGAATCAATGAATGAATAAATACTGCTCACTGAGGGCTATGTGGGTGGCTTACTTGGTTAAGTGTCTGACTTCGGCTCACGTCATGAGCCCAGGGTCCTGGGATCCAGCCCTGTGTTGGGCTCCCTGCTCAGCACGGGGTCTGCTTGATCCCTCCGTCCCTCCCCCTGCTCATGTGCTCTCTCTCGCCCTCAAATAAATAAATAAAATCTTTTAAAAAAGTACTACTCACTGAGTAGATTGTAAACATTCGGAGGGAAAGATGACATCTGAGCAATGGCAAAATTCGCCCCACTCTTCTTCGGCACAACAGAGTTTTTGCTCTCTAGCCTTCAATACATTTTATTTTTTCAAGTCCTTAAGTAGATCTGGGTGGTGCTTTTGATTCTAAAAAAAATATTGCCAGGACATTTCCTCTATTGCCAGAATGGACTGAGCTATCCATTGATCCGTTTCTTGGATATACACGGGAACTTTGGTTCAGCTGCCTACAGGATGAACTCTTGGCATATTGAACTTCTACCCAGAATTCAGTTTTGAGGAGAGGTTCCAATAAAAGTATTTTGTGCCTCCTTTTATTCAGCAGGACTAGAAGGTTCCAGAAATAAAGCCTAAATGGAGTGGCATTTTTATCACTGGGGTTTCTGTTGAACTACTCTGCAATCAAAATACATCCTTCAGAATCAGAAAGCAATGCTTTAGATCCTTCTCCTCACAGGAATCAACCTCTTCTGATTGTGGAAAAGGAATTTACCTTATGGCTGAAGCCATATTGATTGATTCATATTTCACATTGGATTTGTTCTGTCAAGTGTTTAAAAGTGACCATATTCTCTGAAAGCCTGTCAACCCTGGATAGCAAGTTACAGAATAAAAGAAAATATATGACCTTATATGTAAGCATCGACTATTGAGCCAAATCTACCAATATTTAGGATTCAGAGAGATTAATTAACAAGTACATTTGTTTTGACTTAATCCCTCCCTTAGGCTAGTTTTTAAAACTTAAGGATTCTGATTGCTTAGACCTCTTCCCACAGGAGCATGTGTTAATGGGCCAGGTTTCTTTCTTTCTTTCTTTCTTTTTTTTTTGGAAGATTTTATTTATTTATTTGACAGAGGGAGATCACAAGTAGAGATGCAGGCAGGGGGTGGGGAAGCAGGCTCCCCATGGAGCAGAGAGTCTGATGCGGGCTGGATCCCGGGACCCTGAGATCATGATCTGCGCCAAAGGCAGAGGCTTAACCCACTGAGCCACCCAGGCACCCTGGGCCAGGTTTCTTGAAACTCTTGGGATATCCGTGTGTACTTGGTGGAACAACAAACCCAATTTCATATACTAATATCCCTTGTTAAATGCACTTGAAGCCAAAATCCTAAACTGGGGCAGATTGCATTTGTTGACTAATTATCCTCTCTTCATATAAGCCGTTAATCAGAACTGGAACTTCAGCAATATCCTATGTAGATGCCAGAAGTACTGGAAAAATCTTTTCTCTAAAAATCCAGATTCATTTCTAGACTCTTGTAATTTTTACTGCATAATTAACAATAATGTCTCACACTGTCATCCTCTTGACAGAATCTAACTTGGAGCATCTGGTGTTATTTAGCCAAGAGCCTAGTTCTATTCTCCCAGTACAAAAGGGTTCTGATTAATTAATCATTGCCCAACCTGAATAATACATTAAAGATAAACTTCAATGCTTAGTAAAAAACAAAGGGGAAAGTTTTCTTATGTTCTAGACGATGGGGTTTCCTATTAATAGAAATGTAAAAATGAGTATGGTTTACCATTTACTCCCCACGGGTTTTAAGCCAGAAGTGAAATAGGCAGAGAGTCTTCTTAGATGACTAGTTGTGGATTCAACCAGCTGAGCTTACAACCTGCCCTAGGGTGTTTATTCCCGGCCCCTCTCCCAGCCACCCTACCTTGCCTGTGATGCCTCTGTCTCACATCTAATATGTCCTGTTGTCTGTGTGCCAAGAAGGGCTCAAGAGAGGACGGTTCAGTGGGAGGCTAGATTGTGAATTCTGTGTGAACTTCCTCTGTTTCATTCTCTGTTGGGCACATAGTGTCCGGTGGAGTCCCAACGAGCTGTGCCAACTAGTGGTGTCTAGGTTCCCAACCCATTAGGGCCCTCCTCTGATCAAAGACGAGAAGGTGGCATAGTTTATCATTCCGCCTGTTTTTCTCTGTATGAATGTGGCTCTCTGACCCACAGGTTCCATATCTATAGCCTTCTGAAATGCCCAAAGTGTGATGTTCATTGGGTTGGGTAAGATTATAATGTGTTTATGATTTGTGTTGCTTTTTTGCCCAATTTAAGAGTCCTTAATATAAGTTTTCCAAACACAGAGTCTCTGTTGCTATTATTTAATGTGGCCTAGTGTGGCTTTGTCCAAATATCTCCTCCATAAATCCTGTCCTTCTGTTTGCTCATTTTGTCCCTTCCATGGCTTTTCATTTAGACCTAACACAGGTGACTTTTCTACCCTGTCCAAAACATTCTCTCACCTACATTCTGAATGGCGTAAAAAGTTGCACTTAACTGAACTTACATAGAGCTTATAGCTCCATTCTGAAGGTCATGAGACATTTTTCCATCTTCTCATACCTCATCCAATACTTATTTTTGAATGCTTATCAGCTGTCAGTTCATTAAAAAACCATTTACTTTGCAAATTCCATACCCCAGACAAGGTCCTAGACTGGAGACAGAAGAGTGAACAAAACAACAGGCTCCTGCTTTCATGCAGCTTACACTTCATTGAACGGTAACGAGTAAATGCAAGGCGTAATATTTTAAATGATGTGAAGGGCTGT
Source organism: Martes martes (assembly GCF_963455335.1). NCBI lineage: Eukaryota > Metazoa > Chordata > Mammalia > Carnivora > Mustelidae > Martes > Martes martes. Next base: position 21,996,464 of record NC_137902.1, read on the forward strand.
GAAGAAAAGGAAAGCAGAAAAAGTGGGAAGACAGTGAGATGAACGGCTAAGGTTCTTTGTGTTGTGATGGGAGAGCTTCTTGGGCATGACCGATCACCAGTTAGAGTCAGTGCTTTGTGCTAATAGCCCATTCCTTGTAGTGCACTTTCGGTGTAATGATGGAGATGAGGACTCAAGAAAATAGTTAAAATAATATGGGGCGCCTGGGTGGCTCAGTGGGTTAAGGCCTCTGCCTTTGACTCAGGTCATGATCCCGGGGTCCTGGGATCGAGCCCCGCATGGGGCTCTCTGCTCAGCGGGGAACCTGCTTCCTCCTCTCTCTCTCTGCCTGCTTCTCTGCCTGCTTGTGATCTCTGTCTGTCAAATAAATAAATAAAATCTTTAAAACAAACAAACAAACAAAAAATATTGAAAATAAGCCAATAAGAGAGGTTCCGTACAGTGGCACAGGGCTTTGAAAAAGAGAAAAGACCCGGAACAGGTATAGGAGGTGGGGCTCCATTCCCAGGGGAACAACATGAGCGAGGCCATGACATTGGGAAACTGTTGGCAAAACACTGAAGTAGTGAATGACCCATTTTGGCTAGTGTGCAGTGAAAAGACCTTGTTACTATTGAAAGAGAAGTGTCGAGTTTCCTTGTGGCAGCATTTTGAAGGGCTTCCTGTGCCGAAATGAGACATCTGAATATAAGAGCAACTTTAAAGTATATATGTTTGAAACATTTTTTCTCATTGTCAGAATAACACATTTTCATGAAGTAAAATGCAAGTAGTTCTTAATAATGAAGTTTCAGACAGAAAGGTGACTTGATCAGAGCTATGGTAATACAATAGTGACCTGTCAGTAGTATATAGATAAGCTTGGAGTAGAAGAGTTGCCAAATCTCATGTAAGTTTATTTATGTCACCTACAATCGTTTTGATTTTTGTTTTTTAATTACTTGTTCTGCTGACATCTGGGTTCTATCCAAAATAAAATTGAATGCCAGATGGGCCTTTTCCAGAAACCTTATGAAATTCAAATATGCAGCCACCATCCTGGTTTCTGGACTGTTTGACAGGTACCAGACCACATTTACTGAATTTTTTCCCCTATACTTTCTACTCTAAATGGTTGTCCAAAAGTGTTGTGAGGTCTCAAGGGAGGCTGATCCTTATTAAAGATTGCATTTTTCTGGAAAGATTATAAATCCCAACGATTAATACAGGAGTTGAGAAAGCCAAACGATTTCTTCCCTGGCATCAAAGTCCTCCCACTTTTCAGATTCTTTGTTTCCTGTTGGAATAATAACTGTGTCTTCTTCACACTGCCTGGCATATGTAAGATGCCTGTCAGTGCCTGATGTAAAGACTTTCTCATCCTGTTGCATTTTCTCCCCTTTCTTGCTGGGCTGCACATGGACTTTTATGGGTGTTACTTTGCCTGTGGAACCTGTTTCTCTCTAAAAATATATTGAAATTATATTTTATGACTGAATTGATTAAAGACAAATGTATGTTATTTAAACATTTCATTTGAGCTAAAATTTATTTTTTCTTCTGATTTCAAAATAAATTAAAACCTTGTCCTGGCGCTCTAAAACTAATACGACCCTTGGAAACTCTGCGTACTGTGCCTTTAGGATTGGTTGGTACTTCTTCCTTTCTTGGAGAATTGATGATAAGCCGAATTGAAAACCAGTATGCATGGCTGGGCCCAAGGTTGTTCATGCCCCATAAGACTACAAATATGGACTTCAAGTCAGATATTGCATACTTTGAAAATACCTTCCAGTTCTCCTGTAGGAGCATGGGGAAAGGTCAGATGCATTTTGCTGACCTTTTCACTCTGGTCAGTAGTGGCAGGTGTAATCTCTTATTTGCGGTGAATTTGGGAAAAATAAAACACTTGGATGAGAAGGACCAGCTTTGAACTACTTACGTGACAACTACCAGGGACAGTTAACCAGGCCCCTTTTAATCAACCTTCAGCTTCTTAGGCCCTTTTTAATGGAATCAGATGTTTTGGATGAGTCACAGTGTTGTGAGGCATAGAAATCTCGTGCACAGATGAGCTTGTAGCCACTGTCCTAATAAAAATCTATTTGGGCTTCTTCCCTCCAGTCGTTCTCCATTACAGGATCATACCTAACCCTGAACCTGGCACTGACTGTCCTTCACACTTCGGTGTGACAGCTCTCTACACCTGGCATCTCATTCTCCAGCCATGCTGAAGTACCCGACGTTACTCAAATGCTCAGCCTTCTCTATAAGCTAATATCCCCTTCTTTCGGAGACCTGTGAGTTCCCTTTGCCTTTCTAAAAGCTCCTACCAAACGCCATCCTTTCTCCTGAGCTTGTGTTGACCCCTTTGTGTAAAAGCCTTTCCTTTCTTTGTGCCCTGTCCACATACCTGCTATAGCACCGATGACACATTATGGCATTTGTTTAGTTGTGACTTTACCCAGACAAGGAGAATGTCTGTTTCTTCAGAGAAGGGTCTATTTCTTATTGTTTTACAAACTGCAATTCCTATTTCTTAATAGTAGAGTACATTTCTTATTTATTTATGTTTATTTGTGGTATGTGTGTATATGTGTATGATTTGTTTATTTATTTAAATCCTCAAGACTAAACATAGAATCTAGCTAATGTTAGGTAGGCAGGACAGGATATCTTGATTTCTTTCTTCTTTTTTTTAAAATGAGGAAATAGTCAGGCCTGTATTGGGTTAGATAAGATTGAGATTAGGAAACAAGGTAAAAATCACCAGAAAAATATTGAAAGCAAACAGTTAAAAATAAAGGATCATCTGACTTCACTCCAAGACTTCATTATGAACAGTTTCCCCCCCATAGGTTTTTGGTTTTGTTTTGTTCTTTTTCTCCAGCAAGAGGGAGAAGAGGAAAAACTAGCAAGGAACCAACCCCGTGGGATCTGTTGTTGCAGTGAGCAAAGGTAGGGAAGCTAATGTGGCAAAATATGAGGGCCTAATTGGGAGAACATAAAAAGGGACAAACTATGCACTCCCTGCTTTTGCGGAACTTAACCTTGGATGCAAACAGCATTATCAAAGCCCAGGGACAGAAGCTAGCAGGGCTTTTGGAAAGATAGTTCAGTTCAATTCGTTGAATATTTACTGAACCAAAGACACAGGTCATGGAGCTTTTTACTCTACTAGGCGGGAAGACATTAAACATCAAATCCTACAATGAAAAATATAATTTTCAAATCTTGTAAAACTATCACAGGTAGTTTGTTGTGGAAGGGCGGGGCAGAAGGGGGCTCGGTGTGAAACACGAGCCTGGAGGGGTAAGATAGGGCCAGATCTTGGCAGGGAGGAGTGTGACCTGAAGATAGTGATAACTTAGAGCCTTTTAAGGAAATAGAGAAACTATATACTTAGGAAGTTTGGGGGCCATGGAAGTAAGGGAAGAAAACCACCACAAGAAGTGCTAAGAAACAGTCCTTACCTTGTTAATGATCTTAAAGAAAGAAAGATTTGGTTGCTTTGTGTGTTTGGGGAGCTGTTCTTCCTATAAAACCTCAATATAGCTATTTCCTATTTCCCTTATGTCTTCATAGAAGGAGCACCAAGTCGATACGCACTGGCTGAGTCTGAGGACCCAGAGGGGGTCCCAGAGGACTAGCCAGGAGGCTCTTTGGCCCCAGGTGGGATAGAAATCAAACACAAGCTGAGAGGAAGTGAGCACAGTTTATTGAAGGCAGAGAGTACAGATAGAAACAGGAGTGTCTGGGAGACTGAGAAAGGAGAGGAGAGTGAGTCTCTGTCTTAGCTCCAGGGGCCATAGATTTTATTAAGGATTGTTGCCCAGTGCATGTCTTCTCATCGCCAGGAACAAGACTGAGTGTTCAGGTTCCTCCGTAAGTCACTTACACCCTGGAGCCAGGGGTCTTGGTGAGTCAGTGGTCTTAGAAAACATTCATGACAAGTCTACCCAGTCTCTCCTTAGATGTTACCTCCTGTGCTGGAAGAGTCTAAAGAAATCGTTAACTCCTTGCCATTTGCAAGGAGGTCATGCATTCTCTGTTCTACAAGACCTGTGTAAGGCGGAGGTGGAGGTCCTAGTGAGAACAGATGCAGGAAAATGAGCAAAAAAAAAAAAAAAAAAAAAGCATCCTTCATGGGGTCCCTTCCATTTCCCTATCTCAGTTTCATCTGGCAAGGGAAAACATGAATCTTTCAAATGCAAAGTCAACGTTGAAAGGCATTTTCCAATATGAAACCTGCAGGTTGAATCAAAACTTGTGACAGAAGGATCTATGACGCTAACCAAATTAAGTCTTCCTCCCTGGGTATGTGCAAAAAGGGTTTTTTCCTTCTCCTCACATGCTCTCCAGACCTTTGCCTGGACCAGATTTTAATACTTGAGAATCCACAGGTCCCAGTATTACCCTGCAAAATTATTTTTCTGTCTAATTGGATTGAATTGCAGATTGTTTTTGTTTTTGTTTTTCTTTTTCTCTTCACTTAATTTGATTCTTGATTTGGTGGGTGACAGGTGACGAAGAAGAATGAATTAGAAGCCTGGGGTCTTTGGGGAAATGCTTGGGAAATCTAGCTCAAATATTTTAACACATTTATTTGGGAATAGTGGCAGCGTCTGCAACGTGGAGCTCTTGCCAGCCACGGTCACCTCCCCACTGGTGCAGTGAAAGTCTGAGCTGAGTCAGAGGTTTCCCATATGCAGCACGGAGAGCCCCACTCTCCCTTCCCGGCCAAAGGCAGATATTCCTGATCTGAGGCAGCACATTCACGCATACTCACTACCAAGAAATTTGAGTTAGCACCAAAGAGAACACTTACTTGCCAGCCTGGTTCTCAATGATTCCCAGGGTTCTTTGTAGTCCAGATTATGTGCGTCTCCTTGAAGTGTTTGTCTTAGAATTCAGTACAGGCCCCTTCCTGCCAGGTGAGAGCTCTTCAATATTATTATTCTGGTTCACGGTTCTTGTTTTTGTTGAGTTACTGGGTAATTTTTACCCGTACAATCCCTGAAATGATTACCCCAGACTCAAAGACAATGAAATCTATAGGTACAAGTTCTAAACCACAGTGGGAGATCTGTGGCCATCTGGTTTGTCGGCACCCTTTATTTAGTGTGATTGTCCCACGCCTAATTACAGAGGATGTGCTTAAGAGTTCGCCGCACTTAAGGGTTGACAGTATTATGAAGTTTTGGAAGCTATCATCTCTTTGCTTGAGATGGTGCATTTTAAGGTTAATGAATCTTTGTTATGGACTCAGATTTGAAACCTGAACAAGGATTTTCATTTTAAAAAGCTTTACAGCTTTCCAAAACGCCTTAAGAACTGTTCTTTTCTTTTTTTATCAAAACCTAAAAGTACTTAGGGAACATATTATTATTCCCATTTGCGATAAAGAAATCGAGGCATTGGAAGGTTAATTGGCTTGTCTAGGGAAACATAGATATGTACTCTGAAAGCACTGTTTGAAACCCAGTGCCCCAGCCCTGCTGGCTAAGGGCTCTAAGGTCTGTGATCTCATTCCTCCTTACTTTTCACTGCATAGCTGGATTTACTGGGCTTTTATGTAAAATTCTATTTGAATGTAGGACTAAAATGTTTAAAAACCATTGGTGTAAAGGAATGAGAAATGAGCTGAAGTCTGAGTGTATTTCTTTTGCAAGTGAATAACACAAACGGAACTCCACTGACTCTAGAGCAGAGGGGGTTAGCACTCCTGTAACCGGGACATCAAGCCACAGCCCTACGTTCGGGACCCCTTGGACCCTGGTGCTTTAGTCATCAGGAATTCTAAAGAATTCAGAAATTCTAAAGAAATGCTTTAGTCATCAGAAATCTCCCTTCCTGCTTTCATCTGGACATCTCTCTAAGTATGTTTCATTTTTGGCCAGGATCTTCCAGAAGGTGGTCAACATAGCCAACAGTCCAGAAATGCTTGAGCCACAGCAGAGGGAGAGACCCTCTCTCCCCGTGGCAGTAACCAGAGGTCTGTGGCTGCCTCTCATTGCATTAGACAGGGCCATGTGCTCCTGGGTAATCATCAGACAGGAATATATGTAGTAAAATATGCTGCGTTTTAGTGGGGTTCTTTTTCCCCCTAAATCCAAGTTATGTCACACCATACATTTGTTCTGAACTTGCATTTTCCCTCCCACTTAGCAATACGCTTTATAGATGTTTGTGTGTGTGTGTGTGTGTGTGTGTGTGTGTGTGAATCCATGTAGATCTACCTTATTCTTTTCAACTGTTGCATGGTATTACATTTTACAAGTAGAATATCGATTATTTAAACATTTACCAATAGTTGACATTTAAGTTATGTGAGTTGTTTTTGTCTCAGCAAGTAATACATCATGTTAACAGCATTGAGCCACATATGAGATTATTTCTCTTAGAATGGATGTCAGAAGGTACATCTGCTGGGTTAAGAGCTATGGGCTTCCCATCTTTGATGAGTGCCTCTTGACCTGTAAAATTTTCACCAGTCTCATTAGCTTTTCAAGTTAAAATAATGTTGCTGCTGCTGCTTACAGCAAATTCACGTTGAATACTTACTCTTTGTCAGGTACTCTGTCAAGTGTGTTCATTGAATCCTTATCACAGGCCAGATAGGGTTACCCACGTGTCTGAGATACATGCTAATTCTAGCATGATTGCTTTACAGAAGAGTCTTTTGAGGTTCAGAGAGTTCTAGTCACTTGGCTAAATTTAAACCGGTGTTTACATCACCTTGATAAACCAAAGATGAACTTTATGTTCTAAAGATAGAGGGCATATGACTTAGGCCATCCCCGGTGGCCAGGGAAGAAATTTGACCCTTAGTCTTGGGCCAGACCTGCTAAGGAGCACATTCCCACATGTTCTATCCCAGTGTTCCTTATATGGGATCTGCATTCCGTACAGTATTTCTGCACTTATTATCTGGCATAATGAAACGTGGAGTGAAACAGAAAGTCAATAAAAGAAAATTGCTACTGAGGTTCTTACTGATCTGAGAGCAACCCAGAGAAAATTAACATGGCAAGGAGAAAACTGGGAAAAAAGAATGGGTCATTGGTTAATGCAACACATACATTCCATAGAGTAGGGCATGTGGAGAACAGGGCAGTCATTGGCTCTTGTGCGGCATGCTTAATTTGGTGACAATAGTGACCTAGGAATTCTTGAAGGATGTAAATGTTACTTTGTTGCTGGCTTCCTGGAATCAGTTGGTATTAAGTAGCCTGAATTTCCTTAATCTTGTGAAGAAATGTGTTTATTTAACCCTCCGTTATTGTGGTCATATGTTTAGCTTATTTAACATAGATTGCAGTGGTGGAAATTGTCTGGTCTCTTTAAAAAGTAGATCAGCTGCTGAGCTCTTAGGAGGTGGTTAATTGGTAGCTGCTGAGTCAAAAAAGCACCCCATGCCTCCCAGCTGAACCCAGAGGAGATCCAGAGAGGAAGGAAGGCTGCTTCCAACAATTCCAGCAAGAATGAGCTGAGCTCAGTTATTCTAAGAACCCGGAAATAATCAGACCAGATAAATTTAAGATACTTTGGCCCATGCTAGAGAATATTAAGATATTCTTGGTACATCAAAGTTTTAGAAGTTTCTATAGAATGAGTGAGAAAGCATATGTAGGACCAGAATTTTCAGTCAATCTATAAAGACATCTTGGATACTTTTTCTTTTATGCTTTTTGGATTACCTTTATTCTGTTTAGCTTAATTATGTTTGGTAGTTTATCTCTGATTTGATCTTGTAAATAACTCCTCCTTGTTTTGGCATAAACTCTTGTGGCTTATCTTTAGCATTATTTTTTTTTTAATATTCTGGATGTATCGGGGCACCTGGGTGGCTCAGTGGGTTAAAGCCTCTGCCTGCCTTTGGCTCAGGTCATGATCCCAGGGTCCTGGGATCCAGCCCTGCATTAGGCTCTCTGCTCAGCAGGGAGCCTGCTTCCCTTCCTCTCTCTCTGCCTGCCTTTCTGCCTACTTGAAATCTCTGTCTGTCAAATAAATAAATAAAATCTTAAAAAAATATATTCTGGACGTATCATGTTTTAATATTGGTCTTTTTTGTTGTTGTTGTCCTCAAGGTCCTCAAAAGAAGAACCATTCACCGTTGACCTCTTGGCAGGAAGTAGAAGGTAGAGCATCTTATCAAATACTATGAATAGTCGAGTCAGCCAATCGGAGGCTGACTCTCCTCCCATAGATGGTGAATATTTATTTGGAGCATATTCATCTGTCATGCAAGTTTAGGTCCCATTTCTAACAGAAGTACTAACACTTATGGCCTTTATTGCCCTTAAAATGTGTGTCATGCACCTGGAAATGTTAGACATTGTGTTATGTCATTTAATCTGCACCACCTGCCCACCCCTCTCAGGAAGGTTATACCTTCACCCTCACCCCCATTTTACCAGTTAGAAGCAAAGAGAATTTCAGGAGACCCTGTGGGGCATAGTTATTGAGCCTCTGACTTGGGTGCAGCTCACTCCTGTCTGATTCCAGGATTTATTACGCTCCCTTGCTAAATGCTTGCTTTCCTTTCCCTGCCCTTTTTCTACCCCCTAGGCATCTTCTACAGCTTTAGGAGATATTTGTTTGGTTCTTGTTTTGTTTCTCCATTTAGAGAAGCTTGGTACTTTTTTAACAAGTCTCCTCTTTCCTCTATAACGTTGTTTGGTGACACCTGGCCATAAATAGCTAAGAGGAAGAATGAACACATAAGTAAAGTGTCCTCAAAACTAAGTGCAGAGAAAGTTCCTTCTTTTACAATTGTATCTGGGACCTGATGAGCAAGCTTCTCCTATTAGCCTCCCCAGCTGAAGCAATTGGGACTAATGATCCTTTTCTGGTGTTTACCTCAAAGGGATGTTATAAGAATTAGATGAGTCGTTTGCTGGAATAACAATTTAATATTCAATATTTTGAGAATTGCACCAAGTTTCCCTACGGTCTGGCCTGGAAATGATTTTAATCTGAGAAAGACACTAGATTTCCCTATTCCTGCAACTCATTTATAAAATGTGCCAATATTTATTCAAGGTTCTTTGGGTCCGGAAGCCAGATAGAAAACGCAAACATATCGTGGTCATTTAATTCTTATTGAGCTACCACCTAGGCTGTATACGGTCCTGAAATGAGCACACAGACCCCTCGCTCCTTTCTGGGAGCTTGTGTACTGGTGTGTCCTCATGCACTCAAGTTAATTACGAAATTTGTGTCACCGTGGGAGTGTATTAAAATCATTGAACCTACCGAAAGACTGGCTTCATTTGTGTGGTTCCTAATTTTAAAAACATAAATGACCAGAGAGAGAACTAGCAAAAGTGGAGCCTTCTTTTTAAATGGAACACTGAGCAATAAGGGAGGGTGAACTATAATACCCAATTAAATATTTTGAAACTCGAAATTTTCCTAACAGTGATTTTCTTCCCCTAACTATGAGCTGGGAGGTTTGAGTCTAGATATTTCAGCAGGGGGTATTCAGGAGATGCAGAAAAGGAGGAAGCGCTCCCTAAGGGGGTCTCGCATCTTGGGTCTGAAGCTATGGCTGACCATACAGCTGTGGCTCTCACTTGTGTTGAAGTAACCGTTATGAACAGTCGTGTGGAACCAGCTCCGAGAGAAACAGTGGATCTCTAGGCCAGATGACGTAAATAACTTGAGGTCACCTACAGCCTTGATGGGCTGGAGAATTTAAGTCATTTATATTAAGTATCACCGCCATCTTCAACAGACTTGAGTGTGTGCACACACGTGGGAGCAGGAAGTGTATTGGCGCTGGTTCATGGTTCTGCATCTGTACTTCACAAATACCCCTCAAAGTGATGTCTGAAATGAAGGATCCTGTCTACGGCAGAGTGCCCTGAATGCGCCTGAACTTGTCTAAAATGGAGGAACCTAAAACCCAGCATTTCTTATTACCAAAGCATTAAATACTTTCCCTTTATGCTGGCTAAATTAAACAACAACAACAAAAAAAATGCATTGGGGGCAGGTTTTTAATGTCCGTCTATCCCTAGTAGGTACAGCCTTCTTTCAGAGTATAAACATGTACCCTTGGGAATCACACTGTTTGGATTCAAATCCTGATGCCGCCATTTACAATAAATATGACTGAGATATAATATACAAAATGAGAATAGTAATTATAGTGTCGGTTTCATAGGAAGTTTCTGAGGGTAAAATCAAACCATCCACATAAGGCACTAAGAGGGCCAGAATTGTAGAAGTGTTATCCCTTTAACTATCAGTCTGTTTGGAAACACAGATTTAATGATTCTCAAATGTGAAATAACTTTGAATTGAGGTTCGAGATTTACCATTGACAGGCAAAAGCAAGTTAAAGGAGGGAAAACCCAAATTATGAATGATGTTTGCAATCACTCACCCAGCCCTTGTGTGTCATCTGTGGAAATGACGACACAGATCATCGTTGGTGGGACACCTGGGTGGCTCAGTGGGTTAAGCATCTGCCTTCAGCTCAGGTCATGATCCCAGGGTCCTGGGATCGAGTCCCTCATCAGGCTCCCTGCTTAACTGGGAGCCTGCTTCTCCCTCTGCCTGCTGCTCCCTCTGCTTGTGCTCTCAGTCTCTCTCTCTGACAAATAAATAAAATTAAAAAAAAAAAAAAGAAAAAAGAAAAATCTCATTGGCAATGATGGAACACCATACATAGTATCCTGATTAAAATAAATGGGAGGTTTTTACTCCATTCTTCTATGAAAGCATGGTTCTCCTGCTATGGGGTTGGCCAAAAGGTGGGGCTCTGGGTCACTGAGTTCACATTGAAGGGTGTTTTTGTGTTTTTTATCACTGGGAAGACACATTCTTGGTGGGAAGCAAAGTGCCTGATTCCCTGTGCTTTTCCCTCAAAGAGTAACCCTGCATAATGTCATGCGTCAAGATTATTTTTTTCTGGAGGAATTCGCTGAAGCACGATGTTCTAAGATGCCTTCTAGGAACCCTGGAGCGGACTCAGCCTCCACATCTGTAAAGATGCAGGGAGCCCAGCGATCACGTGCAGCAGTGTCTTCCCTTTACTGTGGAGACTGGTTGGGATTATAAAGGTGATACTAAATAGATCCTAAGCTACTTTTTAAAAAAAATTATAGATACCCAGTTGAAAGTCTGTGTCTGTTTGTGTTCTTAGTTACACAGAATAGCTAAATCATTCAGCTCTTGGCAAATATCCCTTTAATACACTGAGGGTTACATTGAGTTTATCAAAGCAATTCAGAAGTCAGGTCAACATTTTTATATATTTAATAAAAATCGGTAAATAGACAACTGACAATATATTTATTTTAATAAAAGGTAAACCTTGGTGTTTATGGGAGAACACTATGAATATTATTCTGGTAGGAAAAAAAAAAAAGATAGGAGTCAATGTCCTGGTAACCCCAGCCCCCTCAGAGAAACAGTTATTTTTTCCACTCTTCAAGTTTGGAGTGGAGCTGGCGAGAGGTTCCGTTTTCTCCCTTAGAATCATTAGCGTTGCTCTACCCTGAAGTACCAAGGAAGGAGAGGTAGCATGCTCCTAAATGTCTCTCAGCCACACTTCCTCAGGCGGCCTCTGGGCTCCTCGCGTGCCACTCTCCTCTGGTCCTTGGAGCGAGGCCAGCCAGACGCATTGATTCAACCACCTCAAGCTCCCGTCTTGCCCCTTCCCACCGGTTCTGATTATGACACCTTCTTTACTGTACAGTCTAATTAAGACTTAGCCTGGGTGCTTCCAGATGTGACAAATAAGAGATTTTCCTGTTGAATTGATCTGCCTGTCTCTGTTCTCTCCAAGCTGTCCCATGGAACTTTCTTTCCAAATGTGTTTATGATGGCAATTAACAGTTTCCCCAACCCACTTCCAATAAGCTAGGGATTAACTGACTTATAATTGTATCTCACTTCTCCCAGAGCATCAGGAGTGATTAATGTGCCACATGCAGCTGGCTTTCCTAACTCCGTATTTCATTATCTGGGCGGCTTACCAGCCTCGGGCTCCTTCACTGTACATAGCTGAAAAGTTCTCCTGGAAGCAGAAACCCCACTTGTACCGTAGACAGCAGAGCTCAGAAAATAAGGAACTGAGGTACGGATTTAAGAAAAGCAGCCAAAACTTCATATACGTCAAGGAGGGAAGAAACAACTGCTAAACTCTAGAAGCTTTCTTTATTTGTTAAAAAATTTTAAAAAGATTTTATTTATTTATTTGCGACCACACAAGCAGGGAAAGTGGCAGGCAGAGGGAGAAGCAGGCTCCCTGCTGAGCAAGGAGCCCGATGCTGGACTCGATCCCAGGACCTTGGGATCATGACCTGAGTCAAAGGGAGACACTTAACCGACTGAGCCACCCAGGCACCCCTAGAAGCTTTCTTTAGACTGGGAATAGGATTATTCAATCTTGTTCACCTGTACTTCTCTCTGTAAAAGGGGGGCTCCCCTATGGTATTGAATAGTTGCATGATCACTTACTAATTAATTGAAGTAAGAGCTTAACATGGTTCTTGACGCATAGACATTAGTGTTTACTCGTAGATAAATCACTTTTTGTTCAAGGCCTTCACCGTCCCCTGTTGGCTGTAGCAACCACTTTGCACAGCCCATGCTCTGCCCTGGGCAGGAGTCTCACTGTTGCCATTTTGTAGCAGTGAGACTGGTGCTTGGTGGGAAACAGGATTCGAGAAGGGCATATCATATTATATTGGCTCCTGGACCCATCATGCCTCCCTTTAAAAAGAAGACGATGAGCTTGTTCTGTTGGCAGGTTTAGTGGTAGACAGGTTTGGTCATGATTGTGACACAGACCCTTCCAGTGGTCAATTTTTGTTTCTAGATTAATGGCTGCAGCAGTGAGTCTGAAGATGTGCTGTCGTCTGCAGTGTCCTAAGTGAGGAGGAGGGTGGGCAGGAGGCTCAAGTTTGATTGCCCCATCAGAACAATTTCAAATAACAACAGCCCTGTTGTCTTTTCCTTTGGCATTGGGCACTGTGGAGAACTACCCAACTCATAGGACCTCTGTTTTCTGGAGACATCTCCACATATCTGTGAGGCAACAAGAGGAGGTTCCTAGCAGCCTTGTTTATAGTAAGTGACTTACGTCTCCTAACTGAAAGCTGGTTGAAATCAATGTAGTTTCCCACCCCAGCTAACTGGAATTGGGACTGAGGGAGAGCAGCCATGTTTACAACTGATTTATACAACTGACAGGAAGTCTGGTTGTTCTGGGGAGGCCATTTTCCACCCATTGTGTGGACTCAGGAGCAAGAGAGGGGGGAAAACGTTCAAATAAGGAGAGAAATCGAGAAAAGATATGGACAAGGAGCACTCCTTGGTTCTTCATGGTTTTCATGCCTGATTTCAGCCCCAAGGCTTTCAGCCCATGCTATGCCCCTTTATGCGTGTAATAACTTTCCCTTTATTTTCTCTTTTTTGTTTGCTCTAGTTCCATCTGGTGTCTGTTAATTGTTGGAACCACAAGAGTTCTTACTAATAGATGTATGTCTGTGTGTCTTATGTGTATTTATGTGTCTGGAATGCAGCTCTGGGTAGCAGATCCAATTCAAACGGCAATCCTTCAGAGTCTCAGTCCCACAGAGAAGCAGGGAGGCTCTGCCCTTGGGTCTATCAAAACATTGCAAATGATGCTGCTGATTCCAATGGACTCTCCTTTCTCTCTGCTGGCACCACTGGATCATGCCTAGGTCTGAGATTCTAAACGTGATCAAGTGACAGATGAGGAAAAATGATATGTCAGAGTTAGTCCAGATTTCTGGTTTTGGAAGACAGAACTATACAGGGTCGTAGTGCAGAAAAGTTGTACAAGGGAACCAGAGGAAAGGTGAGGAGATGCTGAGGCTGGTGTGGAACACAGATACGCTTTCAGGTGTCACAGAGAACCCCAGAGAAGGTCTCTAAGCAGTTAAACCTAAGGACCTGAGAGCCAGAGCTAAATGGAGATTGGGTGTCATTCACATTTTGAGGCTGTTAATGCAAAGTTCTTCTTTCCTACCAATAGCACAGAAACCTTCCAAAAAAGTCAATCATCTTCAATAAGAATGGAAATAAAGTCATTCAGGGCAGTTTGCCAAATTATATTACTCTGTGCCTCCAGGCTGTAGGCATTGGTTCCTAAAATGATCCTGGACATGATCAATTGCTTTCAGATGGCTAATCTGATGAGTATTATAGGCCATGGCCAGAGGAAAAAAAAAAGTGATAGAGATGGAAAAGAAAAAAACTGGCAGGGCTTGGAAAGGATCACTGGAAAGTTACTTTTTAATGAAACCAAATGAGGTAGCCTAGCAATGAAAGAAAGGAGACACTATTGGCATGCTAACTAGTTCTCCTGATCTTTCATGATCTCTTACCTCAAGGGTGAGGGAAAGGAGAGTTTATTCCATCCTTATTTTCAGCCAGAGGTGGGACACTTCTCACTTCTCCTGTGACTTCATGTGCTCAGACATCTGCCTCAGCCTGGGTGATAATGCCCCTCAGGGAAGCTTAGTTCTCCCATTCGGAAACAAGCCAGTTTCTGAAAAAAGAATAGGTTGAGAACTCTAATTCTTTTTTTTTTTTTTAAAGATTTTATTTATTTATTTGACAGAGAGAGAGATCACAAGTAGGCAGAGAAGCAGGCAGAGAGAGAGGGGAGGAAGCAGGCTCCCTGCGGAGCAGAGAGCCAGATGCGGGGCTCGATCCCAGGACCCTGGGATCATGACCTGAGCTAAAGGCAGAGGCTTTAACCCACTGAGCCACCCAGGTGCCCCGAGAACTCTAATTCTTTATTCGAGGACAGCGATGAGAGGCAAGATTCCAGGATTCAGGTGAGCTGCACAAATGGTACGTAGAAGACTCAGTGCCTCGTGTATCTCCATGTTGTGGCCCTTCTCCTTTTACCAGCATTTCTCCTGCTCTCTTTTTGTGTTTGTGATTTCCTGACTTTTCTTTAGCTCTTTATCATTCTTCCTTTTTCTCTTGTATTATCTTTCTCTATGTCTATTTCTCTTTTTCATATTTTTTATATCCTTTCAGTGTAATGTAAAAATGAGTTTTGCCCTTAAAGTGATTAATGTATTAATCAGTAAACTCTTTTTTTCTGTTCCAAGTTGAGTTTGGCCATGAATATGCTTTTACTGTAATCTTTCACTATTCCTCCAAAGAAAAATACTGAGTAATTAAAGTTGCTGTTCCCCTTCCTTGAAGTGGACTTAAAAGAGTTTTATTGGGCTGCCTGGGTGGCTCAGTCAGTAAGGCCTCTGACTTTTGATTTTGGCTCAGGTCATGGTCTCAGGGTGGTGGGATCAAGCCCTACATTGGGCTTCATGTTCAGTGTAGAGTCTGCTGATCTTTCTCCCTTTGCCCCACCCCCTGCTTGCGCTCTCTCTCTCTCTCTCTCTCTCTCTCTCTCTCAACTAAATAAATAAAATCTTAAAAAACAGTAATTTCTCTTTGTTTGCACAGCAGTGCTATGGGTATGGAGAACCAAGACACAGAGAGGGCATAGATAAAAGCGCAGTGGACTTTGGAATGTACAAATTTTGGATTTAGATGTGGTTCAACTACTGAGCAACAGTTGTATGACTTCAAACAAGATATTTAACCCTTTTTACTTATCTGTGACTTTTGGGATCAAAATAATACCTACCTCATCATGTCATGAGGAGGATAAAGTACCATGTGATGTAGGTAGAGCACTTCACCCAGGTCTTTGGGCATTCTTAATAAATGATTGCCATTATTATTAATAATGCTGTTACTAGACTTGTCTGAGTTCATCTGATACTAAGTAATAAATGTGGGAACTGGCATTTGACCAGCATAAAAGATGTTCTTATGACTGAAAGAAGCAACATAGAGTAGACCACTCTCCATGTCCTTCATTTTTTTAAGTGTCAAAAGGTTCACATAATTTTGGAATCTTTATGTTCTTGTATGCTGCAGTAATCCTCTCTGGACCCGTGTGCCTCTCCAAAGCTTAGCTCTCGTTACTATTTCCTGTTAGCTTCACTCCGAACACACCTCCCTTCTATCAATTCTTCCTTTGCCACGATGTTCCTTCCTGCCTCAGAGATGTCACACAAGCTGTTCATCCTGCTTGGAATATAGTTTATGTTTTCAACACTAGTAATTCTCTGATATGAGAATAAAGAGCCTACCTACCAGCCTAGAACTCAAGTGAGAGTGGGACAGACAGAATGAGTTTGTGTGTGTATGCATACGTGCAACTGTGTGTGCTTATATTTGATTAATGTTCCCCACCATTAATTGTAGTGTCTGCCAAATCAAGGACATACTTTCTTTACCTCATCCCATATCCCGAATACCTAGTTCTGGTCTGACAGAAAATATGAGTTCAGTACATATTTATTAGATTAACTGAATGACCTGTTGAGTATTTAGGAAAGAGGCTTAAAATGAAGAGGGTCTCCTTTCAGTTGTGGGATTTTATTGGGAGTGAGTGAGCTAACATTCACTGTGCACATTTACCACATACTATTATTTGGGGAAATTACAGGGAAAAGGAGATGCGGACTGATTTTTGCAGTCCAATGCTTGCATGAGTGATGTATGGTAAAGAGGTTTGGTGGGCGCCCAGGGGAGTAGGTAGATTTAGTGTGACTTTTCCTGACTAATATGTTCCCAAACCAACAAACCCATCCCCCTGGCTGTTGGGAGGGAATACTAAACAGAATGCACATGCCTTTATGGTACTCTCCCAGTATTACCCAAAGATGCCAATTTGCCAATGAATGACCCAAACATTCTCTATAAAAACAAAATTAAATTTCAGGCTTGCCTTAGGGAATTTGCTTTAATGAAGTATAACAATTGATTGAAATCCCTTATGAGAACATCTAGCACAGTGTCTGTACATCCTATGGGCTTAATATATATTAATCTTCTTCCCATTAGAGCAAAGTTAAGAAAATTATAGGGCTTCATTTGGCTTTAATCTTTAACTGGGCTGACTTCTTGATTTGTTATCTAGCAACTGTGAGTGTTCATTTCCTAGAATCACAGACCATTGAGCCGGAATGACTTTAGCCATTCTCTGGCCCAACTGATTCATTTTATAACAAAGAGTAAAGAGAAGCCAAGGGAGGTTAAGTGACTTGGCAAAGGTCGCACATGTGCTTCTTTGATTTAGAAGGAAGCGTATGTAATCTGTTATGTCCCTGCAGTGAAGTCGGAAGAGACAGGAGAAGAATTCAACGGAGAAGAGAACCTTGGGGCTACACCAGTGGATGTAGCCCGTGGTTAAGAGAGTTCACGGTCCTATTTCCCAGAGTTGGTTGGTTGGTTGGTCAGTTGTTTTCTAAAACAGTTGTTGGTTGAGTTGTAAAGGGTTTCCTGAGGATTTAATCAACATAGCCAACGTTTCACACAAACCATGTATTGCTAATCTCTCTCAAGAACACAGATTAATAGTGCTTTCCTCTACTTAGCGAGCACCTGCTATCCAGGCAATATGTTAGAACTCTTACACTCAGTATGGTATTCCACTTAGTCAAGTAGGCACTACCATCACTTGTGGTCTAGACAGAAAAGAAAACTGAGACTCCAAGGTAAATGACACATTGCCAAAATTACAGAGCTCAGAAGTGGTATAGGTAGGAGCCTGCCTGAAATATGGACCTTTTTTTTTTTTTTTTCTGTTCCCTGCCTGCTGTTCCACATGAAGAAAAGATGGGAAATTCAACATGAAGGATTGTCAGATGAGAAACTATTATGTGTTAGCCTAACTAATACGTTTTAGGCTAAACCTTGAAATTCCTTTTGAACGGAATAGTTTTTTCCAGGGAAAGATATAGAGGCCCCCAATCCATCCGGCGCGAGTCAGCTGATCCAGAGAGCACCTTCCTCCCCATCAAAGCTGGCCCATCAGCTCAGTTTGTGAGGAATAAAATTTTTTTAAAAAGTAAATTCTACCCCAACTTTCCTTTTTTTTTTTTTTTGTAAAATAAACTTATCTCCTTCACCAAAACTCGTTTATTCATTCTTTTATTCCCTCACCAATCATACTTTAAGAAGTTATGAAGTACGAGACACCAGGGGGAAAATTGAGGAGACAGATGAAGAAGTCTCTGTTCTTGTTCTGTTGAGTGTTCATGTTCTCACTGAGGGGTGACGGACAGGCCCACAAATAATCATGATGCAGGGGTTTCCGTACCTTGACAGAAATCCATTTGCCATGGAACCGGTGGGTTGTGTTTGAGTCTCGGGTAAATCTGTGTATAAGGACCTGCCGGACGAGTGGAGGATGGGAACCTTTCCCTGCGGCACTGGCTGATTGAAACTTCTGCAGTGCCCTTGCCGATCCTGCTAATAAATCAAGTAGGATCCACTGTGTGGCTTTCGTGGCTGTCCTTGAGGAAGGTGTCATACATCTGCTCGGGAATGAGCGTAATGGTTTATGACTTCAGCCCCCGAAGTCCTATCACACAGCAGGTTCCCTGGAGACGGTGATCATACAGAACGAATATTGCTTAGCTGGTGATAATGTCACGCTGCCACGCTGAGTTACACGGATTGCCTGATTCCTGCAGCTAAAAAACTCCGGGCTGATTAATCCCGATGCCATGTAAATAGAGTCAATGTCAAGGAGATCGTAAATGAGAAAATGGATGCTCGGGTGGGGACATTAGTGAGGAATAGAGAGATGCCATCACCCTGTCCGTTCCTCAGTCAGGCCCTGACAACATCGTTATCCAGGTGAGAGCAGGCACATCACTCAGCTGGGTCCTGGATGGCTTCCACATTTGCTCCCCTACACCCACCCCAGCGCTATTTTAAACAGTAAATATTTTACAAATCATGTAACCAGGCTTTCTCTTGCTTGCCATGCCTTCAGAGAGGAGTTATAGGACCACCCTGGTAGAAGAGAACTCAATCGTCACACACCTTAATTGCCAACCGGACAAACTGGGGCATGAGTTACTCCTATTGTGAAAGGACTCACTAGAGATTCCTTTAAGACATGCTGTCACGTATGACTTACACAATTTTAATTGCACATGTAAACTAGATTTCCGGCTTGCTGACACTCAGTCCTGTAATTGGTTTCTCCCCAGAAATGTACAAGTTCACCCACATCATTTGTCTTGGGTGTTTGGGAACTTTCCTGCCGATGTGAAGGGTCCTGGGAAGGCATCACATCACGCTAGACACTCCCTCTTCCCATAACGCTTGGTCTTCCCTTCTCTCCCCTTCCTGCCTCTTCCCTTCTCTTTCTCTGTGTCTCTCTTCCCATCTGGAACAAAAAAATATTTTAGAGGTAGCCTCTGCTTCAAGCTTTCATCAGGGTGCTCCCTTCAAACAAATCCGTTGCTCTTCCGAAGAAATCCATTGCTGGGGTCATCTGAAGAAATAAATAATGTGAAAGAAATTTCATTGAATGACGTTTTTCTCCATCTCCTTAAACGTCTCAGAAACATTTCATGGTGTAAATGAAGTTTATCTCAAACTCATTGGAAAGTCTGTGGAGATTCGGAGTCATTTATTCTTTACCATGATGCTTGAGATTTCCTTTTAATGTGGGTGGTCACCTTCCTGCTGCAGATGGTGGATTTTTAGGTTGCCAAGCGCAGGGTCCCAGGTGGGAGAGAGGAAGGCTGTTAGGCTGTCTGAGGAGAGCTGATGTAACTCTCGAGGCTGGCATTCAGTTGACCTTCAGTCCTTCCAGGGCTTATCTCTTCAGGCCAGGGTAATTTCAGCAATCCCTCCCTGGCCCTCCTGCTTTAGGATCTCCTCCCTTACTGCTGTTGTCCAACGCACCTTTCTGAAGGGCTCTTTTTATCCCATCAAAGACTCTCCTGGCGGAATTCCTACTGCCTGTGGAACTAAATTCCAGCTCCTTGCTCTGACATCTAGGGTACTCCAGGAAATAACCTTCCTCTGACTTGAATTTACCTTCCTGAAATGTGCCATGGTTTTGAGATTCCCCTTGGAGTATCCCTCGGGACACAGAAATTAAGTGTTTTGGGGGCACCTGAGTGGCTCTGTTGGCTAAGGGGCCAACTCTTGATTTTGTCCTAGGTCATGATCCTGGGGTTCTGGGATCGAGCCCTGCATCAGGCTCTGTACTCAACAGGGAGTCTGCTTGAGGTTCTCTCTTTCCCTCTCCCTTTGTCCTGAACCACCCCCCTTCAAATAAATATTTTAAAAAAAGAAAAGAAATTAACTAAAATCAGTTGGTTTTGTTTTAGGACTTATTTCCAGTGTACCTGATTTTCTTCATCTTCTCTATATTCAGATATTCTGAGCATTATAAAACTTAATACTGTCACACCTCTCTCTCTCTCACCCAAAGCCCCCCAGATAGCCCATGATCATTCATTTCATGGTTAGGCTTCCTTTGTAATTTCAGTTACTTGGTTCAATTGAGGGCACGCCCCTCGGAAGCTCCCTGAACTTACAAGTCTTCCTACAAGTCTTAGCCACCTACCTGGGGTCTGCTTGAGCCTTTGACTACTTATACGCAAGCTGGCATTTCTTGGGTTTGATCCCTTCTTCTAGACAGACTTTACCATGCCCATAATTCTAAGTCTCTGTGTTTTATCTAGAATTTTCAGCCAGATTATTATAAGCTTAGTTTTAGTTTTTGGTGTTTTTTTGTTTGTTTGTTTGTTTTTTTGTTAAGTTTTTTGCTTCTGTTGTTTCTTTTAACCATTTTCAGTCTTTTATTTCCTTGGCAAGCCATTTATAGCAAGGTACCCCTCCTCACTTTTTAGATTCTGGCTTTGTGACCCGTTATACAACCCCTAGAAAAAGTCATTTGCCACAACTCATGTTAATGGTGTTATACTCTGCTTTGTGTCAGGTAATTTTGTGGATTTTACTCAGCTTCCCAGCTCTCTGGTACCAAGAAGACTACTCAGCTTCGAGCACCCTAGGTAAATCTCTGCAGAATCTTCCAAAATAGAAGATCCTTTCTCTTCCTAATCTATTCAGATGCTTCCAGAATACTTAATGATATTCAGGAATTATTATATTTTTAGATGTGGCAAATGTCTTACAGTTATAAATGTCTTACAGTTATTCTTTGTAAAAGACCATGCCTTTTAAAAAATGTACCCTGTGAAACGATTACCAATGAAGTGATAGGGCATACTGGGTTTCCTTTAAAGTAATCCAAGAGGACAGTGAGAAAACAGGTTGAGGTACACATAGAACAGGATAGCCTGTGGGCAACTGTCGAACCTGGGTGATGGGTGCCTGGGTGGGTATTATTCCCAGCCTCTCAAAACTTAATGCACAGAGGTCCCTTGCCAATCTTGTGAAAATGCAAATTCTGATTCGAGAAATCTGAGATTGATGTGGAATTCTATATTCCTAACAAACCTCCGAATGACACTGATGTGTCATCCTCTGACCGCACTTTTGAAAGCTTTGAGAAGTATAATATTTTCTTCTCATTTGTAAATACGTGGAATTTTCCAAACAACAACAAACCCCTTCTGTCCACTGTGCCCTAACTCAGGTTCCATGGCTACCCTGAGGTTTTTCTCCTTTTTAGAACAGATTGGTTTCTCCATGTTTTAAGCTTCACTAGACCTTCTGGTCTCCAGTTTGCCTTGATATATATAATCGTACAGTATCCTGACTTGTTAGTTTGAATTTCTATGTTCCTGATTTTCTGAGACTGCAAAAATTCTCATGTCCCAGCTGTGCTTTATATCTTTTGTACCCCTACTCCCCCTGACACGTCTCCTAGAGTTAGATTTGCCTCAGGGTGGGGGAGGAAAAGGTAGATACTGCCTGGATTCTGAAATGCTAAAATGAATGCAGCCAGTTGAAACCCCAGGAAGGTAGTTTGGGGACAGAGAGTGACAGAAAATGATGGGAAACTTGTTAGTCTTACAGGAAGGGCCTTTGATTAGCTCCCTCAGTGGCAGGAAGGCCACCATTTCTTGGAAACCTTTGTGTGTGGATGAGAGATTATGGTAAGGACACCTAGAGACCTGGATGTGGCTGTGACTCAGAGTGACGAGCTTCCTGGCCTGTAGCTAGTGCAGGAGTTCAGGAGATGGTGGCTACAGGTGTGCCATGTTCCAGATGCCCAGATTTACATACATCACCTGACAAAACCCTCACAATACCCCTACAGGTAGTTACTACTATGTTCCTTTTCCTGAACACTTCACCGTGAACTTGGACACAGTGACCACCTGACCTCTCTGAGTCTGTGCCATATCAGGGTTCAAACTCAGACTTCCGATCTTGGAGGCCAGGCTCTTCCTTATTAGGCTCTCGCTTTTATGAAAAGTGTCTCAAGTGTGGTCTGCTCAACTTGAGGGGGACTACTTGGGGTGTTTGTGCTCCTCTCTCCCCACGCCCTGAATCAGAATGTTGAGGGTGGGGCTTAGGAATCTGCATTTTGACCAAGTGGGTTTGGGCACCCTGACGTCTGACCCACTGCTCTGTTGTTCTGACAGGTTGAATTACACACTCACGTACATGAACATGCACAAACCAGCCCTCAGCTTAAACTAGACTGGTATTCTGGTAGCTTTACACATGCTCTCTGAGTCTGTACTCATCTACTTTTCTTTAATTGTGAACATTCATTGAGATTTTGGATGTAAGACAATGGGCACGTAGTAGGCACTCAGTAATCAGGATGTTCTTCCCTTTTTTAATTCTAATGGAGAGAGAAAAATCTCAGTTACCCAAATGAAAGTTCTGTATCCTACAAGTGTGTGTCTTGTACATAGGCAGAGAGGCTGCAGTGGGGAGGGATAGAGTAGATTTAGTTGAGAATTTAGTTCCCTCGGGAAACAAGAACAGCAACAACAACAACAAAGTCTTTTGCCTGGGAAGTTTAGAGATTACTGCCCTCTGTTGTTCAACATTTCTTAAAATTACTTTCTCCAAATCAACCACCCAATCAAAAGTATGAAATTTTGCATCGCTTCCAAAATCCATTAGAGAGGTTTGTCTCTAAATATGTAAGGAAGAGACCTATGACCCAGAGATTTAGTGTATTTGTTTTCTGCACCATCTGAGGGCTTAGGTACAAAAATGAGCCCTGGAAAGAATTCCCTTGAAAGTGCCTCTGAGGCACCTTGATTGCATCAGTGTTCATTGATGGCGTTAGTCACAAAAAAAGATGTAGGAATGCAAAACCTAAACAGGTTTCCTCACTGAAGAATGGTTTTGGGTCTTTAATAAGCCAACATCTATAGGAACAAAAGTTAAAGGTCTCAAACATATGGACATGACACATTCTCCCTCTCCATCCTCCTTTCTCCCCCTGCTCCCCTGCCCCCCAGCATTGCGGAGGACAGGTAATCCTGGCAACGCATCAGGGCATGGGTTTTGAACAAATTTTACAGGCCAAGTCGTTTCGGGGTTATTCTAATTCCATCCTGCTGTCCATTTGCTACATGTAATTCTAAGCAAAAGAGCTTTTTTTTTTTTTTTTTTCCAAGCCCATTAGTGAAATCCTGAGATTAGAAGCTACACATTTATTAGTATAAAAGGTAAAGGCATTTGTCCTATTTGTGGCTCCTTTTAGTCATGCTTTCTGGGCAAAGTGACTTGGATAATTTGAGATAAAAGCACTCATCCCAAATTGACTTGAGCTCAGTGGTCATTGCCATAGGGGACATGGGGCGACTCTCCCTAGGAAGAGGGGACAGTATGGCCTTGGCTTATTGGATTTTGGGTCTGTATCTTCATGACTGCATTACTTCTAAAGAGCCTTCTCGGATTTTCTGTAGTTTCCAGTGATTGCTTCTTCTTGGAACCCTGGAGCACTCACTCTGTTTGTACCTCTTGTTCTGGCATTTACTTTCCTGTCGGTCCAACAGATTCCTGTGTTGAAGCTGCTTCCCTAAGTAGATCATAAGTTTCAAAAGGGCAGAGTCACACCCCAGTGGGCTTGGCACAGCATACCACACGCGGTGCACGGCTGATAGATACCTGCTGTTGGGACAGAAAGCACAGCCCCTCTGTACTTGAATTTGGCATTTGGGAAATTCCAGTGATACATTTTGATTGAATGGCATTTTCCCCACTTGGGCTGTTAGGGCTTTAAAAGGGATGACTTCTAGAAGGAGCCTGCAGAGACTGAAATATGTAGCACAGGAAAAGGGATTGGCAGAGCGAACGAGCTCCCAGTCAGCAGACCCTGACTGAACCCTAATTCAGTCTGGAATTCTGCAGACCAATTGCCTTTTCTGATTTAGACAAGTTAAAATGCAAACTTTATAATACTGTGTTTTGTGGTTCACAGACTCCTCTTCCTATTATAACCAGTTTTGCAATAAAAATGAATGTGGAGGCTGTGGTGAGCCTGAGACTATATGATCCATTGAAAGAAAAGCAGCTACTTCTTACCTTCACTCCGTTGTTGCTGTCAAGGATTGAGCCAAGGATTACAAGACATTCAAATGTTAACAACAACAATAATAAGCTGAAACTGGTAGTTATAATGACAAACCTGATTTTTACAGTTTGTTTATTTACAGTTTATAATCTAGCTCTATATTCTAAATCTACAGTTTACCCACTAGTCTGCATTGTATGTTTACGTGATGCTGAAGAGTCTACAAAACAGTTTACAATTATCTCATTTAGTATTTTCAGCTACACTGTGAGATAGGCAGGGATCGCCCTCACAGTTGAGGAAACCAAAGTTTGGATTGATGAAGTGAGTTACCCAAATTTATAAAGCTATTAAATAACAGAGCCAGGGCTAAAACTTGGAACTCCCAGTTTTGTGGGGGGTTTTTGTTTTGTTTTTTTTTGGTTTGGTGTTCTTTCTGCCAAACTGCTTTGTCCTAAGCCTGTATTTATTTTTTCTTTCAGTTTTGACAATCTGTTTTCTTATTAAAATAAGACACATACACATGAAAATGTACAAATCATGAACTCACTGCTCAGTGAATTCTCACAAACAGAATGTGCCTGTAAAACTACCACCCTTGTGAACAGACAGAGCATTCCCAGCATGCCAGGAGCCCAGGTCTGTCCCGGCCTCGATCTTCAAAGCTAACTCCTCTCCTGACTTTCGACTCTGTGGGTTGTTCAGATTTTGCCTGTTCTTTTTCTTTCTGTAAATTGAATTAGACGCTTCGTATTGTGCCATGTCTGGTTTCTTTTGAACAGAATTGTGACTCTAAGATTTATTGCTGTTTGTTTCATGTGGTGCTGATTTGCTCATTTCACCGATTGCAGTATTGTGTTGTATAAATATTCGACCATCGGTTTATCGGCTTCGCTGCTCGTGGACGTGTGAATCATTTCTAGTTTTTGTTCGCTATAAATAATGCTGGAGTGAACACTCTCACATCTGTCTTTTAGCGTCCCATTATACGAATTTTTGTTGGATATATTGAGCTGTGGGATTTCTAGGTTATATTTTTATTTTTTAAAAGATTTATTTATTTATTTATTTTAAAGAGAGAGTGTGAAAGAGAGTGGGACAGCGTGTGAATGGGGAGAGGGGGAGAGAGAGAGAATTTCAAGCCGACTCCCTGCTGAGTGAGGAGACCTGCCTAGGACTTGATATCATGACCCATGAAATCATGATGGCTTGAGCCCGAACTTAGAGTTGGACGCTTGACCAACCGAGCCGCCCAGGCGCCCGCACTGTTCACTTTTAATAAACACTGCCAAAGAGTTTTCCAAAGTAGTTAAACCAATAATCATACCCCTCCTGGTGGTGTCACTGGAACCACATTTCACCAACACTCCACATTTTTCAAGTCTTTCTGATTTTAACTGTTCTTGTGGGTATGTTCAGGTGGATCGTGACAGCTCTTACTTGCATTTCCCTGAAGAATAATGAAGTTAAGAATTTTTTAAATGATTCTTAGCTACCTATTTCTCCTCTTTTGTGAACTTCTTGTTCATACCCTCTTTTTTTCCGTTAGTCAATCTTTCCTTTTGACTGAGGGATTCTTTATATATCCTAGATATAAGTCCCTTATCAATTATGTATATTGCAACTGTCTTCTTGCACTTGACACCTTGCTTCCCTTTTTACTCTGTTCATGGTTTCTTTGGATAAGTAGAAGTTTCTCATTTTAAAATAGTCAGTTTACCATTCCTTGCCTTTCTGGTGAGTGCTTTATGTGTCCTGTTTAAGAAATCTCTTGTCTACCCCAAGGTCAGACAGCTATTCTCTTATATTATCTTCTGGAAATTTTATTGTTTTGCCTTTCACATTTAGATCTACAGTCCACCTAGAATTGATTTCTGTTCATGATTCACATTAAGGGTCAGGATTTATTTATTTATTTTCATACGACTGTATCCAGTTGACCCAACATCATTTATTGAAGAGACCGTGTTTGCCCCACTATTCTACAGTGTACTGTCGGTGTAAATCACACATTTCTATCACTATGAGCCTATTTCTAAATTCTGTTCTTTCCTGTTGGTTTAGCCTTTCACACTGTTTACTTTTTACAGATTTATAGAAAATCCAAATATCTGCTAGTGTATAGTCCTCTAAATTTTGGGTGGCTCAGTCTGTTGTCTGACTCTTGATTTTGGCTCAGGTCATGATCTCAGGGTTGGGAGATCAAGTCCTGAATCGACCTTGGCTCTGGGCATGGGCCCTGCTTAAGATTCTCTCTCTCTCTTTCCCTCTATACCCCTTCCCTCCCGCCCGCCCTCCCTCTCAAAACAACAACAACAACAAAAAAAAAAAAAAAAAAAAAAAAACAAGAAAAACACATTCTTGGACCTTCTTGGCCGGTTGTGTTTTATTTTGTAATCAACTGGTAATGTTCCATTTTGACTTAGATGTTTTCCAGTCCAAAGTTATGTCTTTGAGAACTTTATAAATTCGTCACCCACAATCAGAAATGATAGGAATGAAACTTTAACTCACGCATGTTTGTAAGGAGATAATAGGGAAGATCCCATGCCAAATATCTGTTCTCATTGTTGAAGACCATAGTTCATTCAGAGACCAGAGACCAGAGACTGTATTACTATAGTTATTATTTTGAAATTATTTCAAAGTATATATAGTATTTTCAAATATATATGCCAGTTCTCCATATTTTGATTCCAGGAGAACTGTCCTTGTTCACGTCCAGGTGCTTCTGCCTCTGAGGCTTTGCACTGGCTGTACCTTAGGCTGAGAATGTTTTACCCCCATTACTGGCATGCCTAACTCCCTCACCTTTTTTCAAATCTTGCTTAAACACCACTTTCTCAATGAAACCTGATTGTAGTTAAACTTATAATGTCTAACCCCCTTCATAACTTCTAACCCCCTTGTGTGTATGTGTGTATGCGAGTGTATGTGTGTGTGTGTCTGATGACAGGAACACTTGCCACTTTTTGACATACCATCTAATGTATTTCTGATTAAGGGTCATTTATATTGTCTGTCCATCCACATCAGCAGAGGTATTGGCTTTAGTGACTAATATATCCCCAGGGAAGAATAATAGTACCTTGCACATATTAGATGCTCAGTAAGTATTTGTAGAATGAATGGAATGAATGAACGGTTTTTCTCTTAAGCCTAATCCATCTCTACCTGTGATACAGACATCGAGGACAGTCTCATCGTGAAAGGGTATGGTAGCCCTAGAAAATTAGTTGGTGTGTATGAGAATCCGAGGAGCTTCCTGGAAAGATCCCATCCTAATCTTACACATGGCATTTTAATCCAACAATTTATTGCTTCAGTGTTTGTAGGGGAAGGATGATTCTGACCACACTGGTTATTTCTTTCCCTGGGAATCCATGTCTGCATCCTAGAGGGAGGGAAGATGCAAGTTAGAAAGAAAAAGGATCATTCCCCGCCCCCCCCCCCCCGAAATTCTGTAAGACACAGACTGCAGGATCGGTTTTTTTCCCCCTACAGAAATTCTGTAAGACACAGACTGCAGGGCTCCAACCCGAGTGTTATGTTGTTGTTGGCGTTGGCCTGGGGCAAGATCATTTGTATTTCTAACAAGTTTCTAGATTGTGCAGGTGCGGCTGGTCCAGGCCCCACACTTTAAGAACCAGTGTTATAAGGTATCAGAAAGCAGGTGCAGTGGACTTTAGCTCCCTTTTGAATGTGACCCTAGGACAGAAAGAAGCATTTTGACATTCCTTAGTCTGGCAGTTTGCCACAGAAAAGCTTTCCAAACTTTGCCACTTTGAAGCATTCTAACAGGTGTGAAGTATCCACTGAAATGAACGAGGGCCAATGCCCTGCAGCACTAAGCAAAAGCCAGAGAAGGAGTGGATGAGAGTGGATGCCACTTGATGGGAATGTTTCCTTTTTCCTTCACTCAATCTCCTTTTTCTTCTTTATGCTTTTCCTCCCTCCCTCCCTCCTTCTCTTCCTTCCTTCTTTCCTTCCTTTTAATGAGAACATGTAAGTCATCCCCCCAAAGGACTATGGGAAATAACCAAGTGGGCCTTCTTTGTGGGAATCTAGAGGTTCTGAATTGGCAGGAGCAGGAGTCAAGAGTTACATGGGTTACACATTTTTCCAGACCTTTTAGTCCTGATAAACTTGTTAGAAACAAAATTTTCGGCGTCCTGGACCTGCATCCTTGTAGCACAAGGAGGTCGGGTGGGTTGGGAGCGGGAGGCCTAGAGGGAATTTCCAGTGTCATTGCAGAGTCCCTGTTTTATTTAATTGTCTTCCAACCACCAGCCAAAGGGAGCCTACAAGCTGAGATGGTTGTGCATTCTAATAAATAATCCCAAAGAGCTCTTCAGGTTCCATCTAGGCTTAATTACCACATATAAATACGCAGACAGTCCATTTTTGATGTTAATCCCCGTGCTGGTGCAGGACGGGGAGGCTAGCAATGAAAGGAAGTATGAGTAAGGGCCTCTTAGCAGCCCCTTCAAAGTTAGACTTAGTCTCCTGCTGGCTACTTGTGATTCACAGTTACCTCGGGACGAAATACCTTCCTCTTGGTGGCAGGTTCTGTCTCAGTGCTCTGTGGAGTTCCTGGCTAGTTTCATGCCATTTACTTTGCCTTCTCTCAGCCTTCTTACTGAATTTCAACGAAGCCTGGGCTCTGGGTTAAATGCCATGTTAGGGATGCAACTTTTCTTACACGTTCAGTTCCTTGCCCTCCTCCAAACCTACTTGAGGCAGATGCAGTTTCATGTTGTGAAGGGAGCCTACCTACCAAGGGCTCGGGGACAGTACCTAGACTTCCTTTTTGTTCATTAGTTCAACATTAATGAGCTACCTCCTTTGTACCAGGTACTCTGCAAGTCCCTGGGATGTGGACGTCAGTGCTTTTTCCCTGCTCTTTGGGAGCCCAGTAGAGGGACAACATTGGACACATTGACAGATAATGGCAGAGACATGAACAAGTATTAAGAGATTCTAGAAGAAGACTAAACAACTCAGCAGGAACAGGCAGGTGCAGTCTCCTTAGTGGGGGTGGGAACTTGACCTGCATCCTTACTATTTTATAGGAGTTGGTTAGGGAAATGGAGAGAGAGAGAGGGAGGAGCATGAGGAGTAGATGTTATAAAAGGTTCTAAGTAAAAACAGAAACATTATGAGTCACAGTATCTTTGGAGAAGTATAATTATTAAGACAGGGATGGAGGAGAAAGGGTCATGGTGAGCTAACAGTCATCCTGTTAACAGTCATTCAGTTTTCATGTATAAGTAGAGTATGTGGATTTTCAAACTAGATTGTCTAGGCTCAAATCTTGATTCTTCCACAATTAAATGTGTGACCGTAGGCAAGTCACTTAAGCTCTCTGTGCAAAGTGCTTAACTTCTTCGTGTCTTAGTCATCACATGTGTAATAAGGAGAATGCTACTCTCTCACAGAGTTATTGTGAAAACAAGTCAGTATATGGAAAGTGCTTAGGACAGTAAGAGCTAAACAAATACTAGCCATTATTATATTTATTGTTATTAAATATTTAGTATGTTATGTTTGATATCATCATCGTCTCCGTCATTTCTCCCAACAATCCTATGAGCTGTCAGTGTCCTTGCTGGGATTTTTTTTTCCCCCCCAAACCTGTCCAGCGTCAAGAGGTTAGCTTCTAATTGTAATACTACACGCCGTTCCACCAGCAGCCGCTGGTATGCTGCAAGTGTCTAGCCAAAAGTCAGCAAGGGAGTGTGAGAAATGAAACCCAATCAATACTGAAGGTTATTTCCTGAAGGTAAACAACAGCGTGGGGTATGGAAGGCAGGTGCCTTCCACAATCTCCCCATTTCAATTGTAGGCAAGTTAATGTAGGAATCCATGAAGTCCTAACCCACTGCAGTGACAGCTCTCCTTCTCTGTTGCCTGGCCAGATCCACATGATGCTTGTGTGGCCCTCAGACAATCTCTGATGTTAAATATTGCTGAGAAAGCAGATGAAGCAGTAAACATATTTTGTGATATTTTTTTTCCCCTTGAGAAATGAGCATCTCCTTATCCTATTCATCATAAAGATAAAATAGTGAAATCAGTTTTGAACAGGTTCACCTTTTCAATCCATGTCTTCTGGCCTAAAATACTCCAAGTGTAGTAAATTAACTGATTCTCTGTGTCATACTCTGAAGGAGACTGGGGAGAGAGAACCCCTGGTGCAGACAGTGACTTTTGCCTTAGGGGGAGCTATTTGGGGAAAAGAGGGAACATTCTGTTGTGTTCTCTCTTGTGTTCCACTGTATTATCCGATAAATCTTTAAACACGTCCATGAACCAGGTTTCTAAGAGGCGGAAACTGGTCAAGATCTCCATAGAATTGGAAATCTCTAGGAGGTTGTGGCTAGCCACAAGATAACCCTTGCATCCATAAAGACTGGATGGGAGTTCACATCACATCTGAAGGAGCCATCATCAGGTGGCTTGCAGGGCAGAAGCAAGGATACAGGGTTTGCAGGAGAGGGAGCAATTGTCGGAGGCTTACATGGATTTCTATTAAGAACACAGGAACGTGCTTTCCTCTTTTTGGGGGGACAGTCTTGTTTTTTGTTATCTGCTCTTGGTGAGTTTGATCTCTTATTCCCGCTCAGACTTCCAGTGAGCACATTCCTCCTGCAGGAGACGGCATTTGAATAAGGAGTGAAAAAGAGTTTGAGAAAGAAGAATTGAAAGTTTTCCCCCCTGGGGACAAACATCTGTGAAAGGGAGCATAGCCCTGAAATCAGCCCCAAAATGCGGGCTTCGTTTTGCCTTGGTCCGAGAAGGTGGAGTGGAGAGTACAAGGAGCTACTGTTTGTGGAGTGTCTGTGTGGACTACTTGGTGATCAGAGCAGAACCATCGTTTTCTCCTCTCCTGCTCTCTTTCCTCTGCCCATCCTAGTGTGCAGGACTGGACCTTGTCATTCTGGGCAGCTCTTAGAGTGTGTCCCAGAATAACAAGGCTCGCTTCCATATGGTTCAGTTAACCTATGCATTTTTTGGGGGGGAGGAGTGTGAAAAATCATGGTTGGTCTGTCTCTGGTGGGAGTATCTGATTTGAAAGCTCTGATGTGAGAAAAGCTGAAACGTTATCCGCAAGATGCATTCCAAACAGCAGGAAAACAAAGATGCAAGACGGCTCTGCCGATAGAAGCTGCTGTGGCCCACTGGGGCCCCCAGAGCTTTGAGCTCGGCCTTAGAGAAGGGAAGGGAGGTCTGACTTACTCCGGGATGTGAGCCCTCCCTAAATGACTGCAGCCCTGAGGTTAACTGAGTTATTCCATCTGTTCCTACTAAACTCTCCAGGCTGGGCTGCTTTTCCAAGCTTTGTGCTTGGTGGTAAGGCAAGAGCCGGATTGGAACTGACGCCACAATACTTGACATCCCAGAGCTGTGGATAAACACATCTGCCGGAAAGATGAGCCGAGTGATGAATGTTCACCAACGCAGCATGTGTAACTGAATGGCATTTTCTTTTAAACTGCCATTCAAAGAAAACTGGGGGAGGGGGCGGGGGAACGGTCTGCCTTGCGAGCAGGTAACTAGGCCTCAGATCAGTGGAGCATGACCAAGTAAGACTGGAGTTTTCTTTTATATTCTGTCCTGCAGAGACGCTGTTTGAAATGTTTCTGGCTTGGTGGATTTTCAAACTTCCTTAGCTGGGAACCCATTTTATAAACGAAACTTTTTGTGAGATCTCCCTTGTGCCGTCCCATCAAAAAATTGAAATAGTATTTCATTGAACTAATTTAGAAGTTCAGATTTACATGTGCTTATAAAATCTGCCACTTCAAACATCAAGGTTATTTTGATGAGCAAAAATTTGAAAACAGATGTTATGTACGGTTATTACTGCTTTTGGAAATATACTCGATGCTGTGGTTGTTGATACTAGTGCAGTTTTCCAGAAGTGAGAATACACTAGCCAACGCAGTTAAGTAGTTAACA
This sequence comes from Martes martes, assembly GCF_963455335.1. NCBI lineage: Eukaryota > Metazoa > Chordata > Mammalia > Carnivora > Mustelidae > Martes > Martes martes. Next base: position 22,028,736 of record NC_137902.1, read on the forward strand.
CGTTGTATGAATTTTTCAACAGTGCAAACTCAATCTCGAAATGTGAGTTTTCCTCCTGTCTTCTTCCTAGTTGAATCCACTGAATGTCTTGAACACTGCTGTCATTTAATAGTTATTTACATCTCCAATAAATAAAAGCCAACTTAAAGGAAGTAAAAAAAAACAATGGGTTCCTCAGTGAGCTTAAAAGTTTTTCGTTTTTTGCAAAATACCATTGTGTGTATTATGAGGTGCTGATATGTCCAATCATTTTTTACCTGTGCGTATTTTGGCGACTTTCTTAGTGACTCAACACTTTAAAACAGGAAATTTTATTTTGCTTTGCATGCTGACCACAAACTTTACATTTCCATTTCCCTCTAACCCCTTCGTCCATAGTTTGTAAGCTCAAAAATGTTATGCCCTGCATTGCCAAACTTAGCGTGTTCTACTTACTAAAAACTTCAAAAGATTCACAAGAACCTTATTGTACCCATGTTCTATGTTCGAGAGAAACAAAAAATTAGTGATTTCTTGTCTCACTTGAAATATTCATACTTGTACCTTGCCTCCATCAGAAGAGCTGAAGAACTCCAGTGAAAAATGAAAGTTGGAACTCACTGCCTAAATGTATGTGATTTAGTGACCAGTATACAGTACATTATCCAACAGAGTTTTGCTAGAAGACGACATTTTAGAAAGTGATGTTAGCCCATGCAAGATACAGAGGCTACATGAACATACTAGGGGAATAGCTTTTGCAAGGGCCATGATGTTCTACAGATTTTCCTATTTTTTCTCAGTATCTCTACAGATGTAGTTACATTTCTGCCATACTGGATTGCATGTTTAAAAATCTGATCCAAGGGCGCCTGGGTGCTCATTTAATGGCTAAATGTCTGACTCTTGATTTCAGATCAGGTCATGATCTCAGGTTCATGAGATCGAGCCCCATTGGGCTCCATGCTGGGTGTGGAGTCTGCTTAAGATTCTTTTTCTCCCTCTGCTCCCCTCCCCCACTCAAGCTTGCTCTCTCTCTAAAAAAAAAAAAAAAAATGAAAAACCAAAACTGATCCAGACCCTCAAGTTTCTTTTGTATAAATAGAATAATCAAATAACAAATCTTCCCAGATATCTACTTGCCTGTTCACAACTTACCTAAATATGCGAGATGGAAACAGGTGTACCATAACCAGTTTCATTTACAGTTGGATTCTCATGATCCCATATAACCTGACCTCAGGCAGATTCATCCCATATGTGGAATTCACTTTCTCAGCTCTCTCTCCATACTCTGTTGTCAAATAATGTCTGGATTGTGTTTTTAAACATGATCTGTTTCCTTAGACTGCAAACTGCAGTGTCATGGTCAGGGATTAATACACTTGTTGTCTGTTGTGGACACACCACCTTTCCATGTGATGAAGCAATTTATATTGGACAGTGCCACAACTGTGTTTTCATCAACATGTCTTATTTTTTTTACATTCATCTCTTTATAGCATATATGTGGTTAATGGGGCCTGAGAGATTCGAGGATGTACTTTTGTATTTTGTGTAAAAATGACCTTGTGACTTGGCTGAAACACTGAAACACAAAATTGCACTGCATAAATTACATTGAGGGTTGGGAATTCTATCACCTTAAAAAGTGAAACCAATGACAAATGCTTATTGTACTATCTTTTTATGAGTGACTTTATGAAATATTGGGGACACTGCTATTTTATGTACTATTGAAGTTGTCATTGGGGCTCATTGAAGAATCATATGATGTTAGTATAAATTGCTGTCACATTCTGAAACTGATCAATGTCATTGCAGTCTATTCTAATTAAAAAAAATTATCCACAAATGTAATGATATATTTCTAATATAATTATTTAACCTGCAGTAACTAAATAAAATGCTCTTGAGATTTATACAACATACAAAAATTTTATAGTTGTTATCATAAGACGACCTAAAACTTAAATAAGCTCTGAAATCCTATAGGAATATGTTATGTTGTACAGCTGACCCTTGTGTAGCAGGGGTTCGAACTGCACGGGTTCACTTATATTTGGAATTTTTGCCATACAGTACTGTACGTGTATTTTCTGTTTCTTATGATTTTCTTAATGACATTTTTTCTCTAGTTTACTTTATTGTAAGAATACACTTTTTAAAGGGAGCCTGGGTGGCTCATTTGGTTAAGTGTCTGCCTTTAGCTCAGGCCGTGATCCCAGTGAGATCGAGCCCCACATCAGGGTCTCTGCTCGGCAGAGGGTCTGCTTCTCCCTTTCTCTCTCCCTCTGCCTCTCTCCCTGCTTATGCATGTGCATGTGTGTTCTCTGTCTCTCTCTAATAAATAAATAAATAAACAAACATTTTTTAAAAATAATACAGTATTTAATACATATAACATATGAAATATGTGTTAATCAACTGTTTTTGTTATTGGTAAGGCTTCCGTCATTAGTTGGCTGTTGGTGGTTTAGTTTTGGGGAGTCATTAGTTAAACATGGATTTTTTGACTGCTTGGGGATCAGCGCCCCTAACCCTATGCTGTTTCAGAGTCAACTGTATATTCACTTGTGATTGCATACGTATCAGACAGTCATGACAAGGGCCTGAGCCTTGAATGGTACTCAGCACAGAGAATAGTTCATTCGCTTTAGTATACTCCTGTGTAATGGACCAGCACAGGTCTGATATTTTAAATCTTTTTTAAAGAGTCATGTAGAATATTCCACTTAGCCATTTCTGAGTGACTAACTACTCCAGAACATTATGGCCTAAAACCCCAACATACGTGTTTTGGTTATGGATCTGTGATTTGGGCATGGCCTAGCAGTGGCATTGCCGTGCACTACCAAGTGGCCAGGCCATAGTAGGCCTGGAGAATCACTCCTCAGGATGGCTCACATGCATGCCATGACACGACAGTGATGGCTGTTGTCTGGGAGCCCAGCCAGGGGCCGACCTTCATTGGGACCTCTCTGTGGGGTTTCTTGGGCTTCCTCTTAGCATGCAGGCTGAGTTTCCAGAGAGTGTTTCAGGAGACAGGAAATGGAAGCTGACAGTTTGTTAAGGCCCACTCTGGAAGATGGCACAGTGTCCCTTCTGCTACATTCTGTTCTCTTCAAAGCTGTCAGAGGCCTACCCAGATTCTCAGGGATGAGCCAAGCATTCTCCTCCTTCTTGGGAGCAGTGTCAAGGACTTTGTGACCATCTCTAATCACCATACAGAGTTACCACCTTGAGAGTCAATGAATCTTTACAAGAAATTCCAAACAATTACATAGGGATTGCAGGAGATGTTTTAGACTGAGGGTATCACAGGTAAATGGCCTAACCTGGAAGAAAAACGAACAACTTTGATTTCCTATGGAATGTTGGTATTTGGTAAAGAACACATTTGAGTATGCACATTTGGTTTTTAATTATAATCAGTAAGAATACTGAAAAGGTAGTTCTAAAAAGAATGAGGCTAATAGAAGGATCTAGGATTCTGTGAAACATAATTTGAAACATTTTCTTGTACTCTTCTTTCAAAGTTGATTTCTTTCTCTTTCTGCAAAGATATTCTTCTGAGCTCTGTTTGTTACCCTCCTGGTCTTCCTCGGTTTCTCTATTGTTTGTGTAGTGCTATTGATTCTTTTGTTGCTCTGATTTAATATATTTTAATTCATTTATTCATTCATTTAACAAATGCCTATTGAATATTAAGTGTTAAGGACAGGGTGAGCTGGGATACAGAGACAAAAGGACATAAGGTAGACTTTGCTGTCTCTTTCCTACCCACTGGTCTATCACCAGGACCTAGAACAGGGTCTATGGGATAAGTTGTCAGTTAGTATGAGTATTGAGTGCATGACTGAAAGTTCACGGAGTTCAGCGAACTGAAAACCTAATAGCAGATACAGAAATTAAGTAATTAAGAGTCTCTGTGATATGTATTCTAACATTGCAGTGTGTTAGGGACTTACGAAGGGGGCCCCAGATCCAGCCTGAGATTACACACCCCAGCCAAAAACAAATTACCACAAAATCAAGAATGGACAACTGGTAGAATTTTCAATCACAACAGTATGTAAGCTGGAATATTTATTGATTCTGACTAATTCAAGTCTTCACTCAGGCAATTGTCATTAGGTATTAACGGAGAGATAGAAAGGGAATCTGTAGCTTCCTTTAGGTTCAGTGTCAGAAGATACCTCAGGATCATATCCCTATTTTGCCATTTTCTTTATTGTATGATCTCACTTGATTAACATATTTTCTCTGATTACCACAGCAAGCTATTTTTATTGAAGGAAATACGTAAGGGACAGAAAAGTACAAAAAGGAAAAAAAATAACAAAAAATTACCAAGCATTCCAGCAAGAAATAACCATGTCAGTATACATTATATGTAGTCATATATATGTAGGTATATACATGCAGTCATAGAGAAAAAAAGAGAAAGTACAATTTGGGGATCATAATACTTAAGCAGTTTTTAAATGTCTATATATTTCAGTTAAAATTCTCTACCCAACCTTTCAAAATACCTTTCAAAAATCATAATTTCTGCCATAAATTATTATTATATGAAATTTCTATAATGTAATCATCCTCTATTTTCAAAGGTAGTGTGGTGTTCACCTTTTTTTTTTTACTGTTGTAAATGATGCTGTGGCAAAATTTTATATGCCTGTCTTTGACCAAGTTTCAGTTATTTGCTTAGAATTGTTCGCTGAATCTGTGATTTTTTTTAGTGACATCCATGAACATTATAGAATTTTTTTTGTATGTGTAGACACAGTCTACATTCCACATGTGTGGAAGTATCACTCTCTCTCTCTCTTTCTTTCTGTCTGTCTCTCTCTCTCACACACACACACACACACACACTCACACCAGCATACTTTTGGGGGTTTATTGATTCCCTCTCTTACAAATGCCTCGACTACAATGGGGGAGATGTATTCCACGTTTTTACCTGCCCTGCCTGTAACCTGAAGTAGGGACCTGTAGAGGAGGAATCTAAGGGGAACTTCCCAGAAAAGCAGACACTTGAACTGAATTATGAAGTCTAATTAAGAATTAACCAAAGAGGGGCACCTGGGTGGCTCAGCGGGTTAAGCCTCTGCCTTTGGCTCAGGTCATGATCCCAGAGTCCTGGGATCGAGCCCCACATCGGGCTCTTTGCTCAGCAGGGAGCCTGCTTCCCCCCCCCCCCGCCTGCCTCTCTGCCTACTTGTGATCTCTGTCAAATAAATAAATAAAATCTTAAAAAAAAAAAAAGAATTAACCAAAGAAGGAAACTGGAGAATGATTGTTGTGGCCTGTTTAAAAATCCACACTTATATATGGGAATTTATAACACACAGGAACAGTAGGATTCTTAGCTTTAAAAAGGAATATGGCCTGGGTTTTTAAAAAATTTTTATTTATCTTGGGGGGAGGTTTTGGGACTCTCTTCATTAACTTTTACTTTTTCAATTAGCAATAATCACGCCTTGAATAAACCTCATTGGCTGTGATATCGTCACTGCTCAAAGCTTGCAGTGTCCTATAAAATACGATGGTATTGAAAGTATCACCAGGTAAATCATTTAGTGACACTTTTTTTTTTTAACTAGGTAAAGACATTAAGGTTTATTTATACAGTAAAACACACTATGGAGATTAAGGTGAAATGTTTGTGTATGCATTTATAATGGAAACTTCCTGGTAAATTATACATTTAAAATAGATTAAGGAATAGAAGATATAAATGAATCATATTCCTTCTTTTTTTGACAAATATAAGTGTATATATTAAAGTCTACAGTGTGATGATTTGATATACATAAATATGGTGGAATGATTGCCAAGATCAAAATAATTAACATATCCGTCACCTCATACAGTTAATTCTTTGTGTGTATGTGGTGAGAATTCTTGAGATCTACTCTTAGCATCTTTCCAGTTACACAATATGGAAGTACTAGCTGCAGTACATGGGTTGCCTTTTAGTTGTGAGTTTCTGTAGTTGTATTTCCCTCCCTACCTTCCTACCTCTTCATTCTACCTCAGCCCTCCTTCCTCTCCCTTACCTTCCTCCTTCTCACATCTTCAGGGCCATATTAATTACATAATGAGAGGCACAGTGGTCCTGAGCCGCAGGTGGGACCTTCTCTGTGATGTGGCCTCCATCCTTCACAGCCTCCCTCGCAGCCGGCCATCCTCCTCACTGGCCAGAAGCTCCATCCGGCCTTATGCAGATACTGCGGATCATGTCTTTGACCCTGAGGAGTGCCGTGCAGTGTGATGGCACATTTTGGTTAGCTAGCATTTAATACATGGAAAAGACACCAAGAGAGCATTGGACCTAATATTCCCCCTTAGATATTTATTTAAATGATTAATAGTAGATTAAGGAAACAGATTTATTAGTAGGTAGGTAATCAAAAAATATTTATGTCTCTACTTTAGCTTTACATAGCAATGTGTTCTTATACTGTTACTCCATTGAAAGAATGTGAAGGTTACATATTTTATTTATGCACTAGGTACCTTTTGTAGAACAACTTCTCGTAGTAACGGGTGGGCTGAGCAATACAACCCTACGCTGATTTCCTTCAGAGTGCCAGCCCCCTAACGGAGTCTCCGTGACAGCCGCCACATGGAAGGATGCATGTCAGCAAACAGTGGGACAGGACAGAAGCCATGTGGAACCCTTCTTTACACTTTTGTTTAAAAATTACCCGTGTTATTTCTTCTAGGATTTAAAGTCCGCTGTATCAAGTTATGAAGAGAATATAGTGGAACCTACTTGTTGAGCTCCTGATAGGTACAGATGAGTTTCTTGGTACAGAATGTAGCCCGGATTTGCTAGACATAATTGTCTTAGTTCTGTGTAGGACCTCCCGCATACATACAATTCAAGTGATCTTGACTTTCCAGTGTAACAGGGAAGTTATACTGGTTTTTTTTTTAAATTCCCCCAGGTTTTTGTAGCTATAGAAATGAGGACTCATTAGCTACAGTATCTGCTTCAGCCTGTGTTCTGTGGGCTGGAAGGATTTGCAGCCAGGGAGGAAGGCAGAACATACAGTAGCCCCAAAGAGTGACTGTTTCTCAAGGCTTCCTAAATTAGTCTCAGGTAGGAGCTTCCCAGGGCCCGGGTCTGACAGAGTAATTAAAGGAAATTGGGAAGGTTCACTTGCTCCATAATTATTTTTTAGTTCCAATATAGTCTGACTTTACTAATTCAGAATTATCGAGGGAGATATTAGTTTGGCTTAATGAGAAGCATGAAAAATGTAACATTTTAAATTGAAACACGGCTTTATTACCTGAGGCTATATTCAAAACCACAAACTAGTAGCCTAACACCTTTTGTGGTGATGCTCCTGGGCCTGCTTTAATGATGAGATAAAGATGATTTTTAATTTGCTCAGGGCCATTCTTTTTCCTGATATGGTATACAAATCCAGTAGTCTTTGCTGGGTTCATTTGCTGTGTAACTCCTTTTTAAAAATTTCTGTGTTCTTGGAATTTTTTCCTTCAAAATCATAAAAGTGACACATTACCACTCTATGAAGTCAAAGGAAAACAAATTATATGAAGAACAAGGTTGATAAAGACCTTCTCTTTCAAGTCAAGTCTCAAGTATAACCACTAATAACAGTTGGACATGAAATCTTTTCGATCTAAATTTAACTGTCTCAGCCAGGCCATACAGTCATTAAGCTGACCTGAAGCCAGCCCCAGCTTATAAGCAGCTGAATTCTGTCTCGAACCTATTACCCCAACCCCAGCTTGACCCTCCATGGCTTTGCCTTTATGTAGATTACTGAAGTGACTTCCAGTGGTCTGAAATGTGCTCTGTGTTGTACTTCCCTCTCCCAGGAGCCTCCACCACACTCCCCATTTCCTAACAAAACAACAAAATTCCTCTTAGACACCTCCACATTTGGCCCCGGTCTACACAACCTCAGTTTGCTTGCACTTTTCCCCCTCACACATCTGAAATCCCAGACAAACGAGACTTGTGAAATCTCTTATCTACACCTTACTCCTTTCTGAATCTCTGCTTCTATCCATGATCAGCCTTAGCCCAGGTTTCAATCCAACATTAATTTTAAGGAACTGCTATGTTCAAGACAATGAGCCAGTCACTCCCGAATGACTTACCTTTAGAGAGAGAAGACATTTTTACTACCTTTAAAGGTAATGTGAAGGATGTTGAGATTATTACGTAAGAAACTCTAATCAAATAACCTTTCCCCCACTTCCCACTATTTTTGTCCATAGAAACAACATCCTCTTTTCTTATTCACTGACATCTTCCTTTCCTATCTTCCCCCAAAGTGGCATTGATGCTTCTCCTGGATTCCTGTTCCCACTGGGCTTTTTATTCTGCCTCTTAAATTCAATCCCAAAGTTATGATTTTTCAACATTATGTGTGCAAGTGCTACACATTCAGAAGAAACTATACTTGGAATTTGGAATTTGGCTCTTTCCCACGGCCAGCAATGCATGGTAGGGTCCTTGTTGGTGATGCTGGGTGAGGCAGCCACAGCTCTGTCAGCCATGTGATCACCACGGTGAACAACCCAGACACCTACCACCATTCTCTGTCCGTACAGCCATCTGTCCCTCACTCGCGGTACAGTATTCAGTAAGTTAAATGAGGTATTCAACACTTACTGTAAAACAGGTTTGTGTTGGGTGATTCTGCCCAACTGAGGCTGTCAGTATTTTGAGCACATTTAAGGTAAGCAAGACTAAGCTATGATGTTTGGTAAGTTAGGTCTATTAAATGCATTATTGACTTAGGATATTTTCAATTTACAATGGATTTACTGGGACATAATCCCATCATAAGTTGAAGAAGATCTGTATAATTACTTATGTCATATCTTATGCCCCCCCCACCCAAGTTGTAAACCCCTTGAGGACAGGGACTGTGTCATTCATTCCATGGGTTCCCTGAAGCAAACAAAGTACTGAGAATACTATTTTAAAATATAAGTATCGTTTATTAATTTGTACCTATTTCAATAATAACTGTATAATCTAATTTAAACACTCATGTTGGGTAAGGTAGACATTAGCTTTAGGCTTACTGAAATTCAGATTTTCAAAGATTGATTGATTGATTTAGAGAGAGGGAGAGTGGCAGAGGGAGAGGGAGAGAGAGCCTTAAGCAGAATCCAGACGCAGGGTGGAGCCCAATATGGGGCTCGAACTCAAAACCCTTGTATCCCAACCTGAGCCAAAACCAAGCAAGAGTCAGGCCCTTAGCCAACTGGGCCACCCAGGTGCCCCACTGAGATTCAAGTTTTGAGGTAAAATTGACTCCTCCAGTTAATGATCTCCCTGAGGGTATTGTAAGTTCAAGGAGAAAGGTAGATGTTCCCAGGACCACTTTGGCATCCACTTCCTGGGTGTGCACCACCCAAAGTAAAATAAAATCTTTCTCTGGCTTCTATAGTAACAACAGAAAACAGCAATTTCAAATCCTCGTGAGTTTTGTGGACTTATCTGAAGATTTGGCAGGGAGAGAAGGGAAAGGAAGGACCCAGGAGCAGAAGTTTCCCACCATGACTTGGGTTTGATTTCTTTCTTCCTTCTCCACGCTTCTCTCCTCCTCACCTACCCCTTTCTAGTTTGCTCCCTGTAACTCCAAATGTCCCCACCAGCCATCGTGTGCTGAGATCGTCTTTCAAAACAAAGAGAACAAAACAGAAAACAAAACAAAACAAAAAAACCCCAGGATCCAATTCCAAGAGGAATTCTGGTGTCAGCGGTTAAGATAATACAATTTTCCCCATTGTTACACTTGAGAAATCCCATTTTCATCATGCATTAGTAAAATTGAAGCTCAGCCCTTGGCTGCATTTGTAAGGCCTAAATTAAGGAGGTGTGTTCTGGAGGCCACTGCCGGATCTGGAAATAGGAATGGCTCAGAAGTCCCTGAAGCTAAGTTATTGTTCGAAAGAGCTGGGCTCCTGCTGGTGCAAATGGAAACAGTTTGTCTTCAAGTCAAGTCAAAGTGATTTCGCTTCTGACAAAGTGAAGAGATGGCAGAATAAATATGTACCCTGAACTCCAGAATCCCGTTTCTGCTGTGTAATTTAAGGCCAGGGACTAAGCACATTTTCTTAAATGAAACAAATGGTGCTATAAATGGTAATAGAAACGATGCATCTTCACATTTTGATGTGACTGTGATGAGCTCCTGTTAATGAAACAGGACACAGCAGATGCAAAATGATCAGAGTAGAAGACCAGAGATGGGCTCCCATATGAAATACAGATCCTTGTGCCTGGAGATCTGATGTTAGAGAGGGAAAACGACGTCTGTCTCTTTGTCTATGTGTGCATATATCAGTGCGTATGATGGGATGTGGGGGTGGGGGGGATTGTGTATCACTGTGTGGTTTTGGTGGTGATGGTGGTGTGCCTGTGTATGTTTGGCAGTACATGTGTATTCGATGGTGTGTTTGTGTGCCGGAATATGTGTGGGGAAGCCTGTGTGTGTATGATGGGGTATGCGTGTCTGTTTGATGGTGTGTGTAAGTGTATATTTAATGGTCTGAAGGAGCTGGGCATTATTCGTGTGTTTCTGTTAAACCTTCAGAGTATAAATCTAAAGTTGTCCTTTGACTCAGGCTTTTGGGAAGGCATTTGAGGACCTGCGTTTGTTTAACCAAATGAAGTTTTATTACTGGTTATTTCTTAAGATTTTACTTCGAGTCATTCCTTACCAACCTCAGATCCCAGGAATTATTTGCATTGAAGGTGTATAGTTAGTGACCAATGGGAGAACTGAGAAACAGTACAAGGAGCTACTTTTAATTACTTTTGTTTATTGTCTTTATAGTCTGATTCTACTCTGGAGACCATTAGCTTTACTAACCACAGAAATTAATTTTTGCCGAGTCTGAAACTTTAGGAACTCAATGTATCAGAGAGGTTATTTTTAAAAGCGATGAAACCACTCCTTGTTTAAAATGAGGTAATGGTATGTGTGTAGAGGGAGGGAATTTGGAAACATTTAGTGCTAATGAATAATTCAATTTGATTTACTAGAGAAATGAAAGGGGATGGCATTCTGCCCTTCTCTTAATGTAAAAAAGATAATGGCCGTTTCACTTTAACATTGTATCTGGAAGTATCTAATACAGCTTATTTTTATTCCAGGTCAAGTTATCAGCCTTTAAAAGTAGTTTAAGACTGGCTGTCATATTAAAGTGCACTTTTAAAAATAAAAGGAGTCTGAGATGAAATTGTGCTCGATCTCTCCTTTACCTCACCCCTACTCCGGTCTTGCAAAAACAAAATGTGTTTCTTAATTGAACATTAAAGACATGAAAGAAGCCAGAGGTTGGGAATCCTGACGATAAGAAAGGCCAGTGTGAACGAGCCTGGTCGTTCAGGTAACCAGGCCAGCCTGCAGTTAAGCTAACACTCCAGAGGCATGGATCTTCACAGCCTGAGCTGCTGCTTGTAACCATTACTTGGCACCAGAAAGTTCTAGGCTCCTTGGCTCAGGCATATTTGAATAGAAGACTGACAAGTCATGTGAAGGCCATGGCTGTGAACACGCGTGCATGCGTGTGTTAGAATGTGCTGGTGAAGTTGTGGGGCTTGACATGGTCACCACAGGGAGGTTTTGTGTATTGGGCTTCTGTTCTTACATTTGCAAGGCTGCTCATAGGTGGCATTCAGGGGAAGTCTTCTAAATTAAAAGCAGACAGTGTAAGTATCTGCTGAATCTCTGAGAAGCAACCAGAATAAATGGTCTCCAGTGCAGAATCCTTTCTCTCTCCTTGCCCCACCCACGCAGCTACGAACAAGTAAAGTGGCAGCTAAGAGGTAGTGAGAAAGGGCGCTGTTCAGTGTGGGGGAGACCCGTAGTTCACCAAGTGGAAGCACGTTTTCACATTTCTTCAAGTTTGTTTGTTTTTTTTAAATTGCAAAAATGGCCAAATCATATTCTTGAGCTTTTATGTAGACATTTAGGAAAAACCCTTAGTAGAGTAGCACACACTTCTCCAACTTTTGATGCCCTTTGGGAGGTTTTCTGAATCAGGGAAATCTCTCTGTTGGTTATCATTTCTTCTCTGAAACGCTCACTTTGCATGAGCGTGAAGTGCTTGGACATGAGATGAATGGGGATAGTTACATTACTGGGGGCTGGGGATTGCTTTGTGTCAGCCTATCTCTGATAGTGTAGTCTATCTATAGTCAAAGAGCAAAGCACGGGGTCAGAGTCAGAGAATTTGTGCCAGCAGGGAAGTTCTAAGAACATGGCAAAGCAGCAAGCATGGGAAAATGAATCAGAAATTCAGAAGCAGTGACAATCAGGACAGGACTGGGGAGCAGAGGTGAGGGTGTACACACAGTGAGAGCGCAGGATGAAGGCAGAACAAGGTGAAGGCTGTGTTCACCAACCATTTATAACCCACCTACTGTGTACCAGGCACTGTGTTGAGTATCAAGGTAAAGGTAATGCATAGTTCTTGCCCTCAGCATAGTTAAAAGTCCTGTGAACGGGAGAATCAGAAGATTAACTTATGTGGTACCAGCTTTTGTGGCCACAACACTGTATCCAACACCTTAAAGGCACCAGGCTATTCTGGTGCAGCTTTATAAAGAAAAAAGGATGTGGAAAGGATTTTATGCATTCCTCCTACTCTTTCCTTTTCCCTAGATGAAAAAAATCCAAGAAAAAAAATAGCAATGGAAATGGAGTCCCATATGCTTCTCTTGTGATTTTAAATTTATATGTATTTTTCATTTTTAGAAAATATCATAGATATTCCTTTATAACTGTCTTGTAGTCACTGGGCAAGTTTCTCTGAGTGTTAGAGAAATTGAGTTTAAGTTCTTTAAAAATTGGGCTCTATCATTTCCCCAGAGTATCAGCACTAATCAGATCATATAGGTGACACGCTCTGGTCAAATCATCCAGAATGATCACCACATTGCCTGGCTGCTGTTATATCTTTGGTATGCCTCATTTGCAAATGGGAAAATTGTAGCTCTGAAAACAATATGCTTCTGATTTCTTGATACAAAAAAAGGCAGGTAGTGGATGGGGAAATGCCTGAGAGAAGTTATGCATGTGAGTGTAATGTGGAATTCACACTGATTTTTGAGGATTCTGTGTTTCCAGTTTTAGTTCAGGTAGACCAGGGGTGTGTGTGTGTGTGTGTGTGTGTGTGAAAAATCTGTACCTCAGTGGAAAACTTTACATTGTCTGTAGCACACCTTTCTGGTAGTTATCTAATTCTGATTTTACGAAAGCCGTTTTATAGTTTTTAAAATTGTAGGTAAGTGCTAGCCATACAAAAATGATTTTTGTTGACAGACAAGACAATTCTGTCCTGACCTGGGGAGGTCCATTGACACCTCAGCCCTGCAAAAAGGGATTTGCTTGCATTTTGCACATTCATTTCAACATTCTTGTAATCTGTGCTTTTTTGAACTTCACTTTGATGGGTTATAACACCCAGCAGGTTCCTTCATGAGGAGAAAAAAAAATCTTTAAGCCATGTTCTTTTTCTGTCTATATGAGAATCATGATTTTGCCATTTTTGGAAAATGATTTTTGAGCACTGTTACCATTGTAGCTGCTGCTGTGACCAATATGGCTACAAGTACTACTACGTCTACCATGACTAATGTTTTTGGGACCGTGTCCACGCCCAACTTCCTATGTAGTCCTAACTTAAGAAGAAAAGAACGTAATACTCTGGAAAAGCAACCCTTCAGGTAACTTTTATTAACATATTTCATCTGGCAAAGCCAAGGCTACATTTCACATCTGCACAGCCTCCCCCTTCCGCACCCCCCCCCCACATCTTCCCAACTTAGAGGATCACCTAATGTTAACCTCATCTGTGGTGATCCTTGCCAGAGTGTGGCAGAAAACTTGTTGAATGGATCCCATTCATTTTCCTGACCCCATCCCAACCACCACCACCAATAGATGTGTAACTCCAGCATTCAGTACCAATTCAGATTCCCAATTCATTCCTAAAACTGCTCTCTAGTCTCTGTGATTTTGCTCTCACTGCTTAATCCCTAATACCTACCCATCCCACATGTATTTTATCCCTCCTCTCAGGTATTACCAATAGTCATTCTGTTGACAAGGTTTCCATTTGGGCTTTTATTTTATTTTATTTTTTTTATTCATTTGACAGAGAGAGACCGCAAGTAGGCAGAGCAACAGACAGAGAGAGAGGGGGACGCAGACTCCCCTCTGAGCAGAGAGCCCGATGTGGGGCTCGATCCCAGGACCCTGGGATCATGACCTGAGCTGAAGGCAGAGGCTTAACCCACTGAGCCACCGAGGTGCCCCTCCATTTGGTTTTTATGAAATGGAGTGCTCCGTTTACTTTGCTTCCTGTGTTCAAAGGATGGAGAGGAGGCAAAACACATTTCGGTACCTGCCTCTCTAGGGTGTGTGTCAACTCTTAGCCAGATTGCAATCAATGAGTTATGGCCTCTTCGTCTTATCCTTCTCCTCGGAAATATTCAGCACCATTTCAGAATGCTTTATCCTGAGTTGTTCAGACTTCACTAGTATTTTCACATTCAAATCATGCTAAATAGCACGTTTGCCAACAAAATTCAAATTGAATCTGAACTATTACTTTTACTTCAGGGCAAAAGCAGCTCAGTGGCATATATTTCTGTCCAAAATAGTTTTAATCAGCTACTAAAATCAAAGTCACCATTTAAATTGATACCATTTTCATTTAAAAAATGGTTTTAGAACCCTTTCCCACTGTATCTGTTGGCTTAAGTAGGGTCAGTTGCTCTAACTGTATCTCTGTGATCTTTATTTGCTATTTATATGGTATAATCCTATTTTTTTATTCTCTGATTACTTAGAATGGAATTACATACTGAATAGTATCATACTGGTAGAGAAATGGATACCTGATTATATTATTTTTCTGAGTTCTATTTTTTAAGACATTCGGCACATTTCCTAAGGATTTTTGTCATGCTGTGGTCATTTTCCATAAAGAGCCGACCTCAAAAAAAAAAAAAAAAAAAAAATCAATCCTGTAGGTAGAAGAATTTCAGTATCATGCTGGTTTCCTGAAACTCCTTGGGATTAGATTTAATTAGAGTTTTAAAAGGCCCATGTTAATAACAAAGTAGGTTTGTTTTTTCTTATCAGAATCACAAATTGAGAATATAGTTGTTTCTGATTTCCCCTTCTATATATCTTATTTCCCCTTCTTCATATTGCATCCTTGGATGAATAAAATTTACCTGGGTGATTAACTTTGAAAATAGCATTTTTCCCCCTCATAGATAGCACATTCAGATAAAGTGCTGATAGTTTCAACTGTGAATGCTGGGACAGGATACCGTGCCAGACTGGCTCTCATGTTTGCTACAGAATGAACAAAAATATTATCTAGTTTTTAGCTTTCAAAAATTATTTTTTTTAAAAAAGGAAATCTTGGGGCACCTGGGTGGCTCAGTGGGTTAAGGCCTCTGCCTTCGGCTCAGGTCATGATCCCAGGGTCCTGGGATCGAGTCCCGCATCGGGCTCTCTGCTCAGCAGGGAGTCTTCTTCCTCCTCTCTCTGCCTGCTTCTCTGCCTACTTGTGATCTCTGTCTGTCAAATAAATAAATAAAATCTTAAAAAAAAAATCTGTTAAAAAAAAAAAAAAAGGAAATCTTATTGTGCCCAGGTGGCTGTCAGTTGAGCATCTGCCTTTGGTGCAGTTGGTTAAGTGTCTGCCATGATCTCAGGGTCCTGGGATGAAGCCCCGAGTTTGGCTCCCTACTGAGCCCTCTCCCTCTCTCTCTGTCACTCCTCCCACTTGTGCTCTCTCTTTCTCCCTCAAATATATAAATAAAATCTTTAAAAAGAGAAATCTTGCACACTCCTCTAAAAGTCAGACATTCTAATTCAAAGTTCAGGCTCCATCATTTCCCTTGTATCATTGATAGATCTTTTATTTCTCTGAGCCTCACTGTTCTCATCTGTGAAATGGACATGATAAAGAGTAAGAGAGATGCTTTGAGGGTTTTAGTTACCAAAAATCCCGGTGGAGCTTCCCATGAAGTTGGTGTCACAAACCAAAGCACGTGAGCCGTCAGCTACCAGCGCCCGTGCATGGGAAGAGTTGCCGGCCCAACAGGGGAGCTGAAGAAATGCTTAGAACCTTGGCCCAGGGAGTAGCATCTTGGCCTGACGTGAAAGCCCTGTGAGAAAGAAGCGGGGTCTTAGAGTTGATGGGAAAGCCTAGGAGAGGAGTCTGTGATACACATCATTAGAAACCATTTTATAGTGTTCCCATCTTGGAAAAACGGATGTAAATGTATGATACTTTTCACTCTGTTATAAACTGTTGCCAGTGAGTCCAAACTCAGCCTCTCTTTTCCTGGTCTGAGCCAGGAAAGGCGGGAAGGCCACTCCAGCTCCTCATTATCATGACGAGCGCCGTGAACGTTGGGGAAGCCTGTGCAGGAGCAGGGCTCCTTTGTCAATGCCTGTGCGTTTAAAGCCCAATGCAGACTTCCGTTCTTGAGCGACGTACTAAGAAACACATTACAAGCGAGTTTCCAGCAGCCTAGCTAGTGTGACCCCGTGTTGATTTCTCAGTCTTCACCTTTTTATTCCCTGTGCCTTTCTTCACACTAAGTGCTTGAGACAGTGTTCACACTGAGTCACATTATAACGCACGGTATTTAATTGCATAAAATATTTCATCTCTTTCAGATCTGTCACTCGTAGAAGTGGAGATAAAAAGACCCAAAAGACTAATTTACTTTTACCATCAGAATCAGATTCTAAATGTAGAAATTAATGAGACGTTTGCATACTTTTAAAATGAAGTTACAAATGGAAAATGCAAAAATGACTTCATGCAACCTCAGTTTCATGTTTTTTCTTCTCGTCTCTGCCTTGTCCTTTTGCTCCTTCTTCCATTCTCGTTCTCCCTGTGCGTTTCCCCTCCCCCCCCCCTTCTAGGACGTTCTTTAGCCTGCCTGGGATTTAAAATCCAGCTCTGCTCCTGGAGTAATGATTTTTTAATCAAAGACAGATAATTATTAGTGATGTTCAAGGCTGAAAATCATGGATTCACCTTTCCTTGATTCTGTTGACTCTGTTCCAAAGACGTAAGTACTTTTGTCAGTAAAGCTGGCAGGCATACGTTGAGGTCTCACACAGAGATCTGTTCTGAGAAAATCAATTTTCAAGTTAGAATTGCCCACTATAATTAAGATCTGTGCACTTCCAAACATTTCGGCCTAGCTCACCTGTTAAATCCAGCTGAATATGTTCTCACTGTTTCAGGTCTTGATTTCATATGCTTGAGGAATGGAAAGGACAGAATGAGGGTGCCATCTCCCTAGCCAGCTTGTCAAACACATCACTGTGGGGAGAATTATTGAGCCATTTGAGTCCTGTAACCAGGAAACCAGAAAGCTGAAATAACACTCTTGCTTCTAGAACACATGCTGAGTAGGCATGGGTTTGGGTGGAGAGCTCTCTTGTATCCCAAGGGCCTTACATGTCAAATATAAAACGTAAGTCAAAGGCAATGGCACATAAAGTTCTGTGCTGTACCTGGTATTTGACAAATGGCTAAACATAAGTCACATTAGTTAGACTCATGGAATACTGAACAGGTGAAAAAGTGGCAGCTTCCTTTTCAGCAGGATGTACAAGAACTGAGCTCCAGTAATCACTGGCTATGGATGAGACTCTCTTTAAGCAAACTTATTTTGTCAATAATTGCAACAGTGAAAAACACCAATTAAAAGGTCGTTATTCATTTTGCAGAATGGTAATTTGCCTCAATTAAGAGAGGTGTCCATAAATCTCTTTAAATAGAATTTTCTTTGATAGAATTCTAATCATTTTTGTGTTTTTAGTGATTTTGTTTTGTTTTTTAGGAATCCATTTACTCACACTTTTAGAAGTCCTATTACATTACCTGTATGTGTGCACACAAAATGAATAGGATTTAGGTAGAAACGGAAAGTGGCAAATACTTAGGTTCTCTCTGATTTCCTTCAGGCCTGTTTTTCTTAATTACAACCATTTGGTCTCCATTTGCCCTTGTGGTTTTTGCTACCATACACTGTGACATGAGTTGCCGTGTTCATTCTGAAGAAAGAGCAATTTGAAGCATGTAGTGGACTCCCCAAGCTGGGAGAAGGATTTCAATTTTCAGAGTAGAATGAACATTTGCTGTAGTCAGGCCTTGACTGGATAAGATGTGTTAGGTTTTAGGGACCTAAGGAGACTATCTCCTCCCGACTACTTGGTTCTGAGCTGATGTCTTATAAAGGAAATTATGTGCTATTTCAGAAGTGTCTTCATAACAAGAGAATTTTTTACAAGGCAACCCTTTTTATACCTATTCATTGCATGACCCTTGATATTAAGAACAACTTCAGTGACGCTGAGATCAGGAAGGATCTGCACATGAAGAAAAGCTCTGAGTATGGATTGTCTCAATGAAGGCATACCCAGAACCAGTTGTTCAACTTGAAAAGTCCTCTGCCATAAGACGGATCTCCATGGTGGACAATGGAGAGGGGCTCTACTAGGGAAACATCATGGTGGTTGAGCTTTAAAGTGTCAGCAACATCCTGCTGAATGGAGACAAGGAGTAGGTGAGGCTTGATGGTGGGTAGTAGAAAAAAAAAGTGAGGGAGAGCTAACTCTCCATACATCAAGGTTATTGCTTACTATTAGCGAACTTGACAGAATGAGGGTACTGCTAAGGGAGAAAGACAGCCTGAAGGGGAGTTTTAGGGAATGCACTTGCAGTATTCTAACGTCATTTAAATTAGAGGGGGAAAAAAGCCCCTCCTAGGGACATTTGATCCTTGTCTCATCAGTGCAAGATTGTGTTTTATAGAATAGTCTCCTCCACTTCGCTCAGTATACCATAGTTTTACGTGATGGGACTTATAGCTGTTTCCCCTGGGAGGTTATTACAAACTCTGAAGATATTTCTGTGTTACAATTGTGTTAAAAAGGCACATTTTGAGACCTGATTTTATTTATTGTAGAGCATTGCAAGCATTTATACTGCTATATCAGTGTTAAATATTAATGCATTTTTCCTGCTCTACTGGTACCTAGACATCACGAGAATGTATAATTCTGGAAAAGCAGTCAAAAGCTTCCTAGGAGCTGTCCTACTTTACTCATAAAAGGATGCCCTCTTGCAAAGCATTCTTTAAAAAAAATTAAAATCATTACCCACTTTTTAACCCAGTGGCTCCCTAGAAATGAGTTTCTCTTCAGAAGTAGACAGACAGATTTTCTTAGATACACAGAAGTTGAGCTAGGTGGGCATAATTATCAACTCTCTAGCTTTATGTTAGGACCAAGTAGCATTAGCTTAGTCAGCAGTAAGCAGAGATAGTATATTTTTCATTCACCACCTTTCTTGTTAGCTGAGATATGGATGCTGCTCTTCCTCTGGTATCTCTCTGAACAAAGAGTAACTTTAAACTCACCCCTACTTTAGATCTTTGCCCCACGTGATCGTGGGTATGGTGTGACCCACATTTTATAGACTAACAGTGCTTTTCCAAGTTGACATGTGAGATAGAGGTCCACTTCTGCCTTTCCCATTGCTTCCTCTGATGATTTAATTTGACACAATACAAAAAAAAAAAAAAAAATCACCGAGCATGGACAGAAATGGCAGATTGATAGCTTCCCATATTCCTCTCTAATCCAGTGAGAGGCAAGGAGGATGAGGCTCCTAAAATGACCTTGCTCTAACCATTTAGTCTGCTTTTGTTTCTATCATTTTTTGTTAGAGGTGGCTCTGGAATCTACCTTGAACACATGCAGAAAAGAATAAAAAGTGTTCTAGAATATAAGCAAGCAACTGATTTTGTAATCATCGTTGTTGTGTTGTCTTGCAAACATGGCTTGAAATCGAGTTAAAAAAGGAAACAGCACTTGTACAAGACAGAGTTTGGGGGTTGTTTTGTTTGTTTTTGAGAAGGAGCCCTAGGGTGTTAGAGGAGTAGCTCGTAGTGGACTAGCTCTTCTGCAGATAATAATTATAAACTCTGAAGGGAAAACAAACATACAGAAACTACCGGAAGACATTGGAGAGCAATCAACAACTGACAGACTGAAGGAGATTTAGCTCATGAAAAAAGGGAATCAAACTGGGCAAGAGCTGTGTTTTCCCCTGAGAACGTACCCCCATTCGTGTGGTGCAGTGTGGGTGGACCCCTCTTCCTGAGTTCAGGGTGTCAGTGGTTTGGGTGTGGGGCATCCAAAGAAGCTAATAACTGTGATGATGCCTCTGATTGGAAGAAGCCACAGTGGTGGGAGCCTCAGCATCTCTCAAATACTTGCTGATTCCTGAATACTAAGGAACCAGCAGAAGAAACAGTTGTAGGATGAAGAGGGCTAAAACAGGGTGTCAGCTGCTGCCTACTGAAAGGGAAACAATTTATAGTTTGAACTCTGTCCAACCAAGAGAGAAATACCTTAAGCCTTCCATTCAAACACAGAAGGAACGCACCTTATGGATAAAGACTATGTATGAAAACTAAGGAATTTTCTAGAAGCCTAAGTGAAAATCTAAACTGCCTCATGCTGATAGAGTACAAAGCTAAGCTTCCACAAGCTCCAGGTAATTGGTTAGTAGCTTTTTAATAGCCTATTTGGAGGGGAAAATCTTCATAAGAAGGTAACATAATCTTATTCCTTGAACAGTAAAAAGTTACTAGTCCTACAAAAGTGGAAAATGTCACTTTCGGTCAAGGGAAAAAGTTGTCAAGAGAAACCCACTTGAAGATACGCTAGTTGTTAGAATTAACAACAGACACTTTAAAGTAGCTTTTATAAATAAATTATAAATAGTTCAAGACTCAAGAGAAAAGGTAGTCATACTGAGAAAATAGATGGAGGCCTCAGAAGAAAAATGGCAGCCACCAAAAAAAGAAAAAAAAAAAAAAAGAGCCAGATGAAAAAAAGTACTATATAAAATGAAAACAGCCGTTGGATGAGGAGATTGGACAGAGTATAAGGAAAGATTAATAAACTTGAAGATAGGTCAATAGACCTGACGAACAAAAGAAAATAAAACTCCCCTCTGAAATTTTTTTAAAAATAGAACTTTAGTGACCTGTGAGAAAAAACAAGTTATATATATACTTAAAATTCCCCAAATTTGATTAAAACATTGAAATGTCTCAGAAGCTCAGCAAACCCAAAGTGTGAGAGATACAAAGGAAACCAGTTAGCCACATCATAGTCAAGCTGCTGAAAAGCATTGTGTTTCGAAATTCATTTTAGACAAGGCTGCTATCTAATATCGAGCTGATTCTTGGAAAACTTTTAATCGTTACCTTATGATTTCCAGTAGAATACAAGGATGCGGAAGGAACATGCTAGATCGGTGAACAAATAGATCAGAATTTGAATTCTGGCTCTGATGCTTAATGACTGAACCCTTGGAGAAAGGGGCACCCTGTGTCACATTTCATCTGGAAGATTGTCAGTAACCATAGAAACCCCAAAAGGCTGTGTGAAGCTTGAATGAGATAATAGGAGATGCACAGACGTAACATAAGGCCCCATGAGAGGTGCTCTGTAAATACTCACTTCTTTTCTTTCTTCTTTCCAGGCATTTAGAGTACCTTGGAGTATACATGATTCTGGATATTCTATAGGGTATACATAAGGGCATTTATTATGAGAGAGGAAAACCCACTTTCTTATTCTAAAATCAGAGGCCTCTCTGGTAATTTCAACCTGATTTTTTATATATTTCATATAATGTTTCCACTTGCATGATATGTCTCCACTTACAAGGCCTTGGGAGACATGCATGGAAAACAGAAGTCTGAAAATGTGCTCATCCATGTTTTTAAGCAACTTAATGAGAAGGTAGTTCACATTTGCTTATGTTTCCATTGTCTTCATGTGTCCATAAGGTTTCAGGATTGAAACCATCTCTGAAATAAGTTTTTAAGAATTGCCTATAAAGATAAAATTCACTTCCATGTCTTTTACTACCGCACGAGCAAAGGCAAGAACAGTAATTCTTACGATTAAGAATGGTGATCACTCTGCCGTTTCTGTAAAATTAAATTGATTTAGCTATGCCTAAAGCTTTGCAAGGATATCTGACAAATACTTGAGACATTGGTTAGGCAGTTTACATGCCAGTAAATAAGCTTGTGCCATTGGAAATATTTCTAAATTGATTTTAAAAATATCACTCTCAGCTATCAATTATCATTCCATCCTCTTAAAATCTCACCTTTTGGTTATTGAAATAATGTTTCAGTGGGACTTGTTTCAGGATTCTCTTTTGTAATTGATTGAAATGTATCATCCTCATGTGCCTGGATGGCTCAGTCAGTTAAATGTCCAGCTCTTGGTTTAGGCTCAGGTTGTGATCTCACCAGTCCTCTGGCTCTGCACTCAGCCGGGAGTCTGCTTCTCTTTCTGTCTCCCTCTTCCTCCGCCTTTCCCCCTGCGTGGTGTCTCTCTCTCTCTCTCTCTGTCCCTAAAATAAATAAATAAATCTTTTTAAAAATGTATCATCCGGGGGGCGCCTGAGTGGCTCAGTCGTTAAGTGTCTGCCTTCGGCTCAGATCATGATCCCAGGGTCCTGGGATCGAGCCCCACATCGGGCTCCCTGCTCAGTGGGAAGCCTGCTTCTCCCTCTCCCACTCCCCTTTCTTGTGTTCCCTGTCTTTCTGTGTCTCTCTCTGTCAAATAAATAAATAAAATCTTTTTTTAAACAATGTATCATCCTGTTTAAATATGTGGTCCCTATTCCACTCTGGTTCCTCTGTTACATAAAATGCATTGGTAATTCCCATTAACCCAGACATTGACAAAAGTCATTAGCTCTTGCATTTAAATTTTTTTTTTAGCAACTGGCCTTTAACAAATTGTCATCTTTCTTAATAATTATGTATGAACATAAAGTTAGATGTGACCTTTACAAGTTGTCATTAGGGCCTTGGACAACTTAGAGGTAACAAGAATTTTTCCATTATTTCCCCTACTGGAATATTCCTCACCACTGCTGCTGTTTAGGTGACTTGGGCTTCTGTTTTGCTATTGCTGCTGTTTTGTATAGCGTTCTTGACTCAGGAAGTTTGTGGTCAAGTCACAGAGATGGCAGGGCACTGTATGAACTTAAATGTTTACCAGTGGTTACTGTTCATAAGAATAGCTACTAATATGGGCACAGTCTGGTTTCAAAGACATAAGCAGTGTGGCTTATTGAACTCTAGTAGTGAAAAAAAGGCAGTAAGTCCTTGGGAAGCAGGAAGCAGTTTTTACTTGAATGGCTGACCACGTTCACTTCTTACACTACAGAAAAAAAAAAAAAAAAAAAAAAAAAAAAAAGCAGTGCTGTTTTTGGCAGGGCCCCCACTAACTTATGGAAAGAGAGAAAACACTGTCTCTGACTTTCAGAATTCTGTCCATTGCCTATAAGGATAGATTATATTAGAAAATAATATCAGAATGCAATTGTATATATAATCATTCCTAGTTGGGCAATAAACTGTATGTTGTTAAAATAAATATTTAAAAGTCAGCACACGTTCGAATGTTCTTTTTTAGTAGCACCTTTGGTATTTAATTCATTTGACCAATACTTATAATCCTGTGCCAGGAAGCTAAGAACTCATGGTGTAACATAAATATAATGAGGTCTCTGATATCAAAGAACTTTCTATAGACAGCCTTCAAGAATAATCAGATGTTCTTTATTTGGTTATTTTTTATCATTAAAAAATTAACACTGGGAGGATAAACATATTAATGGGTAAATTTTAGGCAAACTCTGATAATATTCCAATAATATTAAAATGCAGTTCTGGTAAGCTACAACCTGCAAGCCAGAACTTTGTTTTTTCTAGAATATTTGATTGTCTTGTTTATATCTTTCACCCATGATACTGTTCTCTTTAAGGGACCGGGAGCAAAATTACACCCATAAGAAACATAAGACAATAGAAAGCCTGTCTTAAACAACTGAGTGCCTGGAGAAGATATTTTTCTTAGCTGTGAGTTCAGATAAATTTCTGAAATGGTAATAGTTTGATGAAAGAAAAGTTCCCCCAACCCCCTTAAAATCTAAATTAGTTTTCTCATCCTTTAAACTGGGCACAGTTCTCTGTTTATATTTCCACATTCCATGGACTAACATACTGTGAAATTTCAAGCCTAGCTGTCTTGGCTAATGAATATACAGTATGTTGAAAAAGCACGCTCCTTAGCTTGGAAGACAGAAGCACAATTTTGTTAGCAGTTCCTCTGTATCAATATTTATTTAGCTCTAGTTTTATACATATATATATTCCCGCTAGTGTTATATATATATTAATGTTATTCTTATAAGTCAGCACAGTGAGAATCTTAGGCATTAAGTCGTGGTTGAATCTAAAATTGCATTTTCCTTGATCAGATTTCAATAATGGCCTTTCTTGTGGTTGAGGAATCCAATTTAGCCTCTTACACACAATCTAATCCAAGGCTATGTTCTATCTCTTTTAATTATACCTGACCATCTACAGGTACCAAAATCCTTAGAGAAATAATTACCATGCTTTGGCTAATGTATTGATATCTGACTCTTGCTGACTTAGGATTTGGAAGTCTACAAACATGATGAAAGCCAATAGGCTTGGATGAGTCTTGGGGTCAGAAGCTCAGTAACCCTCAGGGAATGTTTGGGACTGATTGTCTGAGCTTCTCACAGGATATCCATGAGAGCTTCAAACCCTAATGGACACAGAAAAATCGAGCAATTGGAAATGCATTTTCCGAGAAGGAGGTGACAGGAAAAACCAACAGACAGCAAAACGGGCTGTTAAACGCCCCTTTGCACAGTAATGAGGAGACCTGTTCTGTCTTCTCTTTGGAAAACTGGTTATTTTTCTGAGCACTGTTTTTTTGTTTTGTTTTTATTTTTGTGTATGCCTCAGTCTAAAGTTAGAGACAGGGATAGAATTCGCAAAGATGAAAAATCAATTATTCTTTTGAATCCTCTGAAGTTATAAGTGCCCTGGAGAGGTGATTACATCGTCTGTCTCTATCCTGTGTTTTGAAAGCACATGGGTTGTATGAAAAAGATCATCTGCATCTCTATAACTGATGACGTTCTTTACCCAGAGTTAAGTAACTGAGCTTCAGAAAGTTGCCCCAGAATTTTGTTTATAGCCACTGTTCATTGGAAGTGGTGTATGTAGTGTCCATAGTTTTTATCAGATACTCAAAAAGAATGTATACCCTCCCTCCAAAAAACAGGTGCAACAAGCTCAGAACTCACAGTCTCATTAGAATTCAGATTCTTTTAAAAGATTTTGTTTATTTATTAGAGAGAAAGAATGAGCCAGCGGGAGGGTGAGAAGCAGAATCCCTGCTGAGCAGGGAGCCCAACGTGGGGCTCCATCCCAGGATTCTGGGCTCGTGACCTGAGCTGAAGGCAGATGCTTAATCGACTGAGCCACCCAGGGACCCCTAGAATTCAGAATTAATTACTCTCCCTGATGAAGCATTTGGACAGACTCCTGGCAACCCACAGTTACAGCAAATGCGTTCTTGCAAACAGGTTGGAACTCCTTTCGTTTCTATTATTGAGTGGATTTTGGCAACATTTTCCTGTATTTAATTTTTTTATTTGGAGGAAGGACGGTGTTAAGCCTCTCATATACTGACAACATAAAGACATCTTCTGGATCACTGAATTCCTGGAAAATAGACTTTATGAATCCCCTATCTGAACTGTGGCCTTTTGATTGGTTCAAATCCCTTGAAACTTTTACCATGTTACCTCCCCATTTTCTTTTTCCTCATAAACAAATGAAACCTTTAGTGCAAAGTTCGAGGAATCATGTTTCCATGAAACAAATTAAATCCCTCCAGAGAATGAACATTGAAGGAGAAGACTGAAGAATTGATGACCTATTAACAGTTGTAATTCTCCACCTTGAATTATTGACAGCATGTGACATTATAACCTTACAAATTGCAATCTATAAACAGCTTAGAAAATATGACCTTTGCATTACAATTGGTCTCACAAAGCCTTCGGCTTATTACAAACAGCTGCCACCAGCATATTTTCCTGTGGGCTGCAGAAAAGAGGGCATGTACAGAACCCGAGAACTGGATGCTATTTAGAAAGAGCTCTGCAAGGCCACTTACAGGCAGAAGTGATGGATGGTGAGTGGCAGCAAACTTCTCAGCCATGGTGAAAGTATTAGAAGTTTGCTTGTCATTGATTTACAGTCACCAAAGAGAAAGAACTAATTAGCCGAAGTTGGTTGACTTAGCACTTTTTCTCCTCCACTTTTGAAACAGACAGGGACTTAGAATTCATAAGCAGGACAAAGTAGCTCCAGGGTATTTTTGTCAGTCTTTCTACCCACAGTTGTTCTTCAGATAGAATCCAGCTGAAAGTCACCAAACTTTGATTTGAGATGTGGGCTGGTTTTTACTCTGCCACAAACGGTAGAATAAATGTTTAGAATTCTTTTATGTGGCTTTGGGGAAAAAAAAAAAAAAGAGAGAGACACACAGGTATTGTCTGTTTGTTCCAGTATACTACATTTTTAAAAAAGATTTTGTTTATTTATTTGACAGAGATCACAAGTAGAGAGGCAGGCAGAGAGAGGGGGGAGAGCAGGCTCCCTCCTGAGCAGAGAGCACGATGCGGGGCTAGATCCCAGGACCCTGGGATCATGACGACCTGAGGTGAAGGCAGAGAGTTTAACCCACTGAGCCACCCAAGCGCCCCTCTGGTATACTACATTTGTTGTACCCATGGAAATGCTTCATCATACTGGCCCATCATCATATCTGACTTGTTCCTTTTACTTTTTCTTCTTGTTTCAGCGAATGCCTTTGTTAGGTTTTCCAACATCCCAATTGCATTTGTGGTGGAGTACCCTCAGAGTAGTGGAAATAGCCCTGATGTCATGAGAAACGAGTTTTCTTACTGGTTCTGCCACAGACCGAGTGGACACTTGGGTAATCCATGTGACCTCTCGGGCTTCAGTTTCCCTTCTTGATAACAGTCACAGTATTTCACATTTAAGGGACTGCTCTGTGCCAGTGGTTTACATATAATATTTTGGTTAATCCTCATAATAATCCTCTGAGAGCCTCTAAAGAGCTGAAATTATTCCACACTTCCCTGGTGGATAAACTGGAGCTTATGGAAGTTAGATTACCTCCCGTTAGAAGGTGGCAGAGCCAGAACACCAGGCTGGCAGTTTGCCTCCAGAGCCCAGATATTGAAATCGGGACTCACTAGCGCCACAAGTGGTGTCTGTAAGTAATGGCATTGAGTTTGCTCCAGGGAAAAGAGAACTCGGGTTTTGTTAAGGAGGAGCCCTGCGGTATCCTGCTGGCCAATTATGCTGTGTGGGAAGGGGAACGTAGTATTGCTAGATGTTTCTGATTTTTTTTTTCAAGATCAGTAAAAATTCCAGTTCAGTATATAAATTCCTGATTTTCAAATGCTGACAACTTGATCCACTCCGTTTTGCAAACTTGCTGAGGGCCAGAGTTGTGTAGGACAAACAAAGCCTGATTTGGGGCTGCCGTGGTTTGAATGTCCTCTGCTTAATGATCCAGAATGTAAACACTACCGACCCTGCTACATTATGAAATGGCAAATTTGGACTAATATAATAATTTTGGTAATCTCTAGGTAGCCCCGGCACCAAAATGCTGTCGAATTCTTTGATTATCTTAAGTTTCTAGTTCTCATATGTTCATCTTTTCAAATGGCTTTCTTCCAAACTTTTTAGGAGAATTTTTCCCAGATGCTTAACACAGAAGACCCTGTCCTGTCAAAGACGCCTCTAGTCTTCTAGTCCTCTTTTATTCAAAACCTTAAAAAAGAGTTACTACCTTAGATTCTTGCTCATTTTCCCCCAAATCATCAGTTAGTCCCCTTGTTCCCCCAACCCACCGTAATCTCTCCTTCTTTTGTTCTCTACTTTCCATTTCTACTCCTGCTACCCTGGTGCAAGCCTCCAAGACATTGCACCATTGCATTTAAATAGACTCTTAAATGTCTCCTTAACTTTCACCCACTTATTGCTCTAATCCAGGGGTTGGCACATTTGGCCCATCACCTTGTTTTGTAAATAAAGGGTTTTGGAACACACCTACACACATTTGTGGACATATTGTCTATGATTGCTTTCATGACACAACTGTGGAATGGAGTAGTTGTGACAAACATTTTGTGGTTCTCAAGCCTTAAATACCTACTATCTTGTTCTTTTTTTTTTTTTAAGATTTTATTTCTTTATTTGACACAGAGAGAGAGATCACAAGTAGGCAGAGAGCAGGCAGATAGAGGGGGGAAGCAGGCTCCCTGCTGAGCAGAGAGCCCAATGCGGGGCTTGATCCCAGGATGCT
The DNA here is from genome assembly GCF_963455335.1 of Martes martes. Lineage (NCBI taxonomy): Eukaryota > Metazoa > Chordata > Mammalia > Carnivora > Mustelidae > Martes > Martes martes. The sequence continues at coordinate 22,057,115 of NC_137902.1, forward strand.
GAGATCATGACCTGAGCTGAAGGCAGAGGCTTAACCCACTGAGCCACCCAGGTGGTGGCTTTCTCTTATTCTTTAAGAAACAGTTTGATGGTACCTGCTAACCCATTTCTTACATAGGTGTCAGATCTAAAATATACAGCTTTGAATCTTCAGTATTATGTGGGCCCCCTCTGTGCTCAAAAATCTTAACTTCCAAAAAAAAAAAAAATCTTCCTCTCCATATTTTGCCACATAGAAACACATGAGTTCTAGAAATTTCTCAACCTGGCATTAGAGACCATCCAAAAATTACCTCAGTTTACCTTTTTCTTTTTAAGATTTATTTATTTATTTGACAGAGAGATCACAAGTAGGCAGAGAGGCAGGTAGAGAGAGGGGGAAGCAGGGTCCCCACTGAGCAGAGAGCCCTATGTGGGGCTTGATCCCAGGACCTTAAGACCATGACCCGAGCCAAAGGCAGAGATCTAACCCACTGAGCCACCCAGGTGCCCCTACCTCAGTTTATCTTTACAAGCCATATTCTTCAAACATCATTGTTATTGCTGGTTTAAATGATGAACCACAAATATACCATGTTTTCCCTAAGTTTGAACTTCTGAGAATATGCTGACAGCAGTATAATTTATACTCCATCATTTTTCAAACTATGATATTCAATGGGCGTTTGATTCTAACCAAGCTAATTTTTATTGAGCATCTACTATGTATCAAGGATGGCAGTGGGCTTGCACATATAAATAATTTCTTTCATTCCAAATTGCCTCACATTTTTAAGCATACATGCCTGTACATTGTGTAAGTATTCATTGACCATATACTGGGGCTTCTTTAATGTCATATTCCATTTAGCACAAGAAATTACATTTTTTATTAAAATTATTTTTTTAAGATTTTATTTTTCTTGGGAGAGAGAGCACGAATGGGGGTGGGAGGGTAGGATGGTTGGGGAGGCAGGAAGAGGCAGAGGGAGAGGGAGAAGCACTGAGCAGGAAGCACAGACATGGGGCTTGATCCCAGGACCTTGATATCATGACCTGAGCTGAAGGGAGATGCTCAACTGACTGAGCCATCCTGGGACCCCAAGCACAGAAATTATATTATAAAATTCAATAACTAGATAACCTAATAGAAGAGACAGGTAAGCAAGTAATGAAAGTGGTAGCCTAAGGGCCATAGTTGAAATACTCTATGCTAAAGAGGCAAGATACAACCACGAACTCTGTCCAGAGAGGCTGGGATGGCTTCACGGAGGAGGTGATGTTTGAGCTGAGTATTGGAAATTGAGAAAGCACCAGAAGCCTGAAAATTCGTGGTGGTTCAAAGAATAACAGGGCAGTCATGAAGGCAGGATTGCGAGGAGAAGTAGCAACCGATAAAAAAATAGAAAGTGGATAGGTGCTGTATGGAATGGACCTTCGATGTCCTGTGGAGGAAGAGGGAATTAATTTAGTCCTACTGAGGCAAAGGAACCTTGAATGTTTCTGAACAAGAGAATGATAATCAGATTCTGCCCATATCATAAATTCCTGGGTAGCAGAAATTACATTTTCTATCCTTTTGTCTCCCATAGGGTCTATGGTTCTGCCATGAACATAGTGAACATTCTGTAGAGAGCTGTTCATTGATTAGTTTCTTCCTGAGGGTGAAGCATTTCTGGTTGGCTGGAAGCCAACAACATTTTGAGTTTTGCCTGAGCTTGATAAAATGCTGACACTGAGATAGTTAAAAAAAAAAGAAGAAGAAGAAGAAGACAGCAAATATCATTAAGGTGACGAGAAGTATCAAATTCATGACATTTCTCAGTGCCTGTCACCTTCACTCCAGTGGCCAGAAGTGTTGTTTTCAGCTTTCAGCACATTTTTGGTAGAGTTGAGACTATCTTATGAAAGAGGCTGAGAGTTTATTCTCTCTTAAACCACTTAAAGTGGGGCTGGGGAATACTGGTTTTCTAAACTCCTTGAGGGTGACATGCTATTAATGATTACCTTTGAAGCCAGAGGGAAATGAGATGAAGGTTTTTGCAGCCGAAACCTTTGATGAAGTTCATAAACTGGATAGGTTTTGCTCTTCCTCCAGGTGTGTAAACATCAAGCCATCAGTCTTCTGCCCTGTAAGTAACAGGAATTACCAGCCTGTACTAATTGTCACTAGTTGCCAGAACTAATGGAAGGCTGAGGGGATCTCAGCTTTTTTTTTTTTTTTTTTTTTTTTTTAATTGGGCAGACAGAGATCACAAGCAGGCAGAGAGGCAGGCAGAGAGAGAGGAGGAAGCAGGCTCCCTGCTGAACAGAGAGCCCGATGTGGGGCTCGATCCCAGGACCCTGGGATCATGACCTGAGCCGAAGGCAGAGGCTTTAACCCACTGAGCCACCCAGGGGCCCCGGGATCTCAGCTTTAAGTGTCTGACCTCAGGTTATGTTTGTGGCATTGGTTTAAAAACAAACAAACAAAAAAGACATATCAAAATTTGTAATCTGAGCTAGTTCAGCCCTGTGGGGACTGCTTTGTTTCTTTGCACAACAAAAACCAGGATTATTATTTCATTCTGAGAACTTCCTAAAGCTGGGACAATAGAAAGTCCCACTGTCTAATTTGACTTTAAGGAGAAAATCAGGATCATTCTTTTGGCCTGAACCAGTTTCCCTTGGTGTTCTGAAGCGCCCCCCCCCCCCCAAGTAGGGATCAACTCAAAGGCATAGAACTCACTGTTTTATTTCAGTAGTGTATCCCAGACACTTGGGTTCTGTGCTTGGCCTACGTTCATTGCCTTAGTAAAATAACAGTAGCTCTGAGGTAATAGTAAGTTATGCCCTGCTAGTCATAATATCAGATGCATTAGCAGAAGTAGGTGCTCATTTAAACCTTGTGACTACAGAGAAGGGTCTCATTATAGCATCTCACTCAGACCCAGGCTCCTTCGAAATCCCCAAGTGCAAGGACATCACCTTTATCTTTATTGTGCCTGCCTCCCCGCCAGGCACTGCCATTCAATAATTCTGCCAAGTGGTATCTTTTCCTCACGACAGAGTGCTAAACAGTGATTTATTGCTTGAATACACATTGCTTTCATGGAAGTGATTTGTTTAAAACAACAGTAAAGCACTAAATAAATTATTCATTCCATGCTAATTCTTCACTTTTATGTGCTGTAGTAAGCGTCAAAATAAGCAGCCTGTGGGGCATTTTATTTTTGCCACATTAATCTTGGACAGTTTAAAGAAAAAAAAAATAGGAGGGAATCTAAGGAAGAGGTTCTATTTTCAAGAAAATAGATTTTTTTTTCTTTTTTCTTTCTTCTAGCCTCCTACAGCAGCCAGGCAGTGGGTTCTGGCGCTTCCCCTTCCCCCAGTGTCTCTGAATCACTTCCCAGAGCCCCCCTCCCACTGGGCCCAGAGACCCCCTCACACTCCTGGTCAGCGTTGTGAACCATGCACATCCTTCTCTCTGCAGAGGGCCATTCACAGTGGGTCAACAACTGGGTTTTTTCCCGGGAGATTTGCATTTCCTACGCTAGACAGGGTATTGGGCTTCTAAATTTCACTAGTGTCTTGATTTAGAATTAAAGGATTAAAAAGAGAGAAGCAGCAGTGACATACTTATCCATTTCTGCAACTGATTTCCCATGTAGGACCGAGAAACCATTCTTTTCTAGTCTTCCTTGCCTTTCTTTACTGAAGCCTTGTTTCCTGTGTTTGACTTGGGGATATTTGAGTGACTTTCAACTTTTCTCACTAGCAGAGGGGCAGATAAATGGTCTTGCTGTAGACTCTTGGGAAGTTTCTCTCCTCTTTTCTGCACATGACCCCTCCGTGTTTTATACACGCCAGTGGATCAGGAGAGGTGTGACTCTCTGGCCTGTGGAGTCCACAGAGGTCTCAGCAGGAGAGACACAAAGCTGACCCCTCCTCAGGAGTGTGGAAATGCTAACTTGGCCTCTCCTTCAAGCCCCCTCTCCAGATCAGAAGCCAAGAAGATCTAAGCTCACATATGTGTGACCCACGCCCCGGGCCATCCCATTTCCTGTGTGAGGATGGCAAATACTATCACCCAGCATTGTGAAATGAATTAAATGACATACTGTGTGTAAAGCACCTGCTTGTTGTAAGAACTTGAAAGGATCCCATTTATATCCAGCTAGGGATTGCTCCTTTCTCTTTATTCCCACAGTACTTCCTTTCTGAGACATTCAGCTCTGTGAGTCCCTTCTCAGCTACAGTGTGCAAGGAGGGTGGGTATCTGTTTTCTCTTTTTGCCTTCTCAGTAGCACTTAGAAAAACAAATATGGATTGTGGTCAGTGCCTAGAAAAACAACCAAATACATGGTAGATAGGTTGACAGATAGATAGATAGAGCTTGGCATCAAGCTGATTGAAAGCCATGAGGTATACTCTTTGAAACTTTTTAAAGCTCTGTCTTTTGCTCTCCTAAGAGACTGTGTAGCATAGTGGTTAAGCACCTGAGCTCTGGTCTAAGTTTTTTTGGATTCAAATACCAACATCCCACTTATGGGCTAGCTGATGTTGAACAAATTCCTTAAACTCCTCTGCCATCTGAAAATGACCAAAAAAAAAAAAAAAAAGTATTCATAGGATAGCTAAAAGAACGTACATAGACTGGGCACCTGGGGGGCTGGTTCAATTGGTTAAGCAGAGGACTCTTGATTTTGGCTCAGGTCGTGGATCTGAGTGTCCTGAAATCAACCCCCAGGTCGAGCCCCTGCACTCAGTGGGGAGTTTGGTTGAAGATTTTCTCTCTCTCTCTCTCTTTCCCCCTTCTCCCTCTGTCCTTCCCACCACTTGCATGCATGCATGCACGCTCACTCTCTTTCTCTCTAAAATAAATAAATCTTAAAGAATGTACATAGATTATATTATTCAAAATGCTTAGCAGAGTGACAAAAATTTTTTAAAAAGTATTCCATAATGTAAACTGGTGATAATAATCTGGTTAGAAATGGAATTCAAATGTTATCAATCTTATTCAATAGGAAGAGGAGGGGAAAGAGTTAATCTGACTAAGGTCATATGAAGAATTAAAATTGACTCTGTAACCAGAATCTAGCCCTCTCAACTTCTAACTTTAGGTCTCTATCCTACCACTATATAGCTAACACTTTTGAATGAAAGAACAGAAAATTCAGTAAACCTTTGGATTCGTTCATAGGCATATTTTACAACTACCAGCCCTCCCAAAAGAGATGCACAGCATTGAATTGTCTAGCATTTAATTCCTTAATCAGCCTAAACTTCCAAGAGGAAATCCAAAGTGTTTGAAATATCATTCCTACGATTAGTATTTCATGAAATAACAATGCCCTGGTGTTACAATTAGTCGGATTTTTTTTTTTTTAATGCTACTCTATTCTAGGTGATTGCTACGATAATTGCTCATGTAACTGGAATGTGTTGTTTATGCCTGGAAAAGTCCATCACCAATATACTTAGAGTCAGTTAGTCAGACCATTAACACCTATTGAAGTTCTCTAGGTCAGCAAGAGAACATTATGTCTGGGTTCACATGCACTTGTAAGAATAAAAAAGTATTGGGAAGATGGTGATTTGAATGTGCGTGCAGGGGCCATGTCACACTTGGCCTTGTAGATCAGATTATGAAGCTTAAATTTTAAGATCAATGAGAGGCCATGCAGATATTCTGAAGAGTGGGAGAAAAAAACACACACACGCACAACATTTCTGTTTTAAAAAGTAGCAGTGCAGAAAGTGCCTGGAGGGAAGCAAGACAGAAGGCTTGGGGCATTGTCAAAGGCAGTGGAGTAGCCCAGAACAGTTGAGGTGAGGTTAATGAGAGAAGTTTGCAGGGCTTAGTGACTGATTAGGTTTGGGGAGAAAACGGGTATTGTGTCAAGGAAGATTCACTCAGAGTGCTAGCTTGAGCAATGACAGTAGCATTTACTAAGTCTGGGAACACTGAAGATAGAGTAGATTGGGGTGTTTGGCATTGGACGGTATTATAATGGGAAGAAATCTTACAAATGTGTAGTGTAACCAGGGAGGAGACTGAAGCCCCAAGAGTGCATTGGCTTCCTCAGTATCCCAGAGCCCAGGCATATGTCCATCTCTCTGGATTTGCAGCCCAGGACTGTGGGAATGGACAGCTCCATTCTTTTTTTTTTTTTTTCTTTTCAGCATAACAGTATTCATTGTTTTTGCACCAAACCCAGTGCTCCATGCAATCTGTGCCCTCCCTAATACCCACCACCTGGTTCCCCCAACCTCCCACCCCCCACCCCTTCAAAACCCTCAGGTTGTTTTTCAGAGTCCGTAGTCTCTCATGGTTCACCTCCCCTTCCAATTTCCCTCAACTCCCTTCTCCTCTCCATCTCCCCTTGTCCTCCATGTTATTTGTTATGCTCCACAAATAAGTGAAACCATATGATACTTGACTCTTTCTGCTTGACTTATTTCACTCAGCATAATCTCTTCCAGTCCCGTCCATGTTGCTACAAAAGTTGGGTATTCATCCTTTCTGATGGAGGCATAATACTCCATAGTGTATATGGACCGCATCTTCTTTATCCATTCGTCTGTTGAAGGGCATCTTGGTTCTTTCTACAGTTTGGCGACTGTGGCCATTGCTGCTATAAACATTGGGGTACAGATGGCCCTTCTTTTCACTACATCTGTATCTTTGGGGTAAATACCCAGTAGTGCAATTGCAGGGTCATAGGGAAGCTCTATTTTTAATTTCTTAAGGAATCTCCACACTGTTCTCCAAAGTGGCTGCACCAACTTGCATTCCCACCAACAGTGTAAGAGGGTTCCCCTTTCTCCACATCCTCTCCAACACACGTTGTTTCCTGTCTTGCTGATTTTGGCCATTCTAACTGGTGTAAGGTGGTATCTCAATGTGGTTTTAATTTGAATCTCCCTGATGGCTAGTGATGATGAACATTTTTTCATGTGTCTGATAGCCATTTGTATGTCTTCATTGGAGAAGTGTCTGTTCATATCTTCTGCCCATTTTTTGATATGATTATCTGTTTTGTGTGTGTTGAGTTTGAGGAGTTCTTTATAGATCCTGGATATCAACCTTTTGTCTGTACTGTCATTTGCAAATATCTTCTCCCATTCCGTGGGTTGCCTCTTTGTTTTGTTGACTGTTTCTTTTGCTGTGCCGAAGCTTTTGATCTTGATGAAGTCCCAAAAGTTCATTTTTGCTTTTGTTTCCTTCGCCTTTGGAGACATATCTTGAAAGCAGTTGCTGTGGCTGATATCGAAGAGGTTACTGCCTATGTTCTCCTCTAGGATTCTGATGGATTCCTGTCTCACGTTGAGGTCTTTTATCCATTTCGAGTTTATCTTTGTGTACGGTGTAAGAGAATGGTTGAGCTTCATTCTTCTACATATAGCTGTCCAATTTTCCCAGCACCATTTATTGAAGAGACTGTCTTTTTTCCACTGTATATTTTTTCCTGCTTTGTCAAAGATTATTTGACCATGAAGTTGAGGGTCCATATCTGGGCTCTCTACTCTGTTCCGCTGGTCTATGTGTCTGTTTTTATGCGAGTACCATGCTGTCTTGGTGATCACAGCTTTGTAGTAAAGCTTGAAATCAGGTAACGTGATTAGAGCAGAGATCAATGAGGTAGAAACCAGAGATACAGTAGAACATATCAACGAAACTAGAAGCTGGTTTTTTGAAAGAATCAATAAGATTGATAAACCACTGGCCACACTAATCCAAAAGAAAAGAGAGAAAGCCCAAATTAATAAAATTATGAATGAAAAGGGAGAGATCACAACTAACACCAAGGAATAGAAATAATCATCAGAAGTTATTATCAACAGTTATATGCCAATAAGCTAAGCAACCTAGATGAAATGGATGCATTCCTGGAAAACTATAAACTGCCAAAATTGAACCAGGAAGAAATCAACAACCTGAATAGCCTGATATCTAGTAACGAGATTGAAGCAGTGATCAAAAACCTCCCAAAAAACAAGAGCCCAAGACCTGACAGATTCCCTGGGGAATTCTACCAAACTTTCAAAGAAAAAATAACATCTATTCTCCTGAAGCTGTTTCAAAAAATTGAAGCAGAAGGAAAACTTCCAGACTCTTTTTATGAAGCCAGCATTACCCTGATCCCCAAACCAGGCAAAGACCCTACCAAAAAGAATTTCAGACCAATATCACTGAATGAATATGGATGCTAAGATTCTCAACAAGATCCTAGCAAACAGGATCCAACAGCACATTAAAAAGATTATCCACCATGACCAGGTGGGATTCATCCCTGGGTTACAAGGATGGTTCAACATTCGCAAATCAATCAATGTGATAGAACAAATCAATAAGTGAAGAGAGAAGAACCACATGGTCCTCTCAATTGATGCAGAAAAAGCATTTGACAAAATCCAGCATCAGTTCCTGATTAAAACACTTCAAAGTATAGGGATAGAGGGAACATTCCTGAACTTCATAAAATCTATCTATGCAAGACCCACAGCAAATATCATCCTCAATGGGAAAGAACTTGCAACCTTCCTGTTGAGATCAGGAACACGACAAGGATGCCCACTCTCACTACTCTTGTTCAACATAGTATTAGAAGTCCTAGCAACAGCAATCAGACAACAAAGACAAATAAAAGGTATCCAAATTGGCAATGAAGAAGTCAAACTGTCTCTCTTCGCAGATGATATGATTCTTTATATGGAAAACCCAAAAGACTCTACCCCCAAACTACTAGAACTCATACAGCAATTCAGACAGCTCCATTCTTAATGAGCATCTGATGTGGAATCTCACTCAAAGAGGGCTTTACAGTGAAGCTAATGAAGCTTAAGATTCAGAGCCCTCACAGGCATTGGCTCCTGTGCATGCCGGGCATTTGGGGGGAATCGTAGCTTGCATCATATACAGAGGGAAAGCTAGGTTGCAATCAGAAAACTTTTCAATTTTCTTATTTTTTGTCAAACTGCCTAAAGATATCTCAGAAGAAAAGTATGTGAATTTTTATGGCACTGGTAGTTTGTTGTGAGCTAACTTGTCATTCTCATAAATGTTCACTGTTAAACCTTGTTTTATTCATAATTTTGTATTCTGTTTCCTAAAGAGAGGTCCTCAAATTGTGTGACTCTTACCCTCATAAAACCCATGTCGAGGCCTGATGCTCCTGGTTGCAATCCTCACCTGACTCCTTGATCTCTCCCCCATGTCAGAACTGGTCCCCTCCAGTCCTTCCCTCTGTACACAGGACCCCCCTCCTCCATGCTCTGAGTCCACATATGGTATGTTGAGATTAGCCCTTACTCTCAGAAGCTCCTTATTCAAGAACAGATTCTTCTAGAAATATAACTTACACCATTTGTCAGACGAGGTGATTAGAGTTACATGATCTTTGCAGTCCTTTCCAATTTTGTCTTAAGTTTCGTTTAAAAGAATGACAAAGTGCTAAATATTTTTATAACCACCCACCGGTCACCTAGATGCCATTGTAGAGGATTAGAACTAGAGTCATGTAGAATCGTTTTGGTTCTGTGATTACATGACAAGAAATATGTAAGAATCATTTAACTTCTAGAGGATTCTTTCCTCCAACAGAAGCCATTATTATTTATTAATAGATTTTACTTGGGATTTCAAGATGTTATTTAACTTTCACTTTCAAGCCAGCTTTTTTAAGCTTTGAATTTCCTCTTGGGCAAATTGTGTCCCATCACGCCTTAGCACTCAGACAAGGCGAACAAAAGATCTGTTAATAAAGGTCTGTTGTTATTGCTTATTTATTCATTTTTTTAAAGAGAGTAAAATGTTTCTCTTCCTCCCTGGTTCACCTTAAGATTTTCCCAAGGTAAAGAAAAACATTTAAACTTACCAGATTAACTGTCTCTGATTTTTTATTCTTATTGTTTTAGTTTCATTGTGTGGTAAGTGAGAAGAGAAAACGAAAAAAAATTTAAAGGCTGCATTCTCATTCTTTATGCCATTTTTATTGAGCTTCATCTTGTGACACTTGGATCACCATAAAATGCATATCTTTATTTATTGGCTTCCTGTTAGTGTGTTGTATTAACCTTGAAAAAGCAGTATTTTAAAAAATTGAGTTAACCTCTTCAGATCCGTGAATAACAGCGTAAAAACCAAGAGATGCAAAAGTAGAAAAGGAATGACTTGGTTCATTTCTTTATATTGAAGCTTAACATAAGGGAGCATAAGAACAGAAGAGCCCCTCATCATTAACACACAGTTTGCTGCTTAATGGTGTGTTCATTTCGTGTGTGGGCTCTCACGTCGGGAGAGTTTAATATTTAGATAGTGTCTGTAATTCAGACAGAGAGTGATTGGAGAGCTTGGAGGTCTGTATTCCTCATATCAGTGTACGGGGGAAGTTAAAAGGGAACTTCTCCATTTCTCACGTCCCTTTTCCTCTCCTTACAACCTTAGGTTCTTCCCCTTTAACTTCGTCATAGGTGTTTCCTCTCTTTGTTTTCTAGATTTCCAGAGAGAAGATAATGCAAGAAATAATTTCTTACAGTTTTATAATTCCTTATTTGTGTTTCTATATAAGTACCTATTGACCTAATTCAAATAGGGATTAAGTCAAAGGAGAAGTTCTGTCCGTTACCTTCTTATGGTGGGGTGGGGATGAGGAGAGCATCGTATGTGGTTGGTTGGTTTATGAGGCAGTGGACTTGTACTTGGTGTTCTGTGTGGTTTCCTTGAATTGTGTCATCCCAAACAACTCACTGAGTTCCCTGCTTCTCTCCCTCTCCTCCCTAGACTTATTTGCTTTCATGGCTTGAAGCTTTGCCTTTAGCACTCTCCAGGTCTAATTTTTCTATTTTACTCTCCCTCGTGTAGAGAGGTCTTACCTTGAGTATGCATTTTCCTCATATTTTGTACAATCATTTTATCTTGGTACTTTTTGGAGATTACATTGATAGTGGTTATCAGGCTTTTTTCTAGGAAAAAAAAAAAGATCATTTAATTTAGCATCTGTCTGTCTCTCCTAGTGTAATGCAGATGGTTAGAATAGAGTATAATTTAGAGCAGAGTAATTTAAATAGAGAAAGGAGAATATGAAATAGTTAACATTATCTGTTAGATATGGATATATGCTTTGGGAATTATTCTCTTTTTTATTCAAAAAAGAGGAGGAGGAGAAGAAAGAAGACTATGGAGGGCTGAAGTGTTGAGCATTGTGAGATTAACAGATTTTGGAAAGAACTGAAGAGAATACTTTTTTTTTTTTTTTTTTTTTTTTTTGAGTTGACAGTATCCCTCACCTTGAAAAATAGAAAAACAAGTTCTGTTTTCAAGACTTGCGTCAAAGGACAGCTTGGGTCCTTTGGGTTTGTTTGCTAAATAGAATGGCCTGGTTCTAGGAAGAGAGTATAATAGCCTTTTATTATCTGCATTTCTTTGCTAGTCACTACCTGAAAGAACTTCAACTTTCAGCAGAAGAGGGGAGAGAGCTGTGAGTTGGCCTTGAGTGAGAGCTATAGTCTTTCTCACATGGAAACTCCTGGAACAGTGCTCCACAGCTCCTGTGACCTCATATCCTAGCTGCAAATGACCTCTAGAGGGGAACAGAATCAGGGGAGGATACAGCAGATTTTTACTTAAAAACGTTCTACTCTCCAAAAGGCTGTCCCATATTCTACGGTTTGGTGTGTGCCTCCTGTTGAGTCGGTCACCTGTATACCCCTGTGTCTGTCTGCCTCACTGTTGGCTGTCCAGTCTTTCAAGTTCCTCGGGGTGGTCCAGTAGCCATGTAATTCACTCACACCATTTCAATGCCATTCAGAGGATATTACATAAAGAAACATTTTATTAAATTATATGGATTCTTAGAAAACATGAAGGCCATTTGGGATTAAGGACTCCCCAGAGGCCAAAATCTGATTGCTTTCTGGCTGACCCCATACCCCAGATTCATCCCACCCTTTCTCCTGGTTTTTCTTTTCAAATTGTGTTTGTGTGTGCTGGATTACCTCTGTCTGATGACTTAGGATGCCCATGTGCGGTGGTTGTGCGCGCCATCGTACCAACCTTCCGGTTCCCCTCTGAGGTCTCTTAATCCGATTTAGCTATTATTGAATTCTCATCCCTTGGATGACTCAAATGGAGTGCAATTACACATTCACATTAATCTCCTGAAAATGAAGATACTAGAAGCTGTTCTGTTGAAATCTGCAGTTCAATGTGCATGCATTCATTGTCTGGAACCCCTGATCTGGAAGCCACCAACTTCTGTGATTTAAGTGGAAGGATCATCCCCTAACACTGGATTTCACTCAGGTTCAAAGGTTTTTTTTTTAAAAAACAAATTAAAAATGACAAATGAAAATGCCATTGACCTAAGGTCAATAAAGAATTAAAACTCCAGTTTATATCATATAAGGAAAACATATTCCAGGGATGTCCAGGAGAAGGCAAAGTAAAGGAGGAGTCCGGCTGATACCGTGTCTGATGGGTAACAGGTCTACAATACTTTTGAATTGGACAGAAAGTGAGGATCCTTCACTAACCTCTAGTAGCGGAAATACTCGGTTAGGACAACATACCCTGGAGATACTGAAGCACAGTGAGTAAGAGTCTATATATATAATATGATTTCAACTTGTTCACCACATAACAGTTGAATAAATTTCTTAGCCTCTGTGTGCCTCAATTTCCTCACCAGAAAAAGAGAGATAATTATTTGAAATACCCTTAATGATGAAGTTTGTCTGGTACACAGACTAGGCCTCCAATAAATGCTAGATGTTATTAATAATAGCAACTATTTACATCTGCAGCGCACTTGAACATTTGCACAGAATTTTTCCACTTCCTATTGCTTGCGTCTCCCATTTCTAAGAGACTAAGGAGAGAGGTAACCTTGTCTCCTTTTCTCGCATTTGTTTTTAATAAGTCTTTTCAGTATTTAAGTGATTTATTTGAGGTCACGCAGTGGCAGCCACTACTCATTGTTACTCAGCAGCCACTACCCTCTATTTCTTGACTGGCAGAGCCCATCTCTTACCATGGAAAACACCAAGTCCTTCTCCAGACCTCTGTCCTCCTCGTTTTCCCAACTTTCTTTCAAGCCGTGATGTGGGCATGTGGCTCAACACTGGTCGTTGAGACTATAGAGATTTTGCTGGAAGGGCTTTGGGGAGAGTTTCTTTTCTAATTTAAAAACAAAAGCAGGGGCGCCTGGGTGGCTCAGTGGGTTAAGCCTCTGCCTTCAGCTTGGGTCATGATCCCAGGGTCCTGGGATCGACCCCACATCAGGCTCTCTGCTCAGCAGGGAGCCCTTTTCTCTTCCTCTCTCTCTCTCTCTCTCTCTGCCTGCCTCTCTGCCTACTTGTGATCTCTGTCAAAGTACATACATTAAAAAATAAATAAATAAATAATAAAAACAAAAGCAGATGTACAGTAGAGGTCCTTCTTTTCTTTGTGAGTGTAGCTGTGTCTGCACGTGCTACAGGAAGTGTTAGGACCACCTTGCAAACAGGAAGGATGCACAGCACTAAGCATTAACACTTTCGGAGAGGAACTGTGTCTCATTATTTGAGTGATTTTTAGCGTTCTCTTTCTTTCCAACAGGTACAGCGGCTAAACCAAGACTCAAAGTCTGGTCTTCTGATTCCAAAGCCTTTGTTTGTTTGCTTGTTTATTTGTATGTTTTGGCAGAGCATACTGCCATCCTATATATAAGGCAGCCACAGTAGAGCCTAACGTATCTGTGTCTTCTGATACTCCGTGTCTCCCAGGGACTTGCTGTCTTCTGACTGCTCTGTGAGCTTTCACACCTCTGGACTCACACCCTCCTGCCCCCTTCCCTGAGAAGGGAGCCCTTACAGAGCTCTCTTAGCCCTTACAGAGCTACCAGCTCGGTGGCTTCTCGTGACCATCAGAATCACACACGTCTTCTGGGATTTGTCTTGACTGTCTTCTTTTGTAAGAATCTATACCTGATTATACCTTTCTTGCATGCTTTCTAAGAGATTTAAACACACTCCTCTTGCTGCAAACCTTTTTCTTCCTTAGTGTAACCGTCTACGTCTAGCTCTGCCCCTCTGTGAGCTTCCAGGGCCTGGTACAAGCCTCATTCTCCCTTTGTGTCCTCACAGCACATAGTGTTATTTTTTATTATTATTATTTTATTTTTTTTATCCTTGCCTCTTAAGAAAGCTTAATAAATGTTTATTGAATTCAATGTATAGAATTTTAGAGCTGAATGTTCTTTCTTCTGAAGAAAGTTCTCATTTTCTGGGAATTAGAGAAGGTTCTTATTCTTGGATTCATGACCCCCCTAGGATTCCGGAGATCAGTGATATCATTAAAGTTATAGTCATTGTTTTATGCTCATAACTTTTATTAGATCAGATTCTTAAAGAATTCATGGCTACTCAAAGGAATGAGAACTTCTTCTTAAGTTAGAAAGTTGAATAAATGCTTTCTGAGCCAAAGACACAATCTGGAGTATGCATATTTTTAGGAAAACCACTGTTGTAAGTTTGCTTCTTTTCCCTAAAACTGGAGTGCAAAGAAAACAACCCAAAACAACAACAAAAATTTTTGGCTATTGAACACTCCTCTTATGTTGTATCTAGTTCTTTAGTCCTCTGAAAGATTGTTCTAGATCTCTTCAAGCCTTATAATTTTTTTTTTTTACCCCATGTCACTTCTGTCCACTGTCCACAGTTTTAAAAATATCCAGCCACTGGTGTCTGGCAAGCAGAGAGGAGGCCACTGGAGACGGGGCAATGAGGATACAGCAGGGCATGCTGGAAGTTGGTGGGAAAAGAATGGCGGTAGATAGCTTTAGCAATGAACCAACCTACTGGCATCTTCAGTGTGGTTTTGCCATTTGTTCACCCAAGCCAGACTGTGCCACACCCCGGGTAGGTAGAGTTATGACTGTTAGCATGGATGAGTTCTGTGGGGTCTCCCCACATGTTACAATGACAAAAACACTTGCCCAGGCCAGCCCTGAATCACTAATAACTAAAAGAAATACAAAAGAAAATGCCTTGTTTTATAGACTAGCACACTGTGTCACCATCTACATTGTTCTGGATTTAGAACTATAGATCTTCAGGAGTAAAAGAGACTTTAGGATCTTTTAGCCCAGATTGCTCACTGTCAAGGAGCCCAAGGACACACTTTTGTTTGCCTTGGGAAGAAAAGGGGACATGTCTTGCTCTTCTAAGATTTCCCAGAGAAGATGAGATGAGGTGAAGTTCAGTGGCCAGATCAAGGGTTCTGGTAGAACTGAAATCTCTCTAAATGTCCATAAGTTCAGCTACAGCTATCCTAACCTAAATTCATTATTTAGGAATAGTAAGCTTGCTAAGCAGCCTCCTTCAAGAAAGATTCTCAGTAGACCTCTACCAGGTTGCTACTCCTAAGATGAAGGATTAGGAGAAAACACTCATGGGGAAATATGTGCATCGTCCTCAGGGAGTTGGGGGAAATGGGAGATACACTGATGCCCACCGGCCTCCCATTCCCCTTCCCCCGGGATTCATTGTCGTAAGTTAGCAGAGGAAAGTGTCAGTACACTATGTTCCTTCCTTAGGAAAAGAAGTGGAGAATTCCTATCCTTCTACTTGGGAAGTGTGGCATAAATGTTGGTCTAGTTACTAATACAGATGTTTTCAAAAAGATATTGTGTCGAACCAGGTTACCAGGAGGGTGTTGTAGGGGTTCCGGGTTCCTTAAGTGTTTGGGGTTTCATTTCTAAATTATGTTTTTATGTTGGTTAAAGAAAACATGCTTGTCACATTCAAAGTGTCATATGCCCAAATACTGGGCATAATGGAGACTGACCACCTGTAAGTTAGGTTGCTGCCATAAGACAGTCGGATGCACACCTGGCAATAAGGCTTGTCCTGATGTTTTGCTACAGCAGAATATTTTTGGCTGCCTTTTACAGTTTCACAAGAGAACACTGTTAAAAGCCATTGTCATAGTAGTGTCTCTGTTTATCTCTATGAATGCTTTTGTTTTATAACCCAGTGAAGACGGAAGTTGGGGTTAGATGAGGGGAGAGGTGGACTGACATTTCCCTCCCCTAGGGTCCATTGTGATGGTTGCTTCCCGCCGCCTCCAAATTTATTGAGGAATAATTGACAAATATAATTGTATATATTTAAAGTACTCAGTGTGGTGCTTTGATATACATATGCATCCTGTAATGATTGCTAAGACAGAGATAATTAACACTTCCATCACCTTTCATAGTTAACTCTCTCTCTCTTTCTCTTGATTTTTCTTTTGTGTTTTTTGTTTTATTTGCTTTTTGGTGTGAATGCTTAAGATCTACTCTCAGTAACTTTCAAATGGACAATATTGTATTATTAATTATATCACCCTGATGTAAACCAGAACTTCTTATAACTGAAAGTTTGTACTTCACATTCTTTGACCTGTATCTCCCCATTTCCTCCTCCCCTCCTAACCCCTAACAACCCCCATTATATTCTGTCTCTATGAAATCGGTTTTTGTTTGTTTTATATTCTGCATATACGTGATACCGTACAGTATTTATTTTTCCCTATCTGGCTTATTTCACCTGGAAGAATGTCCTCCAGTTTCATCCATATTGATACAAATGGCAGGATTTTCTTTTTAATGGCCAAACAACATCCCACATAGACACATATGCATTGTGTGTATGTGCACGTGTATATATACTGCATATATTTTTTTAATGTGATGGTTTCTTAGCATCTACATATAGGAGGGTAGGTGAGATGCTGGGGTTGGTGAGTTGGTGGCATTATTTGGTAGGAGCTTTGGAAGACTCTGGGAAAAGGCACAATAGTTTGGTGTGAGCCCAGACAGTGTCAGTTTAGCTCAGTCCTAGGGAGGAAGCCCATGATCACTTCCTTGAAGAACCACACTCATCCCTGCACAGATCCCAGCACTGTTTTCTGGGATCTCTCTCACCTTCTAAGGGATGGATGGTTAGAAAATAACAGCTTGGTAGGCTGACTTCAACATGCTCTTTATACATACAGACCAAGTGATGTTCCCCCAGTAGCTCTGTAAGCAATGGATATGGCAGGAAGGAGCCACAGTGAAACAAGGGTACGGCGGCACATGGTGCTGTGGCTCCTAGCCCAGGTGGGGAATCCCTAGCCAAGCCACTGCACATTGTCCCACAGATGACTGGGTGCTAAGATCCTGGCTCAGTGAAGGTAGAGGTGGTTAAGCCATCAATAGTTGGATTATAGCTATTTAAAGAAAGTATCCTAAGAAATTAAAAAGGAACCTAAAAAAGCTATTACCGTATGGTCATCACTTGCGGTTATGAATCAGGGATATTTTGGTACTATATAATGAAAACAAGATAGAGAAAGAAATGAGATGCTGATGAGTATTCCATTTTGTGTGTGTATGCATCAAAACAGCCTTGCTCTCATTGATTGGATTTATAATTAAATTCTATGCAGTTGGGCTCATAGAATTAAATCTATACATGAAAATTGTTTACTGAATGAGTAAAAATAAATTACTGTCCATATATTTTTAAGTACATATAACATTTCACTTGATGAAAAAGTTTCACTGATTTTTTTTTAAGTTTGAAAAATATGCAAAAATAGTAGACATGGGGACCAGAGTAGGCCGGCAATTGCATTCTCCCCTTTTCCTCATCTAATCCTGGTAGTTTGGGTTGTGGGCCCTTTAACAGGTGCTAATTCTATTAACTAGTATGGCTAATTAACCAGGACGGGAAAATAAAGGAACAACAAACTAGATCTGATACAATGAGGCATCACTATACAGGAGTATGGAGGTAAATAATGCACACAGACAGAGAAGGGAAAAACGAGGAGGGGAGAGATTGCAAGGAATCGATTAGAGACATAACTAAAGGTTAGCAGGTCCCCCTTCTTTCTTGCTCTCGTTCTCAAAACAGAAAGATCAGATTGATTCAAGCAGATATACTGTGGAATGCCAGAAAGGACGCCTCTTCTGGCGCAGTATTGATAAACTGCCCGAGTGTATCAGTGGCATTTTTGTTTTCCTAGCCCCTCAAGAGGAGTCAGGGAGTGGATTTTACCTCCCTGCCGCCCTGCCTAAGAATTGCTTAAACAGTTTGCATGTGCGTGTGTGTGTCTGTGTGTGTGTGTGTGCGCGACCGCGAGGGGCTCCACACCACTACCTGCTGGGTTTAAACGTTCCTTCTCCGGGGCTCATCTGAATTCCACCATCAGATGGGTGCAAGGCACAGGCTGGGCCCCGCTGAACTTCATTATTTAGTTTACTGCTGTATTGTATCAAGAGAGCAACTACCGAGAAATGCTCTATGCCCACACCCCCATTTTCTTGGTGGGGCATCTATAGGACTATTTGGCAAAATCATACGGAGGCGGAGTGGCGACGCCACTCTGTGTCTTCCAACAAACAGCCACCCTGCTGCTGCCGATCAGCGTTCCTGGGATGGCGGTGATTGAAATTTAGCACTCAGAGTGACTTAATTGGCACGCAGACCTGTTAAGCATATGCCCCCACCACAGGTGAACCATCTGATAGACCTATAGGGTGCCCAGTACCTCACACATGCTCACATTTTGCTAAAGAAGCAAGTTCAGAGCAGGTCCTTGCAGGACGCCTGCATGGTGGTTCAGGAGAAGGGCGGCCTCAGAGCCCCGCTCCGCAGAGCTCTGCCTGTCTTTGGGTCACCGCAGCTCTTCATTCCCTTGAATTCGGAACAGGCCCGAGGTAGTGGAGTTCCGGTTTGCTTGCTGGGAAGGAAGTGTTGGGAATCTGCTCGCGGATGCTCGTGTCTTCGGTAAATCAAGGCCTGTGCGAGCAGAGTGGAACCTGGAAGGATTCAGTACTCCTTGGCAGCTCGCTGCCTTGGATTTCAAGGTTAGAATGTTCTGTGCTCACTGTGACTACAACCGATCCCTTGGCCTTCAGGGAAAATCCTGGAAATCGATGTCAACATATTTCTGCTGAGTGGGAAGCAGCAGGACTGGGCCAAATGTTCTCGGTTGTGTGAATCAGGAGAGAAATAGAAACCTCGACAGAAAACAGAGCAGACCTATTCAGTTCTCGTCTTTACGTAAGAAGAGTGAATGAGGGGTGAGAATTCACTGGGCGGGAGCGCGCCGCTCGGTGGATTCTCCCACGAGTCCTGGGGCTCGTGCGTTCCGGGTAACGGGGGGCCCTGGTGGTCATCGCTGTGGATGCCGGAAGAAGCAGTCATGATGGCCGTGAGGGTCCGAGGGACTGAGGAGGGCTAGATCCTCTGTCTGTCCACCCAGGTTATCTTTGGTGAGCTCCTCCTGTCCTAACTGGACCACGGACTACCAGGCCTCATCTGTATTGATGCTCTCCTTGGGCATCCGGTGAAATCCTGGGTTCCTAACAAATGTCCAGTGAGTGATGATTTCTGAAAGAAAGAGCTGAGTAGTTGGAGTCTCTGAGTGATGCTGAGAGCCGCCGTGGGCTCAAGTCAGAGGAGTGTTTGCCGTGAAGCTAATGGAGCTGACGTGTCAGTGTCCCGAGACGCCTTTTTAAGTTTGAGTTTGTATGTTTATATTCTTTTCTTTACGGAGGGTTCCCCAAATTCTGTACGCTTCAGGACCCCATAAAACATTAATATGCTCCCGTTAAAATGTTCTTGCTGAGCCCATGTGGAAGGCTGGATTCCATCCGGTGGCTTTCCAGGAACTGGAAAATCAGAAGAAACGGATAAAGCTAGTCCTACAAAGGTGAAGAAAGGGAAGGAATTGACATTTAAGAACCCCATGCAGATTGAAGAATAATTAGCCTTTATTACCTATTTAACTCCTCACAGCAAGCCTTTCTGGGTGATGGCATTACTGCTCACCCTCTTAATAGATGGGAACACTGAGGTTTAGAGAAGCTAAACAACCTTCTCAGTGTGGTACAGCTACTAGGGCTGGGACCTGTATCAGGGACCTAACTTTCTCCCGACCATCTGCCCAGGGGTTCTCTTGCAGGGTGCCTGTTTGACAGCTCTGCTAGCCTTCCCTGAAAGCCTTCAGGCCACCAGGGTAAGGAATGCCTGGATGGGCAGGTAACTCTCACTGCAGGACAGAGGGAGAAAGTTGGGGAGGGAATCAGGCCTGAGCAGTTTAAAGGAAGGCCCTGGAAAACCCTACCCCAGTCGGTATAAGTGATGCTGTAACAATTCATTCAATTATGTTAAGCACCCATTAAAGGAATCCTAAGTCCTCCCTTGGGCCATTTCAGTTCTATGAGATTGTAATTGTTTGAGACTAACCATGATTTCTTCTTTTGCCTTCAGGTGATTCTCATTTTGACAAAGCTCTATGACTATAACCTGGGGAGCATCACTGAGAGCTCGCTTTGGAGGTATGTAGATAAAGTGAGCTAATGGTTACTGTGTTACTTAAACATGACACCTGTGACTGCTGTTCCCCACCCCTTTTTTTCCCTGGGGGGATGATTTTTTGGGTCTGTGTTCTCACTGCTTCCTGTTTGCTTTCTGTTTCCTTTACACGTGGGTTGGGGTTTATCTCCAGGCAAGCCGGATCCTTGCTTCTTTATAGGCCCCTTGTTTTGGTCACAGGTCTTTTGCTAAACTGGTCATTAGGTTGTCTTTATGTATTTTGGTTCCCACAGTTCTCACTGATACGTGAGCTTGGAGCAGAAACAAAGAATGGAGGTGTCTGCAGAAGGGATCTACAGCACGGCTGGGTGGGCGGTCCCCTGCCACCCTGGCACTATAGCTTTTTCCCTGCGTCCCTTCCTGACGCTCAGCTCACTAGCACACAGGTGTGCACACACTCACGTGCACGCCTTCATCTCTGGGATTCACACTGTATTGCCTCACATACAGAGTGTGTGCAATGAATTCTTCAGACGAAAGCTATCAATCCCCTAGGATCAGACTAACTCATTGAACGCCAGCACCCATGTGCAGCTGGGCTGAAACTGGGGATGGGAAGGTCCTCAAATCCAGCCCTCTCTTCTCTCCTTTTGTTCTGAGGGACTATATGTTCTTCTGTTTCTGTTTGTTGGTAGACGTCTGCTTTATTGGTCTCATCCTGCTGGGGTCTTTGCCAGCCTGTGTCACGTGTCCATACCTAAACCAACCTTAAGCACAGGAGGTGCTCGGTTGGTTAAACCTGGAATCTTGTGACAGTCCCTGAGCCAGGAAGATGATGGAGATGACCACAGGGATAATATCCAGTGATCACTGGATTGGCATCTAGCCCAGAGTCTCATTGGTCGGTGCTGTAGTTACAATGATGTTTTAAATATGTTGACTATCACTTCTGATCAGCCATCCCTGAACACATACACTGTGTGCACAAACGAAGTGGGAGAGGTTATACTAATAACACAGAAGCTGGGAGTCATCTCTGGGCAGACACAAGCTGGTGGCTGTCCTCCACATAGGATCGGGGGTTGGGGGGGGGTACTTCATCCCCTATCAGTTAACATGACCAGAAAAGCCTGGTTGTTGGTCCTCAGTGTCAGGGCTGATGTCTAGAGAGAAAGAGTCCAATCTGCCCTTTGTGTCAGGGGTCCATCCTTGCTACAGTGAACAGTAACCGGGGGGTGGGGAGGATTGATCTTGCTTTTCATAATAGCAGTTGGATTTCAGGGCCTGTCCCTGTAGGGCAATGCCGTTGTCACACAGAGGAAGGTCGTGGGTTACAGGCCAAAGGAATCTATCCCACAAAAGGATTGTTTGCTAAATTTTCTTTTGACCTGATGGCTGTTTCCCAGTAGGCTTCACACTCTGTATACGAAACCCCGAATAAACTGTTGTGTGCTTTGGGAAAACCCAATCAGACCGAAGAGAAGGACAGAATCCGGTGTGAGGTGTCCAGATTATTGAGCTCTGCCCCCAACCAGAAGGTCAATTATGCAGAGATTTGGTTCCAAGGAAATGATGGAACTAAATTAAGGTGTGGGAAGTTTGGTAGGAGCCTCAAAGAGTGCAATTCTTTAAGGCATTAAGGGCCTGACACTTGCTCTGTTGTTTAAATTCAGGACCCCTTCATCAGACTAGCTTATGTTTCCTTGATAGATATCTCTAATGTATGTACATACATGAAGGTAAAAGCCAGCTTTTATTCTGCAGTGCATCTGCTGTATAAAGCATAGTTGGCATATTGGAAAATTAAAAGATATGCAATTCTGTCTCAGTGGGACAGAGGCTATTAGCAGCCGTGAGTCAGTGGGAAGGGCAGGCCCCAGGGAGGAGCAGCTTGCCCTAGACTGCTGAAAGTCAGGTTCACCGTGCTCCTTTCCCTCTCACGGGGCACTGTGACCCATGCTCCAGCCTAGGGAGGATGTTTTTCTCTCATTTCAAGGGGGGTAGTTAGTAAAATAAAAATGACATCACACTCCAGAAATACCGGGCCTTTCTTCTGAAGGAGCAATCTCCTTGGGCTTGAGCTTTTGGAAAGCCCAAAGCTTTCCAAATCATCTGTGAATCATCTGTGACCCTTCCATCTTAGGGTCAGTTTCAGTGGAGATATATACATCTACATATGCACACATAAATACGCCTGCTTATAGATACACACACATACACATATAATACACCCGCATGTGTTTACTTTTCTGATCTATCCACAGTAGTCATTTACCATGTGCCCCGTGTTACGTGTCTCATCTGTGGCAAACAACTACCATGGGTGCTCTATACTGTTAGAACTATCGGTTTAATACTTTGATAGAAGAACCCACGCCTTAATGAATATATAATTTATTAAAGAAAAGAGGGAAGGAGAAAAGAAAAATATTTAGAATACTTTATAAATGATTTGATAGGACACCTGGGTGGCTCAGTGGGTTAAAGCCTCTGCCTTCAGCTCAGGTCATGATCCCAGGGTCCTGGGATTGAGCCCCGCATCGGGCTGTCTGCTCAGCAGGGAGCCTGCTTCCCCCTCTCTGCCTGGCTCTCTGCCTACTTGTGAACTCTGTCAAATAAGTAAATAGAATCTTTAAAAAAATAAATAAATGCTTTGATAGGGCTTACGTTTTAGGGTGGCTCACGATGAGCATGTTTGGTCTTTAGGGAATCTCTTTGGGGTGCTAATATGGAAGAGGAGAGAGAGAGGTCTGGGTCAGGCCTGCTTGAAGTAAACTGGTGCCAGCTGTGGACTCGTTTTCTCCTACGTCAGTCTTTTTTTTTTTTTTTTAATTAAGATTTTATTTATTTGAGAGAGAGAGAGATATCGAGAGAGAGAGCTAGCAAGAGAGAGCATGAGTGTGGAGGAGAGGGAGAAGCAGGCCCCCTGCTGAACAAGGAGCCCAGTGGTGGCCTCGATCCCAGGACCCTGGGATCATGACCTGAGCAGAAGGCAGGCAGACGCTCAAGCAACTGAACCACACAGACTCCCCCAGTCTTACTGCTTAAAATTGGGGGCTTGCTGGGGACAAGCTGGGTTTTAGGTCTTCTCATTACATCCCCAGCATAGAGCAGTGGACTTAGCCCATAGATGATGCCCAGTAAGCATCTGTTTTTGGACAGACCCGTGAATACTTAAATTTCATATTCTTTCTTATTCATTTATTCAACATGATGTATTGAATTCAACAAAGATGTATTGATTAACTCCTATAGGTCTTAGATTGTTCTGGTCCAGGGAGGGGAACGTGGGTACGTGTACGTAGATCAAGAGTACGTAAGCTCTGTCTGTCCTTCAGGTGTTCATTGTCTAGAGGGTGTCAAAGGTCTGTGTGGACAGTTCAAATGAGAGTTAAATGTACTTGTACGGAACCTGCCGTCTGTAATCGTATTGGGTCGGGTACTTGGGCAGCCACCTAGAGCTGCCAGATCCCAGAAGGAGATCAATCTAACGTAAACAAAGTGTCATACAACCTTAAGTGTTGTAATAAAGACACGAGAGAAGCATTGCTTCTTTTTGCTCATGTGTATATATTCTCTCCTCAACTAGATTTTAAATCCTTAAACCCAGCACCTTTCTGGTTTAATGATAATGGCAGTGATACTGGTGATAACGACAACAATAATAAAAAGGAACTTTTATCGAGCGGTCACTATGTGCCAGGCATGAAATGAAGAGCCACGCATGGAGTATTACATCCTCTTACTTCATTTTTATGGTGTGCTCAGGGTCATACAATTAGTAAATAATAGGCCATATACGTTCGGGGGTGTTAGTTAATAAACTTCAATCATTTTACCGCTTACCTGTCTTCCGGAGTCCCCTCTGCCTTCTGGTGACTCTTTCTGTACCTAAGCAAAGAAGCAAACAAAATTTTAATCATAAATCTATGAAATAAATGAGTTTTTAAAGCACTGTGACATTCTGAGCAGCTTATTACTATTCCAGAAAAATAGTGGGCAACAGGGAAAGGGCTTCTTGTCCAACAAAGAGACGCAAGCAGTTCGCAATGGAGCCCTTATTCTTTACAAGTTCCTCCCACTGAACAGTGAGTCGGGGTCAAGTGGAAGTGCCATAGGGTGTCAGAACAGGAAAGAGGCCAAGAGGCAGCTGACCTTGGAGGGATGTCCTAGAGCTCTGCACCTCGCTGGATCAACCAGCCCTGGAGGATGGGGTGAGATGCTGCTGCACCAAATTAATGAGCTTCTGCTCCCAGTTGGTCTTGTCATTGATTACACCTTAATCTTGGAGCAAGTTGTTGATTTAATGTTGTGTTGTGTTGTTGTGCACTCAGGGAGTCCCACTGAGAGGAAAGGGGGATGATCTGACACAGAACAATTAACTACACCTCAGAATCTTCTCCACGTTACAGTGGATTAAGCTTTGAGATTCAGCAGAGCTGCTGGTTTTACCATATTGGAGCAAGATAAGCTTAAAGGTTGAGATAAATAAAATGTCAAAATCTAGATACAGTATCTCTGAGAAGAAATATATTCATCTTTTTCCCTGTGTGCCGGGGGGTAATCAGCACTTTGCTGAAAGAGGCTTAGCGGGTGAGAAAGCCCTAGGCAATTCTGGAAGGAGCAGAAAGGATACTCTTAAAGGGACAGGAGCCTTCAGTGTGTGTGTCCCAGAGCCTGGCTGACATGGCGGACTTCTCTTCAAATCCGGGGCACCGTTCCAGATTCAGCTGAAGCACAAGCAAGCATCCAAACACATCTTCCAATCAGGTACTTTAGGAGTCCTACCTGCTTTCTGGGGACACGGAGCGTGTGGTTAAGGTAGGGAGCATGGGCAGGCGTTCTGTCTGATTCCAACCTGGGAGCCGGGCCTGGCTCCTCCTTCCAGGAGCAGCTCTGTTTCTTCTTGGGTGTGACACACAGCAATTACCAAGAGAGGCTTCCCAGCGGAGTCTTTGTGGAGAGAATGGCGCAGAGTACCTCGAGGCAGCATCTGTGTGGGGTTGGCTGCGGATGGTGCTCCCTGGAGAGCACCTGTGGTTCCGGCTGACAGAAGCTGACCCCAGGTCTGTGACTGTCAGCCCTGTGGCGGGCGCACATGAGCTGGGCATGGCTTGCCTTCCCGCTCCTTATGTAGGGGAAGAGCAAAGGGCCGCTTGGGACAGGTCGTTAGTCCCTGCTTGGAAGGGTGCTTTGCTACAAAACCCAGTTTTTAGTCATCTACAAAAATAAGAGTATAAACAATAGGGATACCCTCCCTAAAAAAAAGAAAAAAGAATCCAGCTACAGTATGGTAATTTCCCCACAGGAGGACCCTTCATGTCACAAGGCTCTGATGATGTTACTCATCCCTGTGCATGCAAATGTTTAGTGCCTTTCCAGGGGCCCCAAGGAGAGAGCCAAGCTCCCCAGCAGGACCAGGACGTGTGTTGGATTCTGGATTCTGGATTCTTTTGAGCTTTCTAAGTCTCACTCCCTTTCCCATTTTTGTGTCACATGGAGTTGCTTGTCGCTCCTGGAGTCAAAAGACTATCGTATTAAACCATATTGCTATTTTTTTTTTGAAAAATGTAATATATGCTCATTATAGTGAGCCAAACAATGCAGAGCACAGACAAATAAAAATGTTAATAGTCTCTTCCCACAGAGATCTAGCTTTCCTGAGGTTGCTGACGCTAAGAGTCTTTGGTGATTCTCTCCATATCATTATGCCCTAACTCAAAAAGACCAACAGAGAGGTATATATGTCAGGATCACTTTTTTGTTTGTTTAAGAAAATAGGAGTAACTATTCACAGAGCTCTGATAACATGTTTGTTTTCACTTAACAATGAGTCATGGGTGTCTGTCCAGATAAATATGTTAAAAAGACAGAGTCAGGTTGATCGGTATCAGATCATGTGGATACGTATGTGGAGTTAAACAGAGGCATCCTAACGTAAGTAGTGCTTCATGCATGCCAGGAAATGTCCTCAGGGCTTTTTACCCTCCTATCAACCTATAGAACAGGCACGACTAGTATCCCAGGCTTGCAGATGAGAGGAGCCAGGCTTGGAAAGCTGAGTACCTTGCCCAGCGTCCTGCAGCCCGGAAGTGGCTCCTGAATTGATCCTCCTTAACGCCTGTGCCCTGCTGCCTCCCCATCACCTTTCCAGTGGATCTCAAGCTCACATCCACAATATTTGCTATTACATGTATTTGTAATCATGTCCTTACATTGTGGTAATTTTTTTGCCGTTACTGTGGTATCCTAAATATATACATATGTAATGTTAATGGATAGCTGAGATGACTTTTTAAAAAGATTGAAACAATTCACACCCACAAGCAGTAATAAATTGTATATTTCCCAATGATTTCACCAGCACTGGGGATGTTCAACTTAAAAATTGAATTTAAATTTTTAATTTAAATTTAATTCAGTTGAAAATTTTTACTAGTCTTTTCAGTGAAAATGGTATGTTGATCCCCGTGTGGTTTAATGGGTATCTCTCTGACCACTGGGGATGCGGAACACTTTTTCGTATGTTTATTGCTCTGTGCCTCTGCAGACCTTCTGTTCCCACCTGCCTCCTCTCCCCACCTCCCGCCGCCCGAAGCCAAAGTACATTGTTCCTTCCTCATTAATCCTGTAGCACATTATGTATCTTTGGCTTAGGAGGGTTATCAGATATATATTTATTTGGTCCAGTTTAACAAACATGAACCAGTCCCCTATTTGATGCCAGGCACTGCGCTAGGCAGACACTGGGGGGAAAGGTCCAAGTA
This sequence comes from Martes martes, assembly GCF_963455335.1. Lineage (NCBI taxonomy): Eukaryota > Metazoa > Chordata > Mammalia > Carnivora > Mustelidae > Martes > Martes martes. The sequence continues at coordinate 22,084,179 of NC_137902.1, forward strand.
AGAAATCGTTTCTTCCCTCCAAACACTGCAAATCTAGTGAAGGGCAGTGGCTCAGCGGGTGATGGCAGAAGCGTGGCAAAGGCAGCGCGTAGTTACGCATGAGCTATTATCCGTGCTCCTCTATTTCCATACTGGCCTGGAAACTCAAAGACTGTGACCGTGTCTTAGTTATTTTTGTTTGCTTGGCACCTGAAATAGAACTTAGCACATATTAAAGATCATTACATGTTTTTTGCTTAGAAGCAGTATACTAAGAAAGGGCTTAGGGTTTCTGAAAACCAGGCCCGTGCCTTATACTTGTTTCTGTCCTAAATTTTTAACCTCATTCCCTCCATGTAGGAGCTACTGTTAGGAATCACGTACTGCATGATCTTGTGAAAGGCCGTCACAGTCAATCAAAGAGTGGGAACACAGTCAGTGCCAAGTGGGAAGAGCCTAGGTTCAAGTTTGGGAACACGGTTATGTCCATAGAGGACCATGAATGCTTGTTGGCCCCCTCAGTTCTGACACAATCTTCTTGAATACCCACATGAAGGCCGTTTCTACAAGGATCTTCCTGCAGACTCTGCCCCCCTTCCTGAGATCTCTGTGAGGGTCAGGTCTCGCGCTGCCCCTCTGTGCTCCTCATTGGCCTCAGTGGTTGGCTCTCTGCCGAGTTCTCCATTTCTCTTTTTAGCGCAGTAATGGACGAGATACACATGAAAGCACCCATTACCCTGATGTTCTCGTAACTTTATCAATATGAGCCTGGGAAACAAAATTTTCCTAGAGAAAACAGAGCAACTCCCATTGCAATATCAAACCTAGTTAAAGATTCAGGAAGTACTTAGACTGTTAATTTCCATTTTATTACACGGTCTTTGAGTATAGAACTCTATACTGGGCACAGTGCAGTTCAGAAGATGCACAGTTTAATTATCTTGTGTAGCAACATACAGTCTCAGTATTCAGTCAACACAACTCACTGATATTTCAGATCTCGACCTGATTACCACCTCATTTCTAAAAAGCTGTTTATATCCACCATATTTAAAAGAAGGCCCTTGTTTTTGTCTACCGCAGTTCTTTGTGCATTTCATTCAGTGTAATGCCGTGATCTGAAATGATTTTATTCCTTGTCTCTTGTCTGATGCCCACCGCTAGAATATAAGCTCCCTGAGGGCAGAGACTTTGTCTTTTTTACTTTCTGTTCTGTGGCAAACGCTCAGAAAAGTGCCTGGCAAATTGCCATTTAAGTCAGATGTGTCAGATTAACTGAATGTATAAATAAGCACAACCTGGAATCATGCTAAATGGTGTGTATCCCGACATGAATAAGATCTGATGGTCAGGGGCGCCTGGGTGGCTCAGTCATTAAGCATTTGCCTTCAGCTCAGGTCCTGATCCCAGGGTCCTGGTATCGAGTCCCACATTGGGCTCTCAGCTCGGCGGGAAGCCTGCTTCTCCCTCTCCCACTCCCCCTGCTTGCATTCCCTCTCTCGCTGTCTCTCTCTCTGTCAATTAAATAAATAAAGTCTTTTAAAAAAAATCTGATTTTCACCCTTAAGCAACTCACAGTCTGGTGGGAGAGACAGATAAAAACATGAGATTAATGTGTCAAGGACCATAATAGAGGCACCATAACGTGCTCTGGGTTGGGGAAGGGAAAGCTTCCTGGACAAAAGGTTACCTGATCTTTTTCTTTTAAAGATTTTATTTGTTTGAGAAACAGAGTGCATGAGCAGAGGGGAGAGGCAGAGAGAGAGGGAGAGACACTTGACTGACCGAGCCACCCAGGGGCCCCCCTAACTCTTGATGAACAAGTAGGAATCAGGCCAGTAAAAGAGGCTGATTATTTATTTACTGAGTGTTTACCGAATTCCAGGCATTTTTACATGCTGATGACACAGCATATTAAGGAGATTACAGAAGATCACAGTATAGTCTGTGTATGGATGGAGTATTTGGAGATGATTTTGCAAAAATAGAAATGGACCAGTTCAAATTCATCTGTGCTAGGTATTCTGACATTTATCCCAGAGGACATAATGCATCATTGAAAGTTTAGAGCAAGGGAAATACTTGACAAAATGTGAATTTTAGAGGAAAAAAAAATTACCATGGTATTGTGTTGAGGATTTAGTTGGAAAAGAGCAAGACTGGTGACCATGAGAACAGTAGTCAGTAAAGTAAGAGATGAAAAGGAGCTGACTTTTGGTGGGCAGGCATGAAAAAATGGGAGTATGGGATTTCATAGATGGTGATTCCAATAGATCTTTTGAAGTAAAAATGAACAGGACCAGTTGGATGCGTGAGAAGGTGAGAGGAAGAGACATTTCTAGAGTGACTTTCCTGCTGGTGTCTTGGATAGTCCAGTGGATGGTGAGACCATGGACGGCACACACCTGCTTTACTGATGTCTACTGAGCACCTACAACTTGTGAATGAGCAAAGCTTAGGGAAACAGCTCATCTGAGGAAGAAGCTGTGAAGGGAAATAAAGAAAGAAACATGATTTTCCATAAAGAAGTCATAAAGGAGTATCTTCCTTTCTTGAAGAGAGGGCAACCCTGACCATGTTTTATTGGGGGGGGGGGGTAATAAATCAGTGGGAAGATGTTGAAAATGTGAGCAAACCTCAGACTGAATCCAGTTGGCAGAAGGTTGAGTGGCAGAAATAATCAGCATTGGGAGCTTGATTGGGGGATTATCCACCAGGGTAGATCAGGATGGGCTGAGGGGTGAGCGCAGGGGGAGCATTTCTTCCACCAAGCAAGGAAGCCGGAGTGGGGCACACACGGATCAGCTTTCCTGGGAGACCAAGAGTTGAGGGAGTTCCTGACACTTGGATTTATGGGGGGTGAGAAACAGACTTGAGGGTCAACAATGTGGAAGGGCTGCCGAGGAGGCAGGAGGGCCCAGGGGCCAGCGGGGGCGGTGCTGGGCATGCTTAGACCCCCGCTGCGGCTGCAGACCCGGGTTAGCACGGCTGAGCTTTCACTGCAGTGAGCCCTGCGTCAGACTCAAGAAGGCAGTTGGTTATGTCGTTCCGGAGAGGTGTGGAACAGGGACAGCAGGGTGAGGGAGCCCAGGAGGTTGCGGTGGTAGATGAGGGGGTCCGTACTACATAGAGAAGAAGGTGAAGCTGGGGGTTGGGAGAGGACAAATGGTAGAACAGCAGGACCCTCAATCCAAGTGTGTTTAAAAGCCTACAGAACACTTAAGAAATAATATCCAGAGGAGTGTGACTTTTAATAATATTAAACTTAGTACATATCTAGCCCCCCAGGGGATTTTGTGAAAAGGAACTGGTTGGAACAGGTGTAGTTTATCAGAAAAGCCTTTATTAAAGCCATTGTTAAGAAATCCACTCAGCTCCGTAGGAGAAGGAGCTGCTGGTTTTCTGCATGTGTGCGGAACGGCTGGACCTGCTTGTCGGGTCCCCCACGTCCCTAGGTACTCGGGAGTGACAACTAATCTCCACATCTTGAGTGAACCCTGAGAGCCTCCTCTGAGCTGGTTATGGTGGGTTTTCTCCAGGCAGCTCTTACCTCCAAGACTGAGGCTTGTGTATTAACCTCATCTGGTAGTCACTGTTATACCTTTCTTGAGAGAGAGAAAAAAGACAGAGACAGAGACCAGCTCAGATGTCACACTGAAGTGATATTAAGTTTCTTTTGTTTCCCTTTTGCTTCCTTCCCACGATGTGCTTGGGAGCCCATGCCGGTGATTTGCTCCTGTTATATTTAAAAGTCTAGCTTTGAGAATTCAGTTTTCTGGATTCTAAATTGATGTTGCCTTTGGCTTCTCCTATCCCTCTCCTCTTGGATAACCATATTCCTTGAGTTTGATCACTCCACTTCCTAGGATTCCGGTGAAGAAAGATCATTATATGCTCTAGCCATGGTCACATGCTTGTAGGTTCTGCCAGACAGCAAATGCTCAGGGAAGACCAGTCCACAAACAGGTCAGCACTTGGGCTTGGGTGTTGACTTGCCTAGATAAGAACCCAGGCTCTGTCCACTTACCAGCTCTGAGATGGTGGTGGGCTTTCTTAATCTCTCTGCTCCATTTCCTCATCAGAAAAAAAGGAGTCATAACAGCACTTACTTCATAGAATTAGGGTGACAATTATGTTAAATGTGTATCACCTACTAAACACTCAGTAAATTATGCAAAACAAACAAAAACATTGGATTTTATACTTCTCTGGTTGTCTTTGCTTGAAATATTTTTTCTCCTGTATTCTATTTATCTAATAAAGAATAATCATAGCCATTTATAATGGCTATTTACTGTGTGCCAGGAACTTCTCTAAGGGACTTTTATACATATGAACTAAATTAATTCATCTAATAACCCTATGAGTTTATTGTTAACCCTGTTATTATACCCATTTTATAGATGAGGACATTTGTACGCAGGGTCACAAGGGTATTAAGCAGTAGAGAAGAGATCTGAATCCAGGCATTCTGGATCTAAGGCCCAGGCTTTGAACCCCACAGGGATTCTCTCTTCCCTGACCACCCCCTTCCATACAGAGAATAAATTGCTGCTCATGTGTTAACTCTTACTATTCTACGTGTTTTCCTTTTTGAATGCATTACTTTGAATTATAAGTACTTTCTGTATATTTAGTCCCCTTATTGGGAATGTTTTGAAGATTGCCTGTTATCTTATTCTCTTTTGTATCCCCAAGGCCAAGCACAGTTTTTGGCCTATAGTATGTGTTCAGTAAAAAAGAGCACAGGGACAAATATATTGGGGAAAGATTTTTTTTTTTTTAATTATCTCTGTCACCTGTGGACTTAATTAATAGATATAAAGCTTTTCCCATACTGTATAGCACAGGTAATCAAAGGTTAACTACCCTCTATCATTGAACCCAAATGTCAGTTCTTGCTGTAATTTATTGCCACGGCACATGAAGGAGGTGACAAATATTAATTTGATTTCAGCACGTAGATTGACACTGTCGTGCTGCATGTCTGTAGTGATGCTTCCGTGAGTGTCAGAAGCTAGTATGATAGTGAAAGGAGGATAAATTTTCTCCCATTTGTGTCTCCTGGTTGCATTTCCTTCTGTTAGCATTGGAGGGTTGTTGAATAACAAACATATATTGGTCCCATTTGAATTCCTGATCCTGAGCTCTGCATGCTATGCTGTCATCAGACAATTAACTTTAGGTGGAGGGCCACGGGACAGTCACGGCAGAGCAGCCTCCCCGTGAGCAGAGGCCGGGGGAGCTGTGCATGTCAAGGAAGCTGGTATCCAGCGGCAGGGGCTTGCCCCGTGTGTCGTAGCACCGGAGGGTGAAAGCAGCCTTCACTGCAGAACTTTAGAAAACGCTTCCTCTCGTTCCAGGTGAGGTTTCCGAAATACTGTTCATCCATAACTCAAGCTGGGGCACTTTCGGTTCCGTTCTGTTTCCAAAGGGAAATGGTGTGCTGAAGACTTATTCCTCAGCATAGCTTTATTTCTTCCTCCCGCCGGGATGTATTAGCAAGGTCATCACCTCTGGTTTATTGGCTTCAAACAATCTGTGATTGCGGAGGATTATGACTTCTTAGCTTGCAGAAGCAGGAGATGCAATCAATTCATGAAAGGCAAGACTTTTTTTTTTTTCTTTTAAAAAATGTATATTTATTTCTGCCAGCATTTCTGGGGACCCGGACTTAAAAGAGCGTTTTGAAAAGAATTTATCTTTGAGTGTCCCGCTTCTTCACCCCTTTCAAATAAGAACATGGAATCAGGCCAGTGTGAACTTAGCTTTAACTCTTTGAGTTTGAAAGAAATAGGATGACTCGACGAAAGTCTGTCTTCTTCCAGCCCCAACTCTAAACCACATGAATTGGGAAATTTATACTTGCTGCATTATGCATTATTCCATATGCTTGAAACAACTGGGGACTTGGATTAACCATGCCTATAATAAGTCGATGTATAAATTCTTCCTTTTTGGTGGGGCAAGGAGATTTTTTCATCTGAGAACCTTAGAACTTGATTAGTATTTATTGCAATATTTGTTTTCTCACTTATATTGTCCTTTCCTAACTTCCTAGATCACCCATTCTTGATTCATTTTTGCCTTCTCTCAGTTGGGAATCTATCACTTCTGACCTCAAAGGAGCGTCAGAATTTAAACCATCCTCTTCTTCTACATTGCACGAGACATTTCCTCTCGTTGGGTTGAAGAAAGCAATCCTAACACCCAACAACCTGTCTCTTCAAAACTGCAATGAGTTATACGATGGAGACTATACTTTTACCAGGCGACAGTGCGTCCCAGCCTGTAGTAGCCTTAGCGACCAGAGTTTTGCTGACATCGAGTGATTCTGGTTATTGCTGCATTCTTGATAGAGGTCTGGCCTCTAATTTCCCCTTCTTGGCAGCTCTGCAGAGAGGCTGATGCTCTCCATGCTGAGATGATATATGATTCTGTGGACTCTGCCTGTATCTATCACATTTTTTTTTTAAATTTTGGGTCAGTTTTAGAGTATCTACAAACCTGGAAGACTCTTACTCAAAAGGGCCTTCTTACTTACTCATTGGCTTGTCTGAAACCAACATGATACAATTGTTTTTCCGATCACCAGGAAATATTTGGGACAGGGACGGGGGCAGCTACTGAAGTCGGCTACTGTCTGGACTCGGGTCAGCTAAGAATGCTGCCTCCATGACCGACCTAGTTAGTGTAGCTTGGCTAGCCTGCATGGCAGCCTGAGGTACATCAGTTTGCCACCTTTGCTCCTGGTACTAACTCGTCTGTGCACCTCATCTTTTCCAGACACGGCTCTGCAGGGTATATTCAGACTGAAACTTAGAGCAATTTCTCTTACTCCAAGGACCCGCTGTAGTTGGGCAAAGGTCAAGGTACAGGTACCAGTCTAGTTTATCGTGGCAAACATCAAGCTGATGGATGTGAGGTGTGATAAGCCCTGAAATAGGCCTTGTAGATTAGAGCAGATTTAGAGTGTGGATTTTGGTTCCTCTCACCTCTAGTTGCTGGGCCAGCTTTCTTCATTGATTTGACACTTTCTGTCACCCAATAGTTCTGTACCCACTGGAAGTAATGCTACCCTTCCTTTCTTACGGATTCTTTATCCTCCTGGAGAAGATAGAGTCAAGATGTATAATTACCCTCATGGGTCCTCATTTCCCTCAGAGAATACACATATGCTAATTTTAGGTTAGATTGAGTTTTTATTGTATTTAACCAAGGGCAGAGGTTGATACCTCTCTGATTGATAAATTGATAAATTTATCAATCTCTGCCCTTGAACTGTTGGTCTCCAAGAACTGTTGGTGATTTTCTCACTGAAGGGTAGTGTGCTACCATATCTGTGAAGTCCAGCATTTTGATTTTCCAAGATGCTTTTGGAGTTGAGGCTTACGTGTATTCAAGAGCAGTCTTTGCACTTGATACTGCCTTTTAAGTTTTCATTTTCCTCCAGGGCTGATGCCAAACCTGTCATCATCAAGGCCACATCTTATCTATGGAGGAAATCAGGGTTAACTAAATCCTTGAACAATAGCTCTGCATCTGGCTTCCCAATGTCCATGGAAACCCCATTCCCTGTAAGTTGGTCATGTTAGTTTGCTGTAAGGAGAAATGTCTTTGAAGCTCCAGATGCGTAGTAGGACTCATTAAATGGAAGTTCTCCCTTTCAGTAGTATTTTCATACTTTATTCTTTTCTGAGTGGCTGAAGATGTTGATTTCAAGCTACTGAAAGTTGCACTGGGACTAAGAGAAAGCCTGTTCTCAGACTGGCTCACCAAATGTGGGCTCCTGCCATGTACTCACTGAATTTCATCCCAGTTTTGTGCTCTTTTCTGGGCATAGGATCCTGGGGTTGTGAGTTAGTAGCAGTCTGTTGTTTTGCTCAGACGAAAAATCATGCAACTGTGATACAAGATACCACTCATGACCCAAGTGGACATAGGAAGGAGAGGGCTTGGTGAAGTGCCCTCAGCTGTCTCAGCTGATGATTTGGAGTCAAATTGAAAGTTAAAGAAGAGAGGTGAGATTTTCAGCAGTGAATCTGCATTTAAGAGTAGTTACCTTCTTGCATCATACTGCAAAGATCACTTCTTTAGATTTTTAGGAGGTAGAAAAGAAAGTTAACATTCAAATGTGGTCCAATCAGATGGTGATTGTATGTATTCAAAAGAACAGAGCTTAAAAACAAACAAACCAGAAATCCAGAAAAAAAAAAAAAAGGAAGAAAGAAAAGAAAAAAAAAGAAAAACAAAAACAAAAACAAAAACAAAAGAGCTGAGTTTTATAAGCAACCAGTTTTTGAATTTCATTCTTAAGTTTCAGAGCATTTTTTAGAAATGTTAGAAATTCTAAATGGAAATTGAATAAGCGTTATCTCCTTAGATTTTCCTCAAACTTCTGCAGATACATCAAAATATTTAATCTGTTAGATCAGTAGTTTAGTGAGCCTTATGAAAAATAAATAGCATGTCCCTTGTGTGTTTGAAAGTTGGTATGAATACATCCTGTGTTCTCATCTTAGCACTGCCACTAATTGTGTGATCTTAGCCAAATCATTTTATTTCATAGAGTCCCAGGCTCCACATTTATGAAAAGGAAAGTATGTACTAGATGTGATGGAGGAAAGATTTTAGGGTTTGAAGCCAAGGGCCAAGAGAGAATTCCTGAGTCATCTTTGGTGCAGAATCGTAGTTTTACTAAAGCATGGGGACAGGACCCTTGGACAGAAAGAGCAGCACTGGGGTCGTGAGGAGTGGGTCATTATATACTTTCAAGTTGGGAGGGTGTTAGGGATAGTGTAAGTCTCTAAGGAATTTTGGAATCAAGGTTTCCAGGACCTTGAGGAGGCTGACCGTTGTTGGAAGGAGGTCATTTATTACTGTCTAGTAAAACCTGAGTCGTGAGAACCTTCAAATGTAGATCAGTGGAGTCATGCTTGGGAGGGGAGGGTGATTGCCAACAGGTATCTTGGAGGTTAGACATAAAGGAGGTTTCCAAGGGAATTTTTATATGTTCAAGTAGATTTACAGGATCCTGGGGGTTGGACTAAGATTGTCTGTTGCCCTTAGCAAAGTATCAACATCCAGGTTTCTGAGTCCCTAGGGGAATGTCACTTGGCTTGTTTCAAGGACCTGTCAATGGGCTGTAGGTAATAAGGAAATATAATAATTTTTCTTCTGCCTTTGCTTCCCACATCAGATAGACACTGTTTTTCAGTATAGCTTTGGCATTCTCTATTTCTGAAAATTGTTGCTGCAAACAGATGGCTTGTTCAAAGCATAGGTCTTCATATATTTTGGACTGCTGATGAGAAAATATTAGTAACCTTTCTCTAGGATTTCTTTTTCCCCCTTAAATGTCTCCATCGTAGCTCCTTGCTAGCTGATTGGAGGTAGACAGAGGCCGACAAACTCACTCTGGTTTTGCAGGTAGTAACCTGGTATTATGTCCACTAAAAAAAAAAAAAAAAAAAAAAAAAAAATCCCACGTTAAAATGATAGAGAACAAAGAATTACCTTGCCTAAATTACCTTATATCATTGACCTTTGATTTCCATAACCTATTGGGTATAATAATAATTCCATCAGTCAGGTTCTATGAAGAGTAAATAAACATTTTTAAGAACTTGTCTGGTACATTTTAAGCTTTAAAAGGTAAAAGCAACTAAAACTCAGGTCTACCGATTACAAAGGAGAAGAGGGGGAAGAACGAGCTATCATTTACTGAAAAGCCTCTGTGGGCCTCAGTTTTGGAAATTTGTGAAATGAGGATTTTAAAAACGATTTCCTTAGTTAAATTTGCTAGAAATGTCTGGGAACCAGATATCATGATGGTCCCCATGTTCTTCAAGTTGTAAAGTATTCTGTGGGTGATGTAGTTATCTGTAGTTAGAAGCTGGAGCAGGAAAAACTTTGACCTTTGTGTTTCTGTGAACATGGCAGGGGACACCCCAGATGCAACTAAGTATCATTGTAATTCACTCGTTACTGGTCTCCTTGAGAATAAGTGTTCAGTTTGCAACTTTTTTTTTTTTTTTTAAATTTTTGCCTTATAGCCCTGGAGCAGAGAACAATGCCTGTCACATAGTGAGTACTCAATAAGTATGTCTCTAATGAATCAGTGAATTAATCACTGATTTTAGTTTAGCTTCTATTTTATTGATCATATGCCTGGCGATATGCTAAGTATATTTCATAGTGGCTTTTAATCCTGGGGAGCTTTTAAAAAATATGTGTGTGGTCCCACCCAAAATTTATCGAATCAGAATCTCTGGGACTGAGCCTGGGACATAGGTAGTTTAAAAGCTACCCAAGTGATTTTAATGTGTGAGAGACACACAGAATCAATGAACTCTTGATCCATTGTTTTCCTGGGGTTTGCATGACTGGGCTGCTTGCTAATGTTGCCAATTACTTATTTCTGGGCATCCAAGTTTCAGTGAGCATGTTCTCCCATCTTGCCATTTGTCATGGCTAAAATATTCTACTTTAACAAGGATGCAAATTTATCATCCACATTAAGAGCGTAATCTTTTTTGCATCTAGTCCTGAAACACAGTCGTGCTCTCCATGTAAATCATAAACTTAGATCCTTTTGTAGTGTGAAAGGAAACACGTAAACCAGGATGGAGAAAATTAATGTTGACAAAGATCACTGATAGGCTGTAAATTGCGAAGGCCTGGGTCTCAGACTGGTTTCCGAATTGCAACTATCGGTAATTGCTCCATAACATTATGAAATGAGGAGGCAGCACTGGGAAAGGGGTTTGAATTGGAGGCTAATTCCTATTTAAGTGTTTGCTTCGCAGCTGTATTGGCACAGACCAGCTAAATATTGCCATTGCTACTCAAGGGGGGAGAGAGCTCACCTTGAAGGTACTTGGGATTCTGTGGATTACAGAGCAAACAGGCTCTTCCTGGGTGTGTGATGAGGATGTTCTTAAAGCAAAGCTTGTCTGGATGCTTCGAAATTATGTTTCTTTGTTTTTCTTGGTTAACATTTTCTTCCTCTTTAGATCCTGAGTCCCACCAATGTGTCATTTTCTTTAAAAAGCTAACGTAAGTCATGCAGTAGAAGTTATGCACCCACATGTGGTGAGGACCAGGGGAAAAGATTGCTATCGCTCTAAGGCAGCAACATAGACCTTTACCTTGTCACTCAGTGACAAAGTAAAATAGCAACTCGGGTTGCCAGTAATAACACAGGAAGACGGGAGTGCTGTGAGGTGCTTCAAGGAAGGGTGATTAGATGCCAAATGAATGGTATCAGGGGAGCTATCAGCAGCCACATGGGAAGTCATTTTTACTTAAGGCAGTGATTTCTGCTCTGTTTTAAAAACCTTAGGGTATCTCCAAGTATTTCCAAAAATGTCACACACTTCTCAAAAATAATAATACACTTGTCGAGTATATTAATATAGTATGCTTTTTAAGTGAACATAGGGGTGGGCAAAAATTCGCATGATGGGACTGCTCCAGAGATGGGAGATCAGATGGTCAGCTGGTCTGTTGACATATCATTTCCCCATGAGAACACCCCCAGATTCTGTCAGTGTCCCCAAACCCTGTATTTCTTGAGCCTCCTGGAATGGTGCAAACCTGTGACTATTCCTGTTCTTCTGGAAAAATCTCCATCCCCCCCCACCCCCGAATTTGGTCCTATCTCACTGGCACGTGCATTCTTGATTTTCAGTGCATTTATCTCTTATCGCCCTTTCGTTTCTCTCTTTACTCTCTTACCTTTGATTCCAGAAATGTTTTTAAAATAATGGATGGCAGTTAATAAACAGCATGGCAGGCAGGAAAAAATGAACAGTGGTGTGCTCATTTTGATAGACTATGCTGTCTGCAGGTAATTTACCAGGGCAGAGTGCTGACATACACAGCCCCACAAAAAGGGCTTATCCCTGATCTTAAACCAAAATCATTCTTGAAAGTTTCCATTATTCATAAGGCATGATGCATGAGAACTGCAGGAGGCTGTCCCGTGATGATGGCTCTGAGCTGGTGGCTCTCCGGTTCAGGAGTTAGAAACAAGCAAACATCTGTATTTGTGCACTTGGGGAGAATGCCAGCTTTCAGAGAAAGAACTTCACGCTGGAGTCCAGCATGGTGAAGCCGAGTTTTCTGCCTTTATTACCAAGCATTCCCCCTGCCCCCTTCCGTGCTCTCCCTGATGAGTTCTGAGACCCTGTACTTGCAGCTGCTTTGAGCTTCATCCCATTGAATATATTTTGTCACTTGTTCTGTCTTGCTCCTACTGTAAACCCTTTGATGGTAGAACAACGTGGCTTTGTGTGTCCCTCGCCTACCAGAGTGCCTGCCACATGAAGTCGGCTCATTAAAATTAAATGACCAACTGAATGAATGAATAACGACCCAAAAGGACATTTCTGGAATTTTCTAGGTGAAACCTCCTCCCAAATACTATTGAGCCTTCAGAGTGCCAGGAGACAAAGGGCAGGATAAGGATAAGGTCTTCTTAGAATTAGGAAAGAAATCAGACAGTATTAATGTTCCCAGGACCCTACCCCAGAACATGTGGCTTTTCCAGAATCATACCCTATAATTTGTGGAGATCCTAAGGCCACGGTATCTACATTCACATACCACAGGGCCAGTTTTACCATTCTTCAACTCTAGTAAATTCAGATTGCAAAGCTCTGTTGAAATCTGCAGAGATTATCAGTCTTTGAAAGGCACATTCCTTCATGGCTGTCTTTGGTTGCTAAGGCTTTGAGCAGATATGAGTTGTGGAGGTCATGGCAAGTATTAGGACACTAGGCTTCCTAAACTTTTGATAGAAATTTCATTTTGGAAACTTTCCTGACTAATGGTGCCATTAAAAAACAAAACAAAACAAAAAGAGAGTCCTTATTTCTCTGAGAACAACCATGTCCTTCCAGATTCTTAAAAAACAAACAACAACAACAAAACCCACAGAAAACAAGACACGCCTGATCTAAGCACTTGGCACGTAGGTAGAGCCCTCTTCTCTAAACACCATGCCTGTGAGCTGGCCAGTCTCTTTAATACAAAGACAGTGATTTACAATGAGATGTGCACATGTACAGATACATGCATAAACCCCCACATGTCAGGTTCTGCATATTCCCAGTGCAAAATGAGGCAAGCCTAGCAGAGGGTTCTGCAAATAATTTGTATTCAGATATACAGCAGCCCTGCCACTTATTTTGCAGGGTAAGCTGGTAACAGTTTACTCTAAGCATAATGACTCTGGTAAGAGTGACCTTTCCTGATGATTTTCTAACCAATCAGTCTTAACCCTTTAATTAATTAATTTGCTTAAGTAGAGGGAGCCCTTCCACCCCTTATCTCTTAGCCATCATTCATTTTACACCATACTCGAAATTATTAGTCTGGGAATTGTAATGACCATACACCATTTATTTTCATCCATCTGGCTGGAATCTTAGCAACTGAGTGTTCTGATTATTCTGTATGTGTGTGTACATGCCCGCACTTGTGTGTGTATACGTTCACAAGTGTGTGTGGCTATTTGTTTATTCTAGAAACCTTGCCAATTGCTCCAAAATCCAGCCAAGAACAGCAGCATAAATGACAAAGTTTGATTTTTCGTACACCCAGGGTCCTAAAACAGTGGAGGGGAAAATGAACCAGACAGACTGTAAGGTAGCCTTTCTTAGGCGATCTTCTTTTCGAGAAGTTGTGTAGGGTTCTGATCTGTCTTGGTGTGGCTTTATTATTAGAGAGAGGAAAAGAGGAAGAAAGAAACATTGCCTTTTCTTTTATCAAAAGGCCATTTTTTTATAGGGATGGAAAGTAAATGGGGCCCATATCTCTGTGGATCTCCGTTTTCTCTAATGGGCCAATTCACATCTTTTTCTGTTCTAATATCCCAGGTCTTTTTTCTTTCTTTTTTTTTTAAGATTTGAATTTTTCTATTAACTGTTACAAGGAATAGTATATAGTGGAAAAAAGATGGAAAAAGGCTGAGCAATTTTAGAAAATTTTAGAAAGCTTTTATTCTGGAAAAATTCATTCTCTTCTGATCTTTGATATCATCGTAATCCCCTTCTAAGTCTCTCCACTAAGGCTAAGTCACCCTTGAACATGAAGCAGTTCATAGCCACTAAAGCATATTCATGGAGACAAAGCAGCCCAGAGGAGCCATTGATATCTCACCTGTGAGAGTCCGTGCCTTTCCCATGGCTGTTTCAATGCTTCTCATCATCAGTATATTTTAGTTGTAGTCTTTAATTGGATGCAATGGCGAGTAAAATAAAATATTATTTTTTTTCCTATAAAACTACACACACAAACAATCACAATCATGGTAGAAAAGCATTTGAAGAAATAGAGCTAGTTTATTTGCTAAGACATAAGGCAGAAGTGAGAAAAAGTAGGCATGGGGTAGGGGTGGGTAGATGCAAGTTATCAGCCCCCTCCTCTGTGTAGGGCAGCCTTCCTTTCCCTTACTCCTCTTTACCTCCTCCCAGAAGGATGGAATACTTCTGCCCGTGGTCACTTGAAATGACAGATCCCAAGCTCAGAAGCAGCTCCTGCTTCTCTGGGCCCAGGGCCCAACCCAGACAGGACCGTGCCCTCCCCTGTGCTCTGTCCTGTCTCTCCTGTCTACCTACCTAGCTCAGAAGAACCCTGGCTACACCCTTGTACCATATAGTATTTTTATTTTATGTTCTATTCCTAGGACTAGCATAGATAAACACTTGTTATGACTGACGTAAGCATTAGTCATTTTTTCTTCATATAATATATATCTTTGTGGGAAGAATCGTTGTAGTTTAAGACCCTTGATCTAGGGCGCCTGGGTGGCTCAGTGGGTTAATCCTCTGCCTTCGGCTCAGGTCATGGTCATGGTATCAGGGTCCTGGGATCGAGCCCTGTAGCGGGCTCTCTGCTCAGCAGGGAGTCTGCTTCCCCCACCCCCCCTGCCTACTTATGATCTCTCTCTGTCAAATAAATAAATAAAATCTAAAAAAAAAAAAAAGAAAGATCCTTGATGTAATATCAGTTGAATACCAGTACCATTCTTTAGTAATTCTTCGACTTCAGAGGTAACTTCCATGTGTGCTGCTTATACATCTGGGTGAGATCTCACAGTCTACTTTTGTATCCTGTCTTCTCTAGTATTCTTTTTATTTTTAACCATGTGAGCTTATAAATTTCTGACCATTTTGAGCTACTCATGGTTTGATCTTATGAGAATAGGAAGTCCTCTGTAACAGGTGACTTTATCATTCATTGAGCACTTAGCACATATCATCCACATTAAGTCCCAAAACAGTCCACTCAGGATTGTTTTTTAAGTCCCACTTTTCAGATGAAATAATTGAGGCTCAGAAAGGTAAAGCAGCTGTTTGGTATTAAATGTCAGACAAGGAGGCAAATCGGTATTAAAATTCAGTTCTCTTTTAGTCCAGTTTTTTATTCAAGGCACACATGTCATTTAAAAAATACATACTCCTGATGACACTGTAACAGCCCATTAAATGGATCTACCTTAATAGTTTTACCTTTAAAATAGTAAATCCCCTGATTAAGATCTACATTGTTGTTACTTTTTTCATTACTATGAAGAACGCTGTGATGAATATAACTCTCAGTATACATATAACCATATGCTGTAGCTGGGGTTGAATGTATTTTCTGTCTCTATATCTAATCCTCTGTTCTCCATAGATCGATAATAATCCAGTACGAGCCTCAAGATTCCAACAGGGAAGTTACCTTTTTTTTTAAAAAGTCATTTGTTACTTTCAAAGTGTTTGATTTCAGAATTTTTTTTTAACAGCAGAACCCTGGTAATGTGTTTATATAAAACATTAGGTTTGTGCACAAATTTCCAGGGATACATCTATTTTAGAGAGCCTGATATACCTGTAATTGGATCTCCTTTCCATCGTCAAGAAAATCTTAACAAAGTCATTGGCTTTCTTACTCCATAGAACACCCTGTCCCTTGGGCTCTAGTATTACCCCCAAAGATAGAGGGCAATTGTTTTATATTGTGCTGTTTTGTTGGGAAGGAACAATTTCATCATAAAAATACAGAAATAGACTTGAAGCAATTATATGTGAAATGCTACATGAACAAATTTCAGGTTATCTAGACATAAAAGGAAACACTAATTGTCTGGGCTCAAACATTCTTCTCTCAAGCAATTTTCAAGTGGCGGGCACAGTGAAGGGGGAGATTGCTAGTCAGGCTTGGAAAGACCCTGGCTCTTGCCCTGGGGTCTCAACCAGTTACATATCAGTAAGCAAGCTTGAGGCCAACAAGAGGGGCTGCTTATTAGCGTCTGTATTTCAAGTCAATTTCATGCTAAGCAGGGAGCCAGTATAATTTGGGTGTTCAGTTGTGCTGCAGGGACAGCTGAGTGAAGTGCAGTGGTGGCCCTGTCCAGGAGTCCAAAAGCAGAGAGTGACTGCTGTGCTTTGCGGAAGATGAATCACGCAGTGTGTGTAGCATGAGTAGTGGCCAGCAATAGGCCCTGGGGGAAATCTGAGGCTGCTCTGGCTGCAGGGGAAGACAGGGTTGGGGAAGGGACCTTTGTGGTATACAACAGAAAACCCTATTGAAGATAGTCAGCTACCCAGAATTATGAGGCTTTGCCTGCTCCAAGTTAGTCATTCTGCCAGAATTTTGATATTTTAATTTGCAAGGATTCAGTGGTTGCAAAATTATATTTTTAGTGCATGCGATATGATGCATACTATAGGATTGAAAAGTATAATTTTTATTTTTATTTTTTATTTTTTTCAATTTGCCTTTTTTTAAAAAAATTTGACAGAGGGATCACAAGTAGGCAGAGAGGCAGGCAGAGAGAGAGGAGGAAGCAGGCTCCCTGCTGAGCAGAGAGCCCGATGCGGGGCTCGATCCCAGGACCCTGGGATCATGACCTGAGCCGAATGCAGAGGCTTTAACCCACTGAGCCACCCAAGCACCCTGAAAAGTATAATTTTTAAAATAATTTTTGAAGTATGTGTGTATTTCTTTTAGAAAGAAATGTGTGTATTTCTTTGGTATAAATATATCCCATAAGTGAACAAAATAATTTCCATTTTTCATAGATTGGAGCATCTGAAGTTTGTTGAAAGCAGAACAAAGATTGCAAAAAGCCTAGAGAGTTATGAAAGTTACACAAGGAATACATTTTCCTGGTCTGTTTTTTGCAGAAAAAGTGAATTCACTTTACAGTCATGTTACCTTAAAATGAAAACAAAACAAAATGTAGTCAAATGTAAAAAAAAAAAAAAATGAGTAGAGGATTCCTATATACCTGTTCAGTCCAGGGGTTATCCAGCAGCAGCATGAACATCTGCAGAAATAGAGAGCATGGTGGGCAACTGTTGAACAGAGTCCTTCCATGCCACTCATCCTCTTGTTCTTACACTTTCTTTTCAAATTTCTCTTTTGCCTTTTGCATACCTTTTGGAATAGCTTCTACATATATACTATGTATATAGTATACGTGTTACATCTATCTATATCTGTCTAGTGAAATTTCTGGGATTTTCATGATATCAACAACTATCAGAGCCTTTATTTGTTTTGATCTTGTTTTGCCTTATTTCTTTTACTGTGTTGGACCGTGTTATCATATCCAAAAGGGTGAAAGGTCCCTTTTAATCATTGAGCAAAGCGTCACATACCTCTCTGATCATGGATTTCTCACTAGGACAAATGATTTTTAATGAAGAAGTAGATGATCATTTTAGAAGCCGTTTTCAAAAGAATGACAGAACAAGACACAGACCGAAAGAAAATGTTTGCAAAAGATATATTTGATAGAGGTGTGTTATTCAGAATTTCTGAAGGATGCTTAAAACTCACTAGTAAGAAAAGAATCCTCTTAAGAAATAGGCAAAAGAGAGGCACCTGGGTGGCTTGGTGGGTTAAGCCTCTGCCTTCGGCTCAGGTCGTGATCCCAGGGTCCTGGGATCGAGCCCCGCATCGGGCTCTCTGCCCAGTAGGGAGCCTGCTTCCCCCTCTCTCTCTGCCTACCTCTCTGCCTACTTGTGACCTCTCTTTCTCTCTCTCTGTCAAATAAATAAAAAAATCTTTAAAAAAAAATAGGCAAAAGATACAAACAGACACCTCACCAAAGAATATACGCGATGGAAACCATATGAGAAGATGCTCAACATCATCTATTATAAAGGGATTACAAATTAAGACAATAGTATTCCACTGTACACTTTTTTGAATGGCGAAAATCCAAAACACTGGCAGAACTCAATGCTCAGGAGGATTTGGAGTAACAGGAATTCTCATTCATTAGTGTTGTAAATGCAAAATGGCATAGCCACTTTGGAAGACAGTCTGGCAGGTTTATACAAAACTAAACATAATCTTACCATATGATCCAGCAGTCTTTCTCCTTGGTATTTACCCAAATAAGCTGAGAAATTACATTCACACAGGAAACCTGCACATGGATGTTTATAGCGATTTCATTCATAATCCCAAGACTTGGATGCAACCGACACGTCCTTAAGTGGATAAATGAACTGTGGTATAGTCAGACAGTGGATTATTATCCACTACTGAAAAGACATGAGCTATCAAGCCACGAAAAGGCATGGAGAAACAAACCTCAAGTACATATTTTAGAGTGAAAGCAACCAGTCGGAAAGGCTACCTGGTTCCCATTATATGCCATTCTGGGAAGGGTAAAACTCCTGAGACAATAAAAGAATCAATAATTACCAGGATTTTGAGAGGAGAAGAGGGATGAATAGACGAAACAGGGGAGATATTTAGAGCAGTGAAACTATTCTGTGAGGTCTACAGTGGTGGGTATTTTTTTTTTTTTAAGATTTTATTTATTTATTTGACAGAGAGAGAGGCAGGTGGAGAGAGAGGAGGAAGCAGGCTCCCTGCTGAACAGAGAGCCAAATGGGGGGCTCAATCCCAGGACCCTGAGATCATGACCTGGGCCAAAGGCAGAGGCTTAACCCACTGAGCCACCCAGGCGCCCATGGTGGGTATTTTTCATTGTATACATTTACCAAAACCCGTAGACTATCTAACACCAGGAGTTGAACCTTAATGTAAACTATGGACTTTGAGTGATGAACGGTGTCAATGTAGGTTTATCCATTGTAGCAAATTTACCACTTGGCTACAGATGTTGATAGCAGGGAAGACTACATGTTGGAGGCCAGGATATAGGAAGTCTTGTACTTTCCACTTAATTTTGCTATGAATCTAAAATTGCTTTACATGAAATAAAGCCTATTACAAAAGAAGACTTTTGAAGTCTCTGATCAACTCTATTACTTTATGGTTTCAGCGCTTTGACTTTGTGGTCAACAGATTTGTCTGCCTGTGGTGTTGGTTTACTTTTATCAGCCCTTCACAGGGGAATGGGGGACCTGCCCAGATGCCAGAACGTGCTGGAGTCTTCATGTTGAGTTGAAACTAAGCAGTTTCATCCACCATGTTCCTTGTGAGGCAATCCTGTAATTTCTTATTCTTTTGAGGTTCTGCATTAGTGCTCAGTGGCAGTTGCATTTTGAGAACATGACACGTGGAAAGGAAAGAAAAACTTTGTCCTTGGCACAAAATTAAAGTGCCCAAAGTGACTTATCCCTTTCATTCTTCCTTAAGCCCTAGTGTTCGCCACCTGAGGAGACCTGTCTACTCAATACAACTGTCCATTTACAAGTGGCATTTTTCAGATTCTTGACCTTATTATATATTTCTTAGTGTTTTCTACTTCTGGGACTTCAAAAGTTCAGCAGATCAGAGGGGATTTCTCAACTCGGTATAAGATAGAGCACACAAGAAAGCAATTTCTTAGATTTCCCTGGTGGGAGTAAGGTGCTTGGATTGTACGAGGTAGGACCCCAGAGAGAGTTTTTCTGGAAACCCAGGCAACACGGAAAGAAATAAGCATTGTTCAGATTGAATTTGTAATGGGTAGAGAAGGGATGTCAGCCTGCTAACCTGGTTTTGTGTTCTTGGGCACTAGACCCTTAATGTTAATACTCACAGAGGGTTTATAGTTGCCTCTGAATCTGCATAGTTTCTGCTGAGGGGCCAGTGTGATAGCAGTCACGGTTCCAAGGCTATGTGTGATGTATGAGGTGGATGCTCCCCTCCCTTCTCAACCCCTGCCCCCCCCCAACATGTACTGACTTATAAGGCAGATGTTAATTGCAACCTGTTTCTGGACATTCACACTCTTCAGTCAAATAGAGGAATGGGATAGAGAATATGCAAATGGACAAGGAGGGTGAGAGAATTTGTAAAGTGGGCATCTTTACAAAGAGATCCAGAGAGAGGTATACTCTGAACCCTACCTTCTCAATTTTGTGGGGTTGGAGCCTGTCACATCTGTGGAGCCCGATAAGGACTAGCCGGCGGAGGAGGCATTCAGTAGGACTCACATGTGAGGAGGTGGAGGAAGAGGATTTCTCGAAAAGATTCTTCCAAGCACTGTGTTGTTTCTTGTCGCCATCACATGGTGGTGAAGGATTGGGCTTCCTCTGTGTGTCCCCAAATTTGGGGATGCAAAGACTGAGACATGACTCTCAACTGGAACAAAATGGTT
Organism: Martes martes; assembly: GCF_963455335.1. NCBI lineage: Eukaryota > Metazoa > Chordata > Mammalia > Carnivora > Mustelidae > Martes > Martes martes. The sequence goes on from NC_137902.1 coordinate 22,104,721, forward strand.
TGTGGATCGGGGTGTGACTCCTGCCTGGGAAGTCTAAAGCAAGAGGCAAGAACTGATGGCCTGGGTCGGAGAGGGAGCTGCTGCTTTGGTGCCCTGGGTTTGGGGAAGTGGGAGCCTTTAGCAAGGACCACGAAGGAGAGAGCGTCTCTGGTGTCCTCTTGGGTCTCGTTTGGCAGGCATGTCTGAAGGGGCAAGGAGACTTGCTTCTGAAGGGGAAGTGGAAAGGGGTGGAGCTGGGCTTCCAGGTGACAACCAGCTGGAAAGAGGGTCTCTAGGTATCACTTAGGCTGGAGATGCAACCATCCAGGCCCTGGGCATGGAGGAAGAGCCCCCATGGAGGGGGCTCTGAAGACCTCACCAAAGAAAGAGTCACTTTTACTGTCTGCTATGCCCAGAGTGCTAGAAACCACCCAGCAGGAGGAACGGCCCTTCTTCCTTCCCCACCTCCTCTACTGCCCTTCTGGAACAAGGCAGCAGGTAGAGAGCTCAGCAAGCTTGGTTAGACTGCTCAGAGAGCAGAAGGCCTCCCTCCCATGATGCAGCGGTCAGCCTGAAAGGGGCGGGGCAGTTCAAGGTGGGAAGGATGGGGACTGGGAGGCAGGAAGGTAGGGAAAGGAGTCGGAGAAGAGGGAGGAATTAATACAGTCAAATACCGTTTTTCGATTAACTTCCCCTGGAATATTTGTTTATTGAATTAAGACAACATATGGGATTTGAAGTGACTTTGGGGCTGTTATATTAAAAGAAACAGAAAGCCTAGGGGCCTGCCAGGGGTTTCATCCAGGGAAGATCACCCAAAGAATAAAATTTAAGGGGAGGAAGAAACAAAACCATGTTTTAAGACCCTGGTCATGTTTGTTTAACCCTGTGGTTACAGGTATAGGTGTGAATGTGGATGTCTGCCCTCGTCCCAGCGGGTGGCTGGATCCCTTTACTTCATGTAGGGTGACTGCCTTTCTCTTTGCACTGGCCTTTGTTCTCTGGCGTGCAGTGGTGGGAGTGTGAAACTCCTTTTCTGGGAAGTGATATTGTAGCCTTTGAAGGGAAGGGAGGAACTTGCCGCCTAGTCCCTAAACCTATCTAATATCATGAACAACCTATGGGAGGAAGCGTACAACTATTTTAAATGTGATTATGCATGAAACTTAGGAATATACTCACCCAGTCAGGTACATTGCAAACCTGAAGCCATATTTAGCATGATTATGTAATTTAGCTTTCAGACTGCAACCTTTTGAGAGGGGACACTGAATAATCATGTTGAGACAACAAGGAACAAATTGGGATTGTCCTGAGTAAGGCAGTACATATGTGGTCTTTCTACCCATCTCCTGTTGCCCCTGAACTATAGAAGGAAAGGGTTCTTTTTTCTTTCTTTCTTTCTTTCTTTTTTTTTTTTTTTTTTTTTTGCCAGAAGTGAGAGCTAAAGTCTTATTACCCTGCTTTTATGCAGTTTTGTGACATTTACTATGCAACACCATTAAGCATCCCCTGAACCAAATAGCTATTCACTTCATGCTCAGTGGTATTATGGGACACACACACACACACACGCACACACCCATCTATCGGAATCCAGCCAAGGCACTTAAACCTAGATATCAAATTATGAAGCAATGTATATCTCTCCAGGAATCTGTACGTGCTCCTGGTTAGGGGTCCCCACAGATACTTTTTTCCAGGGCAGACCACGTTCCAAGAAATCGGGAAAAACATGTGACCACAACTGTCAGGATAGTAATTGAGGAGTCAGTAAAATTAGGTGGAATTAGGTAAGAGGTTGGAAAGTATATAATTAGGGAAGAGGTTGAAAAGTATATAAGATTTAAAATCAGAAGACCTGGACAGAAGTACCTCACACTTCGTGAGATTTAGCAAACGTTTAACATCTCCGGATGGAAAGAGCATTACTCCCTTTCCATCCACTCTTTAGAAAGAGGTGCTTCAGTGGTTGATATTACAAAGGGCATTAAAATAGGGACTCTATTATACCACTTCCAAGGTAGTCACTATGAAAACTTCTGTTCATTCTTTTCATTTGCCAGTAAAAGTAAGTGTAAAACTTTTCTGCCTCACCCCTTCCTCTCTCCGCATCTGAGCCCAGATGTTGAAACTTCTGGTAAGGAGTAATCACTTGTTTTTCACTCCTGGTTGTAGATTTTTAAACCACTGAATAACCCTATTCATTTCTCTCTGTCCTGGTCTGTCTGTCTCTCTCAGTCTCCCTCTCCCTGTGTGTGTTTCTCTTTCAGCTGTTTGATGAAATAATCTATGTGAGAATGCACAGCAAATGGCAAAGTTCAAGCAGATCTTCATTATTAAGAAGCTGGTTTGCTCAGGTGCTCTTGGCGTCTGGCAGAAGGCACTGAAATAGAACAGGTGCAGATTCTCCCCTCTCAGGAGGATATAGTGAACAGGAAGATAAAAAAATACAAAAGGTAGTTACAATGATGAAAACTTAATTGGTGAGTTCAGGGAATAGTAAACAAGATATAAATTCACCTAGTGTTCCAAGGATGTCCAAAATGAGCTGTATCTATTGAGAAAACAATTACGAAGGAAGAAGTTAGCATAGGCCTCCAGCCAGTTTGGCTGCAGTTTCTAGCCCTTGAAGTGAGCACCACTCACAGGAGCCGTCAGGTATTTTTAGACACTTGGCTAGAATGGAGCAATTCCTCCCAGACTTTGAGGGACTCTTTAGAACCTAGAGATTGCCAGGCTGCTTTGCAATCCGTTAATCAACCTTGATTGAAATAAACTCTTAACCTGGTGTTTCCCAGGGGGGTTATTGAGGGGTGAATTTTTCCTACTGGGGTCTAGCCTCAGCAGGTCCAGGTGTCCCCGAAGGAGGGGCGGTGTCGGCAAAAGGAATGAGAGAGCCCCACAGCAAGTTCTGGTCAGTAGTCAGGTATCTCCATTTTATTCTGATTTTAGAGCTTCTTATATAGGCAGTTTACTTGGGGTAGGGGGTTATATTCGTGCAAAGGATATCAAAGGACATGAAGCACGCATCAGACAATGCTCTTTGTTCAGCACATGTTATTCTAGTTAAGCTATAGTGGTACAGATTGGCGCCAAGGATGGGGGACAGGGTTTTGCTTCTTGAGTAATCATGTCCCTCAGAAAGCCATGGGAGGTAACACAAATATGTGCTTTTTGGTAACTTATCCTGGGGTCTGCAGGAAAGCAAAATATAGGTTAATGGAAAACGAGAAGATTGAAGGATGAACTACATAGTAAGGAACTGCAGGAAAACAGGATATAGGTTAATGGAAAGCAGGAAGCTATCTGGAGGAGCTAAGTATATAGGAGAGAAGTAGGAATGAGAAGTCGTTACCTTTGCAGGAGGCAGGGTGTATATCAATGGCTCGGCTGTGAAAGCATTGGACAAACATCAACCTAGGAAGGAAACCGTCTATTGTGGTACACATCTTAAGTTCTCCAGTGTCCTAGTACAGAATAATTTACCTCCTTGAAGTCCCTCTGGCCCACAAGCCTGAGAGATATTTGCAGCAGAGTAGCGAGGGGCTCCTTATTTGAGAGAGATACGGGGATCAGAGGAAAAGGCAAGAGACTATCAGACCATGCTTATCTGCAGGGCTGTCTGGCCCTCGGAAGCCTGTGGGGCTATCTGGCCCTTGGCAGGCTTAGGCCTGCATCAGTTCAAACCTCAACCTAGTGGGGCAATGCCCTCGACCAGGCCTCATTTTCCCAACATTTTCCCAACATGATATTTGGCAATGTCTGGAAACATTTTCAGTTGTTATGAGTGAGGATGAGGATTGCTACTACTAGCATCTAGTGGTTGGAGGCCGGGAATGTTGGTAAACACCCCGCAGTACCTGGGACAGCTCCTCATGACAGAGCGTTACTGGGCCCATGATCTCAGCAGTGCCAGAGTTGACAGACGCTGGCCTAACCTTTCTGTGAATTGAGCACCATGGGAGATACAAGACAAGGAGGAAATAGGATCACTGCCCTCAAGAGATTTAGAGAACTAATGCAGAGACCACAACAGTATGTCCATTATTAAAATACTGCTACATCCAGAAATATTTACTGAGCACTTACTATCTGCTGGGAAATCTGCAAGGGTTTAGCACTACTAGTAGTCTAGTATCTGTACTGAAAAAGCACAGAATGTACTGAGGAGGACACATGTTATAAAGGAAAACATACAGCTTATTCACTATATCATGAAATAAGCCATAATTGGAAGGGAAATCAGTGTTGTCCTTAGAATAACAAGAAAGTTAGGTGGAGTGATCAGGGGAAACCTCCCTGGGAACATGGTGTCTCAGTGGAGAAGAGTTGGCCAGGTGAGAAATGAAGGTGGGGGGAGGGAGGCAAGCAGCAGGAGCAATGTGGCCCAGGCCCTGAGGCAGGAAAAATCTTGTGGCTGTGAGTAATGCAGGCAGTTTGTGTGAGCCAGAACATAGAGATGGACTACAGTCAAGCCAATTAACCCAGTGAGAATTCAGGGAAGAGAAATGAATACAGCTAAGAGTCATCAGAGAAGATTTAGAGGAGAAAATAGGAAGTCGGTGGTGGGCGGGCTGTGTGTGTGGGGAAGATCCACAGGCAGTGATTTGGAGAGAGAGAGAAGCATGTCTGGTTATAAAGGGAAACAGAAGAATTTGGCCTTCCTGGGTGAAAGCAGGACAATAGAGATAGGAACTTTGACTTTCATCAGAATGTTTTTTAAATGGGGTCCTTTCTTTGGTGACATTGTATATGAGTGACAGAAAAAAAAATGAAAATTTGGGGACAGTAGACCCTTGTTTGTATAGGGCTTGGTACAAGTAACTTTATGTGGAGGAACTCTCTAGCAGAGAAAAATCACAGAAGAGGCATATGGAGTTGACTGATGGAGGGATGGAAAAAAAAAAAAATAAAGCATATTGCTCTCAGCAGCTACCCACGTCATTCACTCAGTGTGTTTGAGTGCTTTGTCCCAATAGACCCTGGACCATTTGGTGAACAAAATCAGAAAAGGTTTTCAGCACTCAGGGGATTACAATTTAGTGGGAGAGACTCCCCTAAAATAATAAAAACAATAAGGTATTCACAAAGTTAAGGACTGAAATGAATGGATGTTTGTCCTCCTAAAAACCTGTAATTATAGGATTCTAGCTAGACAGCAGAGACAGGGAAGACTCTTCTGAAAAAAGTCGTGGCCGAGAGGCACGTACAGATCGGCCAGGTGATACGGGATGGAAAAGAGAGTGAAAGGACCTCAGCCGCGGGGCCGGCATGTGGCGGGAAGAGTCATGGCCCGGAAGAAGAACTGAGGGAACTCCAGTGTGAGTGGAGTGGAAGGGCCTTGGGCCGTAGGGTGTGGAATGAGACCCCATGGTAGGGAAGGTGCAGGGAAGATGGCCTGGATTTGGGTGGGGATGGAGAGAAATGGGCATTTTAGAAGATCCAGGAGAAAGTGCTGCCAACTCATGTAGGAAAATATTGTGGAAAACCGGGAAAGGGAGAATGCATCCATTAAGGTCTTGATGGTGGGAACATGCATTGGTTTGTTCATATTCAGGAAGTGTTCAGCAGGGGTTGGAGGCTAAAATACCGGATTTGGGGATCAGACAGTTGAAGGAGGTGGGAGTGTCAGGGATGAAGTAGCCTGAAACGTGTGAAGGTGCCTGAAACGAGTGACAGCATAGATTGTGGTACTAATCACTGAGGGAGGGGAGCTCTGCAGCCAGACCCATTTTGGGGAAGAAGATCACACGTTCAGTTTTTAGAAAAGTTGCTTTTGAGGTGTGTTCAAGGTATCCAAGAGGAGTTCTCTCATGCAGGTCCGGAACTCAGAAAAGAGGTTGGAGGCTGCAGATAAGCAACCACCCTGCTCCTGCTTAATTTTAAAAGCCAACACTCTTTCCCCTACAGAGGCTGGTCCCTTGCCCCTATCACAGTTCCATCTCTTTTATTTATTTCTTTGAGGAGGGGGTGGGCAGAGGTAGAGAGAGAATCTTAAGCAGGCTCCACACCCAACGCGGAGCCTGACACAGGATTCGATCTCACGACCCTGAGATCATAACCTGAGCTGAAATCAAGAGTTGGAGACTTAACTGACTGAGCCACCCAGACACACAGCACTGCTATTCTGAAGCGAATCAAGGAGCCAAAGAGAGTTTAAATCCAAGCTTAACTGTTGAACACATGCTTTGGGGAGAAGGAACACGAAGGGTTAGAAATCAGATGTGCCGGTGTGAAGGGGGAGCACATTCACCGCACCTGATTTGGAAAAAATTGAGGTCTCACATTAGCCATTCATATAAGCCCTGAAGTAGCTGATTAATGCTGTGCTGGCTAATGAGCTAATTGGGTGATAGGACTGTATTTTGGAAAGGGATCTTCAAAGTTATCTAGACCAATCCACGCCTTTCGCAGATGAAGAAATTTAGGTCCAGGGAGGATAAATGCCTTACCCAAGTTCATCCTGCATTTTAATGACAGAGAATGGCTGCCCCCCTCCCAATTTATTTCACTGTCCCACTTGGCTCTCCTCCGGAATTCTGATTGTGAAAGGAATAACACAGAGTGTTATTTTACTGCTTTGCTCTTCAGTATATAGACGTTGATGAAATAGCCCTTGGCCCCTTTAGCTGAAGAGAAAGCGTTTTGTTGCTTTTTGCTGGCAAATGCTTATGAACCTCCCCCCCACTGAAAACCCAGAATAGCTTAGATAATAAGAACCTTAGCTATGCATTTAACAGTCCGTTAGAGCAGCCAGCAATTTTAGTTTATTGCTGTCCCAAGGGGAGAAGGGGGGGGGGGAACAGTATAAGAAACAAGCTAATAAATTTGTTTTTAAAACCCAACGTCCTCCTCCCTCCCCCAGCAAATGTTGTAAATTCTGGGCGTTTATGGTTTGCTTGAGGAAGCAGGCTCAATGTCAAAAGTGTTTTAATAGCCTTTGATTTACTTTTTAAGTGCTTATTAGGATGATTGATGACAGCGTTTTGAAGCCAATCACAGACTTGGGAGAGACAGGAATTCATTGCTGTCTTCCCCCTTGACTGGCCTGTGTGTTGGTTTGTTAGGTTTGGAGAAACCCCCCCCCCCCCAAACAGGTCAGAGACTCCACCTGCACTGGCTTTTCTGAGTGGCAAATGGCTCTTCTGTTTCCCTTTTGTCACCTAAAGGGATGTGATTTGGGCACAAGGACATTCCTTAGGCTTCTGTCCCTCAAATGCCTAGTTCCAGAAGCCAGCCACTGAGTAGGTACGGAGGGGCTGGCTCTCAGGGCTTCCCTCTGCCTTCAAGATTTACAGAAAGAATTATCCCTCTATGTTAAGTCATGAATTCAGGCAAGAGCCAGCGTTCCATCTCGCATGCCTCAAAGTCCTACTGAAAAGTAACCCGGGATATTGAAGTGGTAATTGGCTTGGGTTTTCATTTGTTCAGGCCGTAATAACTGCCTCGCCATGCACAGCCCCAGCGGGGTGAGCTGTGACACCCCTCTCTCTCCTTAATAGACAGAATTAAGTTGCATTTCACCCTGTGCTCATTCTCTGACTCCCCAACGGCCAGAGTAACTGAGAAGGTGGTGGAAGTGGGCTTTTCAGATGTAAATACCTTTGCCTCTGCATGACAATCCATGAAGTCAGTTTCTGGGTCTTTACTTAGAAGACATTTCGATGAAGAATCAGTGTATTTCAGTCCAGCAGCATTTTTCTTCCCTCTAAGTCCAGCCACAGTGTTCATCAATTTGTTTAATAATGCCTGGGGAGCCCCTGGTTCCGGCATTGAATAATGGGGCATTCCGAGGGCTCACTGCTTTAAATACGTTCTAAGTGTGTGTTCCCTTCTGTGCAAAAGGCAAATTGACAGGAAGGAGATTTTCGTTTTTCTCATTCTAAAAAGAACTGACATAGAGGAGTGTGTTTTGGTAATGACACCTGCCCAAGAAAAAGACACTTTGACAATGTAGTCCATGCATTTCTTTTTCTTTTCCACTGCCCAGTGGCTTTGCCACCCTAGCAGAGGCTCGTAGTTTGACCAACTGCCTCTCAGAATCCCGTATGGAACTCTAAAAACTTCAGCAGCACGGATCCCACATCGGGATGCCTGGAGTAGAATCTGGATACCCACATTTTAAAGCTCAACGAGTTCAGTTCTGCTTGTGCAGCCAGAATGGAGAACCCCAAAAGGATTATGCTGTTCGGAAGGGATTACACAACTCACTTCGTGTAATCCCATAGAGAGCTGTGGTTCTAAACCTTTGTGGGTTTAGATGCTCTGGGGAGCCTGCTGAAATGCAAATTATCTGGCCCCCAGAGGCTCTGATTCCTGTAGGTCAGGGGTAAGTACCAGGCATCTACTATTTAACAAGATCTTCTTGTGCAAGAAATAAAAGGATCATCTCATGAGCAAGCAGATGTCTTTGCTCTTATATCTCGCTTGTTTTTGTTTTATTCGTGTTTGGTTATTCTGACTTCTAGGATTTGGCCAATTTAAACATATAAATTGGATTTCATTCCTACTTCTCTCCATGCTCAGGAGATGTGGCCTTACTGTCTGGCTGTGGTTAACCTAAAGCAGTAGGTTTAGGTTAGACTGAAGCAGTCTTTGTATTTGAGGAACTTTTTTTTTAAGATTTTATTTATTTATTTGACAGAGAGAGAGAGAGAGAGCACAAGCCGGGTTAGTGGGAGAGGGAGAAGCAGACTCCCTGTTGAGCAGGGAGCCCGGTGCAGAACTTGATCACAGGACCCCGAGATCATGACCTGATCTGAAGGCAGATGCTTAACCCACTGAGCCACCCGGGCGCCCCTTGAGGAACTTTTAATATAAATGGAGCCCTGAACCCCTACGTTCACCAAGAGTTCCTAATTGAATCAGTTTGGGATGGTTCTCAGACCAGTATTTTAAAAATAATTTCCGGGGCTGCCTGGGTAGCTCAGTCAGTTAAGCATCTGCCTTCTGCTCAGGTCATGATCCCAGGGTCCTGGGATCGAGCCCTGTGTTGGGCTCCCTGCTCCTTGGGGAGTCTGTGTCTGTCTCTCCCACTACCCCACTTGTGCGTGCTCTCTCTATCAAATAAATAAAATCTTTAAAAATAATTTCCCCATGTGATTTCTAAGATGCAAGCAAGAATGAGAACCACCTCCTAGAAAAATGTACAAAGCCCAGGAGCTCTTGGATTGGCCGAGAAATGCGAAGAGCTTTACTGTGACCGTAGATACTGACAGTGCTGATGGGGTCAGGCCTTCCGTCCTTGGGGCCTGCACTACTGGATACTGAGGTCAGGATCCGGACTCCCTGATACTGATGTCTGACGTCATGAAGCTAATCTGTAAAGAGAACAGAGCTGAGACGGTTTGACTTTAAAAAAAAAAAAAAAAAAAAAAAAAGTCGAAGGGCACCTGGGTGGCTCAATTCATTGAGCGTCTTGCTGTTGATTTTGGTTTGGGTCATAATCTCAGGGGCTTGGCATCAGGTCCTGCTTCTATCTCCGTGCTCAGCAGGGAGTCTGCTTGGGGAATCTCTATCTCACTCTCTCCTTCTGCCCCTCCCCTTCTCATTCTCTTTCTCTCTCTCTCAAATAAATAATAAATCTTCAGAAAAAAGTCAAGAGAAGAAAAAAAAAAAGGACATGTGTAGGTTTTGTTCTTATTACGGGACTCCACGGGTGATGTCAATAATCTGCTGTTGCAGTAGGGAATCCCAATGTGTCCCTGGCCGGGGGTGTGCTCGTTCATGGAATCCTGAGTGGCACATCAAGCAGGGAACTTACGGATGAAAGAAACCCTCTTTTCTTTGAAAAGCCACCTTTCTGGTTATTGAAACTCATCTACAGATACCATTAGTAACAACAAATAGTTCTTGGCCATCGGCTGAAAATCAACACCATGCACTTGTCCAGTGCTTTACAAAACCCTTTCACACATATTTTCTCCTTGACCTTTAGAAGACATCTGGGAACTGGACTAATTGAAGCTAGTAGGGTTCAGAGAATTTAAATGATTTATCCAAGGGCACAGGACGAGAATATATCAGACAATATTGGGGTGCAGGGACCAAGTCTTGTGATTCTGCTTTCAAATTCAGACAGTTATAATAGTTGGGACATGGATAGACATATTTAAAATGTTAGTTATTGCTACTTATTTTATGACCACGAATCAATGATCCACAACACATCAGACCTATGATGTCATGGTTGTTAGCTTAGATCGGGCCTAAGAAAAACAGTTGAGTTGATTTAAAGAAGAAAAAAGAAAAGTGGGATGAATAATAGCACATGCTGTCCAGCGGTTAGGTAGAACCCGGGTGGCACACAGATGCCCTTGGCTGGGCAGTGCCGCACCAGTCATGCCATCTGTGTGTGTGTGTGTGTGTGTGTGTGTGTTCAGTAGATAATAATCACTGGATAAGTTAAATAGAGAAAAGCTGTGTAGTCTAAAAACAACTTCCGATAGCTTCCTTTGCCTTCCATGGGAGACAGTTGTGGTAACTGACATCATTGGTGATAATGTGTCTGCACACTACGTGCTCCCCGCAGAAGGAGTCAGGATGCAAACTCCTGCGTGGCCTCTCTCTCGGGCGAACACTAGGAGGCTCTAATCTGTGCCAGGCACCTGACGAGCACCTTTCCTGCATCATCTCACATACACCTCATGCAACCCCATGGCTTGATATCATATGTCTCCTTATATCCTATCTCCTTAGCCACAGTTTATATGTAGAAAGACTGTCGTGAGTTGTGCAGTAGCCTACCCTCGTTTCACACTGCTGAAAACCAGCCTCCTGGCATCCAGAGCCCAGTCCTCAACTCCTTTCCTGCATCTCAACCAGTTACAGACTTTGCATATGAAAGGGGAGCAGGGGCAAATCTAAGTTTGCAGGCAGAGGCCAAAGAGAACAGGCTTGTTCTGCATTATGTGTTCAGCAAAGCTGTTTTACCTTGTTAAAGGAGGATGGTGTGGCTAAAAAGAAAAAACATCCAGTAAGTAGGTATGAGTGAAAATTACTAAAGAATTTTGGAAGTCCTGTTTCCTGCCATGGTATACAACATGGTTTCCTCCCCACTGTGCCAAGCTCTGGAGAACTTAACTCCCCACAGAGCGGCAACCAGATTGTAGCAATACCTGCACACGTATTGTGTGGATACATATTGTTTGGGGTGTGTGTGTGTGTGTGTGTGTATGTCTAGAGAGAGAGATCAATCAAAGGGGACTGGATTCCTCAGATGAGAGGCAAAAGAATGGTCACTAGAGGTGATAGGTGAGATGACAGAGAAACCAGTTTGGAGTTGGAAGTAATTTTTAAATGAAATATTTTGAGAATGCATAACAATCTTGAGAAGGGTGTGGGGTAAAGAGATTGAACTGCTAACTGGGATAGACAAACACACCTTACTTCCACTGCTTATACAGTAGCATGTGGTCCCTGGAAAAGGCGTATCAGCGTGTTCTTGGCAGCAGTGTGGTAGGGGCATGGGCATGTTGATTTCAGAGCTGGTATGATGCCATGGACTAGGAGCACAGGATCCCTGTCTCTGTAGCGGTGTGCACATGTGTGAGTCTGCATTTCTCTATTTCAATTTCTATTCCTACGTATATTTTCTCTGTCCCTCTCTTGCCGCACTTTGTATTCTCCTACTCTCTACCTATAGCTACTTTGCAAGGAAAAGATGATGACTTAGGACAAACAGAAATACATTCTTTTCACCCCGGTGAAGTCAGCGAGGGTCCTCAGCATGAGAGCTGCGGATTGAGGGCACACAAGACAGCCGTGCATCCGGCGTAAAATTGAATGCGGTCCTCAAAGACCATGTGTTCTGTGGATTTTCAAGAGGCTGAGAGCTCCAAGAAGCCTTCAGTGTTGACAGACAAGTTGTATCAGCCTCAGGTTTAACAACGAATTCTGTGTAGTTGTGTGTTCACAAAACTTCTTAGTACTACTCAGTAGAAAAAACAGCTACTGCAAACATTAAACATTTCCAAGATGGTTGGAGAGTTAAGACAAGGAATATGAGCATATGCCCAGAGGTCCTCCGAAACTGTTGCCAGAAATGATGAGGGGGATGCAGGCGCTTGGGTCTAACAGTAGAGAGGCTGCCATGTGAGGTTCCAGGGTTGGGGACAGAGACACAAATACATACGGAGACATGTAAATTATGATCACTGATCATCACTGACCACGGCAGGGAGAACTCTGCCCAGAGAAAGTACTTGAATAAAAACTTAAGGCTGCATATTTTGAGAAGAATATTATGGATACATTCATTACTTCAGTGGAAGGACAGTAGTCAGTGGTTGTTAATTAAACTTAATTGTTAATTAATTGTTAATTAAACTAGTTAAACTAATTAAACTAACTTAATTGTTAATTAAACTAGTTAATTAAACTAGGAAATTTGGAACCAGGACTAAACTTAGAGTATGTGTAAGTCGAGTTTCTATACGTGTGGCATAATCTTTTTTGACCTTATTCATAGATATTCCTATTTTATTATTGTTATCAAAATGGAAATACTCTGATTACTTTTCTGGTTATCAGAATAACATTTATTTCTTAAATATTAGAAAAAGAGAAGCATATAAAATCTGTATCTCTTACCCTAGGATAATAACTTGATATTTGTATATTGTATGCTTCTTTATTTCTGTATGTGTAGGTACAAATAGAGAACAGTTTAATCATAGTACATTTGATCTATGTCCTTCCCTCCCATTTTAGTGTGTACCAATCATATTTCCACATCATTATCTTAAAGTGACAGTATTTAATGGATATATAAAAAATGTGTGCCAATGCCCCCATTATTGGACATCAGGTTCTTTCTGATGTGTTACTATTATTTGTAATAATTTGGGATAGACTCCTTTGACCTGCTAGGAAATAATGAAATAATGAGGAAATCTTATAAAGATTCACACAAAATGATGTGAATAGCTACTTTCTGGAATAGTTGCACTGAATATATACCTACCTGCAAGTTACTTGAGGGATTGTTTCCCCCATGCACTTGAAAATAGCCTTTTATTTGGGGGGGAGGTGCGGACTCTGTATGACCTTTACAGTGTCCAGAGTCTGATTCTTTTTATATTATATTATATTATGGCAAGTTGGTCACTTGGCACATCCCTCAATCGAGTGTCCACCTATCGATTTAGAGAGGCTTTGGGATCCAAACAGAATGTTGATTTCTGTACTCTGACCTTTCAGGTTTGTATTTAAAGCAGACTCACCTGTTATTACAACTTGTAGTTGTTGAACCTAAATGTTTCCCCAGAGGAGAGTGAGGTGTTGATATGAGATGGATGAGATTGGGTTGTAAGAGGATAGAAATTGACTTAGTTATAACCTCAGAGACCATACGAAGAGTTTATAATAAATTACGGGAGGTTACTGATAATAAAATGTGGGATTGTTTTAAAGCATTCTGGAGCTTTCTAACTCTCAAATTCAGTGTTTCCACCCTTGACAGTAGATTTGGCTGGCATGCGTTATAAGTCATCATTCTGACACATAAACACATCACACACGCATGCACATGTGAACCAGTGCTTGTATTACAGCCAGAGAAAGTGAGAATCAGGGAAGTAGAGTAATTTGATGGAATTTATATGTGAATTATTGGAAAACCAGAATCCTAAATGCTTAGACTTATTTGCAAATTCATTCCTTCTTCCATGATAACTAACCGTTTTAATTATAAAATTACTGGGAGTGAAAATTATATATATATTTTAAAAATCACTCACAAAATAACCTTACTCTGTAACCTTTTTTTGAGGAGGAGGAGATAATGGAAGAAAGACTAATAGTATGTTACCTTTTAATAATCCTGCCCCATATAGGTTACAGGGATGAAAAGTACACATAGGGAATGTAGTCAATAATATCATAATTATGTTGTATGGTACCAGATCGTAACTACACTTATCATGGTGAGCATTTCATAATGCATGTAATTGTCAAATTACTATGTTGTACACCTGAAACCAATATAACATTGCATGTCAACTATACTGCAATTAAAAAAAAAACACTGCCCCAAAGCTCTAGTTTTTCAAATCTTTATTACATTTGGTAGCATCCATTCTCTTAGAAATGTATTTATTTGACCTAGATTTTCAATGTATCAACATTACATTGAGTAGAGGAATTCATATATTCTTTAAGCACTGCATTTATCTTTTCCTTCTCCAGTTTTATCTGTTTGCTTTTCTATTAATAAATTCACCAGATTCACATATTAATGCTTAATATTCATATACTAATTATGTTTCCCTAAGAAGCAACTCCTGGATTTATTGAGCAATTTTAATATTTTTCTCTTTTTTTCCCTCTTCTCTAAGTCATCCTTTCCCGCCTTTATTTTTATGATTTCCTTTCTCCTGCTTTTATTTGTAAAAATTATAGTTATTTTTTACCTTCTTAAATTTAATAATTACCTCTTTTTTTTTTGCTTTCATTTTAACTAATTAATTATTAAAGCATTTGAGGTGAAGCATTTATTTTAAATGCACAGTAGAGTTGTGGTATATCACATTTTGATAATAGTATTTGCATTTTCATTATTTTCTAATTAGTCTGTGGTTATAGTTTTTATTTTCTCTTTCACTCAATGCTTCTCTTTGGAGAGTGCTTTTGGTTTCTTAGTATAACATTGCTCTTATTTAAAAAATTATCTAATAATCTAATTTTACTTCTTGAAGTTAGCAAGTTTTGTAGCCCAGTATAGAGGTCACAGGTCCCATCTCTCCACCTCATTTTACACCAGATGTCTACATCCAGGCTGGCCAACAGGGGTTCACTCTGTTGGACCCATCTGTGAGAGAGTTAGTTAGGCTTTTTCCACATTCAGCCTAGTTTAGCTATAATCTTATTTTTCCCCTTCAATGGCTATGCATCTTTCTATGACTTTATGGGTTTGTCCAAAGGAGGGGAGAGAGATATGGATGCCACTAACAGTTCTATCAAAAACAGTTAATGATCTATTTCAAGTCCCAGTGTAAGCACTTAGGATGCTTGACTTGCGTTTCCTCTCAAGCCCTAAGGTGTAATTTGTCTTACCACTAAACTCCTGTGGTCCTTAGATGCGTTCCTCTCTGGCATGTCTTGCTTTTCCTCTTTCTGGGGCCAAGTCACTGGATATGGATCTCCCCATCTCCTTTAGAAAGTAAGCTCTTAGAAGGCATTCTTACATGTTTTGGTTTCTTTTATATGTTTTAATATAGGCCTAGCATATCCCATGCGCGTAATAAGCTCTGCATAAAGTTTTTTGTTTTAAACTTTAAATCTTCAGACCAAGTTTAAATTCTAAAATTGATGTAAATCTACTTGATTTGGCAAATTTCAGCAAATTTCATGGCCACCTCTGAGACTGATGGGGACAGGCAGAGCTGTATGTATGCATTTACTGTATGGCACATTTCCCTGGTGTCAACTCTTGAAAATATTCCAAAGAGAGATTTAAAAGAGCTGGATGATATCCACAATTCCAGTAACAAATATGTGAACTTTGGCAACGCTGATTCACTTTTCTCTGCTTCTTCCATAAGCAAAAAGAAGCTATGTTTTCCTAGAGCTAAGACTCCTGATTCCTAGGCTCTACATTAGGGCTATGGGAAGAAGGGTAATTTTTCTAAGTTATTACAAGGCAAACAATGGCAATAATGCAAACCCCATCACTTGTCTTGGAGAAACCGCAGTCAGTTGGCAAATAAAGCCATCTAGTCTTTTGCAAACCATGGATGTACATTATAAGATTTACATACAGCTATCGTCTGTCCAGTCCCTAAGACAAAACCAAACAAATAAAGGAAACCTTTTCCCAAGCTAATGAAGAATCTCACAGTAAGTAGGATTTGATTTCTTTGTCCCACTGAAAATTACACTGTTATTAGTGTAATTTAAAGATAATTAAAAATACATTTGGTTTAGCTGTTGCTTTCTCTTCAAAATGTTCATTCTTTCATGTCTCTGAGAAAGTCCTGCTGGGTCAGTTTGATCTTCCAAAATAAACAATGTTCATTAATTTACAGAAATTTTCAGCAAAAGCATCAAGAGATGATGGTGTGGGAAATCACCACAGAGCTAAGTCAAAACAGGATTGTTTTAGATTGTATTTTTAATTTTTTATATTTTTATATAATAATAAAATAAATATATTTATATATAATATATAACGTTATATATAATATACATTATATATAATATGATATAAATGATAATACAAATATTTATATTTTTAATTTTTATTTTCTAACAGTTATTCTGCTGCAACTCTTACAAAATGGCAAGAAGCAACTGGCATTCAGAGTGAAACTCTTTTTTTCCTCAATTCGGGAAAATACTTTGTTATCAGATGCATGGCCTCGGTTTTGCAGCTCTTTATGAAGCTTGTCAGTTGTTGCCCTAATTGAAATTACAAAAGCATATGCCTTCATTGGTGTCCATGAACCCTTAAAATTAGCACATACCCATTAACCACAAGACTCTCCAGTGGTGGATGTTAGGACTGAAAACATTAAAACGGAGGGAGAAAAGAGGCATGCATCACCCCAACTTGGAGGATGAATTAGACAACGGGAACACTACATAAATTATTTATTTCACCTGCTAGTACTTGTTCTTGATTCAATGCCTACTATCCTGTTATGCAGGGATAACCATCCGTAGATTCACTTTCCAGGCATAGCCGATCCATATTCTTAAATAACTTCACATAAATATAAATATTATGCATGTGTATCCTAGAAAGCTGGACATTTTGTAAGTGTTGATAATAAGTCACCCATAATCCCATTGCCAATTATAATAATTATGAATCACTTGATGTTTTCTTCCTATCTTTTAATCTAGGTTTATTAACATTAAAAAAGTAAGCTCATACTTACATAAAAATATAGACTCTGCATGTTTTTAAACTTTATATATAATTTTCTATGCCATTCTGTAGCTTTCAAAACCTCAGATTTTAATGTTAAAGTGTTCTAACATAGAGTTGAACAGTTATTTTTCTTCTCTTCGTTGGCATTTAGGTGATTTTTTAATTGGCTGTTAAAAATAATAATTTGGTGATTTCAGGGCATATTTTGTTATATATGTGGGTGTGAGTTTTATCCTTAAGGTAAATCTATAGGCAAAAATATTAAATTAAAGGTTAGGGACTATTTTTAAGATTACTGGTCAAATTTCAGGATCTGTATTAAGGCTTCTCTTACAAAATGCCAAATTAATTTTCAGATATGTTCTCCCAGTGTATACTTCCACTGACATTATACCAAGTGCCTATTTTACTGAAGTTACCCAAGCACTGCACATTATCTTGGTGCAATATTAATCTCTGTTTATTTTATAGTTGAATAATAAAATCTCATCTTTAAAACTCTGTGTATCTTTGATGGAAGTTGAGCATTTAAATGTGTTCCCTTCCATGCCTTCATGTTGTAGATAAATTTGTATCTCTTACATACTTTTCTACCTTCTCTGGTTTTCATCTAAAAAAATAACTGTGGGTTCGTGTACTGCATTGGGTACTGCATTTGTGTATTTTGTGCATTGCATTGGGCTGCTTTCTAGTTATTGTGGATGAATCCCCTGTATCCTGGATGATCATCATGGTGGCAGCACAGTTCCTAAGACTCGAGTGATTCCTATGTTTGGCCCTAATGTTCTCTTAGGGAGAGTTTAGCTTGCAACTCTATACATGCTGTGCTATATTAGAGAGCAGCCTTTTGGATGGAGGGCACCATCAGCAATTGGTACGCAAGCTTTTTAATTAAAGATGCTAGAAGGACTAGTGAAAACACAGAGCTGGTGGGGAAAAAACCCATGAAGTCCTACTTAAGGCAGATTGTCTCTTCAATTATATGTTCTAAACTAATGGACGTTTAAACTCTCTATACCTCAGTTTCCTCATATGTGTAATAAAGATGGTATTAGTTCCTACTTCACAGAGTTATAGAGCTGTTTTTCTTTTATATATATATATATTTTTATTTATTTATTTGACAGACAGAAATCACAAGCAGGCAGAGACGCAGGCAGAGAGAAGGGGGAGCAGGCTCCGTGCTGAGCAGAGAGCCCGACGTGGGGCTTGATCCCAGGACCCCGAGATCATGACCTGAGCCAAAGGCAAAGGCTTTAACCCACTGAGCCACCCAGGCGCCCCTATAGAACTGTTTTTAAACTTAAAAACAAAAGTAGTATTGGAAACCGTCTTAGATGAGTTCCCCAGTAACAGATTCTGGGAGTAGAATTCTGGTATAAGATATTTATTGTGAGATAATCCCTGGAAACCAAATTTGGACAGTGGGAAAGTGAGATAGGCAGAGGAATGGTACAGTAAAGCATACATTATCAAATCAGTCAACGCTGTGGGTGACTAGAGCTTAATCTCCCCAGGGAAGTCTGGGAGTCAGTGTAGAACGCACACCCCCTTAGTTATTATATAGAAGGGGAGAGGGAATTAGATTATTTATAGACCAAATTTTATCAGTCTTTGATTGAGGATTGCCGCAGGGGGTGTTAATTCCCTGGCACCTCTTACCCACCTCTGTAATCGCTGGAGAGGGAGGGGGGGCTCCTGAAACCCCAGAAAAGCCACGGGCAATTGGAAGTAGGGTTATCAGTACATCATTGTCCTGAGGCCAAGGAGGGATGGGTTGGAGGACAGGCAGCTTAGCAGATAGCCACTACCAGAGAAACTGTAGGTCCCTGGATAGTCTGTACCTGAACATTGCCGTGATCAGCATGCCCTACCTCAAACACAAGCAATATAACTTCTGATTTCAGTTCTAGTCAATAAACATTGTTGCCAGGCACCATGAAAGCTACTGGGGATATAATGACTAAGACATGGATTCTGGATTCAAGCAGCTCACCATCTTGTTATTATAAACAGCAGAGTAAGCCAGCAGTGTGATGAGTATATACTATTTCAAATGCAAAATCAGGGTTTGATGAAAATTTCTGGGAGAGACAACCATGAGAACTCCCAAGGGGAAGTCACATCTCTTTAGTGGGTGATTTGGAGGGTAGTTTCAGTAGGAGTAACCTTTGAGCTTCGTTTTGAGATATAGGGAGGTGATAACCTGTCAAGGAAGTAGGAGGTAGACACCCCAGGAAGGAAATCTATATAATATAATGAGTAAAATCATGAAGTAATGGGATAAGATGGTTTAGCCAAGGATTTACAAGTATTTCCATATACCTGGAAGGAAGGGTTCTTTTGGTCAAGTGATAGCTGTTGAGTCTCAAGAACCATACTAGTTCTAGGTCATAGAGGACTGGTAAAGGAAGTGGTGAGAACCTTGGGAAAGTCTTAGAGGGTCATGGAAAAATTTTATACAGAAGATATTTGAGCGCTATTTGGAAGATACTTTATACAAACATGATTCTGGAAGCAAAGAGACCAGTCTAGGGACAACTGTAGCAATTATAGCAAAAAAGTAGTAAGCCCCAGTGGTACAGTAGATTAGAGTGATGGTAACAAGGGTGGAATCAAAAGGATGTGAGCACTGAGTAATGTACGCAATTATTGAATCACTGTATTGAACACCTGAAACCAATATAACAGTAATATACTGTTAACTATGGTGGAATTAAAACAAAACAAAACCAACCAACCAACTAACCAAACAAACAAAAGAAATAGTTACGAGATAAGTCATGGGGGTTGGGGAGTCAGATGAGCGAGGTGGAGCAGCCCTGGATGATTTCCCAGATTTCTGCCTCGGCAACGGACAGCGCGCTTATGCCACTCATCACGTGGGTGCTGGGGAGAGCCCGACCACCTAGGGGATGGAGGATGGGATGCTGTACTAGGGCAGGGTATTGCTTGCTTTCTTCAGTATCCACCATTCCTTCCCTTCTTCTTCCCCGTTAGTGCTTATTTGAATCCTCAGTGTCAATGGAGTAGATTTCCCCTTTCTTGCCGTACCCATTTTATGAAATCCTCAGGACTCAGTGGGGAATCCATACAGAGAACGTCATGGCGCCATTTGGGTTCATGTATAGACTGAAAAAGCAAATGAGTTGGAATACGGTGGGTTTTTAATGACTACACAAGAAACAAACACAAAAACATAATTTAACCCTGGCTTCTCAATCCCGCAGTCCTCCCACCTGTGGAATGGGTAGGACTTTGGAATGAGTCCCTTAGCACCTGGAGAGATTGCTGTAAGAAATTAACAACATCAGGAGTAAAGAATATGCCTAATAACCTTTAAGGACCATGTTAATATAAAAGCAGTTAATCTATAAACTAAGGGAAATAAATAAAGTTAAAAAAAAAAAAAGCAACACTACTCTGACAAGAGCCATCAAGATCATGCCGTGGGTCCCTTACCTTTGAACTGGGGACAGAATATAAATAATTGTGCTTTAAGTTTTATGGGGAAAAGGTGATAATAAAGACAGAAATGCATGACTTTAGAACAGGACAAGAAACCATCAGAATGGTAAAAAAATTTGGAAGCCATTTCTTAGGAGAAAAATAAGAAAGGGAAAACAACGAGTAAGAGGAATGATGTAATCAGGCTAGCAGTCCCGTGTGTCTTTCACTCCCTTCAAGCCTGGCCCTGGCTCCTGTCAGACATACCACCCCCATCTTTTCAGCAGTGTAACCTGGATCTGCACCCCAAGAGCCACCTCCCAGCCCCCCCCCCCCCCAGAGGTTCATCTTCCGATTAGTGGCACTGGCCATTCGTTTGACACTGGGAGTGTGGCTTCCTGTGCCACGTGGGTTTTAGAACGGTTGACATGGCTGTTCTTTCATGAGTAATCAGAGGAAGATTATGGATGTGGGCGGCTCACTAGTTCCTCATCCACCTATAAAACGTCTGCATAGAAAGTCCAACAGGAGAACAGAAATCTCGCCGAAGAAGTTGGTTGTCAGACACGTAATTAGATGGGAGGGTGATTAGCAGGCTCAGTGCTGTCGGTGAGTTTATTTTAATAGTGTTTGGGACATTGGTGGGCAGAACAGCAGCTGATCAGCATGAACTGAGAGAAATCTGAGGAGCAGAATAACAAGACTGGAAGGAGAAACACAGAGGCATTTTCAAAACCTGGCCTTAAAAAGAATCCGGGGGCGGAGAGGCTTTCCGAGGGCACCAGTGGCTCGTTGAGATGGCAGCCACGGCATTGCTCTTTTGAAGTTACTTGTGCAAATAAATATTGTCAGGTAGGGTTTGCTATTTGCAAGCAGCAGGAACCAACTCTGTCTAATTAATTGAAGGGAAGTTCACTTGCAGGATAAGGTTGCTCGCGGAATCATTCGGGGTGATATCCCAGCTTGGAAATGGATGCTGGCCAAAGCTTCACCAGAGGTCTGAAAAACAGGGACTTTGGCGCCATCAGGTCAGGATGCTGATAGCACATGTCCAAACTCAGTTGTTTCTTCCATTCCTCTGTTTCTCACTTAAAGTTCAAAATCCTGGGCTAGCATGTCACGCTGGCTAATCTCTGGCTACAGGATCCCTCTGTGGTTCCACAGAGTAGAAGGAAAAGGACTAACCCCTGTGAATTCGACAGAGAGAAGACACCTGCTTTTAACCATCCCTCCCAACATTCTTCTCACTGTTGAAGACAGAATTCCCTATAAAGGAATTTGGATGTTGGGAAGGAAGAATGGACTTTAAGTCAAACATGTGTGTGCACGCGCGCGCGCGCGCACACACACACACACACACACACACGAAGGCATATTTCTTTTTTTTTTTTTTAAGATTTTATTTATTTATTTGACAGAGAGATCACAAGTAGGCAGAGAGGCAGGCAGAGAGAGGGGAGGAAGCAGGCTCCCTGCTGAGCAGAGAGCCTGATGCAGGGCTCCATCCCAGGACCCTGGGATCATGACCTGAGCCGAAGGCAGAGGCTTAACCCACTGTGCCACCCAGGTGCCCCATGGAGGCACATTTCTGGTGTGGAAGTGCTATAGAGGTGGTAGGAAAGTCCAGCCACAAAAGTTGATTTTTTATGATGGGATTATCAGATATTAAGATTTCAGGCCAAGGAGAAATACATAGAAAAGGTGCATTCCTTTTTCTACAGGCCGTAGCGTAAGGGTAAACTGAAAGATAGAAAAACGTTCAAGAAAAGCAACTAGCAGATCAATCATGGGGTAACCAAATATCCTCAAACCTCTCTGCCATTTCTGGGCCCAGGCAGGAAAATAAAATAGTATTTGGGGCAGGAATGATGGAAATGGAGTTGGTAGGATGTCAGAACACCTGAGCCTGTGACCTTGAGTTATTTCACCTTTTTCCCTAAACTTTAAGAAGCTGAGGTTCAGCTCAAATACCTAATACTATGGGTAGATGCTTTGATTTGGAGAAAGTTTCTAGAGAGTGTTCATCTGATATGCTTGCTAAGTTTATTTTTATCTCCTTAAAATATAAAATTTAGAATATAATTTACAGTTAGAACAATATGAAGTTTATCATCATAACCATTTTTAAGTATACGCTTCAGTAGTGTTAAATATATTCACGTTGTTGTAAAACAGATCTCCAGAACTTTTCATCTCGCATATCTGAAACTCAACACTCATTGAACAGTAACTCCCCTTTCTTCCCTCCCCATAGCCCCTGGTAACCATCACTCTTTTTGTGTCTGTGACTTTGACTGCTTTAGAATGCTTAGTTAAGTAAGTGGAATCATACAGTGTTTGTCTTTTGGGGACTAGCTCATTTGCCTAAGGGAAATGTCCTCAAGGTTTATCCATGTTGTAATACAGGACAGAATTTTCTTTCTTTTCCATTGTGTGTGTGTGTGTGTGTGTGTGTATCACACTTGTTATCCACTCATCCATTGTTGGACTCTTAGGTTGCATTTTATGTTCTGGTCGTTGTGAATAATGCTGCTGTGAAAATGGGTATGCAAATAGCTCTTTGAAACTCTGCCTTCCATTATTTTAGATAAATGCCAGCAGTAGGCTTGGGGGATCATTGTAATCATTAATCATGATGATTCTATATAATTCTTTTTACATCATCATGGTAATTCTATTTTTAATTTTCTAAGGAGCTTCCATACTGTTTTCCCTGGTGGTTGTACCATTTTATATTCTCTCCAACAATGCATACAGGTTGCAAGTTATCTGCTTCTTCACGAACTTCGTTTTGTCTTTTAAACAAAAACTACTCTACTTAAAAGTGACAGACCATGTGCAGAATTAGTGTCTAGAGTAGGTGGGGATCACTAAAATGCTGTTCTCATCATTTCTTGGGAACCCCCCAGTGGTTTCAAAATACATGCTGTGAAGGGATATGAAAGAGGAAACCCAAGAGAGACTTGGGGAGGGTAACCAAGTAAACATCTAACAGTGGGGTCTTAACTGAACGGACAAATGAACAAAAGTGATTTCACTCTAAAGGTTTGGGTACATCTAGTTCACTTGGGGATCTCTGTCAGGAAGGTTCCGAGCTGATAGCTGGAGTGTATCTGTTATGAAAATAGCTAATATGTTGGAGTATTAAAAAAAAAAAAAGACTCAGAGATGGAGGCAAACCATGAGAGACTATGGACCTCAGGAAACAAACTGAGGGTTTCAGAGGGGAGAGGTGCAGGGGAGGTGGTAGCAGGGTGATAGGTGTTAAGGAGGACACGTGTTGTGATGAGCACTGGGTGTTGTATGTAACTTATGAATCACTGAACACTACATCAAAAACTGATGTTCTATACAGTGGCTAACTGAACATAGGAAAAAAAAAAAAGACTCATGTAATCTCTCAACAGTTGTATGAAACACATTCTCAGATTATCCCCATTTGGCGGGTTGTGAAACTGAGCCTCCTGGAAACAGTTTGCCCAAGATTACACTTCATGTTTCTGAATTCAGCCAGAGCTCCTGGCTCTTCTGCCAAATTTGGGGATTCTTCATAATGTCAATAATGTGATAAAATAGCAAGTCACTTTTGTTTACCTGCCTACAAAGCTTTGCTTTGCCGATTTTACACATTGTCTATAACTAGAAACTCATGAGCAACTACTTTTCTTGGGAAAGATCAGATTGACAGCTCCCTCCGCTTCCTTCCTTCTTTCCGAGGCTTCCAGTTTTATTTCACGCCATCTCTGTAATCCCACCTCGGAGGTCTCCAGCATCGCTGCTGTCATCCTCAGGGTTTTTCTTGTAAGTCCAATCCGTTAAGGACCTAGCCCAAGATCACCACATCTCACTTAATAAGGATGGCCCGTCTAGCCCACGTAATTGCTTTAGACTTGTCGCAACATGGATTGGAGCTAGTGGCTTTAAAAGAAACGGCTTTTTACACAGACCCTGTCAAGGCAGCCTTCTTCTTCCCTCACCTTCACCACAGAAGCCTTCCTGTTCCCTCTCTGTATCCCCATGCACGCACGCACACACACACACACACACACACACACACACACACACACACACATGCACAGGCCCCACTAACTCCCCGCATGCTGACAGATTTTTCCAGTTTGCTGTTCATTAAGTTATATTGACCGTGGAAATAAAATGTCACATGATCAAATGTTATTAAACAAAAATGAATTTGCCACCTGCTGCTTCACCCCCGCCCCTATGGAAAGTAAAGGGAATTGAATTTGCTGAGAAATCCCCCAACTTGTTTTTTTTTTTTTCCCTTTAAGAAGCTCCATATGTCAGGGGGAGAGCCACAGCTGTAGGGAGTAGCCGAAGGTCCATCTCTGTCAATAATGAAGAACTTCTATGCAAATAAAAAGCCCCATTTCATAAGATAAACTTCCTGTTTACTTGCAAACTCATGTTTTATATCAGTACTGATGATGTATTCACCCTCATGCTGCTGGCCTGAAGAGCTGGGAGATAATTACCCGTTTTGGAAGACTGTGAGGGGTTGAATAGAAATATTTACTCTGTCTTTTGAGCTGAGCACTCCCTTTACTCTTCCTTCTGCTCTCCTTTCCCACCCATGTTTTTTTGTTTTTGTTTTGTTTTCTGTGACTCTTTTAGAGGGGGTAGAAAATGATCCTTCCTGGCCCTTTACGATGATGTGCATTAATTTTCTACTTATTTTTCCTCTAGACTAGATGCAGCATGTGATAACAGCATCTTTTAATTTGAAGGCTATTTGGGGTTATTCATAGCTTTGCGTGTATAAGTTTATATTGAATTAATTTATTTCATTCACTAATTCACTGTATCCATTCCATAAGTGATTAGTGAGTAAAGTATGTGCCAGGCACTGTATTAGGTGCAGATCACATATTAATGATCACAAGTACACATGGCCCTTGGACTCATGAAGTCTTTAGGCAAATAGTGGAAAAAAAAATAAAAATAGCTTAGTAGCTTTAAGTGAATGTATCATCATAAAATCTGAGCTCAAGTTAATATTTTAGATCAAAAGAGGTGTTTCTCACTCATTTTGTTGACTTTATGCATTATATATTTTGTAGAGTATTCATTGAATGGGACCATATTTGGTAACTGATGACAAAAAACTCTGTCCTTGGGTGAGGTAGGAGAATGATAATTGATAAAATTTTCAAATGGGTCTTGTTTTTGTTTTTGTTTTTCCTGTGATTTTATTGAAGGAGTTTTACAAAGTATATAAGAAAATTTTTTATTTGAAATCTGGGGTTCAATATATATGGGGTTTCATTTATCTAAAACCCTTTAGAATGTCAGTACTACACACTGTGAACCCCAGAAGGATAGGAATTATCCTTATTTATAGGTTCATCTTACCTGAAGGCAACTCCTTGAAAGACTGGAATAATTGGCGTGGCTCTATAAATGAATGAGCAAATGGATGGGTGAACCATAGGCCTTGATAAAGTCCCAACATATGTACCTACAACCTTTGTTATTCAAGTTTAAAGGCTCCAAACTGAGAGGGCACTTCGGTAAATGCTGGCATAGCATAGCGAATTGTGCTAGGTTTCTTGTAGAGCATAAAAATGACACCGACCCTGAGTTTGCCCAGCTATGGTGTGATTGAGGACACTGTCTAGGGACTATCTGAGATGGATAAACAACATCTGTTTAAAATAATTTAGAATAACATATTGTTTCTGAGCCTGAGAAATAGCATACAGTTACAATTCTATTTGAACTGCTGCTTATTCTAGGGTCACCAAGGAGTGTTGACCCTGGTTGACTTGAGTACAGGGGAAATCTTGGTTCATTTCATTCGATTTTACATCTGCAGGTTAGCCAAATAGCAAACCCAGATAGGGTACAAAACGCCAAGAGACTTTGCCCATGGATATGTAGAAGTTTTTGTGTCAATCGTATTCAAGGTCACATATATATGTAGTTTGGCATTGAGTGTTAAATTTGGAGGGAATTGGTCAGAATTAAGGGTTGATGCTTGCTGGATTGGGTGAGCTATGATGGAAGAAACGGTTTATCCGCTACCCAAAAGGGAATGAAAGAACACTGCATCCCTGAAGTGAGTTAGGCATGGGAGATTGTCAAATAAAACTAGAGGTCTTTTAATTCTCCATCGTGTCTTTACAAAAATGGGTAGTTGGATTGGTTTATCTGAAACCTTAAATTAAGACAAAAGGGAACTGTATAATCACATCTGTTTACTCACTCATGTATTTGGCACCTACTGTACACAGGCATTATCGTTCTTTGTGAAACTTCGTGCTAACTTGTTTATTTCTCGTCCAAAAATACTTTTTATTTAAATTTCTAAGGGGCCACTGGTTAATAGCACAATTTACCAGGTGCACTGTGTAAAAACAGCTTCTTACCCCCTCCAGACCAATCATCAGCTTGATTAATTAATTTAATCAAACACTCTAGTGTGACAGTTCATCCTAATTAGCTAATAATATTCTATTTCTCAGCACTCTTGGGACCTAGATATTTTTGTTGTGTAAAATAACACAGTCACCATATTCCCTTTCTATTCTTAAAGGCGTGGGGGTCTATCAAAATGTGGGAAAAGTTTAGATGTTTTCCACTGAGAGAGAAAAAATGGATTATAAATAATACCGAAAGAATAATCTTTGAATCTGGTGCATATGCGGAGTGCTGGCTTTTTGCTGGAGCAGTCATGGTTACTATGACCTGGCATCGATGGCCTGAACTCTGTTCCATAGGACAACTTATTTAGTTCCCGTTGAGATAGGGATCCATGATTCTACTTTCAGCATAGTTGTCTAGGAAAAAAAAAACCATATATATATATATATATATATATATATATATATATATTTATATGTGTATGATATAAATATATATATAATAAAACTATCTTTTGATCTATCTATAGATATATCTATAAATATATAACCACAAAAGGTGCCAGTAACTGTCACTCTCCTTAGGTTCATAGGGCCCCAAATGTGGCCAGAAACCACAGTGAGTAAGCTTTCCCCACTGTAAGCCAAGAGTGGATTTTGTTAATTTCAAAACTACTGGTGAGTTAATAATTGAGAAAATTCCCTTATGTTCCTATTCAGCATTTTCCCCTAGTAACCTACTGATTTATTTGACCATCTAGTGTTCCTTTGTCTGCCTAAGATGCCATTTAGAAAAGTTTTCCCCATCATGAATGCCTCTCAGGGCTGATTTTACATACTCATCACGAGCGATCACATTTTAATTACATGGGCCTTTGTTTTGTTTTCTCCTTTTTAATAAGCCTCCACTGAGGAGATCTTCCCCTTTCTGGGTCTAATCAGGTTGTCAGATCAATTAAGGTAATTGACAGCAGGTTTATCACATTCCTTAATCAGGACTGTAGCCGTTTTATTAGAGGAAAACAATCCCCAGATGATTTAGAGATAGGAAAAAAAAAAAACAAAAACTTCAATCTGTAGAAATAGAGGGAAAGAGAAAGACAGTCTGAAATGTCAGAGCTCTGAATGAGAGAGGAAGTTAGGACAGAAAATAGCAGAGGGTCTTCAGACCCAGTCTCCATCGAAAAGTAATGCCGTGGTCCCCAGAGTTGAGCTTCAGAATCACGGGAGTGATTATTTAAAAAAAATAGATTGCTGGGGCGCCTGGGTGGCTCAGTGGGTTAAAGCCTCTGCCTTCGGCTCAGGTCATGATCTCAGGGTCCTGGGATCGAGCCCCGCATCGGGCTCTCTGCTTAGCAGGGAGCCTGCTTCTCCCTCTCTCTCTGCCTGCCTCTCTGCCTACTTGTAGTCTCTGTCTGTCAAATAAATAAATAAAATCTTAAAAAAAAAAAATAGATTGCTGCTGATAAAGAAGTGTATCAAATGAACTCATTGTTCATCTTAAGCATATACAATGTTTATGTCAATTATATCACAATAAAATGAAAGAAGTTGTAAAAAATATATATATACATTTTTTTGTTTCCCACATAGCACGTTAAGTAGGTATTTGGGAGAGCCCAGAAATCTGTATTTTTACAACTTCCCCCACCCCCCGCCAAGATGATTCACCCCAGAAGGTGGTTCTTTGCACAGTGCACTTTGAGAAACATTAGTGTGAAGATACTGGAAGAGTAGGGTGTCCTAGTAACAAGTTAGGTCGAAGGCAGGGCTTCGGATGCTTTGCTGTGGGCACCCATCAGCTGGGGCTCTCTTTCACTGGGTACACATGAGGTGTGAGCCTCTGTTCTCCTCTAAGAAGCTCCAGGGAGTGATGCCCTTGCTCCTGGGCGACGGAATGCACTTGAGGTTCATTGAACCTCAGTCTGTTTCTCTCGGTTCCCCAGGGCAGAAGGTGAGCGGGCAGGGCTGGGGCCATGCATTCTACCCATTCGAGCGCCTAAAAGTCCTAAGGTAAGGAGTTCAGGCTTTCTGCCAATGTCTGGGTTGTGTGGGGAACCAGTGAATGGAGCTTAGTCCCAGGATGCCTCAGCCCGCTGTGCCAGAGAGTAACATCTTGACTTTTGCCAACATTCTCTGAAGCTGTAGAAGGATTATATCTAATCTCTGAGTACATAACACCAAGACAAGCAGGGTTGCATGTGTTTTGTTTTGTTTTTTTTTTTTTCTTTTTTAGAAAAAGTCTACCTCCCAGGAAAACAGCTTATTGGAATGACCTTGATGTTTTGCAAGTAATTATTCTCCCGTTGCTCTTGTGGCGCATAGGCGTCTCCCTAAAAACAGCACCTTGTAATTTTAAATCCTTTCAAGTTTTCCAGATGCTTTCACATCTATGGTTAATTAATTTATTGAACGTGAGTTCTGTTCTGTTCCTCTGGTGCCTGACACAATGCTTGGACCAAGGTCTAGGCCTGAGTTCTTCTACATGTAGGCTTATAATCGAATTGAGAAGACGTCGTTCCGTGGTGTGTATCACGGGCTATATTTTTATTTTGTAGGCAAATAAGACCTCCAGTCCAGGGGACGGTAGATTAGTTCTATCTGAGGCTGTCAGTGAAGTGACACTTGCATTGGGCGTGGAATAAAAACCTGTGAGGCCAACCATACAAAATACGACTCCCCTCCGTTTAAGTAATGTACGTACCCAAGGCTAATCGATGCCCCAGAGTGAACAGGTAAGTCTGTGGTAAACAGGTCAGTCTTGATTACTTCCTCTCTGTTGCTCATGGCTTCCATCTTTTGGCTTTCTTCCAGTGCTCTTTCTACCATGAGAGAGAGAGAAAGAAAAAAAGGAGAGGGGAAGTCTAACCTCCTTAATAAACAGGCACCATCCTCAGATACCCTCCATTGTCGACTAGGCCATGATGAGCTTGACTTTCTTGGAAGGCCAGAAACTTTAACTCTTTATTAGGCCACTAATATTTTTATTTTTCCCTTCCATTGTATAAAGTATGTGCTACCTCAGACCAGCTTCTGAAGAATGGAAAAGTGTTTGTGTTTCCTGTTTTTTCCTCTAAGAATCCAAAGAACATTCTCAGATTCTTTTTCACTTTGTGACACCAAGGAAGGTGGGGATGAGCCACCACCAGGCCCATTTATAGTTGATAAAACGAAGGCCCAAGCAGCTGGTCTGTGCTCAAGGGAACAACGGAAAGCTGTCTCACTGAGCACATAGTCTGTGGCTTTGTCTGAACAGCCGTTCCATCTTCGGGTATAGTGTGTCTGTGTGTGAAGAAAGAGCACAGAAATACAGGCTGTGCAGTAAATTGCCCACACATTAAGAAACAATGAATTTGTAATGAGAATTATAGTCATTTAAACATTACGGGACGTAACTTAAGGAAGTAAATCTCTAACGAACAACAACAACAAAAGACAAACCAAAGAACAGACTCTTAACTATAGAGAACAAACAGATGGTTGGTGGGGGGCAGGTGGGTGGGGGATGGGTGAAATACATGATAGGGATTAAGAGGACACTTCTCTTGATGGGTGTTGAGTTATATATGGAATTACTGAATCACTGTCTTGTACCCTGAAACAAATATAATGCTGTATGTTAGCTGCACTGGAATTAAAGTTTTAATAAAAGGGGGCACCTGGGTGGCTCAGCCAGTTGAGCATCTGACTTCGACTCAGGTCCTGCTCTTGGGGTCCTGGGATCGAGCCCCATGTCAGATTCCCCACTCAGCAGGGTGTGTGTTTGTCCCTCTCTCTGCCCCTCCTCTTACTTCTGCTCTTTCTTTCTCAAATAAATAAAATCGAAAAAAAAAAATTTCTTTTAAGGAAAATAGGGGCACATGGGTGGCACAGTCAGTTAAGTGCTCAGGTTTCGACTCAGGTCATGATCTCAGGGTCTTGAGACTGAGCGCAAGGTCGGGCTCCCTGCTCTACACGGAGACAGCTTCAGTCTCTCTCATCGCCCTCTGCCTGTCCCCACTAAGTGTGTGTGTATGTGTGTGTGTGCGCTCGCTCTGTCACAAATAAAAATAAATAAATCTTTAAAAAATAATAAAGAAATTTAAAAAAATCAGTCATTAAAAGAGATAAATACTTCAGAGTCCTCCTTACATGATGCATCTGAAGTAGTCAAACTCACAGAAGCGGAAAGCAGAATGTTGGCTTCCAGGGCCTGGGCGGGGAGGGAGATATGGAGAGTTGTTTAATGGATGTGGAGTTTCAGCTTCACAAGATGAAAACGTTCTGGAAATCTGTTGCACAGCAGCAGTATATAAGTGAATACACTTAACTGTTGAGTTGTACGCTTAAAAATGATTAAAATGGTAAATTTCAGGAGATGGGTTTTTTTACCACATTAAAACATTTTTATTAAAAAAAAGCAAATCTCTAAAGTGCTTGACACCAGATCCTATTTTTCTTCTTAGATTGTGTAACCATTGCATGGGCAGGTATTTGTAAGCTAATTACTCATCCCACCAGGAAGAGTTAGCACTTCCTGAAAGCCTACTATGCGCCAGCATTTCAATCTGCTTCTTTATTGGGAGGTTTTATTTAAATTTAGTCTCATGAACTCTTTTCCACAGTAATAACATTTTCCATTTTCCAATAACCTTTTAATCCATCCAAGATTACTGTATGTCAGGTGTGATTTTGCTACCTTGATCTCTTTATTCTTTTTAACCCAGAATACCATAAAAAGTGATTATGTAAATAATTCCTGAATTAGTGTTGTTATCCCCAAATAGTACACATTAACACATTTCTGACTTCATTTTACCTTGTCTTCATTTTACCTTGTCTTGTCAACGATTGACAAGACAGTTTGAACTGTCTATTTAATTTTGTTGGATTTATTGAAATATAATCACGATTGTTCGTCAGTTTTAATTGGTATTAATATGAACTAGGGTTAATACTCTCCCCTGTGGCTAATATTGGTACTTCCTCGGTGTTTATGGATCTATTTGTTAGGCCTGTCAGAAGTGATATTTCTACTTTATTTCAGAACCCTTTGACTCTTGGTTCTCTGCAGACCCCTTTGTTTCTGAATATTCTCTGTGTAGTGTCTGCCTCACCCTGGACACATATTAGCTTTATCAGTAACTGGTGGGATTGAATCCAGCTACTCTAGTCCTGGCTTCGCTCCTTTATTTGTATTGTCTAAGAGCTGAGCTTCCACATCCCACTTGGAGAGTAGGTGCTTCCAGCTTCTCCGTGCTTTTGGACACGACAGGTTATAGGTTCTGGGAAGGGAATGGAGCTGCTACGTAATCTTTCTGTATGCCTGGAAGTCAGTACATTTAGTTTACTTCTAATGAATGATATCTGCAGAGCAGCTACTCAGGATCTCTAATAACATCCATCCTTCTTCCATGACCAGTCTGGTGAGGTTGAGTTGCAATGAACTGAACAGATCGATAGTAATCACAGGGTGCTTGGAAAAGACAGCCTCCTCTATAATCTTGGGACAGCTTAGTTAGAGTTGCCACTCAACACGGATGAGTGTGTGTGTGTGTGTCTGAGACAGTTGATTCAAAGGATTTCTAAGAACAAAACAATAACAAAAATTCACGGCAATGATGACCTTGTCTTCCTTACCAGAAGATAAGCAGGTCAACAGCACCGTGAGCGTGCCTGCTTCCCCTGCTCTGAGGCTGTGTTTTACTCCTTTCCCCCAGTGGTGCTTAGAGATAGCCTTCTGAGTGGCTCACATTTGCTGCAGCAATAAATGCAGTCTTTTTGTAAGGCCTGCCAAATCCCACTCCTTTGCTGCCGACCTCGTGAACAAAAATCATCTTCAGATGTTTGGCCGTGAGTCCTTTCCTTGGGAGTAAATTATGAACCATTTAATAATGAAGGGCCAAAAAGCAGAGAAACCAGGACATGCAGTCCTATTGTATAGGAGACTGACCTGAGCAAAGTGAAGGAGTGCTTTTTTTTCTTTCTTTTTTTTCTCCAAGCTCTCTCTCTTAATTTTTTTTTTTTACATTTTTGGTAAAATAATTGATATATGATATAAAAATAAGAAAACAGAGAATCAAAAGAAAAAAACCATAACGTGATCACTCTAGGGCTGCCTGTCTATGACTGTCGATGATAGCCTGCCTGTTCCATAAAGCTTTCCCAGAAATCCAAAACATAAATTTTTCTACTGTCCAAAGCGCTGTCTTCAGCATAACCTGAGGACCATAATTTTATCAAACCTGTCCCTAATGATGGTTCCATGTTAATTTCCAGTTGTTCATGTGCTTTTGTATCCCTAGT
Source organism: Martes martes (assembly GCF_963455335.1). NCBI lineage: Eukaryota > Metazoa > Chordata > Mammalia > Carnivora > Mustelidae > Martes > Martes martes. The sequence continues at coordinate 22,137,688 of NC_137902.1, forward strand.
GAAATTCACAAGCTTCAGTGAGGGTTTAAAACCTCCCCCTACTTCTTTCCTCAATAATAGATGTTCAAGTGCTTGTGTCACTGAAATGATTTTAATTATCCAGTAAGATAATGTTTTGTTTTGTTTTGTTCTGTTTTTCCATTACCATCTTGAGATAGCTTTTTAGTATATAGAAAAAAAGACCTAACTCTTGAATAAATAAATAAATATCCGATTTGAAAAATGTTCTCAGTCTCTGTTGTTGTTTTGGGTGGTTCTCCTAATTGACAACCACTGGTGATACTCAGTATTGAAAGTGTTTGTGCTCCAGACGAGTGGAGGAAAATTTAATTTGTCTGGTATGGGCTTTAACTGACAAATGTTAGAAATTGACCTTTTCAACAGAAATTTACTTGAAAGTCCTAAGTGAAGCTCTGCTTTAAGCTAAATTTGTCACTAAGACATGATTAAATTCTTTTAAATGTAGATCAATTGCACATATTATTAATGGAAATTGAAATCTCCCTAAATGGTGTCCATAAATTTAAGAGAGGGGGGAAAAAAAAAAAGGATGTGAAGGCTAAGGTGCCTCATCTGCCAAATGGATACTCTTGTATTATCTTGGAACTCTGTTTGAGGGGGAAAAAAAAAAAAAAAAAAGTTCCGCATCCCACAGTAGATGTAGCTGGACTGTTTGCAATCTTGTATGAAGGGATTGAATGTTAAGTTTTCGTCACCACTGGAATCCAAGAGCCCCATGTCTCACAGCATCCATATCTCATAACAGGGCCATGAATATGTTTCAAAAGAGAGAAAGCAAGAATGAAGGAGAAAGAAAGAGAAGGAGTCAGGGAGGAAGGCGTAAGTCTTGACAACTTGCCTGGATGCTGAGTAGCTCGCAGAATTCAGGAGAGGAAGCAGTGTTCTAGAGATGTGGCCTGAGAAATGGCTGATGTGTTCAGCAGGGAAAATAACAATTCATTGGCTCAGAACTGCCGCTATGGGTGCACTGTGAAGTTTGAGCAAGAACTTGTACCTTGATTAGAGATGCCAACATATAAAAACAGGGAACACCCCAGATTCTTCCTGCTGTGACACTGTGTGAAGGGTCACTTTACCTGTGCAAGGTCAAAACCATCATTATTTTCTTTCCTCTGAGTCCAGGAAGCTTAAGTCAAGGAATTGAGTAGAGCTGGTAACAGAGTTGCAATCAAGATCGTTGGCTAATAGATTTGCTCATTATTCTTTATGATTGTGCATATTAGCTCCTATGTGCCCCATTCGATCTTTGAGGATGACAGAACCTGCTATATGAAAGAGAAATGAAAACTCTTTCAAAGGGTAAAAGGGAAAAAAAATGAAGGTTTTATTAATATTGCTGATAATATATTCTAAACTTACGAACCTCACCCCTCATTCAGAGGTACTCTTAGGGCTTATAACATGCTTATGTAGATCAGACACATATCTGAGATTGGTGGCAAGTGGCTCTTCTAAAATCAAATCAGACTGAAAGACATCTGCTGACTCTGAAATGTCAATGACTCTACCAGTGGCAAAGGGAGCAGCCCTCCTAAGCATCCTCGGGACACCTTATGCTGAACCTCTTCTGAGACTTCCAGCAGTGACTTATGCATATCATTTGGCTTTTGTGGGCACAGTGCTATGGTATGTGGTGACAGTTGTTCACTATAATCAGAATGGAACTTGAGTCCATGAAGGTTTTGCTTTTTTTTTTTTTTTTGATATTGTTATTTGGTTTTTTAATTGACCCATTCAACCTCAGCAGTCATCAAGGGGTCATTTAGTCCAGGGCTTCCAATCCAGCCCTTGGATATATCTCCAGACAATGTAATTTGTTATTTATCCCATTTTTACTAAAATTCTTTAGGAAAGCCTCCTATCAGGAGAACCACTGCTTTTGGTTTTGTTTTGTCATTCCCTTCTTATCCCAAGGGGAGAGAGAGAGAGAGAGAAAAAGAGTACGTGTGTGTGTGGGGGTGTGTGTGTGTAAATCTCGGGATAAAAGGCTGAGTCAGCAACTAGGAAATCTAGTCTAAAGAATCTAGATTCTAGAAGAGTCATCAAGCTATGGCCAAATTCTTGCCTACCACATGTTTTCATAAATAAAGTTTTATTAGACCACAGCCACCCTATCTGTCTATGTATCGTCTATGTATCTGTCTATGTATCCACTGTAGCTTTCCTGCTACAGTGATGGAGTTGAATTACAAGGGAGACTCTGTGGCCCTCAGAGATGAGCATATTTGGTGTCTGACCATTTACAGAAGAAAGTTTGCTAAGCCCCGATCTAGACAGTATGGCCAGAATGAGGTTGGTAGAACCAGATGAACTGCAAACCATTCCGCAGGTATCTTGTTAAAGATGAGGCTGATTCACAGACAACCCAGGAGTAACCACAGCAAATCTATAGGGAAAGAATTTAGGCATTTACTACTTTCACTGAGCATCTGATGGTAACTTAGATTTCACTTTACGTGAGATTTCCCTTAGAAGTCCTAGAGGGAACGGGACCGATTCATATTCTTTTCTGTGTCTGAGGTACTTACAGGGCCTGCGGCAAATAATCAAATGTTCAGTACATGTGGTTGAATGAATACAGACATATCAAAGGGCAGTTGGCGCCATAATTATTGCCAGTCCACTGGGGATTGATAGGATACCAGGTAAGAAATCTATTTAAGAATGGTAGGTTCATAGGCTGGCAGCAAATTTTAATCTCAGCTCTTGCTGTTGAGCCCAGTGGTCTTTAACTACCTTTGGTTGTCTCAATTTAATTTTTCTCTTCTCTGTAAGTACATGTTGTGGATGGATAATAGGCTTGCGTTTTATTACGCGGGATCTGAAGAAGGAATTCCTGGTATAAATGATGTTACTGGAACAAATGACTAAGAGATGTTAATGAATTTCCTTTTCTGGCCTTTAAAAATTAATGGGATGCAAGCTCTTCTCTCTGAAAAGGTTAAAGACCAGGGGCGGGGATTAGTCAACTTAAAATATATTTATCACCCGTGGAACTTTTGTTTCTAACAGGGAACAGACAGAAGTATAGGTATTTATTAAATAGCTACAGTGTGCCAGAAATCATTATAGTTCTTTTAATGTTCACCACCACCCCGAGGGGTAGATACCGTTCTCATTTGCAGAGAAAGACACCAAAACTTGAAGAAGATGGAGAAAATACTTAGAATCACCTTGTGGGGGCACCTGGGTGGCTCAGTGGGTTAAAGCCTCTGCCTTCACCTCAGGTCGTTTTCCCAGGGTCCTGGGATTGAGCCCCGCATCAGGCTCTCTGCTCAGCAGGGAGCCTGCTTTCCTCCCTCTCTCTCTCTCTGCCTGCCTCTCTGCCTACCTGTGATCTCTGTCTGTCAAATAAATAAATGAAATCTTAAAAAAAAAAAAAAAAAAAAAAAAAGAATCACCTTGTGAGTGAATCAATCAGGACATGAATAAAGGTCTAACCATCCCCACAACCCATGGTCTTTGCACTGGACCATGATAGCCTTTCTGTTCAAACGTAATTGGTCTTTTCTGTCCTTTTTTAAGAGATTTACTTTGTTTCGGGAAGTAGAGCTCCTGCTTGGTTGTTAGGGGAGCACTGATTCTGTGTACTCGCACCAGGAGGAATTTTGATATTTTTGTACCATTTTTTTTTTCTTCTTCCCGGTTTGTTAGCCTCCTCTTTGCTTATCCTGTAGAGTTTCAAACACGCTGAACCTTTTCTCAAAATAGATTGTTCTAAATCTAGGAAACCTTTGAAGTTCTCTTTTCCTGAGTGCTTCTAGGACCTGTTGGACTAGACGTTCTGGGGAAGAGACCCAGGGATCTGAATTTTTAACAGGCTTTCTTCCTCTGCCCTATATCATAAATGTCAGAAAGACTGTCCTTTAGAGAGTCAGTCTTTCAATGCACTTCACTGACATAAAATTTAGGAACTCTTCAACTTAGAACTCTTCCTAATTAAGTTTATAAATATACTCTTTTCTTTCACTTTCTTTCTCTCTCTCTCTCTCTCTCTCTCTTTTTTATTTAAAAAGATTATTTTGTAGTTCTTTAGTTCCAAGGCTAGTCTAGTTAATATTTCTAAGTAGAATATGGCTGGCTCTTTTTATGATTCTGTCGGGAGGAGTAGAACATGCTTATATAACAAGTAAAATGGAACCCTTACACACAAAAAACTTTATTTTGGGCTGTTATCAGAGCCTGATCAATATCTGTTCTAGGGTCCAAATAAGGATACAGACTACATTTTGGATTCCGACCATCTTAACCACCAACTCCACCATTATCGATCTTATTAGAACTAGTATCTCTGGGGTGCTTAGGTGGCTCAGTTGGTTAAGTGTCTGACTCTTCATTTCAACTCAGGTCATGATCTCAGGGTTGTGACATCCAGGCCTGCACCGGGCTCCACGTTCAGAAGGAATGTGCTTGAGGATTCTCTCTCTTCCCCATCCCCCTTCCCCTTCCCCCCCTTCCCCCACCTTAAAAAGAAAAAGAATGAATATCTCACATGAAAATGTGTTAGATTCCTATTGCTGTTTCAAAAATTACCATAAATTTAGCTGCTTAGCAAAGCACTGTTTTGTAGATCAGAAGACCAGGCGAACTCTGCTGATTTGCTACTTCGGGTTTCGTAAGGTTGAAGTTAATGTGTCAACTGGCTGGGCTCCCCTCTGGAGACTCTGGGATAGGGTTCTCATCTGTGTTCATTCAGGTTATTGATAAATCCAGTTCCTGAAGCTGTAGGTCTGAGGTCACTGTTTCTTTGCTGGCTGTCCTCTGGTCCTTTTTGTTGTTCCTAGAGACTATCCATATCCTGTTCTCACGTGGCCTCTCCATCTTCAATCCAGCAATGACACCTAGCATCCTTCTCATGCTTACTCTCTGGTTTACTCTTCTGCTTTTCTTTCTTTTTCTTTTTTTTCCCCTGCCTTTAAAAACACATGTGATTAGATTGGATCCACCCAGATGATCCAGGATAAGCTCCCTATTTTAAGATTCACTGATTAATAACCTCAACTATATATGCAGTGTTTCTTTTGTCACATATTCATCAGGGAAGGACATCTTTGGAGGGGAGGAAAGATTCTAGTTACCAGACTCACCCACATATATCATTAAAATGTAATAAAAATAGATCATCTCTAATATAAAGAAAAAAGTGTAATGTATAATATGTGTATACATTTTTTTCTCATTTATTTTAAATATGTGAGAGTACTGGTCCTACACCATTGGAAGTCAAGTTGTCCAAAAGAAGAGTATGATGAAGACTGATACAAATGGGTAGGATTGGCAACCCATTTCCCATGAGCGGCATTGGTTGTCAGTTATGTGATTTTAAGAAATGGTGAGGGGTGTCTGGGTGGCTCAGTCGGTTGAGCATCCAACTCTTGGTTTCAGCTCAGATCATGATTTTGAGGTTGTGAGATTCAGCCCGAGTCTGGCTCTGCACTCAGCACGGAGTCTCCTTCAGAGTCTCTCTCTCTCTCCCTCTGACCCTCCATCTCTCCCTAAAATAAATAAAGAAAATCTTAAAAAGAAAGAAAGAAAAGAAAAGAAATGGTGAACAGCTCTTGGAAAAGTTCTCAATAAAACTTGCAAAAGAACACAATCTTCCCTTGAATTAAATGGGAGTTAGAGTCTATAAAACTCAGTATATGTTAAAAATTCAAAAACTATATATATGTTGATATGTAAAATGGAATTTGACTCTAAAGATATTTTTCCAGCTATAGGAAAGCCTAGTGTAATATTTGAGCATTATGTGTGGTGATATCTAGCATCTCCTGGCCCATACCCCAAGCCCCCCTCCAATCATTATGACAATCTTATTTTTTTTTTAAGATTTCATTTTTTTTTTTTTGGCAGATCACAAGTGGGCATAGAAGCAGGCAGAGAGAGAGGGGGAAGCAGGCTCCCCACTGAGCCGAGAGCCTGATGCGGGGCTTGATCCCAGGACCCTGGGATCATGACCTGAGCCGAAGGCAGAGGCTTTAACCCACTGAGCCACCCAGGTGCCCCAACAATCTTATTTTTTTTTATCTTTTTTTTATTACAACAATTTTAACACATCCCACAAATTTACAAAGGGTCCCCTAGGAGATGGTGGCACCCCAGATGAGAAATACCAGCAAAGTGACAAGGGAAATATTTCGACTTGGAAATAGTGGTTGGTTCTGTCTGGACCTTTAAAGGAACCCCTATCTGCTCTTGGCCTGCTCATATAGGTTTAATAACTCATCAAAAACAAATTCCCTAGGTCATATGCAAGTTGGCCATTTATACCATAGGGACATGCATAGGTAAGGAGTGAGGGTCAGGGAGACCTGCGGTATTCAATTCCTTCTTGGGTAGTTTGTGGCAGAGAGAGAGGTAGAAGTTACGACTCCACAGTATGGACTGTGGAGTCAGCCAGATTGACTTTTTTTTTTCTTTTTAAAGATTTTATTTATTTATTTGACAGACAGAGATCACAAGTAAGCGAAGAGGCATTCAGAGAGAGAGAAGGAAGCAGGCTCCCTGCTGAGCAGAGAGCCCGTTGCGGGGCTCGATCCCAGGACCCTGGGACCATGACATGAGCCGAAGGCAGAGGCTTTAACCCACTGAGCCACCCAGGCACCCCAGCCAGATTGACTTTTGAAACCAAGTTCTACCCATTATCAGTTGTGTGAGTATGGACAGTTTCCCTCAATTCTTGGAGCCTTGCTTTCATCATCTGGAAACTAGGAAAGTACGTCTGTAAGAGTACCTTGCCAGGTGCTTTGGAAGAAACCCTGCTCCTTTTAGGCATGTTCTGTCCCTTTGCTTCTCTTCTCTGTACCATGGGACCAGCTCAGGTTCTGCATGGAGCAGATGACTCCTCTTTAATGTGCAAGTGCGATTGGCTCACCAGAGGAACCAGATTCTTCCAGAATCTGCATTTTGCCTGGTCCTTCTCCAGAATTCTAGTCCATCAGGTCCTAGAAGTCTCTCATGATGAACAGATCAAATATTTATTTTATTTTCCACAGTTCACCAAACTTCACCTATGTTTTCTTTGCTGAGTGCTCTATCCATTTTTTTTTTAAACTAGAGTATAACCTCTTCAAGAATAGACTGATGTTTGAATTTCCTCCTAAAGCCCATTAAGCAACCTGAGTTTTGTTCCCTGAATTTTAGGGAAGATTGGTTATTAATCATAATTTGTATAAAAACCCAGCTGCGGCAAAAAAGAAAAGGTCTCTCCCAGGATTTTCAAACACATTTTAAAGCAAACAAGAGCTGAAATGTCTTCAGAGGTATGAAAATAGCAACAGATTCTCATTAGCCTCATTACTATAAGAAAAAATTAGATAAATACCTAATTACTGAAGCCTTTATGCGGAGTGCAAAGGACACCATACAGACCTGGTCTCCATCCATGGGAAGCTTCTAGAAAATCCTCTTAATGAACCACATCTTTGGGTACAGGATGGAGGGACTGATTAAGTGGGTGCTGATGGTGGTGGTAATTTGCAAGGGACATAAGAATTTATGCAGCAGTGTGGGAGGGAAGTATAGCTCACAGCTAACCACATAAATGGTACTCAATAAAGAGCTGAAGATTTAACAAGTCCTGGAGACTTCTTTAACGAGGCAGTCTCTGAACAGAATTTTGGGAGATCATCCTTCATTTTCAGAGAATTAGGCTCATGCACCCTGATGTGGAAATGCTGGGACATCCTGCCTGTCACTTCTCTGCCACCCCTCCACGTAGCTTTGACACACAGTCCACATTATTGACCATTTTTCTTCTGGGAAGCAGCCAGAGAGTGCATTCCCTTGAGCACTTGCTCTGGCATTAATCTCCAGCTCTGTGCTTTCATTTCACTTCCTGTAAAATTCCATCTGTAGATCCTGCGCCTGACCTAAGGTTAGATGGCAGGGGAACAAAATACTGATTCTCATTTTGAATCACAATTGTCACTATAAATAGCAAACTCTATAACCTGGTAGCTCCCTTGGATGCAAAGTGATAGATGAGCTTCTGCTGATTAAAAAAAAAAAAAGTCCATAACTCTCGAAGTATAGTTCAAGTTGAAGTAAATGGTAATAATAAAGCACAACTAATACACTGCTGAATTATTCATGTTGCTTATAAAATCTTCACCCTCAATGTCAAAGAAGCCACATCCCATTCAGGGTATCTGTAATCAAAAATCACGAGAGTTGCCTAGTCCTACAGGAAAAGGAAGTTTCCTGTACTGAATCCTGTAGGATTACATTAAAAAAGCGTAAACTGAAAAAAGTATTGTCACTGGAAAATGTTGTAAATAACAAATAGAAATTATTAGAAATTGTTGATAGAAATAATTATAAGCTGCTGTGTTCTGGTGCAGTTGATAATTTGATGATGGCCTATAAGTATTCCTCACTGAAAAACGAAGCCTAAGGAGGACTGCTACACTAAGTCCTCTCTCCAAGCCATCCTTATCCCCAAACTGGACTCCCTGCTTTTCCTACTCCTGCTGTTCTCTAATATATTCTGCACACAGCAGACAAAATGACCATTTAAAAAATGTCAGTTTCTGTCATATTTTTGATCACATCCCTTGTGTGCCTTCCCATCTCACCAATGAGAAAACCCAACCTTCTTACACTGTCCTCCAAGGAAGACTTTTTGTCTGATCCAGCCCCTGCCTGTTTCTCTCCTCTCATTACCCTCCGAGCTATAAGCTTGCAATTTTCTTCGGTTCCTTGAATATACCTTAAGGCCTTTGAAACTGTAATTTCTTCTGTTTTCCATGTACACCCATTTCCCTCCCCAGCTTAATGCATCTGCCCAGAGAAGTCTTCCAAGGCCACCCAAACGAAAGTAAGCACCATGCTGCCACTTTTTATAGCAATACCCTGTTTTGTTTTGTTTTTCTTTCTTCCTTCCTTTCTTTCTTTCTTTTCTTCTTTTTTTTTTTTTTTAATTTTTAAGAGGGGGAAGGAGGGAGAGAGTGAGAGAGCACAGGGATAGGCAAAGGGAAAAAAAGTATCTTAACCAGTATCTTAACCAGACTCCACAGAGCTGGACTAAGGACTCCATCTCACAACCCCAAGATCATGACCTGAGCCAAAATCAAGAGTTGGATGCTTATTTGACTTAACCACCCAGGGACTCCTAGTCTGCTTATCTTCATCTGAGAACTTATATAAACAGCAAAATATCAAATAATTTTATTGGTGGGATAGATTGTCTCTTATGCTAGAATGCATGCTCCTTGAGACGGGAGTCCTTGTTTTATTGACTGTTTCATCCCCAGTATCCGGCACAGCCCCCAGTTCATCTGGTTTGTTGAGTGATAAGCTTGGTTGTACACAATGTAACTATAGGAGTGTTGAATACTTTTCCCCTTGCATATCATTTTACTGCTTTTTTAAAAACCATTTTATTTATTATTATTTTTTAGAGGTAGGTTCAGCTTTTTTTTAAAATAAATTTTTTAAATTTTTTGTAAACATATAATGTATTATCAGCCACCAGGGGTGCAGGTCTGTGAATCAGCAGGTCTACACACTTCACCGCACTCACCATAGCACACACCCTCCCCAATGTCCATAACCCCACCACCCTCTCCCGACCCCCCTCCCTCCCGCAACCCTCAGTTTGTTTTGTGAGATTTGAGAGTCTCTTATGGTTTGTCTCCCTCCTGATCCCATCTTGTTTCATTTATTTTTTTCCTACCCCCCAAACCCCCCACGTTGCATCTCCACTTCCTCATGTCAGGGAGATCATATGATAGTTATCTTTCTCCGATTAACTTATTTCGCTAAGCATGATACCCTCTAGTTCCATCCACGTCATCGCAAATGGCAGGGGTTCATTTCTTTTGATGGCTGCATTCATTTTACTGCTTTAATGGACTAGAATCACTCTTTCCTTTATTTAGTGGGTAACTAAACTTCTCTGATCTGATTCACTCCCATCACTTAGGATAAGAAACCTAAACCATCCCAAAATCCAGTAGACTTTTATTTAAGAGAAACGATCCATTTTAGGCACAATGTTTGACTATTACTTCAGAGTCCAGATAGTGTTTTCTCTGATGATACAAATTCTTTGGCTCTCAAATGCAATGAGCTCATTGTATATTAGTAAATATTTATAAAGGATTCTATTGACTAAGTGTTTCACAATCAGGTTGATTAGTGATTCCGCCCAGCAACCTTGTGAGGTCAATCAGCATTATTAAAAAATACAGCCCAGAGATGTTGGGCAAGTTGCCCAAGGTCACTCAGCAGGTCATTGGCAAAGCCTGCGCTGGCAACTTCAGAGCCCATTACTGTGACGAGACCTGGCGCTGACTCCTTTTGGAAGGGTGACCCCTCATCGCTTTTCTTGTAAGGTAGACACATAAACACTAAATGTTCTGAAGTGAGAAAAGTCTAAAGGCCCTGAGTTGAAGGAGTTACTGGTGTAATTAGGAACTGGAGCCAGCTATTGAAAATTGAAAATAGTGCTTAATGGAGGTGAATTAGAGGACATTATTTTTGAGAGAAAGAGAGAATTATAGTTTGAAAAAGTAGGGATGTAAAAAGCAGGGATATGTGTAGAAAATAAGTTTGGGTGGCTTTGGGGGTTGAGAAATAGTAAGTTATAGGACCAAAATATTTTAGGAAGAATCTGGGTCATGGCATCAGATCTAAGTTCTATTCAGAAAAGAGTTCTCTAAAATAATGTGCCACCAGCTCACTTCCATCAAGCGGTGTTTTCTAATGTTTTGCGAGAGTGAGATCTGCTTAAGGATATAGTGTTTCATCCCCTAAACTCCCACATACAGATTACACAGTCCCCACCATTATCAATGTGTCCTGCTAACTATCTTCTGGGAATGTTCTATCAAGGAGAATGATCTGTTTTAAGAAACCACACTGCATCTCACTTCCCTTTATTTTTTTTTTCTGTTGTTTTTTTCCCCCTTCCTCTGGGATTTCAAATAAGTTGTTCTAAGTCAGTGATCTATGATGTTCTATATCATTTTCGCCCTTTGGACCTTCAGATTCTATCTCCTAAATCTGTTCCTTGGAAGCAAATTCTCTTAAACCAATGACCACCTACAATAATAACTGTTTATATTGATAAATTCTTGCTACACGTCGAGAACGTTCAGGGAGCATCTCCTTTAACCCTTCCAACAATCCTATGAAAATGGATACCATTTTATCCCCTTTATACAGGCACGGAAACTACGCTCCCGGCACTTTTGTGCTATTAAGATGTTTCCGTTCTCCTCCTTGTTTATAGCCTCTGCCCTGGGTGTGCTCACCTCCTTTCCGTGAGTCACACACTCTGAGCTGGGACCTCAGTTAATGTCCTGGTACTTGTTCTTCCTATTGCCTGTAATAAATACCTTTTCTCACCATACATACTTGCCCACTTTCTACCATTCCAGTGTATTCTCAAAGGCCTGATCACAGCGGCCTTTCTTTGACCGTGCTGTGTATTGCACACCCCATCTTCGCTCTCCGTCCTCCTTCCTCTTCTTTTCCTTCATGGCGTTTACCATCCCCTGAAAAATTATACGTTCGTGTCTATGCTTACCATCGGTCTCTCCCCAGTGGAATTTAGGCTCTGCAAGAAGAACAAATTTGTAGTTGTTTTTGTTGTTCTTGTTGTTTGTGTTTTGTTTTGTTTTGTTTTTCCTTTCTCTCTTTAATTGCCAGGGCCCAGAACAAGGGAGCATGGAACATGGGAGACACAACACAACGCACATAATCGTTGAATGCGTGAATGAATGGGCCACTGCGCTATAGTGCTACACTGTTTCTAGTAATTAGATTAACTCCAAGGGAGCTGCACATTATGCTTGGTTGCAAAGAATCAGGCTTGGATTCTGGCAAACATTTTGCAGCACCTGTTACCACGTCTTCAGGTGCCACCAGTGCTACAGAAAAGGATCTGAGTCTTTTAATTTATACTGTGTTCATCTTGAAGCATGTAAGAATTCAGGGAAGGGACTAACTTTTTTTTTTTAAAGATTTTATTTTATTTGAGAGCAAGAGAGCACATATACATGAGCAGACAGGGTGAGGGGAGAAGCAAGCTCCCTGCTGAGCAAGGAGCCCATCGCAGGGCTGTATCCCAAGACCCTGAGATCATGACCTGGGCCCACAGCAGACGCTTAACCCTCTGAGCTACCCAGGCTTCCCAAGGGAAGGGGCTCTTTTAAGATTGTGGATGGGACTGCCAGTTTTTCTGATATTACTTCGCTTTTTAAACAAAATTGGAAAATCTGAGGGCAGTAGGACCAGGCCATTCTCCTGGATACTTGTGGATGAATGTCAGTGTGGCCTCAAGTGATGGTATAGGTTAGAACTCTGTCCCTAGTTAGCTGCATCATCCGGATTTTGTAGAAGGGATTTTGCCTGTGGGTCAGTTAGATATCAATGCATGCAGACTGGAGGGGGCACACACCAGTGATACAAGTGTTTCTGGGCTTTTTTGTTTGTTTCTTTAATCTATTCCATGACGGATACTGGAGTACATTCTCTGTAAGGATTATACGTAATTTAAAAAATTTTTATATCCTCTTTGACTATCAGCTCTAGTCCTGGTTCCCAGTTGTTGCCATTGTTTTTAGTTTGGTATGATTCCAAAGAGCAATTGTACAGGTTTCTTAAACGTCTAAGCCTCTGTGGTTTTTTGTTTGGTTGGTTTTTTTATTTTTTATTTATTTTTTATTTTTTAAGATTTATTTATTTATTTATTTGACAGACAGAGATCACACGGAGAGACAGGCAGAGAGAGAGGGGAAGCAGGCCCCCTGCTGAGCAGAGAGCCTGCTGCAGGGCTGGCTCGATCCCAGGACTCTGGGATCATGACCTGAGCCGAAGGCAGAGGCTTAACCCACTGAGCCACCCAGGCGCCCCTGTTTGGTTTTGGAGGAGAATCGGCTTTTTCCCATATAGTATTGTGTTCCTTCTTTACAGTATTAATCAGTTCTAAGATGGATAGGGTTTATAAAGTGAATTTTATTCTCAGATGAGATGAAAATATTTTTCGTATTTGATAACCTGCAATTCTGAGAAGTGTTTTGGCATGAGAATCAGAAAACCTGGGTTCTCTCCATGACTCAAGGCTCACCTGAATGCTTGACTTACTCTACCCAGACTCTCAGTTTCTTCATCTGCAGAATCATATAGTTGAGCCTGTTCCATTTTGTGGAAACTGCTTTTTTGAGCCCTGGAAGCTGTGTGAAAATGTTAAAGAATTACTAAAAGAGGAAGACTGGAATGTGTGGGGGTTGGCGTGGGCGGGGGCCGGGGGGAAAACACAGGTTGGAAGGGCAGACAGTTGCTTCAATGAGGATAGCTCCCTATCTGTTGAATGTATAGTTAGAGTAGGGCTTAAACTCTCCCACTGCTTAAAAAAAAAAAAGAAAAAGAAAAAGAAAACCATTGAATAGAGATGAAAACATTTCTAAGATCTTATTGAAGTTTTAATAGTCTAGAATTTTTAGCTTTCCTGAAAGTAATTGGAACACAGAAATGGTGATATTATAAAATCTTGCAATGATATGCAACAATGAACAAAGCATGTTTTCTTGGCCAGTCTCAATCATTTCACTTTTAAAGAAACTAAGAAGAAAATAGATAGGATGTAACAGGCAAAGGATATACCTCCATCTCCACACTTCAAGCCCTGATTGTCTCGTACCGTTTCAGGATGGTATATTTTTCGAAGCCTTACTTCTCAGAAGTGTGTTTAGGCTTCCCTATGGATGCAGAATTCCCCCAAACTCCTCCAGCTACAGGAATTCTAGAATATTACAAACAAGGCTAGAGATCAGCTAGTCCAGTCCTCTCCAGTTACATATGAGGAAGCATCTCACTCATTTTTCATTCACTTAACTTTCAGAAAACTCAAGGTAGCAGAAGCTCAGTTGTGCACCATCATGTGAAGATGACGTTCTGTCCATCTATGGGAAACAGACCCTAATGATTTGACCCTAGACCGTGACACCCAGAGGACAACTTCCACACCTTTGGATAATTGGATCATTTATAATCAGGGAATCAAATACAACCCATTGTCACCATTAAACATTTAAGTTGCTTATGCTTCTAGAATACGTTTTTCACAATTTTTATTATGGTCAATTAGCTAACATATAGTACATCATTAGTTTTTGATATTTTTCATAATTTTCATGTGCATGTTCTGATTGAAGGGCAAGGAGGAGCAAGTCACATTGGCTTCATTCAATAAACATTTCACTACTATTTGCCTGTTCCCAAGGCAAGACAATTACGGTGCTGCTTTAGCCAAACAGTGTGTGACAATTAGCAATTATAGCTCAAATTTGTTTTCTGACAAGGATGGCAAAATGCAGGAGATTTTATATATGTGTGTGTGTATTATATATATATGTATATATATGTACATATATACATGTATGTGTGTGTGTATGTGTGTGTGTGTGTGTGTGTGTGTGTGTGTGTGTGTATATATATATATATATATATATATATATATATATTCTGTATGCCATTTCCTGTCTGGAACTCTTCACAACCAGGGGGAAAGTCTGCAGTGGTCTCTAGTACTATCAATACCTTTGAGTCTTGGCTTCTTCGATGCTTGGCCTGGGGGTCCTCCTTCAAGCACAAAATTGACTTTAGGATGATAACTGGCAGATTGATGCATAGTGGTGCCTCATTGTTTGAGAGGCAGGTGATCTAAGTTCCGTGTGCTTCACTGGAAAATTCCATCCTATTTCTTTTTTTCAGACAAACTACCCTTCTGTAAAGAGCGCAATTTCAAACCATGAGCTCCTCCATGTCTGTATTAAGTATCTAGGCTTCAGAGACTCACTACCCAGGTCTGAATCGAGCTCAGGTCACTGTTGCCATGTAGCACTGGGCAAGTCAGTCATCCTCTCTAAGTTTCGATCTCCTCATCCATAAGATGTGAATCATACCGGTAGTTAACTCAGGGAATGCCATGAGAATTAACCAAGCCAGTCCCTGCAAAGTGCTTAGCCTGTGTGTGGTGTGTTTTAAGTGTTCAGTAAGCATTCACTATTATTACTTATAAATAGTTTGGCAAGCAGGTATGAGCGTGGGGTAACACACTGTGTGATGGATCAGAAATGCCTGGACATCAGGGTCATATCAGAAGAGAGAGCCCTTGGCAAAGTTGAATGCCCCCCCCCAATTTATCTTTGTGTAACTGATAAATGCGTGTTTTGTTTTCCATTGCTATATTTATATTGAGTACTTTAACAATGTCTAAGACATTTTGTGTACATATTTGTATGAGTTCTTCCTAAGTAAGCCCCTAAATTCTCTTATTTTTATGTCTAATGATTCTTGCCTGGTATAAACTCAGGGTAGGAGAGCCCTAAAATTTTCTTGCCCCCTCACCCTGCGAAAAGAAATACAACCACCTATCGTGAAATTTCTCCAATTATACTTTGCAATAACAGAGGAGAATATTTAAGAGAAGTGGTGTTCAGTTCAATCAGCACCATGGTTGGAGCCCCTTCTGGATTTCAAGAAGTAGCTACAATGTTGGAGGGACAGAAGAGTAAGCATAAATGCAATGTGCTCCCTAGCAGGTGGTAGCAGGTGGGGCGAGCAGCACCAGATAAGGTCACACTCCGTGGAATATAAAAACAATGTAGGAGTCATTCAGATAAGTTTGAGCTCATTCTGCAAAGGGCTGTGAGAAAGTTCAGTGAAGGAAGGGGTATTTGAGTCCAGGCTTGAAACAGAGAAACGGGCAGAAAGAAGGGTGAAAGGGTAAATATGAACGAGTCCTGCCTTCAGAGAACAGAGTCTATTAACACAGAAAACTGTGAGCCTTGACAGTTTCAGTACAATGTACAGGGATCTGGGATGTCATCGAAGGAAGAATGAAGTCCCCTAGTCATCGGGCATTGCCAGGAGAGGCGTTGTGGAATGAAATTTTGAAAGATAAGAAGGAGTAAGTGCCCTCTGCCCTCGCCACCACTACCAGCTTGTCTGCTGAGCAGTGGGTACTGCAAGTGCAAAGCCTTGGAGACATGAGAGCAGCTGCACCTGTGAGAAAAAGCGAGCGGTTGCTTTAGTGTGTTCTTGCAAGGGGTTCTAGCCACAGCAGGATGGTAACCGCCTGCCCCAGCTTGGAAAGTGGAGTGGGAGTGGAGGGTACGGAGAGAGATGCTTCAGACCAGCAGGTGTGTGAGAAGGAAGTCGTGGACGTCATCTAGTTAAGGATAATATTCTTCCCTGGCCTTGCTCCTGAAAAAGAAACCTTTGCTTTAAAAGGAGACCTCTATTTAAATTATTTGCCTTCCCTTTCTTAGGCAGAATAGTTGGAGATCCAGGTAACAGTGCAGGTTTTAGTTATTTTTTATACTCAGTGAACTGAAAGATCTTTCAGAGGTAAGAGTAACCGCTGTTTTGTTGTTCTCTGTATCATGGACAAACGTTTTTACCTCTCGTGGAAATACGTGGCATGTGTAGCGACGTGGTGTGGACGACATCTTTTCCTTGGAGTCCTACACGGTCGCATTCAGATGCATTCAAGAGGGTTCTTACCTCAGCTACCCTGTGCGACGAGAAAGAAACATCAGGAATGCAACGTGATACTCCAACAAGGAGACAAAGACAGTGGCTCAGCAGGACCAGAAAGATGAGCGGGAATGTTTACAACTTGTGGACACATAGGTACATAGGTACCCATCCCTTACATTAAAAAGAAAAGAAAAGGAAAAAGAAAAAAAACTTTAAAAAAATTTACAAATCAAATTAAATTGGAAATACTGTGACCCATGGCAGAGCAGAAATATCTTTATATCACCTTGACACGCCTCTCCCTAAACCCAATATTTAACCCCCCTTCTCTCTAATTCTGCAAATTAACCTGAAAAGCTCAGGGTATCCAAGAAACAGAGGGAAGCTTGTTCCACTCAGGATGCACCATAACGTCTCAGCAGCACGTTTAAATTATATGTTTAGGCTGACAGGCAAACGTATTTCACGGCAGAATCCTTAGAAAGCAGGAGACAATTTCCTTCAGCTGAACGTCATCGTTTGATGTAGATTGCCTATTATATTCTTGAGGTATTAAGAAAAATGGATTTGGAGATATTTTCTTGACAGTGGGTAGACTAATGGAATCTGGTGACTGTATTTAAAATGTGCAGAGGTTTGTTATAACATGGTAATAGAAATATCAATTGCACTGACAGGTTAAAAAAATCTGTCAATGAATGATAATGAAGTTATTTAAATGTCGACTCACTCGCAAACATTTTCCGAACCCTAAATTATTCTCACTGCTTTAACCTCATGCATCCTAAGTTATTAGGGAGCAGTGTCTGCCATGCAGCCCATGCGCCTTTGGCTGTGGAAGCTATTTTTATGCTGCCAAATGCACTAGGAGCAGTCAAAGTGGCTGCTCTTAATAATTTTAGGAAAGAAACAAAACACAGAAGCCACAGCTGCTTGATTTAGAAGAGGATGCTGTTCCGCATTTGGGACATCTCATCGGCACTGATTTGAGTCATGCCCCGGTGCTTCCTTGCTTCCTGTCCCTAAGCTTCGTCTTTGTTTTGTGACCTTGGCAGTCTGGCTTGGTGCGCATGCGCTAGGACCTGTTACCTCTCTGGGGTCCGAAGGCTACTTCTTTTTGAAGAAGTGGCCTGGCTTGTTCTTGGTTCAGAGAGTGTCCATTAGGCTTCCACATTCCTCACCTTCTGTATGGAGAAGACACCATCATGATGTGCCACCATCGTCCTGAGGCCTGGGGATTTGTCAGGGGGTGGGGGACGAACCAAACGTGTGTCCCCAGCCCTTATGGCACTTAGAGGAGTCTAAGATGGCAGGCAGGAGTTTCGGGATCAAACAGTAGAGGAGAATAGAACATGTTCCCCACCCTGGCCCCACTTCTCTCCTCAGGGCTGACTGAACGTGCTAGGAGCAAGGACTGTAGTAGACCCTGGCCAGACAATGCAGGCTTCTTCATTTTGACTTAGTAGAAGTCCAGCTGGCAAATGCAAGAAGAACAAGTTTCCATCGAGTCAGCCAGTCCATGAAAAACAGGCTGTGAGGGTCTGCCATGTACGGGGCACTCTTGTGAGAAGACAGCAGCAGGAAACAGACATCCTTTCTGCTCTCCTCTCATGGAGCTTTCATTCCAGAAGGGGAAGGACAGAAAATTTTAAAAAAGTAATAATAATAAGTTAGAAATGTATCAGAGGGGGATAAAAACCAAGTATAGAGATAATAGAAGAGGCTAGGGAGGATGGAGAGTGCTGGAGGTGTGGGAAAGATGCTACTCCATACAGGATGACCAGTGTTCAGAAGGACGTGAGGAGGCCATCTGGGGGAAGAGCCTTCTAGACACAGAGAACAGCAAGGCTGAAGCGCGCTGGGGTGGGGGCAGGCAGAGAAGGCAGAGGAATTAAGAGTTGGGCATCCGTTCTGTCACCAATTTAGTAGATAAAAAAGCGTCTCTGAAGTTGATTTGTGGAGGACCCCAGGGGATGGACCGGTTACTCAGCTAGTTGCGAGTCTGTGCCTGGGTCTGTTTGACTTCAAGTACTTCCTCTTTCTATAAAGCTGTGACGTCTTGATAATCTTCACAAGACGTCACCACATAATTCACATGTTGACCCACTTACTTTCTCCATATTTCTAGCCTTCCTCAGAGCTTGGGTACACCAGATGGACGACTTGCCTTCTCTTCTTAGCCCATTGTGACAGTTTCTGCTTATGGTTTTCTTAAGGTGGATTCTCTCTGGCAGGCCCTCCGTCCTTTGGCCTGGTATGAAGAAAAGTCAGGTTTTGGTCTACACCATATACAACTTCAAACACTTTGAGTTCATATTCCTTTTACAAAGAAATTCTAAGCTGGAGTTTGTAAATAGATTTCCTTTTCCTCTAGTGGCTTTGAGAGAGGCAGTGCACCATGGACTTAAGGATGGAGGCTCTCAAAAGACAGCCACGTGAGGACAGTGTCGTCCAAATTCTGTGGCCTCAGTTATACCCCTGATTCCTCCTTCTCTGTAACCTGTGATTAATATCAGTGTCCATCTCACGGGCTTCTGCATGTGAAGGGCTTCGATCACATGGTAAGCACCCCTAGAAACGTTCATTTTTATTATCTGTTAGGTTTCCTAAGCATGACAGTCCATCAGGAAATCCTGGCGCTCTTACTACAGAAGCGGCGTGTAGCATCATCATTCACTCTCAAATTCCGGTTCTCATCCTTACCTCTCTAAGTCGAGCCCCACACAAAGCTACTGGCACATGTATCCTGTAAAATACGGTAGACTAGATTTGGTTCCATTTAAAAAATGGTAGTAGTAACTTCACGAATATTTTCTCTTCTAAAAAAGCTACGTCGAAAGTATTTTCTGTGATTCATATTCTTTTTGAGGGTTCATGGTGTGGGTTTCAGTAAGTGATGGGTAAAGCATACCAAAAGTGATCAAGAAAAAATGAGTGACAAAACAAACACACACAAGCTGTCATTAAGGATTGCTAATCCGCGCCGGTCCTGGTGTGCCCTACTTTTTATGGATTAATTTAGTTTATGGATTATTCTGTGCTTGTTTATTATCCCATTTGATGGTATATGATGATAGCAGAGGAAATGCAATCACATTTTCTTTCCGCTACTCCCTGTGGAGACCAGTTGTGCTCTGTATTGACCCCTTTGCGTGTGACGGGACACCGCCATCTGAGAGAGGTCTTGGAAAGTAGGCGGTGCCATACAGTGAATGTGGTTTCTCCCTCCATCAGGGCAGCTCGTTTCAACTCTATGACTATAGTAAATACTTAAATAAAGACACACTCTCAAATGTTCTAAAAGTCACTATTTAAGATATGTTTGCAGAAAGGTAGTATAAGGATTAAGGATCAAAAGCAAAAACCTGTGTGCCTTGATTTAATCACTTGCATATTTACTTTATTGGAATGCTAATTTTTTTTAAGCTCTCAGCTTTTCCTTGCACAGCATAGATGTTGACAAAAACCCTGTTTTCCATCTGTATATAAGTCAACCTGTAAACAAAACCTGAAAAAAAAAATGTTTGTTTTGGAATGTTTTAAAAAATGGCACAAGCTGAGAATTCAAGGCTGTTTATATTACATCTTAAAAACATTTCTGTGTGCTACACATCTTTTTAAGATTACTTTTTTTTTTTTTTGCCTTGATAACAGCAGTCATTTTATGGTTAGCATAGGCTGCCATTTCTCTTTGCAAATTTGGTTTGTTTTAAATATTTTTATTGTTCCCCTTTTCTTATAAAACCAAGATTCATAATCTTTGTTTTGCCTTTTTTTTGGGGGGGGGGTCTTTGATATGCTTTTCTGAAGTATGTTGCTCAGAACAGTAATTTAATTAGATATCCCTCAAGAACAAGTCTTAGAGTCAAATATGTTTGGAAAGTGCTTCATGGAATATGCATTTAAGAGGTTCACAGTGTATATTAAAATAAAAAGATTTATGTATGTATATGAGAAGAATAAAATTTATAAGTTCTCAACATTAAATTTTGCATTATCAAGCATTTCCTAACATTTTTTGATCTCGGATAACACTCCTCTTCCCCATACCTAGGGACGATACTTAGAATATTTTAACAGCCAGTGCATTGGCTCACCAGCCTGCCTGCTGCTCAGCTGTCTCTCATCCGCTCTTTCAAAGCCCAGATCCCTAAGGGGCTGCAGTTCCCACAGTTGACCATACAAGGATAACTGGAAGCATCTGTTAGCTGGGAAGGGGAGTTTGCAGATGGGCAGCAAGAATTGCTTTCCAGGGTGTGGTGCCTTCTCCAAGGTCACTGTCTCCTCCACTGGGGCTCAGGCTGATCGGCATAGGCACCAACCAATCAGAGCAGGTGCCCCTCTTGGTGCTGAGTGAATTTCTTGAGGACCTCTGCTGTGCCAACCTTCAATCTTTAGGTTGCTGGACTGTGACGAAATCTAGGAGGTCTCCAAGGGAGAGGACCATGTGGTAAGACTGGCGGAAGTGCTATTTGGAGAACTTAGCACAGTAACTACGTACCAACTGGCCTACAAAAACTAATATTTTCGCTTCTGTACCCTTGAATCCATGTGTTCTGGCTGACTTTTAGTATTACCCATGATGCATGTAACACTCTATCTAATTCTAATTTCGTGGGACAACTTTGGACAACTGCGAGTCTGTGCCATTTTGGGCATGTGGAAATGCATCATTTTTTCCCCTCTCTGATAATTATTACAATGCCATAATGTTTAAACATGTAGCTCTGCTGGAATTGAGAATTGAATTTTGATTCACTTTCTGAGCTTTGAAAAATCAAGGGGCAAGAGACAGCATTAAACAATGGTGGCAGACACCTTGAAGGATCTGGACCGGTGACGTTGTAATAAGGGGAAAGTATCCAATAACCTATTGTAAGCTCTCTGAGAAAAATGTTACTAATGTATGTCTGAGCTGGTCACTCTATTATCCTGTCACATTGAAATTTCAGCTAAACACACACACATATACACACACACACAAGTGAGAGTGATTCTCTGTAAAATCCTCATGGAGCATCCTCCTTTGTCCTTGTGGAGTTTAATTTTTTAATGTGAACATACTCATTGATCATGAATCAAGTTGGTAGACATGATAAGAAACTAGTTATTACCCCCCTGTAGACTAGTTTCTACTTCTCTAGCCTCCATTCTGATTATCCCACTAGGAAAATTAAGCCATTCTCTCATCTCCAACGTAGTCCTGCTGATGTCCACATATGGCTGGACAGCATCTGCCAGTGGAGCTGTCTTCATGCATTCTGTCTTCCTCCCGTTACCCCTTCCCTGCCCCCCCCCAATAGATTTTTGCATCTATTTGTTTGTTCTTGAACTTGTGAATATTGTTTAGAATAAAGATTAGAAAAAGTTATCCCATGAAAGGACCTAGAGAAAGGCTAGTGAAATTTCAGAGACAAGGAGGTCTTAGGAAGCAGAGGAAGTTGACCTAGTAAGGCCAGGGTAGGAGTGGGGGAAAAATATGTCAAACACCAAGATTCCACTGAGTGAAGAGAGAAGTCTCAGGTACTCCTTAGAAAGCTGGAGGAAATTTCACATCAGCATGAATTTTAGGAGGGGGGGGAAATTAATATGGAAGGAGGATCTAAAGAGGTTTGTTGTGGTTCATGGATAGGATCTGTGAGTTTTCAATGCTCTTCAAATATTCTTGGCTATCAAACCACTGTTTGTTGGATTGGGATAGAGCACAGTCTGGTCCAGAAGAAAGCCAGGTATATATTGGGTGACGCACGTTGACCTCTAGTTCTCTTTCCTAAAACCCTACCCATTTTCCATTTTCAAGGGCAATAGTTCTTGAAGTTTTACATAATACCCCAGTCTTCACTGATTTGCAGCATCCCCTAAATTCTATAAAGTGTCGACTATTATCTAATTATATATAATTGATTATGTAATTTATAATATAGTTTATTATATAGTTATATATTATCTATCTATATATATACAAATTTTAGGGGGAAAATGCCCTGGATCTCCAGTCAGATTAAATTCTTCATCCCTTAATTGCAGGATTGCACGTTATGCAGCTTTCTTGCTCCGGTGCTTGGTCCAGGGTAGCTTCTTAATGCACAGTGATGTGTTAACACAAACTTCTTCTGTGCGGTCTTTATGGCCTGTAGGAATTTGGACTTTGACCACTACCAGGAATGAATTAAAATGGTTACATTTTTGTGTTTCTATTTAAACCAAGTGTATTTTCTAAGCCGTGTTAATTTTAATCTATAGCATTGAACTTAACACATTATCGCCTTATATGTCTGCCTCTCAAATAAAGCTGTTAGATTTTTGGGAGTGGAGGCAATGTGTGGTATCCTGGCACATGGCACAGGGTCTGGCACATTTTAGAAGTTCTATAGGTGTAAATGAATAAATGAATTGGGATCTTCTATATGTAAAAAGAAGGCTAAGAGGAAATTGTATGTTTCCTTTAAATTGAAACAAACAAAAACAACAGGAAAACTGTGATATAGTGTAAGTAACACAGGGTTTAGGGTCAGAACAGCTGTATTCAAATGCTCGCTGGCAATTTATCAGCTGTTTTCTTTGAATAGGTCATTTAAGTTCCGTCAGCTACTTTCTTCAAATACAGATAATGTTTCCTCCTGCACATGGTTGTCATGCTGATCTAATGAGATTACAATTCTGAAATAGGTAATAAGCTTTGATAGAGACGGTGATTAAAGCCTATTGATTCAGTCAGAATTAGTAAGTTATTGACCAAGGGCTAGATAAAGATGAGAGAATCTTCAAAAAAGATAGGGTTAGTGCCAAGAGGTAATGTCTTCCCAACTCCAGGTTGCTTAACACCAGAGAAGGCCACTGAGTAAGACTGTGAAATGTCTTTATTATTAAGATGTTTTCTTACTCTTAAGTAATAGGAAAAGACTGAATGACCTTTGAAGGTACTGACCCACCATAGATTCTATGACTCATGAAGGGAAATGCAATTTGTGGATAAATCAGGAGAACCTGCTTTTCCACCATGCCAAAGATAAAGAGAAGGTTTGAAAATGTCAAATCTACATAAAAACTCTTTATTTTTGTGGTCAATTCAAGAGACACCCTCATCTCTTAATCTTTTAAAATTAACCACATCCTTTATGCAGTGTACGTACAGAAAGGAGCAGTAAAGAGATGGGGTTTTAATTTTTACCCATTCAATTTAAATGCAAATGTTAACTGCTCACATGATGCTACTGTGTACATAATTAAGCATCATTATATACTACATGAATCATGTAGAAACCTCCCGAGAGCCATTCTACTATGTAAAACATGCGTTATACTGACAAGCAGCCAAATGACGTATACATCTGTCCTCATTAATGCTCCTTTTGAATTATAGGTCAACTGATTATGGAACAACTTATGAGAAGCTGAATGATAAAGTTGGGCTGAAAACAATTCTAAGCTATCTCTACGTGTGTCCTACCAACAAGCGTAAGGTAAGACGTGTATATTCAGCATGCCGCTTATTCACGATGTGACTTCTGTCTTGGTTGGCTAACCTCTCTAGCTACGTAAAAATGCATTACAGTTAAGCCAGGATTAGAGGTGTAGAGATGAGCTGATGGATGTTAAGGTGATAAAATGTATAACACCTCATAATTTTGAGAGCAACAGCCGTGAATGTAAGAGGGTGAGAGGTAGTTATATCATTACAGTTTCTGGAAGGCAGCTCCAAGGAATGGGTCTCCTTGAATGGATGCTGTCTTGTAAAAGCTCCGACTAGTCAGTCACAAGAATCAGAATGAACCTTGACAAGATGGAGGAGAGGGTGGGGTTTTCATCTGAAGTCTCCCTGTTTTCCCTTGACATGAATCAATAGATTAACTAGAATTGGGGTGAACGTGTCCTCCTGGAGCATGTTGGCTATCTCATTTCTAAAGTTTATTCAGCCTGCACACAAATGACAGGATGGAGACACTGCTGGAAGGAACCTTGGAGATCATCACACACTGCACCCTAATAATTTTATAGATGAGAAAATTAAGGTTCAGTGAAAGGTAAGGCTTGAGTTACGAGCGCAACCGGAACTAGGATTCAGGTTTCTTGGTTGGCAGTCATACTATCTCTGCTACATTATACTGCTCCTAGTAAGGTTTATCTCTTCTTCAGAGGGAAGTGTTATTTTCTCAAGGAAGACGAGATTTGCTTTTAAGTGAAAAAGACTTACTTGCTTTAGGAGGAGAATGGGCTACATCCGTTCTTTAGTTTTTATAAGCTTGCATTGTGAGATTCTGAATTCTTTTTTTTTTTTTAAGATTTTATTTATTTATTTGACAGACAGAGATCACAAGTAGGCAGAGAGGCAGGTGGGGGGGTGGGGGGAGGGAAGCAGGCTCCCCGCTGAGCAGAGAGCTGGATGCAGGGCTCCATCCCAGGACCCTGAGACCATGACCTGAACTGAAGGCAGAGCCACCCAGGTGCCCCGAGATTCTGAATTCTGACATACAGTTTCTAAGTGTTGTGTGAATTGTATGAAATAATAGTATGCATCAGGAAAGAGAAAATTGTTGTTCATTATATGTCCTAAGTCGTGTTCTTCTATGACTATGGCAGTGATGTCCAGGTTCTCAATCCAGATCTGTCTGTGATCTTCGGTAGGTATTTCATTTTGTTACCTGAACTCTGGGAGGTGGATGAGAACATCTCTGACCGGTCATTCCCTAACTCCGGCAGCACATCCAAAGCACTAGGGGATTCCCACATGTGCCCTCTCACCCCCATTGCTCTGGATTAGGGTTCAGATAACTGTACCTTGAGCAAGCTCCCCAGATGTTTCTTATATGTATCGAGGATTAAGAATTGCTTATGCAAAGTGTAATGTTCCCTCTGGCCCTAAACGTTTCAAGTTCCTCAGTAGAAGCAGTATAACTCGGCGGCTGTGCATAGACTCTGATGTCAGACGGCATAAGTGAAAACCCAGCTAAACCAGTTAACACACGTATAACTGTGGTGATTTACTTAACCTCTCCAAGCAGTGTCATCAGATTTAAAATAGGGATCATTATAATTCCTACTCGTGTGAAAAGTTGTAACTGTTATCTGAAATAAGTCATTTTAAGTATTTAGCCCAGAATCGCTAAGGCTCATCGATGTTTTCTCTTACTTTATTTTTTTCTCATCTGCCTCCTCCTCTTTCATGTAATTATTAGAAGGAATAGTGTGATTATCCTCCCTAAA
Organism: Martes martes; assembly: GCF_963455335.1. Lineage (NCBI taxonomy): Eukaryota > Metazoa > Chordata > Mammalia > Carnivora > Mustelidae > Martes > Martes martes. Next base: position 22,163,404 of record NC_137902.1, read on the forward strand.
TAGCAATGTTTAGTAGAACTTTCTGTAATGATAGAAATGTTCCTTTAAGCTGTCCAGTACCTTAGACATTAACCACTTTCGGCCATTGAGTATTTGAAAGATAGCTAGTGTGACGGAAGAACTCGATTTCATGTATTTATTTATTTATTTTTGAAAAGATTTTATTTATTTATTTGACAGAGAGACACAGTGAGAGAGGGAACACAGGCAGTAGGAGTGGGAGAGGGAGAAGCAGGCCTCCTGCTGAGCAGGGAGCCCGATGTGGGGTTCGATCCAGGACTCTGGGATCGTGACCTGAGCTGAAGGCAGAGGCTTACTAACTGAGCCACGCAGGCGCCCTGAAGCACTTGATTTTAAATCTAATTTAAGTTTAATTAACTTCAATGTAAATAGCTACCTATGGCTGATGACCCCAGTATCAGACAGCACAGTTGGATAATGTTGGCCTCACAAATGTAGAGATACACGCTGAACATTCCTGTCTTCCCCTTACTGGCTAAGTACTGGTCCATCATCAGCAATTGCATTTAAACAATTTGACCTGCTGCATACAGTTCTAAGTTGAGGACCTGAACTTATACCCTTTAGTTTTATAATGCGATTTAGTTATGTTTGTTAGTTTTGAATCAATTCTTAAATTCCACATTGATTTTTCTTCTAGTTTCACATTTTCAGTAAATTTCATTTAACAATCAATCTGTAGGGCTCTGGGGTGGCCCAGTTGGTTAAGCAACTGCCTTCAGCTCAGGTCATGATCCCGGAGTCCCGGGATCGAGTCCCACATCGGGCTTCCAGATCTGTGGGGAGTCTGCTTCTCCCTCTGACTTTTCTAACCCTCTCATGCTCTCTCTCAAATAAATAAGTAAAAAATCTTAAAAAAAATCAATCAATCTGTAGGTTTCATAGGATACAAAGAGAAATAAGTCAACATTCCCCCCTCAAAGGTCCTGCATTCTAGTAATAAATGCGATAGGACTTTCTGTCACTGAAGGGTCCTTTGACTCTGCTGCCACTGAACAGATGACTTTGGGTGAGACATTTACATATTCCCACTTGTAAAGTGATAGAGGCAAAAACAAAGGAATTTGCAACTGGAAGAGACGTCAAAATTGTTCTTAGAATTGTTCTAAGTTAGTGATAGTCTCTGTTTTATTGATGCTGTTGGAGAGGAATATGATGAAAAAGAAAAAGAAAAAGATAAGATGACGGACAGTGAATAGTGAGCATGGGATTTTCTATAGCAACAGAATATGTGACTCCAAGATGGTTTGCTGGAGCAGAGCTTGAACCATGAGACTCTCAAGTCCAAATGTAGCTCCTAAGGTGGGAAGGAAAGCTTAGAGGGAGTACAGCAAGGAGCCCCGTCTTCTAACCCATTCACACCAGTGGGCCAGCGTCAGTCAGTCTGCATGCGTAGTCTGTCGTCTTCTGAGAGACTTTCAGAAGTCACTGGCCATGGCATTTAGCTAAAATGAAAACTTGGCAGACCCTATTTCCGGAGAAAGAGCAGTCTTTGTCCATGGCTGTGAGAGAACAGCTTTCTCTGGGCCTTTCTCCTTCCAGAAGCAGAGGTGGGCCTGAGCTGTTTAAATCACAGTGTTTATGGGTGAATCTAAATGAACGGATCTTTCCTGTACAGATAAATGAGGCCTTCAGGGTCACTTTCCGAGATGCTGATAGATTTAAGAAATATTGGAGGACGATGAAGGTCTTTACAATGGTGCAAAAATCAATAAAGTTGACATAGCAGTATATTTGTGTACAGTTTTTCTACTTATGAGGTGAATTTATCACCATGAAATATGTACTTTCGCCCCCCAAAGGGACCTACTTGAACCAAAGAGACAGTACCTGAACAACATTTTAAAGGGTGAATATATTTCCCCCCATCAATGAGAGTTTATGTAAAAAAAAGGAAAGAAAGAAAAAAAAGCAAAAAAAGAAAAAAAAAGAAAAATATCAGGCTCTATTAATTATGCAGGACAAAGGCACTCAAGTTCACCGCAATTCTCGTAGGACTTGTGCGTTCTCCAGTGAAAAGGCAGCCTCCTTTCTGGGGTTGTATTAATTCTTCTCTGTCCCTAGGGTGCTATCCAGCAAGTTAACATCTTTTGTACCCGATATGTCTCTCTGCTTTTCGCGTCAGTGGGAACAACTGGAATCAAACCGACATCAGGGAAACCACCTTGCCTTCCCAGAAACCTGTTTTGCCTTCACATGCTTATTGCTATTTTTAGCTGCTCGTGAGGACAAGCTCAGTTCTTCAATCAACGTGTCTCTAACAGCGGGCACGATGCCCTGGCTTTGCAGACAGCTTGTTAGGGGCATTACTGGGATCAGAGTCCAGAACAAAACAGGCCCTTATTTACAGCTTAAATGAATGATCATCCATTGCCTGTTTCTCCGCAAGCCTGCTGTAAATGACAGCGGCTTTCCTTGGATACGTCTGTTCCAGTAAAATCTGTAATCTCATCGTAGGTCGGTCTAGGAAATCTTGACTAAGAGACACAGAAAGGCTGCTCCCAGGTATCATCCTAGCTCAGGCATACCCTCCTTCAACAGAGCCCTGCCCCTGGCCTCTGATAGATGAGGTAGGTCCCAAAGAACAAGGGTAAGTGACTCCTAGCGCCAGAGGAGAGGCAGGCTAGCTGTCTGTCACCACGTCTCCGAAAGAGAGCACTCCTCAGCCAGCCCATGACAAATCCCAAGGCTTGTTGGTGTCAGTGGTGGTTTATTGGCTACATACCTTTAATCTCCCATGAGAAAGGATGATTTAAGGTGCCCCTAGAATGAGCAGCTGGGATGTGGAGGGTGATGGAAGGAACTAATACAAATCTAACACAGAAAAACAAAATCAGTGCTGAAATCTTAGTCTCAATCTTAAATTCTCACTGAGTTTGCCTTCTGCCTAAAACAAGAAAACTTCTTGATACTCTGGGTGTGTCTGTCGGCAGTGCCTTTCCCGTCAGCCCAACCAACCTTAGCTGTTCTCCCTTCACGAGGTGTGGTATGACATCTTCAAGGATTAAAGAATACAAAACCCCAAGTGGAATACATTGGGGGAGAAAAGAGAAAGAAAATGTTTTGTTTTGTTTTGTTTTTTAACTTGGAGCATCCACTTCATTTCGTTGTTATATTCTAGCACTCTCCGTGCACTGTGTTCTCAGCAAAGGAGAAACCTAGGGAGTATTTGCTCTGTATGTTTCCTGTGCCCCTCCATATCCCAGTTTCTTCTCCTTTGTGTGTTATCACAATTTAATTAATACTATTCCTGCTGAGAGAGGCTTCCAAGACTTTCATCCTATAAATAAGACCCCAGCTCCTCAGACACATTGATCATTTTTGCGGGTCCTTTGGTACATGCCAGCATTAAACACTGTTTGCATTTTCTCCAGATGTTTAGGTTTTAATTACCTTACTGTATGTGGCACTTTCTAAATTGGTGTTTGATTATTGACTCTTTGCCTCTTTATATCCAGGGCATGCTTAATTCCTCTTGTCTTTTATTCAGGAGAGGAAATAGAGACATATATCCTGCAGGTGACTTTTGGGGACAGGAAGAAGGTGTAGTGGATAGCATCTGCCAATTTCCTTTAGGGAAAATATGGAATCATTGAATCAGAACCTAAAAGATGTCAGAGGTGTTCAGATTCTGCTTTTTTATTTAATAGATAAGGCAACTGAGTCCTTCGAGTTTAGTGACTTGCCTGAGGTAACAGGCAACTGGTAAAAGAAAAGCTGAGATCATTAAACCTTTAAGGTGAACCTCAAATGCCCTCTATTCCACAAAATTTAATCAATTCCATTAGTCAGATGTTCTCAGGCCCTCTGATTTCCCAGGCATCTGCTTCTCGTTTCTAGCACTTTTCTCTCTCCTTATGAGTCGGTTTTGACCCTGTCTAATACCCCATTTCGAATGAGAGGACCCAGAGGGACTAAAGCACCTTCATCAGCTTTCTGGGCTTGTAACAGGCTGAGCACAGTGTCCTGGGGTATGGTAGGTGTCCAACACACGGCTGAGGATTTAACCTGAACTTGGTTGAGTGTGGGGCTCCTAGGCTGGAACTTGAAAAGCAAAGTACATTATAACACCAGCTTTGACTCATTTAATTTCTCTAATTATGAAATTAATTCTTTCAAGTGAATAAATAAGGATAGTAACAATCCCTGTAGATTTTAGTCATTTCTAGGCCAAAATGCATAATTTTATCTTTTCTAGCCAAGAAGAGCATGATTAATATTTAAAATGCCAGGACTTTGCATAGCACTCGCTCGACATTATCTGGCGAGGCCAAGGGGAACTAGCGTATTGTATAATACATCAAAGGGGGTACATGACATTTCCCTTGGCAGATGCTCCGCAGTTGCTCCTAACTCTTTCATCTGTCCCTTTGTACACAAGATCATGCATTTGCCTCTAATCTTTTAAAAATAACACATATTTCATTCATAAAGAAGTGCATGAACTCAGACACATTGTGGAAGGGCCATTTTCCAAACTTCCCTACACTTAACCTGGGCAATGATGGCTAAAGGGAAAGATCATATCCTTTGATCCTTCCTGGGTACAATTGAGTGTGGGCACTGTTTCAGTCCATCAGACTCCGTTCTGTTCTCCTTTTGAGCGTTCAAAAAGAAAATCAAACCCAAGAAAACATGCTGCATGTACATTTTTTTCCTCTGGGTAATTTTCCAACCGTTGTACAAGCCACCGGGTTTCAAACAAGCTACACAAGAGTAAGTGCAAAGTGCTCTGTTTGAAACAGGCGGAGTGTCAGGAGCATGGCCCACTAGCACACCCCCTTGCTACTCCAAGGCGGCCCTGGGGAGCCCTCCGGGTCTCCTGGGCTCCATGCAACACCGTTGGGGGAAAAAAAATACTGAACTAGGCCATCCTCCCTCTGTATACTAAACTGTACCTGAAACAGCCATGTACCTGGTACAGTTTTATATAAATCAAAGCACCTGTGGTAATATTCATGAATAAATAAGTGTGAATAAAACCGCAAACTTTTCGATTTTAGCACATGATGTTAGTATAGTAGGTACTTAGTTGATTCTTACTGAGTCTCATCTGTGTCTAACACTAATGAAAAAAAAATAGCAGGTTTATAATATGCCAAGTTTCTCAGAACTGATCCAGTTAACGAGTAGATTAGGGCTGTATTTCATGGGGTATGAAGTCGTGCTGAGTACTTTTTTGTTGGAAAGAAGCTTTTTGCATGATTAACATTACGTATTTGCCACTCCTCATTTGTAAGATGTTGCGTCTGTCACATGTCAGCGTCTAATGCATTAAATATTAACCATGAATTGCTGATTAAAAAGTTGTATCTGTATGAGGATCAAGTTTACAGGGTGTTGCTCTTAAAATTCAGAGTTTATTAGTCACAATTATGTTTAAAAAATACACAGGTGGCTAGCTAGACAAACGGGTAGGTGGAAAGGTGATAGATCCCCAGATCAGCCTTTTCTAAGTTTAGAGAATGCTTTTTGGCTGGCTTCAGGTGGTATTTCTTCATCAAAATGGAAGCAAATTTAGAACACTGCCTTTTGGTTTTATTCTTTTTTTAACAAATGAAGCTAATCAGGATAAATATAGCCTGAATTGGTTTCCAAATATTATGAAGTAAGACTGGTCCAGAAATTGCATGTTTCTTATACTGCTGACTGGGTCTGAAAAGGTAGATTACCTCTGTGGCCAGGTGAGCAGAAGTTTCCAAAAAGGAAATGAAATGAAGCTTGTGTCAGAGGCTGATCGTTCTTCAGATATGCACAATAGACTATCTGCTCAAACTTCTTTGGGGAACAGTTTTGTTTTGTTTTGTTTTGTTTTAATTGTCTATTTTTAATTTATTTTTGCCTCATCATCTGTCCTTATTAGAACTCGTATTCTCTGAAGTCTGGCTGGCCTAGTGTTAAATGCCCATCCATTACCCTTTTATGAAGGTCAAATGCATTATTTCAGGTTGGTTCCAAGTTACGCTCTGCTGTGGAAAATGGTCAGAGGTCTTTTCAACATTCTGGTCTGTTTGCTTCCAGCATACTCCCTGTGGCTTCTCAGAGGTTTCCATCATCCGGTGTTTGACATACTGTATCTAGAACATTTGTTTCTAGTGAATAGCCCGGGCTGCTCTCATGATGGATGGAGATGAATGCTGGCCGCTACAGGAAATTGCCATATTTACTAGGGTGGGGATGTTTCACTCCAATATATCAGATCTGCCTCAAGCTTTCTCTTGGTGCTGTCAGGAAAAAACAAAGTCAATGTCGATGAATCTTTAATAAAGCCACTTTCCCCCTCCACCCCCCACCCCCCAGATAAATTAAGAGAACACTGCCAGCCTCAGGGGCCAAATGGCTTCCATTTAAACATTCCTTCTTCTGACCTGACCTTTCTCTTGACCAAACCTTCTTTGGGAGGTTTTGTTCCTCTCTTCCCCAAGGCACCCGCCTCCCATTTTACTGGATCCCTAACCGCTCACATACTTCTCATTCCATCACCTTCCAAGTCAGCTACTTAAAATAACTTTTCCAAAACAAAATACTGTCATTTATAGGTAATAAGTTGGGCTTGGATCTTCATGGGTAAAAAGGCCTACGCTATGGAATATATTTACATTTCGATGACTGGGAAAGAGAGATCTCTTCTTCTGACTGCTTGGGGCTGTGTGTGTGTGTGTGTGTGTGTGTGTGTGTGTGTGTTTGGGGACTAGAATACTAAGTATTGCCTTGATAGGCAGCATTTGCTGCCCGGGAATGAGCATGCTTGTAATGGAGAACAGGGTGATGTGGGTGAGGCCAAAAAATAAAGAATAGGAAAAAAGTAAAACACGAATACATGGTCTCTCACTGAAGAGAGAAGAAGGGGTAAGGGAGGAAAGGCCCAGATATTAAACCAAGAGAGAAGGTGGCAGAGATTACTACAAAGCATTTAAAGTAACATAATATAAAATAAAGTTATAAAGTAGCGTTTAAAGTAAATATGAGAGAAAGCTAATGCAAAGACCGTGGTGAACACATAAGGTAGAAGAAAAAAAATAATAAAATCATAAATATTTTCAACAGTAGATTAAGAATCTCTTGAGCTCTCTCAGTGAGAGGAGGGCTAATTTACTGGGAATTTATTAAGACTTTCAGAGGGAGGACAATTTACCCTTATCTCTCTGTTCTTCCTCAGTGCTTTCAGAGGGGTAAAGGATGTTGATGGCTGTGGCCGAAATTGGTTTTACCAGAAAGGAAAACACAATTATGACTCAAGCATGGGGGCGTAGCAGGCCTCCATCAAGGCTCCCCAGCGGCGGATTCAGACACCACTGCTGCGGCCCATGACTTAATGAACTTTTGTCCTTTGAATGCCATCTCTCTTCTCTACTCCCCAGCCCTCTGTGTAATGGCTTCTCCTGTTTATGTGTACACCTTGTCATTTCTGCCGTTGTCAGGTGTACCAACTCTGCACCTGTGTGCAGTTCACTGTGGAACTACGCTCTGTCATCCGAAGGTGGTCATGGTAAATTTTTGCCTGGTGGAGTTATTAGTTGTGGTGCAGTGGTTCAGATAATGGACTCTGGAGCCAGTCCGCCTGGCTTTAAATTGCCGCCAAGCCACATACTCATTGTATGCCTGTAGATGGGTTTTATTTGTGGGTTTGTGTGTTATTAACCTCTCCGTGATACGGTTTCTTCCCTGTCCAAAGTAAAATAGAAGGATTGTGTCAATATCATAAGGTAGTTATGAGAAGAATCAAAACAACAAACAGTGCCTGACACATAGCAAGCATTCGATAAATGCTAGTCTCATTGTTACCACTATTAATCTCTTTCAAATGACATGGCAGTGCCTTATGCTGTCATTTGTCAACCCAACCAAAATTATTAAATGTCTGTTTTGTGCCAGATCTTTTTAAGAACTAGGAAGTAGAATAAAAATGTAAGACATTGTCCTTTCTTTTGAGGATTGTGCAGTCTGGTAGAGGAGATGAATGTATAAACAGTCAACTACAGTATAGAACTTATGTATCATAATAGCTGTGTACATAGAGCTCTATCTTTGGGGATTCAATGAAGGCTTCACAGAGAAGCAAATATTTGTCAAAGGAGAAGGGAAAAAGGAGATGAAAACTGCTTTTCAGTGTATGTGTATTGAGAAACCAGTGTTCATAGACCATAGTGCATACATACCTTTGATTGGTTGCAAATATTAAATGAATAAGCACGTGCCTATTTTGACTCTTAAAACATGCTAATTTCCATTTATAGCTGGCTGTACTAACTAGGCTCCCCTCCCCCCAAAAATGCCTTCATGACCCATTTGCATTCTAATTCTAAAATAATAACACAGTGTCTTTTCAATTGTTATAAACTTTTTTCCTACCTGGCTTATGAAATCAATAAGTAGGCAGCAGTGACATTATTAAGATTGAATTAATAAAAGTAAATGTTACCTTATTACAGTGGATTGATATTGATATATTCAGCATTTATCTTAAGTTAACTACCGGTCATTCAGAACTACTGATGAAATTTAGAGGTGCAATTTTAAGAAATCAATTGACCCATTTTATCGAACACTCGGCCTGTGCCCTGCCCTGTTCTTTGCAAACACATTGGTGAATGTTTAAAAAAAAAAAAAAAGTGTGAACCTTACATGGCCCTTACAGAGTTTACCATCCTGCTGCAGGGCTGCAATTAAAGAACAGTCCAAGACAGGAGATGATGGATTGCATGGTACACCTGACAAAGGCTCTAAGAGTTTAGAGAGGAATGTGGTCTGGATAATCTAGCAAACAGTTTGAGAGGGGCTTAAATTGCTCAGTGAAGCAGACTGGTGTGACGCAGGTCATGACATTCCCAACAGAAAAATCTGATTTAGTTGAACCAGCCTTATTTAGTGTGAGGTGGTAGAGCTACAAAGACACATAAAACAGGGCACAGTCTGCGAAAATGGAAATTGAAGGGCAAGATATGTACATAGAGATGAGCATAGGTTTGCCCTGGTGTGGGTACTACACCTTTCATTTCCTGAAATCTTAATAATTTGATAATATATATTACACATCTTCCTCTTTTGCACTCTAAAAGTGCTCCTGAAAGTGCTCCTTTCCTTATCCTAATTGCTGATTTTGAAAATATAGTTTCTTTCTTTTTTTTTTTAAGATTTTTATTTATTTATTTGACAGAGATCACAAGAAGGCAGAGTGAGAAGGAGGGGAAGCAGGCTCCCTGCTGAGCAGAGAGCCCCATGCGGGCTCAGTCCCAGGACCCTGAGATCATGACCTGAGCTGAAGGCAGAGGCTTAACCCACTGAGCCACCCGGGAGCCCCAGAAAAGATAGTTTCTTTAAATGTATCGAATGCATAAGAGAGCGCCCAGATTAGGGCGATAGATGAATATCAGGTCTGACAGGGGAAGGAGAAGTATAGAGTGAAAGCAGAGGCAAGAGAAACAGTGTAGCATTTGCAGGGGGTCAGGAGGGGCTTCTGGTATTCCGGTGACTAGCAATTCATCATTTCTCCTATTGCAACTTTCTCAAAAGGAGCCACATACTCTTGAGAGCTACAACAGCTACAGCTTCTTAGCAAATGCTGATGTTCTCTCATTCACCAAACGCCAACTTCCCTGGGATGTATATAGCTTTGGGAGCCAAACCCATCCTGTTTGATGCGGTATTTGGATTCCAGAGGCTGTCCAGGAAAAACAAAAACAAAAAATGAACTTGTGCTAAAGAAAAAGATGTTGGATGGTAGGAAGGCACTTGTCTATATTGGAAGGAGTCTACGTTTGTGGGTCTCTGCCCCTTACAGTCTATTAATGCCTTGTTTAGCCAACAGAGTTACTTATTTTCTCCCCTGGCTAATGCTGTCTTTGTTCCTTGGGCCCAAGCCCTTTGTGCTTCCATTTGCAAGAATGTTACTGACATTTACAAACTCCCAGGAGGACTCAGTCAGTTACCACTAGAGATGCCCATTGTTCCAAGGGAGCTGACCTTTACCCCTAGGTACCAATTAAAATCTATTGCTATTCATCCCTGCAGTGCTGCCTGTAATTCTGGCTCACTGCCCAGTGTAACTGGTAGGATGCCTTCTTTTTAGTGTCATCTTATTTTTCTTCCCCAAACAAGAAGAGAGTGACCTGCAAGTGAAAATGCGTGCTTCCAGAAGAAAAAAAGAGGCCGACCGACCATTCGACCATTCGAGTGGACAGTAGTTTTCAGTTCAATCACCTGTTGTGTCAACACAAATGAAAACCGTAAATCAATAGTATAATTAGGCAACCTTTGGGACATTGCCTACAGGTTTATTCCTGATTCACATACCAGCAGAGCTCTGCAGTTACGCTGTGGTGGTGATTTTTGGCTAATTGCAGGGCCATTCTGCCCGAAGCATGGCTGGGCCCGCTCCACGGCAAGTTGACAGAGACCGAAGTCCCAGCCCAGGGAAGTCGGGAGCCAAGCCCTCTCTCTGCATGTCACATTGTTTGTGTTACCCGCACAACATGAGCACGGTAGCCTTTTAGGCAAACTTAAGTTCTTTCTGTAATGGATTTTGGTATCTGGGTGGTTAGCGCTGGAAGTGGTTTATATGAGATCATCGATGCTCATCATAAAAAGATTGCCATTTCTGGCAGACCAGCAAGTTAAGATGTGCTAGTTTGGGGAAACAAACATGACCTGTATTTAGAGGTGTGTCACCTCCTTTGCAACTCGTTCCTCTCCTCTATATCCCCACCTTTTCTGTGCTAGGGGTATGATGATGTGAACATTTTAATGGTGTTTGATGACAAAGCCTAGTGACCTAGTTATTTTATCAGAAATTGGCTATTGTGTAAACATAGGGACAAGTGGCCCAAGAACAAGGTCTCTATACTCAGATTGAGACAAGGAGTCCCGATTTGCTTTGAGTAAATGGAGCTTGAAATTTGCCTTTCCCTGTTTAGTTTAAAATTCCAGAGCTAAGCAAGTTAAAGCTTGATGGAAAGCACTGTCCTCTTGTAGAAATAGTCTCTCTCTCTCCCACCTTGTCCTAGCACTGCTACTGTGAACCAGACTGAGTGTATGCAGTTAATTCTTTGATCTGCAGAGAGAACGGTTTCTGGAGCTGTATTATGCTCACCCCTTTCTCCTCTCTTTACTATTTGAAATTTTATAGACTTGTGAAGATTATACTTGTATGAGGGCTTAAAATTTCCCAAGAGCCACCAACATTTCGCTTTTCCCACCCGGCGGGCCTTGGTAGAGCCTGGGAGGGTAATGTGGAGAGCAGGAAGCCATCTGGCTCCCTGGAGATCCATGTTAGCATTCCATTACCCAGAAACGAATGGAACCTGCTTAAGCTCATAGGACAAAGCCCAGAAGATTATCAAACCCAAACCATTTGGCTCCATTTATTACAAATACAAAGTTTCATCCGCGGTTCATTATGTTCCTCCTATACGAACCCAACTCGGGGGAATTACAAAGAACTCTGCAATAAATATGCGAGGGAGAGCCTGTTGAAATTGGATATTACCTATCTACGACTGCTTAGTTTGTTTCTTTTGTTTTTCTCACTCCTCTCACCCTACTTTTCCCCCTTCCTTCCATAGTCTTGCTCTCTTTTTCTGTCTTTCTTTCCAAAGCTTATTTATATGGAAGAGAGAGTGAGAGAGAGGAGTAAGACCACCTTATATATTTCACACAAAATATATTTCCAAAATGATTACAAAAATGCACGTGTATATGTAATCATATCATGCATATAAAAACAGTGGGTGGGGAGGAGAGGTTATATTTTATACCCGGGACCTCGTTAATAACTGGTGGTCTTTAACTAGAACCTAGGTCTTCGAGTTTCTGGCCCGTGTACCTTCCATCATAGTTCACTGTTTCCTAAATTGCCTTGTCTGGAAGGTTACTTTGTAATAGTATCCTTGAGACTAAGTGCTGATTCCTCTGTAGACCTTTAATAAATTTCATGTTTGAAATATGAATTATATAATCTCAGATAAAATGCAAAGCACAGAGAAAATGTAAAGGCAACCCATATGTCACATTTGAAGTCAGCTTGTATAAAATCATTCAGCTTCCTGCTTATCATTTCATGATAATAGCCTTGACAGCTTTACAGGATAAACCTGATACTTTAAGAAATCTGAAAAGGGCTCCATATATACAGTCCCAAGGAAACTTCCTTTTAACCCCAAATGAATCAAGCTAGATTTGCTCTGGCAGGAGGAGGGACAGAGTAACCCTCAGAGTGCTTTTCTGCTCTGTCATGCCATCCTGGGACTGGCACTCTTCCTTGTGCTGGCTCTCAGCTCTCATGGGGGGCCAAGTAGGCTGCCTCTTTTGACTTGCAAGGTGTCTTTGTGGACTCGGGTTCTTATTTTCCATAAGAGAGAATGCATATCAGAAATGTACCTATCCTACCATCACACCTGTGGCCAGTGACCTGAGGAGCAAAACGACTAGCCAATGTTTAGTGCAAGGATCTACTGAGAAGTCAACTCCATTGTCCTACAGGGTGCTCCCTGGAGAAATCACACCTGAGAAATGCTTCTAACATCATTGCCTGTACACACTGAGATGGACTTGTTCTTTGCCTTGTGTAGCTGTAATCATGGGCTTTGATTAGACCTTTTGACTCCAGTATTGCATCTGAACTTTGAAATATACCGTAATTAGGGGCGCCTGGGTGGCTCAGTGGGTTAAGCCTCTGCCTTCAGCTCAGGTCATGATCCCAGGGTCCTGGGATCGAGCCCCGCATCGGGCTGTCTGCTCAGTAGGGAGCCTGCTCCCCCCACCCCCGATTGCCTTTCTGCCTACTTGTGATCTCTCTCTCTTTGTCAAATAAATACATAAAATCTTAAAAAAAAAAAAAAAAGAAATACACCATCATTAAATCTCTAGACACCAGCTTTTTCTGCAGAGGCTACTACTCTCTCTCTCAATTCCTCAGAGATACTCTTCTTCCATGCAATTTCCTCTGTAGCAGCAGCAGGAAAAAAAAAAAAAAAGTACCCTACCCTGTTAAGATTTGACCCAAGGGCACATGGGCCAGAGTATATAAACTTCTTGACTCCCCCCAACTTGTTTTTTCACTTTTTTCTATACCAAATGTAAAAAAGAAAGTATAAACATTACAAAAGGGAGAGATGCAAAAAGAAGTATTAGAAAGGAAGTTTCAATGAGATCTGACTTGGAATCCGAAATCTTCCTTTGCCTCTTGAGCTAAGAAGTGTTTGAAATAACCCAGACTCTCACACTTGTCAGAGAAGAAACAGAACAGTAGGCTTCCTGCTTTTCAAATCTGTGAATACAATAAATTGTAAGCTGAGATACGCATAGATGAAATGTACTGAGAACATTCCCATGTATGAGGGTAGCTGATGCAGAAACAGATCAAATAGAAGCAAACTCTGAAATCAGCAGGAAAGCATCATGAACTCCATTTTAACTTTGAGAAAAGTAAGGCTCAAAAAGTGGGTTGTCCAGGGCCCCTGGATGGCTCACTTGCTTAAGCATCCCACTGTTGATTTCAGCTGAGGCATGATCTCAGGGTCGTGCAATAGATCCCTGCATCAGGCTCTGCGTTGGGCATGGAGCCTGCTTACAATTCTCTCTCCCCCTCTCTCTGCCCCCTTTCCCCCTCCCTGACTCACATGTGCTCTCGCTCTCTCGCTCTCTCTCTCTCAAAAATATAAATAAATAAATAAATAAATAAGTGAGTTGTGCTGGTCATGTAGCTAGTACCTGAGCATAGATCTGGCATGTCTGTGCAGATTTTCCTGAGCTTCTTAGTTAATATTTACTCTCCCTATGTACTACATAAAGGGCATAGTCTCCCTAGAGCCACAGTTATTTCCTGTAAGGGAGCATGGGGGACAATAGCGTCTGCTCAAGGAAGTGAGCGGTAACAGTAATTCTGGTTTTTAGCCAGTGATAGAAGAATACTGTAGCTTCAATGTTTTCCTGTTACCTGATACACATGAAAATCCCTGAAAATACTTCCACCTGCCTTTCAGGAATTAGTGGAAGGAAGTGGCCAAATTACTACTAAGGTTCCTAAACCCCCACAAATATTAGATGTTAGGATCATCTAGGGTGATTGTTGAAATGTAGATTCTGGGTCAGAAGCTCAGAGAATCCGCGTGTTAGCCTACAGGCCCTGCCTCTCCAGCTCCCTGTAACAGGGCTGCACACAGATCTCAGGGAAGAGCTGCGCTGACAGTAAGGTTTCAGTTTTCAATGAATCTCCTGGTTTCATTGTTCTCTATAAAAGTAAAATAAGTTGGTACAGTTCTTGGTGTTGGGGACACAAGTATATTAAGTTATGTGTTTGGAACCAGCTGCCCTCTGCTGGACAGTGGAAGATTTGATGTGAAATTAGACTGTTTCTCACCATGTGTACCTTTGACATTAAACCTGGATGCATCATTCCCCTCACAGAAAGACAACTGTAAATGCATTTGGTGGCTGGGTGGGATGAAGGTCAAGAGCACATAGACACACCCAGGGCAGTTTTGAGATTCAAGGACATGGGTTTAGGCATCTTTAGTGGTTAATTAGGAAAGCGCACGGTACAGGCCGTGTGCCCCCCTTCTGCTCTTCCACCTAAGAATGAAGTAAGTCAGGGTTGGGATAAGTAATTCTTAGTCACTTTAGTGCATAGAGCTGCTTACTAGCAGTTTAACTTTGCAGAGCTGTGGGGAGGCTACTATGACAGTGTTTCAGAGTTATTTGTCTAGCTCAGGGAGGGAGCTTCTTGAAATTTGGCTTTCTGAGAGTTCCGCTCCATTATTCCAGGGTTCTGACTTCATTTCTTTGCACAGCAAGTGGCTGTGTGTTGGTAGGAAACACAGGAAGCCACACAGGCTGCCTCGATAAAAAACTTCTGTTCATAGAGCCCAGGAGAGAGGAACATTTAAAAAAAAAAAAAAAAAGGCAGAAGACAGGTATTTATTGAAAAGCAGATTTGGAAATAAATTCTAATCTGTGTCATCGTCTGAAAGATGAATGACGGGGGTGGGTATCATTGCTTTGAGTTTGGACCAGTGCAAGCTTTGTTTTAAGGAAGCACGGAAGTGTGAACTCTCACTTGTCGAGAACTTTGAGCCCTCCTCAGCTCGCAGGAGAAAAATGATTGTGAACATGAGTACTTTTTGTTTCATGTCTCTGATGCCTCCCCTTCCGCACCCACAAACACAAGATAAGTGAAATTAAAAAAAAAAAAAAAAACTAAGGAAGAAAAGGACCAATGTGAGCTGGAAAAAGAGACAGACACAAATGCACAGCGAAGGTTCTTTCTAATCCGGAGCCGGGTGCTCCTATGGGCCTACTGTACAGATTCTGGACATCTTGTTCATAGTGAAGGGGAGTCTACACGAAGGCTGTAGAAGGGCTGGGAGAATAAATGGCTTACATGCTACCAGATGCCCCCTTTCCAGTCCTTTCCTTTGTGCTTGGCAGCTCAGCCTTCCTCTGCCCCAGCATTGCCCAAGCTTAGCTGTCACTCAACTCCATTCTGCAGTTCGGCTGTCCTGTTTTTCAAGTTCCTACAGTGACATGCGGAACTGAACAGGGCTGTGAGGGGGATCCTGGCACAAAAGGGCCTTCCTGAGAAACCAGTGCGGATCGGATCCCCTTGTCTTCTCCAAAGGGCAGCCTGTCTGTAGAGCAGATCAGCCAAGGGAAGAGTAAGTTCTCCATCCCTGGTACCTGCTGTCTCTGTGCCAAACCCCCAGTCAGGCTTCATTTCTGATGTCCAGGAACTTGGAGGAGACTTTTAGTCTGGGAGGGATTTGTTTGTTTGTTTTCAATTATATACCTACCTAGTCTCTCCCTAGCCCCCTCTCCCCACTCCCACCCCCCAAAACAAGAAAGCTAGCAAGCAAGCAAGAAAGGAAGGGAGAAAACTTGCCTTGGCTTGGGGGAAAAAAAAATGCAAAGATTGAATCTGAGTCTGATGACTTGACTCAAATCCCATATCTTGTTTTCTTTACAACTGGCAGTAAAATGGACAACTGCTTCAAAACCATCTCAGCTTTTCTCTGAACAAGTTCAATATCCTTTTTATTTCCTTTTGCTCTTCTGGGTTAGCTCTAAAGTCCTGCAGGAAAGCAAGAAGCAGTGTGATTACTGGATGTGACAGTGAGAACGGGCAGAATAAATCAGGGGAGGGGGCACCCTTGTCCCACCTACATTTAGGAGATGCTGAAGGGTAGTTAAGAGTGTGGGGCACCTGGGTGGCTCAGTCCGTTTAGGGTCTGCCTTCAGCTCAGGTCATGATCCTGGGGTCCAGCTCGTCAGGGAGTCTGCTTCTCCCTCTCCCTTTGCTGGTGCACTCTCTCTCTCTTTCTCTCTCTCTCTCAAATAAATAAATAAAATCTTAAAAAAGAAAGTGTGGTTCCTAGAAGCAACCAGCCTCTACCCCGTATGCCAATTTCAGTGACACTGGTGTGCGTGCTTGAGGATGTCCATCCCTGTGCAGCAGGGATGATGACATGGATGGAGGGGTGTGGTGACAAAGTACATGGTGAACACTCATGAGTACTCTGTTCTAGGTCTGAATCCTTTTCTTTCGAAGCACCAGCATTTGCCTGTTGTGAACTTAAAGCCAGTGGACATTTAATTCTGATGCACCTTTTGCAGGAAAAACTCAAAGTGCAGTTTGCAAAGGAGAATTCTTTTTTTCCTGTGTGTGTGTGTGTGTGTGTGTGTGTGTGTGTGTGTGTGTGTGATAGACTATACCTGCTATTGCAAGACACTTTTGCTACAAGGTGTGATGGTCTTATTTTAGGTACCTGTGGACCAGGAGCCGCAGCCTTGGGGAAAGAGAAGCCCAGAGAGACTATAATCATTCATTCTGAGTTGGAGAGCAGATTCACTTAAGAACCAGTAACAGAATCCAAAACATCTTATTCTATCTGGAAAATGGACAAAGTACTAATTCTTCCACCTCAGGATTATTAAAAGAGTAAAGTGCAGTCATATATGAAAAGATAGTTTGATATTTCAAAACTAAGGTTCCGATGTACAAGATCGGTGTTTTTATAGCTCCTTCTAAGACAGTGTTTTGGAGAAGTGATGGGGAAGGAAACTGGGCCTTATAAGAGAAAGATGTTAGTTGACGTATGGAGGAACACACACTTGAGAAAAAAGAAGTAGGAAGCAGGTTGCCTTAGGATCACATCTGGCATGGGTGCCTTGGTTTTTGCAAAATTGTGAAAGTGCCACCTACAGAGTAGAGAGAATTTTAGAAAGAGAACAAAGATCTCTAACTGGGATGGAGGCAGCAGACTCTCCTGATTTTAATTACCACTCCAGCTAACAAAAGACATCCTCTCATCACTTTGCCTTGAATATTCTCTTGTCTGATGTACATGCAGAGCCACACAGTTTTGGGTGCTACTGTTTCTTTACCTGTGAGTAGAGATAATAGCACATTTCCTCCTCGCTCACTGCACAGGGGCAAGAACCAGGAAATTACAAACACAAAGGGGTGCATATTTATTGAGCTCAATTCAATATTTTTAAACTGTATTAATACCACAGGGAAGAAACTTGGGGGAGGGTGTGATTAATCCCTACAGGCAGGGTTTTGAAGAACTGGGGAAGAGAGAAAGTTTTGAGCTCCTGGATGTTGGCAAATGGGAAGATTTAAAGAACGCTCTGAGATTGTCAACTAATGAGGGAATCATCGCAGACGACAAAGGGGGCCGTGGTGATGGGGCACACCATACATGTTCTCTGCATCCCTTAGCTCCAGAAACAGCTTTGCCCCCAAATGAGTTGGAGCCCAGCAGCTGGTATTTTATTTGCAGAGGAGCCCAAGAAGACTGCTTTACAAAGTGCCTGGTGGAATGCAATTACTTGGAATGGAATCTGGCCAGGGCAATTGCTGTTAATATCACTTGCCCTTGCAGAACGTTTCCAGGGAGCCTTCCTAGCTCTGAGCGGTCAGGACCTCTGTTTTACGTCTCATTGAAGAGCCTGCAAAACCACGCAGCCAGAAATCAGCAGCCAAGAGAGATCGCTCTCGCTGTGCTTCCATACCTCTGCAAACCCAGCATCTGAGCTCACAGGTGAGGAGCAGGCTGTCAGAGGCATCCCTGTGCTAAGTCAGTGAAACAGTTCATCACCTAAGTGTCTCCAGTGCCATTTCACCAGGAGTTCACATTTCCAAGAGTGGCACTTTCTCATTCACTGTTGCTTTTTGGTCTCTATCCTGACCACAAACATTGGGAAGAGAAAAGTTGGAATGCCTCCCACCCTCGCCTCCTCCTCTTTCTTCTTTCTCCAAAGCGGACCCTCAAGATCGCAGAGTGTCTTTTGAGAGCGTCAGTGACCTACATTACAACAGAAGTGAAGCAGCTACAGGAGTGATCGAAAGAGAAAGATGCGAAAGAAAGGGAAACCAAGTTGGGGTCCCTTAAGTTAATCTCATTGTGCTGGCTTTCCAAGGGAAGAAGGATGGTAAACATATGTGCTTTTCTCCCATGGCTTTATTGATATTCTGTTCAGGACTATGAAAATTAAAATACAGTGTCTCAGCTCCACTTACAGCATGATGGTAAGTGAGTGGGACAGGATGTTGAAAAGAGCCGAGCAATTATGCCTTTGTCGTGGGTGATGGGGAAGGTGGAGTTGTCTTCTTTGTTTAAAGGGTTTATTCCATCAGATGGGCTCTAGTCCCACAGGACTTTGCTTGCTTTAAATTTGTTGGTCTGAATACCCAAGTGTAGAGGTTGCTACATGAAACACACTTTTTTCTATTTCCTTTAGATTACTATGATATGTGATATATATATAATATATATGTATGTGTGTATATGTATATAAAATATTATATATATTATTAATACACACGGGGGGGGAGCTAATAAATGCTATACCCATATGCCACGTGAGCATATAAATCAGTTTCTGATGGCATTAATTCACTATCAGAAACTCCGAACCGACATGCCAGTCAATAGGCTGAGTGGTCTTGGGCAACTTGTCTTATCTTCCTGGCATGTGGGAATAAAACAACATCATAAGATTTTTTTTTTAAATGAGTTAAATGGATAGTAACCTTAAGATCTCATATAAATGCCATGGGGTCCTTTCTACTTAACATATTCTAGTTCCTTTGATGTCTACTATGATCTGCTCTCTTTACCTGACCTTTACTTTGTAAGACTAAGTAGTAATTTGTAGCTTCTGGCCTCTGCTTGGGGTTCCTGAACGTAATAGATTCCAAGCCTTACCTCTTCCAGGAGTTAAGTTAATCCTTTAAAATCTCCACAGTTAGTTCCTTATCATCCTTATCAGGCTTTCTGATACTTGTTAGATAATATCCTTTAATCTAACCAATTGATTTGTTATCTCTAAACACCATTGTAGTCTAATTTGCAGCAATGATAGCCATTAGCAAGTGATTAGAGTGAATAAACCTAAATGCTATATATTGAGATAAAATACCTTTTCAAGTCCTTTGGAAGGCCTGGGGAGTGATAAATCTGTAGAGCACAGGAAGGCTGAAAAGGTTATGAAAATTGGATCTTGAGGCTGATACAAATGGTTTTTAAATTCAATTTCTTATATTTATAGTTTGCACATCATCTTAGGGCCTCAGTGAAAGGTCATTCTGAAAATACTGAACAACTGCAGCTAGTTTGCATAAGTAAATATAAATGAATTCTTTTCTCAGTGCATTCATATTCCATAGAACGGGTTATGTGTCTTCAGAACAGTGATGTTCTTTCCCAGAACACCTCCTTGAATTCTGAGTCCACCCCTGTGCGGGGGTCCGCTGTAATGTAGTGTATTTGTGAAGACATCCGCGTCTTTCAGCGTTGTTTGTGAACGCACCATGCCGGGGGTTTTCGGTGCTTTAGTGAAGAGGATTTTCTGGGTAACTCTAGCTTATCTTTTAGAAGACAGTAGTGCCTTGGCCACCTAGGTGGCTCAGCTGGGTCAGGAACTGTCTAGATTTCAGCTCCAGTCAGGATCTCAGAGGGAATGAGTCCCAGGTGGGGCTGGATGATTGAGATTCTCCCTCTGCGCTCCCCTGCCTCACACTTACACACACTCGCTCCCTAAATCTCTAGATCAAAGACGGTCTTGCCTTTCTTTTATCTTAAAAATATCTCAAAATTATATTCTCACCTTCCTTATTAAAGAAAATACTCTAGATTTATTCTTCGTTATATGAATTTTAAATCTTTTTTTTTTCTTTTACAGTGGTTGTGGTATATAAACTTCCTTTATTGACTGAATTTTTTTCTTTATGTTTTTGTTGTGGTTAACCTTGCCTCTGTTTAACATATGGAAAATTTTGTCCTTGGATAAATAATTTCCTGTAGCTACACTGTTAAGGTTTTCATTTTGCTGTTTTTTAATAAGGAATTTTCAAATCTGAAATGGGAAAGAAATGAAAATTTTATAAAGGCTTAAATTGAAACATTTATATTTTGATTAGCTTCATATGAAAGTGAGAGATTTCTGTGGCCTTCTTAACTAGTACAGGTGAGTGGGAAAAGAATATGTAAAAAAATACATATATATGTGTGTATACATACACACACACACATATATATACATGTTTGTAAAATGGAGTATCACTCAGCCATCAAAAACAATGAAATATTGCCATTTGGAACAATGTGGATGTAGGTAGAGTGCCTTATGTTAAGTGAAATAAGTCAGTCAGAGAAAGACATATACCCTATGATTTCACTCATATGTGGAATTTAAGGAACAAAACAGATGAACATGAGGGGAAAAAAAAGACGGGAGGCAAACCATAAGAGACTCTTAAATATAAAGAAAAAACTGAGGGTCGCTGGAGGGGAGTTGGAAAGGGGATGACCTAGATGGGTGGTGGGGATTAAAGAAAGCATTCGTGATGAGCACTGGGTATTATATGTAAATGAAGGATTACTAAATTCTACTCCTGAAACCGCTATCACGTTATATGTTAACTAACTAGAATTTAAATAAAACTTGAAATTAAAAAAAAGAAAAGAAAGAAAAAAGCTAGTGCTTTGCATACTAACTTGTAGTAGCACTCTACCAAGGCACATTCTTTCTAAATGATGTAAATGTTCACTGCCTACCTTTCCATTCCTATCCCATAACACCTTCAGATAGTGGTATTTGCTTTTCACTGACACATCATGGGTGAAATTCTAGCTTTATTCACCCAAACCCTTAGGACACACCCTTGCTAGAGTGATATCTATATTTGAAGGTTTATATAAGGCTCTTCGGAATTGAGCAACACCGTGTACTTGAAGCACAGAAGAAATGGGTATCTTCTAAGGAAAAGAAAGAAACAAGGAGCAATCTTCCTGCATGAATTCCATCCTCCCTTTGACCTTGAAATGAAAATGTGGGAGCCCTGCGGAAATGGGCCTTGCTTCTATCAGTATGGCATTCGTAGGCTGGGTAAGAGCCTTCTGTTGAAGAAGGAGCATGGCCCCAGATCATACCTCATTCCTCTACCAGTGATGCTGGGCTAGATGACTTGATGTGGTTCCCACTCTGGTGTGGGGATGTTCATAATGGACTTGAAAGGGTAATAGAAAATATTTCTTTAGAAGGGGTGCAAATTCTACCACAGGTTTTCAAATTGCTTTCAGGTCACTCAGCTGTATTTGTCAAGGTTTTATGGGCATGTCCCAAGCTTCCAGCTCTGTCACAAAGGCCAAGTTCTTTAAATGATTCAGCCACCACTTACTGAACATCCACATGTGAGACAATAGTCTAATGTATGGGATAAGATGGGCAGGATACATCCTCTCCATTGTTTGCATTCTAGTGAAAAAATGCGTACTCTGTAGTAAGCACTTAATTTCTGAGAATTTTGTCATATACAGACCAGGGTTCCTTAAAAATAAACCCATAGAGAGTACTTCTGGAGAGATACAGATTTAAGGTAGGCAGAGGGTCAGGCATGGCATTTCAAGTTTAGAGATGTCCAAATGAGATTAGGAAGACAAAGAATTAGGGGAGATGAGAAAGTATGTCGAGCTAAAAGTGTGTATGTCAAACACCAGTGAGAAAGAGCCCTCACAGTTTCAAAGACAGTTTGTGACAAGGATTTTGAGTTTATGGGGGAAATAGTTATTCAAGGCTGAAGAGGGAGGTAGGAGTAAGATCATAAATGGTTTTGAGGAGTTTAACTCTCATGGAGTTTAAATATCAATAAATAATAATTGATTATTATTCAATAATAAATAGTTATTCAAGGGAGGTGGGAGTAAGATCATAAATGGTTTTGACGAGTTTAAATATCATGGTGAAAAGGATGGAAATACATTGGAAATGTTAGGCGGAAAACGGACATGATCAGATGTTTATTTTGGAGAGTCAGAGAGGGCAGGAGTGAAGGGGCCACAAATTTAGGAGCCCAAGGCAGCAGCCTCTGAAAAAGAAGATGCATGTCTATTCCCCAGGCAACTAAGTCTGAGAGAAATTAGCTAATGTAACCTTCTACCTAGTGGAAACACCAGTCTACAGTGTGCACTCTGCATGAGACAGGAAGATGTACAGATAAGGACTAAAACGAGGGACAGGATCAAAGAGTCAAAGTCCAGGCATACTGAGATATAAAAACTTGAGATTCACAAACACCAGGGATAAAATTACCATTATAATCGTGAAGTCCTGGTTTAAAAGGCCAAGAGGCGGGTGGACACTGCTCCCTGAAGAATTTCAAGAATTCCTACATTCATACACCATCCTTCAGAGATTCTAAGATGCTTTTCCCACTGATAAAACTTTTTAAACACCTAAGGTTTACTCAGAGACTTCTTGGAAAGGATTTTGCCCTTGCGATTTAAACATGAAGTCCTCTGAGAATAGTGTTTCCTGACCTTAGATTTCCATGGGATTTCAGGGCTATCTGTGGATGTTTGGCTTTCCTAAAACGGAATTCTTTTCAGGTTTTTGGGTATGTCTGTAGCCAACATACCTTCCTCCATCTCTTGTCTCAGATGGCATCCAAGAAACATGCAGGCTGTATCCATGACATCACCGATCTAGAAGTTTCTCCTCCTCCAGCATTGCTTCCAGATGTCCAGATTCCAAAACACCATCTATCTTCTTCTGAAAGACAACATTTCATGATACATTTTCCCCAAGAGCATGGGATTAATTATTTCCATACACACAGTTGTTAATTATGTTTCCAAACTACTGCTGATACGGCATCTAGCAGAATTAGTCTCTGGGCACAGTGTCCTCTTTTTTTTTTGAAATAAGAGATTTACTTTGATGCAGTAATTATGACAAGCACTTTCTCGCTCTTTCTCTCCCACCAGTTTGTTTGACTTATCTGTGCCTTGCCCAACAGATTTCCTCTTTTTCATGAAATACCAGGTTTCTAAATACTCTCCTTTTATGACAGTCTCCACACATTGGCCCCATATCCTCCTCAAATTTAAGCTGTAAGATAGGCTGTTTGTTAAATGGTTGCTTGTCAGTTTCACTCACACGAATCATCTATAGAGTAGATGTTTGGAGATTTTGATATGAAAAATGTCCTTGTAGAAATCAGCTGTAATAGGAAACCTTCTCTAGCCATTCTCTGCTGCAAGCCTAGATTGGGAGCCCGGGAGAAGATGCCCGATAATTTGTCTCATCGCATCCCTTGGCTGTTACGATCCTATAGATACTGCATTCAGAACTTCTTTTATCAGTTGTTCATAACTTTCACAGAATGTTCTACTCTCCCGACCTTATTCACATCAATCAATAAACAATATACTAACTGGAGATAAGCCAAGATGTGTCTTTGAGATAAAAAGGCCTAAAGACCTGAGAGATGTTGGAGAGGAGATACTGAGTGTTACCAGTAGCCAGAACAGTTTGGATTCTGACGAACAACCTTCAGCCATGCTATCAAGAACAGAATCTAACCACTCAAACACACCAAGTCGTAGGAGAGTGCAGACCACTGCCAGGCTTGAAGGTTGTATGTGCTTCGGGGTGCGCATGTGTGGGTAAATGAGTATGTAGCCTACTGTAATACATACATGAGTAAGTTCAGGGTCTCAACCTTGCATATTTCCCCACTGTTCAATGTTTTCTACGTAAGTATGTGCTCTTTGTATCATGTAAAATATACTTCCTTGTGAAGGCATTGACAGGAATGATTATGTCATTAAATCTGTTTCATCAAGAAGGCTATCCTTCAGGGCACCTGGGTGGCTCAGTGGGTTAAGCCTCTGCCTTTGGCTCAGGTCATGATCTCAGGGTCCTGGGATCGAGCCCTGCATCGGGCTCTCTGCTCAGCAGGGAGCCTGCTTCCCCCTCTCTCTCTGCCTCTCTGCCTACTTGTGATCTCTCTCTGTCAAATAAATAAATAAGGGGGGGAGGAGTCAAGATGGCGGAGAAGTAGCAGGCTGAGACGACATCGGGTAGCAGGAGATCAGCTAGATAGCTTATCTAACCATTGTGAACACCTACAAATCCAACGGGAAATCAAAGAGAAGAAGAGCAACAATCCCAGAAACAGAAAATCGATCACTTTCTGAAAGGTAGGACCTGCGGAGAAGTGAATCCAAAGCGACGGGAAGATAGACCCCTGGGGGAGGGGCCGGCACCCGGCAAGCGGCGGAGCGACGGAGCACAAAATCGGGACTTTTAAAAGTCGGCTCCACTGGGAGACATCGCTCCAGAGGCTAAACTGGGGGGAAACCCAGGCGGGGTCAGCATAACCCCAGGACCCGCAGGGTCACAGAAGGACTGGGGGTGTCTGAGTGCCACAGAGCTCGCAGGTATTGGAGCGGGGAAGCCGGCTACAGCGACAAAGCCGAGGAGTGAGCTCTAAGCCCAGGGTTACCTTGTGCCGGTCGCAGGCTGGGTGGGCTCGGAGCGCGGCCGGAGGCCGCGGAGACAAAAGCGACCCGGCGCTTTTCTCCAGCTCCAACAATTCACTGCTTTCCTCGAGGCGCGACCGCAAGCCAGGGAGGCGGGACTGTTGGGCGCTTTGCTCTGAGAGCGCACTGAGGAGCGGAACCCCAAGCTCTCGGCTCCTCCGGGCCGAGAGATTGGGAGGCCGCCATCTTCATTCCCGTCCTCCGGAACTCTACGGAAAGCGCTCAGGGAACAAAAGCTCCCGAAAGCAAACCCGAGCGGATTCCTTAGCCCGGCCCCTGGCAAGGGCGGTGCAATTCCGCCTGCGGCAAGGACACTTGAAAATCACTACAACAGGCCCCTCCCCCAGAAGATCAACAAGAAACCGATCCAAAACCAACTTCAGTCACCAAGAACAGCGGAATTCCACAGCAGGAGAAAGCAAATCCTACCTGGACAAAATGACAAGGCGGAAAAACTCACCTCAAAAAAAAGAACAAGAGGCCGTACCGAAGGCTGGAGACCTAATCAATACAGACATAGGTAGCATGACAGATCTAGAGTTCAGAATGACAATTCTCAAGGTTCTAGCCGGGCTCGAAAAAGGCATAGAAGATATTAGAGAAACCCTCTCCGGAGAGATAAAAGCCCTTTCTGGAGAAATAAAAGAACTAAAATCTAACCAAGTTGAAATCAAAAAAGCTATTCATGAGGTGCAATCAAAAATGGAAGCTCTCACTGCCAGGATAAATGAGGCAGAAGAAAGAATTAGTGACATAGAAGACCAAATGACAGAGAATAAAGAAGCTGAGCAAAAGAGAGACAAACAACTACTGGAACACGAGGAGAGGATTCGAGAGATAAGTGACACCATAAGACGACACAACATTAGAATAATTGGGATTCCAGAAGAAGAAGAAAGAGAGAGGGGAGCAGAAGGTATATTGGAGACAATTATTGGAGAGAATTTCCCTAATATGGCAAAGGGAACAAACATCAAAATCCAGGAGATGCTAAGAACGCCCCTCAAAATCAATAAAAATAGGTCCACACCTCGTCACCTGATAGTAAAATTTACAAGTCTTAGCGACAAAGAGAAAATCCTGAAAGCAGCCCGGGAAAAGAAGTCTGTAACATACAAGGGTAAAAACATTAGATTGGCAGCGGACCTATCCACAGAGACCTGGCAGGCCAGAAAGAACTGGCATGACATATTCAGAGCACTAAACGAGAAAAACATGCAGCCAAGAATACTATATCCGGCTAGGCTATCATTGAAAATAGAAGGAGAGATAAAGAGCTTCCAGGACAAACAAAAGCTGAAAGAATTTGCAAACACCAAACCAGCTCTACAGGAAATATTGAAAGGGGTCCTCTAAGCAAAGAGAGACCCTAAAAGTAGTAGATCAGAAAGAAGCAGAAACAATATACAGTAACAATCACCTTACAGGCAATACAATGGCACTAAATTCATATCTCTCAATAGTTACCCTGAATGTTAATGGGCTAAATGCCCCAATCAAAAGACACAGGGTATCAGAATGGATAAAAAAACAAAACCCATCAATATGCTGCCTACAAGAAACTCATTTTAGATCCGAAGACACCTCCAGATTTAAAGTGAGGGGGTGGAAAACAATCTACCATGCCAATGGACATCAGAAGAAAGCTGGGGTGGCAATCCTTATATCAGATCAATTAGATTTTAAGCCAAAGACTATAATAAGAGATGAGGAAGGACACTATATCATACTCAAAGGGTCTGTCCAACAAGAAGATCTAACAATCTTAAATATCTATGCCCCTAACATGGGAGCAGCCAACTATATAAACCAATTAATAACAAAATCAAAGAAATACATCGACAGTAATACAATAATAGCAGGGGACTTTAACACTCCCCTCACTGAAATGGACAGATCATCTAAGCAAAAGATCAACAAGGAAATAAAGGCCTTAAATGACACACTGGACCAGATGGACATCACAGATATATTCAGAACATTCCATCCCAAAGCAACAGAATATACATTCTTCTCTAGTGCACATGGAACATTCTCCAGAATAGACCACATCCTGGGTCATAAATCAGGTCTCAATCGGTACCAAAAGATCGAGATCATTCCCTGCATATTTTCAGACCACAATGCTCTGAAGCTCAAACTCAATCACAAGAGGAAATTTGGAAAGAACGCAAATACATGGAGACTAAACAGCATCCTTCTAAAAAATGAATGGGTCAACCAGGAAATTAAAGAAGAATTGAAAAAATTCATGGAAACAAATGATAATGAAAACACAACAGTTCAAAATCTGTGGGATACAACAAAGGCAGTCCTGAGAGGAAAATATATAGCAGTGCAAGCCTTTCTCAAGAAACAAGAAAGGTCTCAAATACACAACCTAACCCTACACCTAAAGGAGCTGGAGAGAGAACAACAAAGAAAGCCTAAACCCAGCAGGAGAAGAGAAATCATAAAGATCAGAGCAGAAATCAATGAAATAGAAACTAAAAAAACAATAGAACAAATCAACAAAACTAGGAGCTGGTTCTTTGAAAGAATTAATAAGATTGATAAGCCCCTGGCCAGACTTATCAAAAAGAAAAGAGAAAGGACGCAAATAAATAAAATCATGAATGAAAGAGGAGAGATCACAACCAACACCAAAGAAATACAAACAATTATAAGAACATACTACGAGCAACTCTATGGCAACAAATTTGACAACCTGGAAGAAATGGATACATTTCTAGAGATGTATAAACTACCACAACTGAACCAGGAAGAAATAGATAACCTGAACAGACCCATAACCAGTAAGGAGATTGAAACAGTCATCAAAAATCTCCAAACAAACAAAAGTCCAGGACCAGACGGCTTCCCAGGGGAATTCTACCAAACATTTAAAGAAGAATTAATTCCTATTCTCCTGAAACTGTTCCAAAAAATAGAAATGGAAGGAAAACTTCCAAACTCATTCTATGAGGCCAGCATCACCTTGATCCCAAAACCAGACAAGGATCCCACCAAAAAAGAGAATTACAGACCCATATCCTTGATGAACACAGATGCGAAAATTCTCACCAAAATACTGGCCAATAGGATCCAACAGTACATTAAAAGGATTATTCACCACGACCAAGTGGGATTTATTCCAGGGCTGCAAGGTTGGTTCAACATCCGCAAATCCATCAATGTGATACAATACATTAATAAAAGAAAGAGTAAGAACCATATGATACTCTCAATAGATGCTGAAAAAGCATTTGACAAAGTGCAGCATCCCTTCCTGATTAAAACTCTTCAAAGTGTAGGGATAGAAGGCACATACCTCAATATTATCAAAGCCATCTATGAAAAACCCACCGCAAATATCATTCTCAATGGAGAAAAACTGAAAGCTTTTCCGCTAAGGTCAGGAACACGGCAGGGATGTCCGTTATCACCACTGCTGTTCAATATAGTACTAGAAGTCCTAGCCTCAGCAATCAGACAACAAAAAGAAATTAAAGGCATCCAAATCGGCAAAGAAGAAGTCAAACTATCACTCTTTGCAGATGATATGATACTATATGTGGAAAACCCAAAAGGTTCCACTCCAAAACTGCTAGAACTTATACAGGAATTCAGTAAAGTGTCAGGATATAAAGTCAATGCACAGAAATCAGTCGCATTTCTTTACACTAACAACAAGACAGAAGAAAGAGAAATTGAGGAGTCAGTCCCATTTACAATCGTACCCAAAACCATAAGATACCTAGGAATAAATCTAACCAAAGAGGCAAAGAATCTATACTCAGAAAACTATAAAGTACTCATGAAAGAAATTGAGGAAGACACAAAGAAATGGAAAAATATTCCATGCTCATGGATTGGAAGAACAAATATTGTGAAAATGTCTATTCTACCTAAAGCAATCTACACATTTAATGCAATCCCTATCAAAATCCCATCCATTTTTTTTAAAGAAATAGAACAAATAATCCTAAAATTTATATGGAACCAGAAAAGACCTCGAATAGCCAAAGGAATATTGAAAAAAAAAGCCAAAGTCGGTGGCATCACAATTCCAGACTTCAAGCTCTATTACAAAGCTGTCATCATCAAGACAGTATGGTACTGGCACAAAAACAGACATATAGATCAATGGAACAGAATAGAGAGCCCAGAAATAGACCCTCAACTCTATGGTCAACTAATCTTCGACAAAGCAGGAAAGAATATCCAATGGAAAAAAGACAGCCTCTTCAACAAATGGTGCTGGGAAAATTGGACAGCCACATGCAGAAAAATGAAATTGGACTATTTCCTTACACCACACACGAAAATAGACTCAAAGTGGATGAAGGACCTCAATGTGCGAAAGGAATCTATCAAAATCCTTGAGGACAATGCAGGCAGCAACCTCTTTGATCTCAACCGCAGCAACTTCTTCCTAGGAACATCGCCAAAGGCAACAGAAGCAAGGGCAAAAATGAACTATTGGGATTTCATCAAGATTAAAAGCTTTTGCACAGCAAAGGAAACAGTAAACAAAACCAAAAGACAACTGACAGAATGGGAGAAGATATTTGCAAACGACATATCAGATAAAGGGCTCGTATCCAAAATCTATAAAGAGCTTATCAAACTCAATACCCAAAGAACAAATAATCCAGTCAAGAAATGGGCAGAGGACGTGAACAGACATTTCTGCAAGGAAGACATCCAGATGGCCAACAGACACATGAAAAAATGCTCCACATCACTCAGCATCAGGGAAATACAAATCAAAACCACAATGAGATACCACCTCACACCAGTCAGAATGGCTAAAATTAACAAGTCAAGAAATGACAGATGCTGGCGAGGATGCGGAGAGAGGGGAACCCTCCTACACTGTTGGTGGGAATGCAAGCTGGTGCAACCACTCTGGAAAACAGTGTGGAGGTTCCTCAAAAAACTGAAAATAGAGCTACCCTACGACCCAGCAATTGCACTACTGGGTATATATCCTAAAGATACAAACGTGGTGCTCCGAAGGGGCACGTGCACCCGAATGTTTATAGCAGCAATGTCCACAATAGCCAAACTGTGGAAAGCGCCTAGATGTCCATCAACAGATGAATGGATAAAGAAGATGTGGTATATATACACAATGGAATACTATGCAGCCATCAAAAGACATGAAATCTTGCCATTTGCGACGACGTGGATGGAACTAGAGGGTATCATGCTTAGCGAAATAAGTCAATCGGAGAAATATAACTATCATATGATCTCTTTGATATGAGGAAGGGGAGATGCAAGGTGGGGGGGTTTGGGGGGAGGTAGGAAAAGAAAAAATGAAAAGATGGGATTGGGAGGGAGACAAACCATAAAAGACTCAATCTCAAGAAACAGACTGAGGGTTGCGGGGGGGAAGGGGGACGGGAGAGGGGGGTGGGGAAATGGACATTGGGGAGGGTATGGGCTATGATGAGTGCTGTGAAATGTGTAAACCAGATGATTCACAGACCTGTACCCCTGGGGATAAAAATACATTATATGTTTATTAAAATAAAAAATTAAAAAAAAAAAAAAAAAAGAATATAAGTCTTAAAATTCTCATAACTAATAATAATAAAAAAAAAAAAATAAATAAATAAATAAATAAATAAAATCTTTAAAAAAAAAAAAGAAGGCTATCCTTCATTCTCAAGCCATGTTTTGTATCTTTTGGCACGTTGGTTAAGTGTCTCCTTTTAAGTCTTGCCAGCTAGGTGATTTTGTTTTAGCGAACAAAGGTCTGGGCCCAGGATCTCTGCTCTAGGTTGGTTTCAACTTCTTTTGCAGACAGTGAGGCCCATGGGCATGATCAGGTGAAAAGAGAAGTGGGCCAAGCCTCCTTATCAGAAGGGACAAGATTATCCTGAATAAAGGGAGGCTCTTTTCTTCCTGTGGCATCTGCATTTTTTTTTAAGTGTGTAAAGTGAAGTTTTGCTGAGCATCTGTACACTTTTCTTTACCTTCTCTCCAGGCAAATCCTCCCTGAGGCCAAGCTTACCTTACCTGCCTCATGATACTTTATGTGACTAGCCGATCTTTAAAAATATCTTCCAACACTTCGCTTCTGCAGTATCTATACCCCATTTGAGGTTTTGTCTTTAATCTTGGGTTGTTAGGGGCGCCTGGGTGGCTCAGTGGGTTAAAGCCTCTGCCTTCGGCTCAGGTCATGATCCCAGGATCCTGGGATCGAGCCCCGCATCAGGCTCTCTGCTCAGCAGGGGCCTGCTTCCTCCTCTCTCTCTACCTGCTTCTCTGCCTACTTGTGATCTCTGTCTGTCAAATAAATAAATTTAAAAAAAAAAAAAAAAAAAAAAAAAAAAAAGATAAAAAAAATCTTGGGTTGTTACTTTCTATTTTAGAAAATACCATATATACTCAGTAAAGGAACTGAAGGTAGAAGGTGTTATGAGGTAGTGACTTAGACACATCTATCCCTCATGTGCCTGAGTTATCTCTGAGTGTGTTCAGTAAATGCTTATAAATTCACTGTGAGACTGTATAGCACAATGGCTGGAAACCTTACTCTGGAGCTAGATGCTTACATTAAATCTGGGCTTGGCCACTTACAATGTGTGATTGGGGCTGGTCACTTAACTTCTCTGTGCTTCGATGTATTAATCTGTAAAATGATTATACTAAGAGGAGCTGCCTCAGAATTGTGGCTTACGTGCCTTAGTAAAGGCATGTAGAAAAGCCATTAGAACAAACCCTAGCACATACAAAGGGCTATTGATATTTACTTATTAATATGGTGATTTGTGAATGAGTAAAAAATCAAAATTACGGTCTACTTATGGTTAATACATAACATACGGAGATTTAGTTTAATGCCCTAGACAATTCTATTTAGAGATTTTCTTACCCCCCCCCCTTTTTCTCTATTTTCTTTCCTTCCTCATTTTCCTCTTTTCCCATTCTTCCTTTGTCCCAGCTACTATCTTTAAAATTAGGAACAATGGCACATATATTAGGCAGTATAAGAATGTGTGAATATTAAGTGCCCATTTAAACACTTAATGAGTTAAGTAATGAGTAAATTATCCTAAAATACGAAATAAAGTTCTGTTTCTGTCCATTCTGTCACCATATGTTAACAACGTATTGCGCAGAAGGCACTAGAGGAAGATGAAAGATTCCGAGTCTGCTCTGGATACACAGTCTGGGAAAGCAGACACACAAGTAAAGCAGCAAGAACACTGAGCTATTAGTTTGGGGATGGTGTTACATCCATTGTGCTTCTGAAGGACAGAGAAAGTCACCCAGCCCAGCCTGCTGAGGGCATAGGGGCCTCTCTTTGTTCTCAAGATTGACCTACAACGTCTATTTACTTTTTGGTCCTTCACTTTGTGGTGTCAGTGGTTCATTGGTGAACTAGAACATGCAGACACAGTAATCTCTTGTATATAATTTTGTTTATAGTCCTAGAAACATTCTAGAAAACAGAGATCCCAACCTTTAGGAAGCCTTGCATTCATAGGTTGGCTTTATTTAAGTATTATTTAGGGAACATGTTTTTATTTTCAAATTGATTCATGGAAGTGAGAAATTACTTTCTATGGTATGTGAGTCCTATCTGTGCATTTAATTGTTTGCAAATAGGACTGTTTCTTGCTTGAGAGGTTGGAGACTTAGCTTAGAACTAAAGTATGGGGACACACCACTCCCTGGAGGTAGAACACAAATGAGATACTGCATCCAGTTGTTACAGTGCATCACCATCAGAAGCTTGGTCTGTGTTAAGTTGCAACAAACTAAGGCTGGCAGGTGATTCTCATGCTCCGTACTGAGGCCTGCTTGATCCCCTTTGCCAATGCAACATTTGAGGAAATACGTGTAACGGTTTGGCCTTAGGTCATAGAGATCTTTGCCTGAATCTAGGAATTGTAGGCTCCCATGAAGGAAATGGAAACATAAAGTGACCAAAGGCAACTCTCTGTTTAAGATCCTTAAGAAATGATATCTCATATTTCAAAGAAAGGTCAAATAAACTTTTTTGTGTCCAGTAGCTTTACTTCTTGGCCAATCTGTGCCTACTGTTCCTTTAAAAAAAAAAAAAAAAAGATGTGTTTGTGTGTATGTGTGTGTGTGTGTGTTGGAGGATTGTGTGATTAGCTTTACTTTCTCTATCCTTGCACTACTCTGGGGATGTATCCTTTTCCTGGGTGTCCACACAGCTCGATGATAACCCCAGGCTGGCTGGGTATGGCTGGCTGCATGGATTCGAAGGTGGTAAAAGCAAATTGGCCATCTGTCTGGGGCTGGTGTAGACACATAACAGAGATAATACTGGATAACATTCAGATTGATGTTTTCCCCCAAGGGTGGTTGGAGGGGTTTTGTTTTGCATGTTTTTCAACAGACCTGGTTTAAAAATTCATGGATGCACCTGGTTGTTTGTTCCTATCCTCTGTTTTTCTGATATTCTGGTACAGCCAAAAACGTCCTCAGCAAGAGACTAAATTGGAAAAGGGTTGTATTCAGAGCTTAGGAGAAAATCTGTGCAGTTTTCAGGAAAATCACCTAAGCATAGTGCTGCAAACTGAAAAGATGGGGTGTTTTTCAGGTCAAGATTCCCAAGAGTTAGCAGCACCACTCAGTTCACTTTTCAATCGGTCTTAGAGCAAAACATCCTTTAGCCAAATGTTATATTTGAGAAATGGAAATTTGGGTTGGATCCTATTGCCTATGGATGCTCAGAAGTGTTTGATGCACTAGGTGCAGACAAAAACAGCCTGAACCAAATGGCACTGCTTTTCCCAGTAGGTAATCTTACTGAATCTCCTAGAGCGAAGGTGATATGTGAGGAAAGTGGTTATCAGATCAAAAAAGGTGCTATCTCTTCCATATAAGATTTATTCTTGGTCCAAAGTGAAAATTCTACTTCAGCTGTGGAGGAGCCAGATTAAATTTGGGTAGGATCCAGGGAACTCTGTTTCAGATCAATGAATCAGTAAAAGTTTCTATTCCCCACGCTTCTTTGTCTCTGTCTCTTGTGCCCTCCTTTACCCCAGGAAAAGTGAAGAAAAAGATTTAGCCTCAAGGCTGAGCTTTAATAAACAGAGTGACCTTTACATTTTAGCTCAAAGAAGTAAATATAATCTTATAGGTATCATTGGCAACTGAGCCTGGGTGGGATGGAACTTGTGGGCAGAAGGCTGCCCTAGAATTTACCTTCAGAGGGAAAACAAATTTGATAAAGGGGCTGGTGAGAAATGCTGTATGTCACGAAGATAGACATCTTCTTAAAAATTGGTGATCTTCGATTTAGAAGCCTGCTGAACTTTCCACAGTTTTAAGCTTCCATTTAGCACAAACTTCTTTCGGCTGTTTTTGGTACCGTAGGTTTACCTTGATTTCAGAAACTCTTGAACTGCCAACATGTAAATTAAGCAATTCTTTGCTTAACACAAAGAAACAGCACAGGCTTCTTTGAAATAACAGGCAATCCTTTTACATTTTACTAACTAAGGGCAAAACTTAAGACTCTAATGCCAGGGTCTAGTGCCAGAAAAAGATCAATTAAAGATGAAGAATGGTATTTTTGGAAAAGGTAATGCTGTTTATAGGTGTAGAGGATTTGATTCACTAGAATTTAATATGCCCATAGTCTCACGAGTACCTTTCACCCTAGAAAAATTACATAATGTTTGAACCAAAAGAGATACTAGAAACTATCTGTTTCAACCCAGCAGTTTAAGAGGAGGTATTTTGGCTCAGAGAGGGTAAACGACTTTCCCAGTGCCCCAGAACTAGACAATAGCAGAAATGGAACCCAGTTTCCCATCCAAGTATATGCTGCTTTTCCGCCATGATCTCTCCTGCAGCTCTCCTACCTTCACAAAATCCTGACTGGGAGCAGTGGACTTCTTTCCTAGTCCCAGAGCTGTCGCAATTTTTGTTTTAACTTCCTCATGTTGGCTAACTCGAGTACATGTAGCAAACTCACAAATGGCAAAGAGAACAGAAAAGTCCGTTATCCTAAGGACTCAGAATAGAAGCAGATAGACTCATTTCTCCAGACAAGAAGAATCCTCAAGGCCACGGCTTCTGTCCACATCTTTTGCCAGCAGCAACGTCACCTGATCTGTTCCTCGGTGTTCCCATTCTGATGATTTTGTTTCTCGCTCTCACAGATAACTTTGAAAGTAGTGAGGGTGATCTAAAGCCACAGAAGCTAGAGAGAGTTGTAAGAGGGAGCTAGCCACGGTGTTGTGTCTTTTCTGAGCCATCGGTGTGGACGGTGGACCAGTACTTCCCAAGGTGCATTCACAGAGCCTTGCTTCTTGAGAAGCTCCACAAACAAAAATGCATTCTGTCTTCTAATACATTTGGCAGATGTTACGCATGATTTCCCTTGTTTTGCTTCAGAATGTGGTCTCTAGAGACTTTAGTAAACCAAAGGAACCTTTTTGGTTTTTTTGTTTTTTCTTTATGCTAGTATTCCTCAGATTTATATAACAATTTTTTTTAAAGTATTACAACAATTTTGCTAAGAAAATGCTGTGCTCATTCCTTTGGGCTTGTTTAAATCATCATAAACAGCTACTCTGTGAAGAGGGCATTTTTAGTCCTATTTCGTAGGCATGGAAGTAAAGGATCAGGCATAAGAAGTGGTTTCCCAGGGTCACATGACTAATAAGAAGCCCAACCAGGACCCCAAGTGAAGCCCGTGTTCCTTGTACCTACAGGAGTAGGTACCTACTGCCTCCAATACCTACTGCCTCCAATAGTTAATTGTAGATGACTTAAGTGACAAGGGACTTTCTGAGCACAGGCGTTTCATTTCAAGAAAGAAAAAAAAAATGAGCATATGAGTTGGGAGGAGTGAGGAGTATCCTTGGCATCTAATGTGCTCCCTGTCCT
Organism: Martes martes; assembly: GCF_963455335.1. NCBI lineage: Eukaryota > Metazoa > Chordata > Mammalia > Carnivora > Mustelidae > Martes > Martes martes. The sequence continues at coordinate 22,199,118 of NC_137902.1, forward strand.
CTCGGTCTGTCGTTTTTGTCCCGTTTTCAACAGCAACAAGGATGCAGTGCTTCTCTTTTATGTTAGCTCTGAGTTTATGGTGGTTTTTTTTTTTTTTCTTGTATTAATGACAAGTACCAACAGAAGGCGACAAAGGGGGGCGCCTGGGTGGCTCAGTGGGTTAAAGCCTCTGCCTTCAGCTCAGGTCAGGATCCCAGGATCCTGGGATCGAGCTCCGCATCTAGCTCTCTGCTCAGCGGGAAGCCTGCTTCCTCCTCTCTCTCTGCCTGCCTCTCTGCCTACTTGTGATCTCTGTCTGTCAACTAAATAAATAAAATCTTAAAAAAAAAAAAAAGGCAACAAAGGATGACGTGGACTGTGGTAAACTGGAAACTGTATGACCTCTGTCTTGGATGGCAGCTCTAAAACTCTTGTTGATGTGACCATTTGGGAATAGGGTCACTGTATGTCCACATGTTATTGGAAAACTGGCCTATCGGTGGTATTCTTTCGGCTAATGTTTTCTATATCAAACAGAACTTGAGTGCCAGTCAGAGCTGGCCTTAGACCAGGGGGTTTTAACCTCTGCATTTCACTGGGCTACTTGCCAAGAAAAGAAGTCTCTCACTGAAATGATTCTTTTTGTCCTGGTGGTTTCCTCTGTGGTAGTTCCACATTCGGTGGGCTGGAGGAATTTGCTGAACACTGAAAAGGCACATGTGCTCATTTACATTGGCAAGTGTTAAATTGGGGAAACATATGTTTATTCTCCCCTCCTGTTAGATCCTTGAAGAGTGGTTGGTTGTCAGACTTAGCTGTAATTTCCCAGGTGGTATTCTTCTAAAAAGTCCTTTTCAGAATCTCCAGAACTTATAAATTTGGCTGGAAATAACTTTAAAGTATGATTGGAATCCCAGTGGATTAGAATCCTTGTGACAATGTTTAAACGGCCAGCTTTATGGATACTTTTCATCCGGTCTTAGATTGTCTGGGTGTGTTCCCGACAAACTTTTTCCTTCGATGAGCCATTGCAACAACCTCTTACGTGAGTTCCTTAACTATATTGTCTTCTCTTTAATCCAGCCTCTTTATTGCCTCCAAGGTGAACATCCTAAATGATCTATAGTCTATTTCCTGTATTTTCCTGTATTGAACCTGAGAAGATGGCTCAGAATATATAGTTTCTCTTGCCATTTAAGTCAGAATCCCTTTCCATGGCTAGTGCAGCTCTTTGAACTTGGCTGTAGACTGCTTTCCGTAACCTCTGCCATACAGAGAAACCTGGCTATTACCTGAACATGTAGTGCCTGTTCACATCTCTCTGTCCTCGTGTGCCGACTCCTCTGCCATGAGAGCCTCCGTGCCCCTTCTGTGACTTACCCACACGGCCTTCAAAACCCCCTTTAGTGTTAAGTGTTCTGTAGCTCCTCCCTTCATTCCAGGAACAGGAACACAAGTGCTCCTCTGTGATCTCACATTACTTTGTCCATACCTATGCACCTGCACTGTTCCCACGGAATTTTGTCTGTCGTTTCTGTGTCAGAGCTGGTTGTAGAAGAATTCAGTGTCTCATTCCTCGTTTACTCCCTAGTCTTAAGCACAGTCGCTATCATTTGGTACCTGAAACTATTTAAATAAGTTAGGGAGAAAAAAAAGAAGAGGAAGAAGAAATGAGTGGTTGAATGGTAAACCTCTGGTCACCCCACAAGAAGTGACAATTTTCCCTCAAAAAAAAAATATATATTCCAAAAGTTGTATTTTTCTATTCTTGAGATGCCTGAAAAGGGATTATAAGCATTTTAATTATTGAGAATATTTTTATTGAGATAGCCTGTAAAGAAGACAAATCATACTGTTCCATTTAGTGCCTCACTTATGACTTAAATATAAATTGTATCAAAGAGGAAAAAATGTTTAATTTATATTTTCTCATATGTTTGAGACAAAATTGGTTAACCTAAGCTCATGTTCACTGCTTAGGAGGTCTACTCATTCTGTGGTCCATTGTTTAGAATGCAGCCCCGAGAACGAGGTCCTTAGGTGTGAGCCATAGAAATGCCAAAAATGCTCTAGAATTATCTTAGTGACATCATCGTACCCCTCCCTGCTTAAGTTCACTCCCTTGAGGTTTGCTTCAGTTTCCAGTCAGAATATCTTAGTTCACATTTGTAAAGTGCTATTATCATGCTTAGATGAAAACTTCATGGATGTATAAAATCTTGTTAAATAGTAGTTTACCAAATTTAAATTTCTTTGTGAGTGAACTATTTTTTAATATCATACAATTTGCAGTAAATGGGTGGCAAGAAAGGTTTGCCTGGGAATTGATAGCATAGTGAAAAATGGAGAAATAATGATTTTCTGCCTTCTTTATCCAGGGAACACAATTATAAAAATGTTGTGCAGTGTAGAGTTTCTAATCTCTTAGGAACTTGTCTTCAAACTTGAAATACTCACTTGAGGTCACCCATGTGTATGTGTGTATAATATATGCAGAATAATACGACATTTCTTTTTTCCGGAAACTTAGACAAGGACAGGAAACATGTATAAATGTGTATAAAAACACATTAGGCACTGTTATAAATAGACAATGAGGTCGGAATGGCAATTTATACAAATCAATAAGAAAAAGGCACAATCATGATTTAAAATGTAGGAAAAATATGAACTGGCAGTCTACCAAATGAGGATATTCAAATGACTAAACACAAATGACAAAAGGGAGGAAGGGAAAATTCACTATTATTAGTAATGTGTATTGATGCAAATATGCCTTTTCCCCCAGTCAGTTTAGAAAACATTATAAAAAGAGAGAAAAAAAATCTCTTGTTGGTGATAGGTACTTTCCAAGCCCTGCCAAGGAGCTATGAATTAGTACTCTTTTTTTTTTCAGAAAGCATTTGGTAATATGAATCAAAGGGGTTTACAGAATTCACGTTCTTTGATCCATAAATTGTACTTTGAGGAAATTACTTGAAGGATTAATTGATGTACGGAAATATTAATATACATTGGTTCATAAGATTGTATTAGTGAAATTTGGACATCTTCTAATAAGGGATTAATTACATAGTGGCATATTCATGCAATCAAATTCTGTGCAGCCAATAAAATGTGATAACACGGGAATATTTAATAGCCTAGAAAATGTTTGCATCATAGTTTTAAAGGGAGGAAAGCAGGTGAAAAAACAAAGTATCACACAATACTCTCTCACTGTATAAATCTCTTTTCACTCTCTCCCTCTCTCCTTTCCTCCCCATTCCTCCCCTCCATAGAAACAAAGATTGGGAAAGCAAACATCAACACATGAGTGATAATTATCTCTGCCTAGTGATGATTCAAAAAAAATTTTTTTTTTCCCTAAGCACTTTTTGGGGGCATTTTCCAAAGTTTACTGGAATGAATACATGTTAATTCTTGCTCATATTTGAAGAGAAATACTAAACTTTGAAGCAAGATGAATAATTAAAGGGCAAAATTATCATACCATTGGCACATTCATATTTAGCGAAAACTAGAAACCTGCAGAGTAGCTTAAACACCTGGACTCCTGACACTAGGGCTGCCCTTTGTCTTCATTCTTTCATTCTGAATTGAAGGAATTAGGTCCAGTACCAGGTGGTTGTCAATGGAGGAAGGACCAGGGTTGAGGGGCTCCCCCGTAGCAAGACTGAGCTGCAGCCCGACAGCTCAAGTGGGGACTTTGGAGGCAAAGACCAGGATCGGTGAGGATACTAAAGAAGAACCAGTCATTCTCATAGGCTACTCCAGGCAAGCCTGAGCTGAGAACATCCACAAACTGTGAAGTAGCCGGTCACCACTTTCACCACTTTCACGGGTGAGGCTTCACTTCATGGTCCACATATTTGAGTAAGGTTTCTAAAAATCTGTTGTTCCTTAAGATTTATCTTTTTATTTTTTGGGGGGGTGGAGCAGAGAGAGGGGAAGAATCTCAAGCAGACTCCCCACTGAATGTGGAGCCTGATGTGGGGCTCTCACCCAGGACCCTGAGACCATGACCTAAGCCAAAATCAAGAGTCCAACACTTAACTGACTGCACCACTCAGGTGCCCCAAATTGGTTCTAAGAAAGGTTTTACTTTGGACATGTGTTCCTAATTTAATAAAATCCTTCATCGGGAGAATTATTTAGATTGAAGGTGAAAGAGGTTTCCATTAAATCAGCAGGAGCCTGTCTGAAAGTAGAAAGGCTGGGGATGGGATAAGAAGAATGATCTGACCTCAGGGAACTATTTCGTGTTTAGTGGAGAGCTTAGCACACATCAGTAGTTACAGAAAATGTTACTATATCATAGTAACATGAATTAATTGAGATATATTTTCATGACCCTGGGGTTCAGAGAAAGGTCAATATTACCTAGTATATTCTGTTAGGGAAACTGTGGGTCTATTCGTGGTTTGAAGATTTTTTTTTTCTTTCATTAAATGTAATCACTATTTCTTGTTTGTTTTGTTTGTTTTTAATTTGCCCAGTTACCTACATTTGTAATACTTTTTCTGAGGGTTTCCGATAAAGAAATGACTTCAGATAAAGAATGACTTTGAATTTACTGCCAAAACCATACATTTTTGAGTGTCAGGAATAATATTTATGATAATACAGGACTGTCTCGGACAAAATCTGACATATGTTCACCCTATCTAGGGTTCATTTTAGAGAGAGCTAAACTATGACTTGTCATATGGTCAAAGCAGCTCCTAAATCAACATCAACCAGCTTTGTAAATGATTCTATCTTTATCAGTGGATTTGACTCATCATATATATGAATCTCAGTCTAAAAATGCTTTTGTACAGTCACAAAATAGAATGGCACTTTTATAATTGGATTGTATGATAGCACCTTGATTAAGAATCAGTCTAATTGTTAAGGGTGCTAACTTCTGAGCACTTGTGATGACAAGACTCATAAATGGTATCAGCTCAGATACATAAAAGATCATGTTTGCAGAGGTGCAAAATTTTTTTCTTTTTGAAAACTTTAAAAAAAAAAAGGATTTTATTTATTTGAGAGAAAGAGAGAGAGAGTGAGAGCAAGTGCTTGAGTGGATTGTGGGGCAGAGGGAGAGGGAGATTGAGATTCCCCACCAAGCAGGAAGCCTGACACAGGGCTCGATTCCGGGACCCTGAGATCATGACCTGAGCTGAAGGCGGATGCTTAACTGAGCCACCCAGGCAACCCCTGAACACTTTTTTTTAAGAACCTTTTGTTCCTTTTGAATTGGGATGCTATGAAATACCACCAAAGTCAAGAGAGCTGATTTTGTGGTTATTTTCTTAAAGCGTGGATTCCCTGTTGGTAGTAACTTGGAGCAGATGAGTGTTTTATAGGGTTGGCATAGTATCAGTAGGAATCGAGTTATGCAGCAGGATGCATATAAAATAAAAAAAAAAAAAACACATAAAATAAAAATTTTGGATGGTTTTATACAGGTCTGCACCATGATAAAAATTGATATTTCTATATGTTTCTGGGACACATTTACCATATGACCATTCACCCTCAGACCCAAATTGCCTTTTGTTATTTTTGTTGGTCCAAGGTTACCTAAAAGTCAGGTTATTTTTTGTTTTGTTTGGTTTTGTTTTAAAGACCTCAGAGAACAGTAAGTATTCTGCTTTCAGTTGCTAGGTTATATTGTAATTGATACCAGTGCTTTTGCTGTGAAGATAAAGATACAAGGACTATTTGCTCTTAAGAATCTCATTTTTTAAAAAGTATCAGATCCTGAATTAAATGATGGGATTGTAATAACTAGATATAGGCTCCCTTAATAAAGACTTAGTTATACACACTTTAATGGACATTAAACACATTTATCTTTCTGTAATTTAATCTGGGTATTTTATCCCCCCTAAAAATCCACAGCCTGGAATTTCTTGACTTTGGGTCTCTTGATGTCTCTGTGACTGACTAACAATAAAAATCATTTGGTCTTCAATAAATATTCACCTTGAATTGATACCAGTTTAGAAATATACAGCCCTCAGAAAATTTAAGGTAGCTGAAACCCAATGAAAAATCTGACAATTCAAGTCATGTGTATGTCAAATATGCTAGATCAGAAAACCTTGCTACTTATTCTGAATATAATAATAACAACAAACTTTTTATCACATTCTCCTTCTTTTAATTATAAGTAACAAATTGTACAGAAAATCATTGTCATCGTGTATCTCCAAGATGGCTGCCACCAATTCTCGCCACCCTTTTGTATGCGTGTATATTGTTCTTCCTCCCTTAAGAGGTAGAGTCTACTTTTCCCCTCCCTTTACACTTTGCCTAGAACTGGTGACTTGTTTATCCAATGGAATGTGGCAAAATGGATGTCCTGGGACCTCTGAAGCCAGGTCATAAGAAGCATTGCAGCTGCCACTTGAGTTTCTTGAAATATTTGCTCTTAGGATGCTCACACTTTGATGAAGTCAGCCACCAATTACGAAATCCAAGAATCACAAAAATGCAATGCTTTGTGAGTTTCAAGCCATATGGAGAGATGCCCTTCTGTGTAGAAAGAGAGAGAGAGGCTAAGGCCAGATACATCAGTGAAGAAGCCATCTTGGAAGAAGAACCTCCAGTTCCAGCCCCATAGCTGACATCACATGGATTTGAAACTAACTACCCAGCTGAGCTCTTCCTGAATTCCTGACCCACAAAACCATGAGCAAAATAAATAGTTGTCTTAGACCACTGTTCTGAGGTAGTTTGTTACACAGCAGTAAGTAAGTGGGACAGAGGTCCTTTTCTCTTTAATGTATTGTATCAGTTCTGCTGTTTATGAGATACGTATTTTGAGATGGAATTAGTCCAAGACATAGAATTGCCTAGAAAATGCAATCATGAAAAATGCAATCATGAAAAAAAATCGTCTTCTTAAATTACCACACTACTATATCACCTGCTCTCACCTGCTCTGACTGAAGGAAAGGAAGAAAGTATAGAGGAAAAGCAGCAGATAATATAATTATACTCAGGGGCATGTCAATTAAGCACACTCACCCTTTTCTGCTTCTCAAAAACAACTTGAAATGATCAGTGTCTGTCATTAAATAATTGAAGAACTAAGAAAAAAATTTACATGAAACAGATCTCCTTGTTAACAGGAGGGCCTTCTTCCTGAATGTTCCCCTTCAGCGCCATCTTCCTGGGAGCTTGGCAGTGGAGCTGCAGAGGCGATTCTCACTTCACTAATCTGCAAAGCCTGGAGGAGAGAAACCCCTGGTGGTCTCCACAGTCTTCTCAGGAAAGCTTTAATAGCCAAATGCATTAGCAAGGTCTCGTGTGGCTGAGACTTCATTAATCTCCCCCAATCTATCCCGGTATATTTGCCCATTCACCATGAAGCTTTAATATAAGTAAGTAAAACTAAAACATACTTGTCAGGATGATGGTACAAGGAAAGCAAGGAATGAAGAATGTGGGCACATTCCGTTCGCTAATTTTTAGAATAGATTCATTCCTGTGGGCTCTTTGCATTCTCTTGACTTTCAACTTGACATTTATTCAAACTCAAAAATCAAATGCACAACTTCGAGATTTAACCAAAAACGGTGTGTCCCTCACCTAAATCAATGTTAAAATATACTGATAGCGTCTCTTTCTTGCTCTCTCTTCCCCTCCACCCCTTCTCCTTTATCATTTCTGGTGGAATAAAGAGCTTTCTTATCATTAAATGAACATCATTTCTTGTAAAGTTTCCCATGAGCAAAGAAGATGAACGTCCGCCTCTCCCAGCATTACTGCTCCTTCTGATAGCAGCTAACATTTTAAAATGATGTAACCTTTTGGCATTTATAGATCTTTGGGGATTTAAGAGAGAAGTTACTCTGGGACCTGTACCGCCCATGGAAGTGTGTTCTGATTGAGTTTGAGCCGAGGCTGTGGGATAATGCTGGGATTTTTAAGGAAGCTCAGATATCCTCAAGGTCTAATCAGTCTCCATAGTGGCTGCAAGAATAAAAATGTTTGTCAAATTTGTCCACCATTCTCTTCCTCTAAAATGCCATTTTTAAAAACCAGGTAATACAGTGCTAAGCATTAACGAATATTTCATATTCCCTACTATCCCCTTAGTATGACAATAGTTTTTTCTCTGGCAAAGTGACTTTTTTAGATGCCATTTAGTCATATGATGTTTCCTAGAAAACCAGTTATACTGGAATGATTCTTACTTGTTTTAGCATAAATTTCTTGGAGAAGTCTCTTGTGAGGAAATGTTTGTTTCCCTACCTTGTGTTATTACTAAGTCAGAGCTTTTTGCTCATTTCTGTCATATTTTTGTAACCTATACTTAGGATAAAGCTTAAAAACAGTCTTCTGGGGGTGCCTGGGTGGCTCAGTCAGTTAAGCGCCTGCTTTCAGCTCAGGTCATGATCCCAGGGTCCTGGGATCGAGCCCCTATCGGTCTCCCTGCTCTGAGGGGAGTCTCCCTGCTCTGAGGGGAGTCTCCCTCTCCCTCTGCCCCTCCCACTTGCACTCTCTCTCTCTCTCTCTCTGTCAAATAAAAAAAAAAAAATAAAATCTTAAATAAAACAAACCAAACACACAAACAAACAAACAAAAAACAGTCTTTTGAAGGACAGATGCTAGAAGGGTGAGGAAGAGAAGGCCTGGGCCATTGTGGAAAATCTGAGTCTGAAGCAGATCTGGGTATTTTGATTTCAAAGATTTATATTTAAAGGCAACATTTTTTTAAAGCCAAAAAATTATCTTTATTTCTTTAGGAGTATCTTACCAGTCATTCTGTTATGGAAAGTCTCCATTACCTAGCTCTTAATTCCTTACTGCCAACCTGCTTTTCCCATCTATATTTTTATGGCATATTTGCAATATAGTCTCTCTCTCTCTCTCTCTCTCTCTTGCCCTTTCTCTACCCATCCCTTCCTCCCCTTCCTCTTGAACTCAACTATCACATTGTTGCAAAACATATAGTACTAAATGTGCTATTTTTTGTGATTAATGATAACATTAATACAAAACTTAGCATTTCTTTCACACAGATGATCTTCTGTAATCTACGCATAAACCCATACAGTGTATGCCATAGATAGCTTTAGCACCCACTAGCTGTGTGACCTTGAACTAATCACCTAATTTATCTAAGCCTCATTTCCTCATCTGCCAAATGGACCTAATAGCTACCTGAAGTATGTTTAAGCAGTTTAATGAAGTAATATTTTAATGGTTTAGTAGAGTGTTTGGTACAGAACATGGTCAGTAAATGTAAACTTTTTTTTTTTTTAAAGATTTTATTTATTTATTTGACAGACCTCACAAGTAGGCAGAGAGGCAGGCTAAGAGAGAGGGGGAAGCAGGCTCCCTGCTGAAAAGAGAGCCTGATGCGGGACTCGATCCCAGGATGCTGGGATCATGACCTGAGCCAAAGGCAGAGGCTTTAACCCACTGAGCCACCCAGGCGCCCCTAAATGTAAACTTTTTTATAGGATCACTACTGTCAACAAGAAAATCTGCTCATGAAAAGATTCAGTGAGGTATTAGCTCTTCAAAGTGGCATGACTGATATATAGCAGAGGTGAAACTCAAATCTGTCTTTGGAGTCAGGCCCCGTGTTATTTCCTGTGATTATAGTTTGTTTTTCCTTCTTCTCCTGACAAGAATGACCTTCACTAAACACACACTCTTTGTCTTTTTTGAAGAAGTACACACATTCATAGCAACATTCACGGTGGTCAGGTTTAGGATTTGGTCATGGCTCTTCTTGCGGGAAAATAGGTCTGTAGATTAAGATCCCCATGCTTAGCCCTACAGATCAACCCTCCCATATCCATATCCACATCCATATCCATAGCCATATCCATTTCCACATACAACCCTCCCATAGCTACCTTTCTACATTTCCTTTATGAGAGGGGTCAGTTTTATCCACAGTAATGGAAGCAAGGACTCACTGTGAAATGATAGTTTTTAGTTTGTGATTCTCTAAGTTGAGTCAAAGGAGAAGGTTATGTTCAGTAGTTCCAAGAGAAATAAAAAACTTTGTTTTTGTGGGCTGGGGGGCAGAGAGAGAGAATCTTAAGCAGACTCCATGCTCAAACATTCAGTCCCACAACCCTGAGATCGTTATCTGAGCCAAAACCAAGAGTTGGATGCTTAACTGTCTGAGCCACACAGGTACCCTAAGAAATCTTTTTAAAGGTTTCTTTCTTGAATTGTCTCCCAAGGAATGTAACCCATACACTGTCATTCCTGGAGAACCTCACTCTTTTTCTGTGTACTCAAAAGGGTTGGGCAAAAGGAGTATAGCTTGCTCTTATGTAATAATTAATAGGTAGAATTTTCTGACAGGGCTGGTAAGAGACATGTGAGAGACTGAAATTATAATATATACTTCCTGAAAATTCTTTTTCCCCTAAAAAGTCAAAGCCTTTGGGTCTGTATTTTAAAAAAAAGATTGGGGCGCCTGGGTGGCTCCGTGGGTTAAAGCCTCTGCCTTCGGCTCAGGTCGAGATCCCAGGGTTCTGGGATTGAGCCCTGCATGGGGCTCTCTGCTCAGCAGGGAGCCTGCTTCCTCCTCTCTCTCTGCCTGCCTCTCTGCCTGCCTCTCTGCCTACTTGTGATCTGTCCGTCAGATAAATAAATAAAATCTTAAAAAATAAAAATTAAAATTAAAATTAAAAAATTAAAAAAAAGAAAAGTTTAAAAGTAAGCTCACATGAGGAACTCTTTAGACTACAATGCCAGAGTTTCCCTGCAATTCCATTGAATCAGCTTTCAGGTTCAGAGTAGATGGTCTGTTGCCCAAACATTCTTGTGGTCTCTTGGTATCGAATGACCCAATTTTGTGTTAATGAACATGGATTGTGCATTAGATGAGCTTCACTGAGTTTGGGTGGGGGGCGGGACAGGAGTGGGATTTAGGACACATGATTGCACACTGAGTCTGCCTTTCTACAGATTCCATCAGTGTATACTTATCTGAACTTTTTTTTCTATTTAATCACATCCCTGTTCTTTTCTTGTTATTGTTTGTACTCCAGTGATTTTCTTTTCATGGGTCATTCTAGGGTTCTGTATAGCTTCCCCCAATACTGTCATCCAAATAGTAGCCAATTGATGATCCCTTATTGCTCTTACCCTCCGCTCCTCTGGAAGGGATAAATGCTCAGCTCACATTGGGAATAAACAGCTTTTCCACCTACATTGATCAGCAGATTATTTACTTGCTCTGATTCAATTTCACTTAATTTGTTTTTAATATTGAAGCCAGAGGTTTGCAAATAGCCTCTTAGAGTGTTTATATATAGATTCTGGTTTGAATCCAGTGGTTAGATAACTGGAGTGCACAGTTGCTACTACTGCTGTTTTTCTTTGCCATCGTTGTCATCATCATGGAAAGTCTTTGTTATGCACCTGTGATACAGGTATCTGGATCTGAGTTAAGCCTTAAGCAAAGCAAGAGATATCCCGACTATATTACCTCTCCATGATTATAGCCCTATAGTCCATGAATGACAAGGGGTAGACAAATGAACAAACAAGTAATGAACACATAAAATAAATACTCTGTGATTTAGGACCAAAGGAATGGTAGGAAGAGGTATGTTCCTGGAGGTGGTGAAGCTGCCCCTTATTAACTCCCACCACGTCTAAAGAGGTAAATGTTAGAATTCCAAAAACAACACATCTAGGAAAAGAATCTGGAAAACCAAATAGTAGTGTTATTCCTTAGGGAGGGGTGTCCTCAGTAGGCACCTGGAAAGATCAGAAAGAAGGCTGCCGGGCAGCCTTTTGTAGAATTACGTCATGTAGCCATATGTTGACTCTGGAGCGAGTCAAAGAGTAAAGATGCATTTAATTTCTGATGACACTGGGTTGTCAGAACGACTAATACCAAAAAAAGGGAGAAGTGACATTTTCAATCTATAAATTGCATTTCATGTTCATTTGTCACCTCTAGGAAAAGCAAATAAAGTTTCTTCCTTCTCCCAAAGTGGATGATGAATGATTGCTTAGGGTTGGGTGGCAGGAGCCTGTGTCGCCATTATTGACTTTCTATGGAAAACAATTCATCTACGGATGCAGTCAGTGCAGTGTCTGCACACCCTGCAAAGCATGAGTAAACTGCTTCTAATCACTCAAGGGCTGATCTGAACAGAGAATAATTACTTTCCTGTTAAAGACACACTCTTCCCCTTGTCTCAACTCTCCTGGCCTCCAAGTACAACAGTGGGGATTTGTTCCAGAGGACTCAGACTCAATGTCACAGGGGTTCATGGACTGCTTTCAACCAAAGTCAGGTATGAGGACGACTCACTCATTCACTGATTTGTTCATTCATTTGTTATTTATAAAGGTGGATGGACCTACTGCAGACCAAGCTTTATGCCAGGCAAAGACCCCTCTTTTTAGAGAGCTCACTTGAGGAATTGTGCAGAGTTTAGATCCGTGCCTTTTACAATGTCACCTTAAAATTCTCTCCTTTTCGGGCACCTGAGTGTCTCAGTCGTTAAGCATCTGCCTTGGGTTCAGGTCATGATCCCAGGGTCCTGGGATTGAACCCCTCTTTGGGCTCCCTGTTTGTCGGGAAGCCGCTTTTCCTTCTCCCACTCTCCCTGCTTGTGTTCTCTTTCTCTGTCAATTAAATAAATACAATCTCTAAAAAAAATAAAAAAATCTCTCCTTCTGATCATATCCTAGAATACAAAGGACTAAACACAAATAGCAGAAGAGGGCAGAGAGCCAAGGTAAACCAGCAAACCAGGCATCATTGAACATGTCTAAGAAATATAATCTGTTATTTTTTGAGGAGTATTCACTAACTTGTAGGTACTATTTTGATAATATTTCCCAGGAATACCTTCTTGAGAATATAGGACTTTATAAAAGACATCATTTATGTCTAAAGATTGGATCACATTTATTTTTACACTGTTTGTTTTTTGGAGTTTAAACATTTTCTATTTAGATCTTGCTTATGGGGGTGCCTGGGTGGCTCATTCATTAAGTGTCTGCTCAGGTCATGATCCCAGGGTCCTGGAATCAAGCCCCATATTGGGCTCCCTGCTCAGTGGGGAGACTGCTTCTCCCTCTCCAGCTCCCCTTGCTTGTGTTTCCTCTCTTGCTATTTCTCCCTGTCATAAATAGATACAATCTTTAGAAAAAGATTGTTAACGTATTTACTTTTAATAGTCTTCAGAAGGACACAAAAACCTAATTTATTTAGAAATAAGTTACTAAAGAACTTGAATTTAAAGACTGAAATAATAAAATTCTATTTATTCAGTTAATAATTTAAGTACTTTTTGCCATTCAACCACTGCACTGATTGCAACCCAATTATGTTGAAGGCTGTGATTAAGTAATTGAAATACATTGTACGCAATGGCACATACTTACGTGTGTATATGCATTTGTGTGTTTATTGTTCAGTTGGAAATGAATGCGGGTCATAACACAAAATGGAAAAAAAAATACATCCATGATATTATATAGAGATGTGAATAAAGAAGTAGAGGGAAGCACACACCTGGTTTGACTTGTTGAAGGAATAGGGTCATGAGCAATTTATTTTTCTTTTATTTTGAATTCTGCTGGCAGTCTTACAAAGTTTGTGCAATAAAAAATGGCTAAATAAAAATGGATCCAGATTGACCTGTTTGTTTTGTGTGGATTTGAGCAGAGATTTGAGAGAGGAAGTTTTGTGTAATTCAGACCCATCTATAAATCTGACAGGGGGACTTTCCTGACAGCTTCCATCATTTCCAGAATGTCAGATTCTCAGAGAGAGGGTTTCAGGTGAGAGAGGGAAGGTGAGATTTTGGTCTACATATTTTTAGCACTCAGAATAAAAACAAAGGGAGCTGTGAATTTTGTTTATTCAATATGAAGTATCCATATGTGTGAAAATACTTGTGTTATTCTGCCTTCCCTTATCTAGTATTATCTGGAAGCAGAAGATCTCATATAGTCTGCTGACTTAGAGCACAGATGAGTATCAAAAATATTGTAGATGACACATGAAAACCAGCCTGATTTGAGGCTATTCGGCGGGCCTACTGTTTTTATTTTGATGAAATAGGCTGCCAGGAGGAGCAGGTGGTGAAAGCTGTGCTCATGGGAAGAAAGGAGAACATATTTTGGCTAACAGGGAACTAGAAAAATCAGAGGAGGGGAAAAAAAACCACCTTGCCTGAGACAAGGATGCTCTATAAAATTGAACCACTTCGTATTATTGTGGAAATGACTTTCTCGCCATAGTGCCAAAAGGTTGTTATAGATTATTGTTAATTGTGGTTGGAGACACAAACCAATGTGATCACTTGATGACTTATTTGTTATTTGGAAAATGACAGCTTTCATATGCCAATAAATATGAAATCACCTGGAAGTATTCTGGGGAATTTAGGAGGCATCCGAACGTCCTTGCTGAATGCACCCGCTAGACTTTAACGAAGGGACGGGAGTTCGTACTTTGTACATGACCCGGTGGTCCTGTCTCAGCCATCTGAAGAGCGAACACTGTTCACTGAAGAGACGGAGACACCTACATAACTTTGTCACAATTTTTGGTTGGTAGACAGTGGCCTCGCTGGAACATGGAGCGAGGCAATTAGTCTCCAGTTCCGTGTGTGCTCTTCGTCTCGTCCTGAGGGCGGCTGACAGCCAGGATCGCGCTCGCTCCACCACGTCCCTCTCTCCTCTTCACGAAGGGGCAGGTTGAAGGAATGGCGAGGAGCCTCCAATCCATCCTGGGTTACATAAACACAGTTCAGTCCGCGCGCGCGTCTGCCGTGCGCTCTTCATGTGCCATTTGCGCTGACAGGACACCGCTCTCCACACTGACACGAACTGTTCTTGAGGTTTTGATGCGACGGCCTCCCAAGGCCCGAGAAAGCTCTGTGTGTTTGTCTGGCCTGCGGATCTTTTCTGACGAGGCTCTAGTATTTTTTTTTTTTTTTTCCCTTCCCCTCTCCTCTTTTCCTGGAGCTGCCGCATCCTTAGCCGGGAAGCTTTACACCCCGGGCTGCGGTGATTTCTCTTCATACGGCCACACATTAAGCACATCTTTCATGCTTCTCCGAACCAAGCTCAGAAAGTGCCAATTAATAAGTCGCCGGGGAAGGAGTCCGTGGGTAGCATTAAGGCCTCCTGTCTGGAGATATTAGGTGCGCGCTTTGACTGACGGAAAGCAGACCCGTGGAGAGTCGGGAATGAGGCACTTTATCACATGTTCCTGGAGGCATAAAATGAGAGAATAAAAAGCGGTGTTCAGGGCGGCTCCTCCATCGTGGTCCTGTGGTGGCTGGTCCCCACCGCTCTGGCCGTGGTCAGCCGGCCTAACAAGAAAGTACAGAGCAGGGGCGCCTGGGTGGCTCCGTGGGTTAAAGCCTCTGCCTTCAGCTCAGGCCACGATCCCAGGGTCCTGGGATCGAGCCCCGCATGGGGCTCTCTGCTCAGTAGGGAGCCTGCTTCCCCCTCTCTCTCTGCCTGCCTCTCTGCCTACTTCTGATCTCTCTCTCTCTCAAATAAGTAAATAAAATCTTTTTTTAAAAAAAGTACCAAGCATCTGAAGCTGTGAACGTGTCCACATGTAAAGCAAATTCTCCGGTCAGTAGGCTGTCGACGGAGCAGGACGCCCAGCTTCTCTTTCCACGGCGCTTCCATTCATGCCCGCTCAGACTGCTCTGGGTGTCTTTTTACTTCCATGTGACGACTCCGAAAACTCCTCATTTATTTACTTACTCATTTGGAAAACATTTATGGAGTCTATAAAAGATGCTGGGTATTACTCTAGCTTTTGGGAATATAGCCGTGGGGCAGAAAATGAGAAATATCCAATGTCCCTATTCTCATGGAGTTTATGTACTAGTAGGGAGTATGTAGCTGATAAGCAAAATAATAAAGGAAATTATGAGATAGGTTAAAAGGTGACAGAGGTGGCCTTATACAATTTCCAGAGAAGGCTTTAGACTGCCCAGCCTTTGAGTCAAGACTCAGAAAATCAGACTAAAGGTAGGATGACATACAGGGCTAGTGTTGATGTGAGCAAGAGCTTGGCTTATGGTAAGAGAGAAAAACCAGTGGAGCCCATGCAATGTTTCTTTCCACTTTAACCACAACAGACTATGACAAGTCTTGCTCTTTTATGTCCCCCAAATGGAAAGTAGACAAGGCACAATAGGAAAGAGGGCCGAGGTTAGAGGAAGAGTGGGACATTCTTTTGATGAAGGGTGGGACATACTTTAGATGAAGGAAATAACCGTGGCGGGGGAGAAACAAGGAATCCCATAGAACAAACTAAAATGCACCCCTCTGTGTCCTCTTCCTTCCTTACACCTTGTCTGCCTCTTTGAGTTTTTGTTGTTTTTTTTTTTTATAGTTTCATGGCATTGGTCCAGGAGAACAAGCCCGCAGAGTCAAGGTCCTTGTTTGACCAAACGTTCTTTGTTCTTTTTTCCTCTCTTTCTAAAATTTTAACTTGTTGCTAAGTTTTGTACATTTGTCAGCTTAACGTTTTGTTGTTTTCTCTCCCCCACAATTCCTGGCCGCAGATTATGTTACTCACAGACCCGGAGATCGAGAGCAGTTTACTCATCAGCTCCAATGAGGGGGCCACCTATCAAAAGTACCGGCTGAACTTCTACATCCAAAGCTTGCTTTTCCACCCCAAGCAAGAGGACTGGATTCTGGCATACAGCCAAGACCAGAAGGTGAGTGCGATTACCTTGTTGGAGACAACAGCGCACAGTTTTCCAGGGAACCGGCCGCTAGCTAATTGTCTCTGCATTTCTTCTCGGTGGTGGCTTTGGTTTTGGGCAGTAGCCTGAACTCTGAGCCAGGGGCTCAGGGGCAGCAGGGAGGATTTCAGGGTGCTCGCTTGAGCTGTGTCTACATCTGAAACAGCATGTAAGGCAAAAGCCTGACACTCAGGAAGACATGGTGGAGAAGCAGTTCTTGACCTAGATGTGGCGGGGCGTGGTGTTGGGACCCTTTGGAATTTGAGACTGTTTTGTGCATGTGGAGATATGACCGTTTTTCTGGATAAAGGGCCCATAGCCTTTCTCAAAGCCTTATAGGGAAGGACAACCTTGGAAAGGCGAAGAGCACTAACTAGGGATTTGCCAAAACAGTGAGAGAAATGGCCAGAGAAGCAATAATAAGGTCCACAGATAATATTATTCAGAGTCAAGTAATGTCAGGATTTGTCTGCTTTTGGTGATTGCATTGAAGGAGAAGTCTGCTTCATAAGAAAGTGCTGAATGAGGTTGTGCATGGGTGCGTGCGTGTGTGTGTGTGTATGAGATATGTTTATGTGTTTTATGGGATACATACTATAAATTATATTACATACTCTATACCACAGATACACTATAAAACACCTTTAGCTCCTGTTTTTAGAAAAATTTAACTTTTTCAGGTAGAATATAAGGCTAGCAACAGCAAATATAATTAAATAAAAGGTTCACAGGCAAATAACAGACTCTAGCCATAAAAGCCAACCAGAAAATAGGTGCAAAAGTGGAATGCTCTTTGTGAACTGTGTGATTCAGTGAAGTTATCTTGCAGATTATTTTTATAGGAATCTTGTGCTAGAAATTACATATATTTAAAGAAATACTGGATTCCTATGATTGAGGAGGGTACTCAAGGGTTTTTTTGTTTTTTGTTTTTTGTTTTTGTTTTTTTTTTTTTTCTTCTTTTCTGTTGGGAAGATGTAGATGTGAGGGGAGGGGAATGGTGGAAGCAATTTTCCAAGGTCTCTACTGGCAAGGGCATTTTGGAGGAAGCAAATTAAAATTCTCAGGATTGGAATTTTATTCATGCTGCCCTTACTGAAAAAAAAAAAAATGCACATTGAGCCTAAAAATAGAAAAGATTTACAATTAGTTAAAAAAAAAAAAAAAATAAGCGGCTTGCGTACCCTTTTGCAGAATGTACAATTCTATTCCTGGAGTCAGGCCACCGTGCATCTGGTCCAAGATGGTGCAGTTACCAGAGGCGAGGCTGAGCAGCTTAGAACAGAGAGAGTAGTAGTCATTTAATCCACCAGGCTATTGTATTTTCTTTGGCAGTTGGTTAATTTTCCCTCCGATGCCAGAGGTGCAGTGAGGACCAGATTCACCTGCCTAAGTGAAAACAGTTGTGCTGGAGGAAATGCCCAGAAACAGAACCCTTTATGCCTTAGCACTTCCAACAGTGCTCCCCACAATCACCGTGGCCAAGTGGACAACCATGGAGGAGTGAGGACATCTGAGTTGGGGCCCCAACCCAGCCATGGAACTTGGTGCACAGTGCTTGGTGTTGGCTCTTTGGCTTAAAATACATTTGCAGGGATCAGTATACTTGCAGCTGTGCATCCAATGAGATTGAAAAAAACAACAACACATTAGGCCCCACATCTGTGGGGTTCAGTGTTGGTCTCAAATAGCTTTATCGAGGAGCATTCAGTCCATGTGGGAAGAGAAGATAAATGCACATGAGTTCACCAGTAGTCTAACAGAGGCCAAGAGTCAGTGCCTTCATTCACACATAATAGAAACCCAGTTGAAGTAGCTAGATGCAGTCTATGAAATTGTCAGCCCAAAGTTCAGGAGATGGAGATCTTATGAAATGATTTCACCTTGACCTTGAAGAATATACGTCATATTTCTGTTTGGAGGGTCATACTTCACACAAGAGGAATGTCAGAAACAATAATATAAAGTTAGAAAAACCATGTCTACATGGTTGGGAAGGTGTCCATTTGGCTGAAACTGAAATTTTGTAAAGTTAATTCTGTGGAATCTGATATTGATTGTTTTTTACTGTTTTGACTATTGGACTGCAAGGCAGAATAAATCTTGTTTTCATAATTAGGAGCCTTGTGAAAATTTTGGGTAGTGGAATAATGTGTTCAGAGGTATAGATTACAAAGTTTAACCTGGTAGTAATTTTAGGATGAACTGTGTAGTTATAGGAGGTCAAAAGCAAGAAGACCAATTAGGGTGATATCACCGTAGTTCTGTTCTGGACCAAAAAGTATCTTCTGTGACCATGGATCCAATGAATTCTGTCATTGTAGAGCTGGAAGAAGCCTTGACAGTCCTTCTGGTATGTAGCTAACAAACGCCAAATCTGAGAAGTTAATGAATTTTCCTAAAGGGAAATACCACTCATTGGCATCACATGCCAAAGTTCAGTGAGTGGAATGAAGGCTTACGTGAAATTTGGTAGGGTTCTCATTCTTGATTGTGCCATCTCCAGATTAGTAGAGAGGCAGAAACCTACCTTTCCACTGAACTCTCTGTTTTTCCAGGAAAGAATGAAGGGGGAATCATCCTGGAAAAAAAATGTGGATAACCTTCTAATACGAGCAGGGGATAGAGTACTCCCTGCCTCAGGGCTTGAATCATAGAATGAGGACCGGGGCATTTGATGGGTGGGAGGAGAATGGGCTGCCGCCGTCAGCTGACTTGGCTGGAAGTCAAGTGGAGAGGGTCTGGGGCCGCTCAGGTGGGTCAGTGATAGGGAAATAATAGCTGGCAATCACCCATATGAATCCTGGAGCGTTTACTGCGGATGAGATGCCGCAGTGAGCACAGAGGAGGGCCCTGCCTGCGCGGGTGCCAGCAGGCCCGCTCCTGTATTTGCCCAGGAAAAGGGAACTTTTATCCTTTCGTGGAAGGATTGCTCATCCATGTTTCCGTGACAGCTGCTCTCGCCGCTGTGGCAGAATTCCCAGCTCTGGTCTTGCCTCAGCGCGAGGACTTGCTCTGCCGGATGCTTTTCTACGCCGATGTATGGTGAACAGAATCCCCAAGCAGAAGGTGCTGTCTCTTAGAAACAGTCTTCTTGAGGTGACAGCTCCTTCCGCCTCACCTGTGAACAGAATCCTCCTCTCCTCCCTCTTTCCTGGTGTCCCACCCCCCCTTGTCTTCTCAGGCATCCGTGCCCTCTTTTGCACATACTCTGCCACTTTTGCCAACTGTACTTCCCCCTTATTTCCCTGCCATGGCTTTTTCTCTCCTTCAGTGCAGGAGACTTTTAAGGCCCCGAGGACAGAGTCTGGGTCTCTGGCTTGCGGGATGGAGCCCATATGGGCTGCGGTGCTCTGCTCTGCTCGGCCTGCATTTCATCTTGAAGGCCTCTGTACCCAGTGGAGGCTTTTTGATGTGAGCATTTTAGAGGACTCAAAGAGTTTTGCTGAGCAGATTGTCCTTTCTGGCCCAAGATAGAGTTTTACTGGCCATCAATTCCATAGCAAATCAGATTTAAAAAACAACAACAACAACATCAACAGCTTTTAATCAAGGAGAAATGCATATGGACAAATGGCCTCAGAATTCATAAAATCGGGACT
This sequence comes from Martes martes, assembly GCF_963455335.1. Lineage (NCBI taxonomy): Eukaryota > Metazoa > Chordata > Mammalia > Carnivora > Mustelidae > Martes > Martes martes. The sequence goes on from NC_137902.1 coordinate 22,219,423, forward strand.
TTTTTTTTTCCCCATGAGAGAAACCTGCCAGTGGTATGAAATGCCTAGCCAGTTGCCAAGAGGTAAAAGCTTTCTTGAAGGGGAAGGGAGGTTAGGAACCCTAATCCCTCTGAAGTCCTAAAGAAGTACTACTTAGGTAGCCTTTGTCTGGGGCCTTACATGGTATTGCCATAGCACTAGCCTCTTGGGCTTCTAACAGGTCTATGTGAGGACGTGCCTATGGAAAGCCTTGGAATTTCCAGAAAAATAAACATTATAGACCTTATGGAAATTTTACGTCAAATGGACAGGGCGATACTGATCCCATAAAGTCACACCGCTTAGAATTCTTACAGAACCGCAGTCAGTCACTGTGGACTCTATGAAGAATTCATGGCATTTAGTGTAGAAGCACCAAAATGGTGCTTTCCTTTGTTTATTTATTTTTTATTTCTGTAATTAAGCAGTAGACAAAGCAAACATCCTGTGCCTTCTTTTTGTTTCTTTGCACTTGGAAATCAAGCAGGTACTGGAAAACAGAGAGAGAGAGAGAGAGAGAGAGAGAGATCTTCACATTGCTAGTTTCCTCTCACTTTCTTGCCTCAGTGCAGGAAACCACCCAAGGAAGGCTTAGCAGCAGGCTGAGCCTGCCAGATTACATCTTTATTTTAATTTGGCAATAAACTAGTGTACAAACTGTGCTATAAAACATTGCCTCCAACGGCATCTCTCAGTCTGCCTTAAACACCTCACTAAACATGATGTGTTGGGAAACATTTGAAATGAGAGAAAACAAAACGCAGATGTGACTGAAAGAAAAAAATGGGAGAAAAGTGTAAGAATATGCATACACCTCCGTTTTGCAGGCCACCGTGGGGGGCCCTGGACTCATGGCCTCTCCATTAGGGGTCACCCCACAGGATCGATTTATAAAGGGGAGGGTCTGCAGGGTTTGGAAAGGGACATGAACAGTCCTGAGTAGCTCGGGAGGAGAGGCCCCCTTGCTCTGCTTATCCAGGCTGGTGAAGCTCTGCCGGTGGGGGCCTGCTGCCCCTGACCCCTTTTCTCTGGTCCTGTGCAAGTACTTCCTCTCATCACGCCTGTGGATGTCCAAGTCCATTGAGGCCATGAATGCAATTCCCATTCCCCCAAGCAAGAAATCGAACTGAACAAAGCGGCCGGGTCTGAGCTGTGGGAAAGCAGAGAGCAGGTGCTCGTAAGACACTCAGAAGGGTGGGGGATGCAGAGGTGTCAGGAAGCTCAGCCGGCTGTTCTTGGAACAAGGGTGGCTCGCCCAGTGTCACCGGACCTTCGCGGCTTTTCAAGAGAAGGAATCCTGCTTCGTGTGAAATGTGATATTTTCTTATTTTTAAGCATTTATAACTAACTCAGAAATTTAAAAGAGAAAACTGTGCAGGGCAAAGAAACCTCCTCTGCTGTCTTGCATGGGTCCCCAATCATTTTTTCGGTCCCTTCTGTCTTTCCCATCGTCTTTGTTTTTCTCCTGTTCATGGATCTCCCTATCAGTTTTATTTTAGGAGATGTTAAATTGTTTTGTGAATTTAAAAAATGCATCTAACTGGAGTGATCAGTCCTGTGGAGGGAAGACAAAACCTTTAAGACCGTTTGGTGGACCACCCCACGCTTTGTGGCGGTTGTAGGATACTCAGCAGTTTATATTGTTCCGTTTATTTTGGAGCTCTGTGATTCGGCAGTACAAGGACTATCATGTGGGGACCTGCTTGATTCCTCTATATTCCACATCACAGTTTATGAGAGAAATAAGAAATCCTAAGGCTTGCATGTTAGCCTCACCTTCAGTGTTTTGGTATTTATGTATGTGTGTAAGACACACACAAAACCAAAACATGGCTTGCAAGGGAGAGAACACATTTTGATAAGGAGTCTCTTTCTACAAATAGCTGAAACTCTGGGGTGCCTTGGTGGCTCAGTCTATTAAGTGTCTGCTTTCGGGTCAGGTCTTATTCCCAGGATCCTGGAATCAAGCCTCACATCAGTTCCCTGCTCAGCAGGGAGTCTGCTTGTCCCTCTCCCTCTGCCCCTCTCTCCCACTCATGCTCTCTCTCTCACATAAATAAATAAATTCTTTTAAAAAAAAAAAGTTGAAACTCTAAATATTACCAGCCAGTGTTCTCTGTATGAGTGAAGACGGACTTTGAGTTAAAATGACGTACTGATAGAAAAGGAAAATTATACTGCCCGTGTGTTTGATAGCATACCATAGAATTTAGTAACTTGCATAAAAGTAAATTAAAAAAAATACTTCTTGTTTCATATCCATTCTAAGGAAAAACAATAACAGCAGCAACAACTTCTTTCCATTCCTTTTTAATCTTTTGTATTTCTCCTGACTGGTCCCTCACAGAAGGCCATTGCTGATCACAATGACTTTGGATGCTGAGAATTCCCTGGAAATTATGATTGCTTTAAAAAGGAATAAATGTTAGCATTTTCCAAAACTCAGTCATACTGGTTTCTCACCAGTGCTAGACAGTCCAGAAACCAGGTAAGAGCATGAGCTCTCTACTCTATCAGGCCCTGCCAATGGCTGGGGACCTCCGACATTTCATTGACCTTTACTGGTTCTCCAACAAGACTGTGTGAGGATGCTGACATGATGTACATGAAACACTTAACACAGAGCCTGGTACAGAGCCAGCTACGTGGAAATGCCAGCCAATGCATTATTCACAGGCCTGAGAGATAGCTGACCTGGTGTGGCGTAGCTGGGTTTAGACACAAGGCTGTCTTGCTTATCAGTAGTGTCTTCCCAGTACCTGAAATCATAGACACTTTAGTCAAAGTCAAATGCCCTCTTAGCGATCAGTCACTAAAAGGTACCGTGAAACCAGAATGAATGGAGCAAGGAAAAACCAATACACGGTACTCAGAAAATATTGATTATAATAACAGTAAGCCATTAAATATTAAAGCATTTGTCTTCACAGTAGCTCTATTTGTTTTTTAATAGACCCAGCAGCCCCCTAACATCAAAAGGGCAAGATTGAAATAAAAGAGAAATAGATCCTTGAAATTCAGCCCCCTGCGGATATTCAAATAATTTCTGCACAAGCACAAACACTTAGGAAACTGATATCTACCCAATACCGTCATGTTTCCCCAAGGCACTGCATTAAGTAAAAAGGCACTCAGTTATTTATAAGAAATATGTTGAGCATTATATTCCATGCTGATTAGGTAGGAATTCCATGTGCTTGAAATTTCCCAATGTCAGAGCTGATTTCTAATCTCATGAATATGTAAATAACTTCAGTATCCAAGTACAAAACTGGCAATTAGAGTGGAAACCGGGGAGCTTGCTAAATGTCATCCCAATGTCATCCCAAGGCTTGTTTATAAAACAAATTCTCAAGCTGAAATGCCATCATAGGTAAACAAGGGAGACCTCTGTTCCTCTTAGATACCTGTCTTACCAGGTTGTATTATTATTCATCACTTGCAACCTGGAACACTTTGCTCTACCTGTTCCTAACCATTTAAGTGGAATGGGCTGGAAGAATAAGGAAAATGGACATTTAGAAGGAGTCAGTGGGCTCAGGCACAATTATGCTATTTGGTAGCTCTTTAAGCTTTGAAATATAGATAGTTACATTTTAGCTTCTATGGCTCCTTCGCCTGTTCTTTTGATCTGTTCTGTCCACCAGTTCTTGTCTGAATGGATTATGATATGTCCTTAATGATGGCACCAGTCTGGAAAAGTTTGAAGGACATTGGATCTCATAAGAGAAGATGGATCTCTTTCCTTAAAAAGCTCATGGGGTGCCCGGAAAGACCTGCCTCTAATGGGGGCCCTTTAGAAATCTAGTAATGCTAGGATTTCCCACATTCTTCCATGACAAGAGCGGTTGCAAGCAATGATGTTGCCAGGAAAGGGAGTGATTTGGGGAGGAGAAAGGCTTGGCCTTGTGAGTAGACACATTTTGTGAGCTTATGACTCTATGGTTTTCATATTTTTAAAAAAATGTTATCTTGTCCAGTCTCCTATCAGGAGTACAAATTACAAATGGCGCAGTCATTGCCCCAAGGAACCCAGAGGTCAAGATCACATAGCGGGCAAGAAGAAGAAAACCCAGAAGTCATGTACCTCCTAAAATTGCCAGGTTCCTTTACTGATATCAGTAAAAAAAATATATATATATATATATATTTATTTATTTGACAGAGCCAGAGATCACAAGTAGGCAGAGAGGCAGGCAGAGAGAGGGGGAGGGGGGGAAGCTGGCTCCCTGCTGAGCAGAGAGCCCCATGTGGGGCTCAATCCCAGGACCCTGAGATCATGACCCGAGCTGAAGGCAGAGGCTTAACCCACTGAGCCACCCAGGTGCCCCACTGAGGCATATTCTTAATATAAAATACTATTAAATGAAGAGGCACCAATATAGAACTTCAAGGCCTCGCTCTCCAGACTTGCTTACCTCCAGTGCCTGCCTGGCTGATCCCACTACAGACACCACTACAGGCATGATGAGAAAATATCCCAGGACAGCAGGACATGAGGTCTAGGTCTAGGTCTAGGAAAGACCACGATAAAAAACTTTCAGCCTCAAAGGCTGGGAACTGGAAGCCTTGTCTAGGACCCTTCCTTGCTTTTAGGATGTCTGGAAGAAAAGGCAGTCTCATCTGCCTCTCCCTGTCATTCCTTCCTTCCTTGGGGTCTGAGGACAGTCAGTGAAGGCTGCTGGCAATAACCTGTAGCAGAAATGAGCGAGAGAGAGAGAACTAGCATTGACCTTTCACTCTGTAGCAGGCGTTCTGCAAGGCCTTTCACATCCAGTGCTGAACTTCATTCTTAGAGCAAACATTAGAGATGTTATTGTGCCCATTCAGCATTTGGGGAACCTGAGGCTCTACGGAATTAAGAAAATTTCCTAACGTGGCCTGTCAGGCGATTGCTAGAGCCATATTATAGCCTATGTTTGAATGTCTTCCCACTCCGTCCTCCCTGCACCATCGATCCAAACACCAAAACCCTTTGCCTCCCTAGAAAAAGCAGTGTGATTTTTAAATTTTCTTTAATTGCCATTGTTTTTCCTATATTTCTATAATGATCTCTTTCCCATCCCACCTATCATGAGAACTGCTCCCTCTGACAGATGCTGCGGCCCCCATTTCCAGAGCTCATTTCACAGCAGGGGGAAGGACTGTTGTTTGAAGATCACAAGGGAGATGAAGTGAGGGTTAGGAGGTACCCGTGAGCCAGCAGGAAAGCACCCATGACTGGCTCCTAGGCACCCTGCACCCCTCGCTGTGATAGAGTAGATTCTGCGTGTGAAATTTCCCCCCACCCAAGAGGAGTGATGGGGGCGTTTAGAAGTGATCCACTTCTGGTCAGATATTTTTCTTTTTCTTTTTAAATTTTGTTTTGTTCCTTTATATTTTTTAATGGTGTCTCTCTCTGCTGTGGTGTGGCACCTTCCAGCTGGGCCATCTCTCCTCCCTTCTGTCGTCACCGTCCTGAGGCGTCTGTCTTTCGGAAGCACAGTTCTGGTGACATTCCTGTTGTGTTTCACAACTGTTGAGCTCTCTCATCTGTGCACTTAAATAATGGTGGGATCCTATGGCTAGTGAGGGCTACTCATTGATATTGAGGGATTTGTAACATAAACCCGATTTCAGCTTCCAGTTGTTTTATGTATCTTGTATTTATTTCTCCAGCTATATTAGATAATCTTTAAGGACCAGATTCCATCTTACATTTTTGTGTGTGTGGCCCTCGGTCACATATTGACGCTTCCTTCCCAGACAGCCTCAGTTCCATATGTCTAATCCTCTAAGCCTGCCTCAAAGTGCCAAACCCAACTGTGGGGCATGTGACAGACTTCAGTGACAGCTGGGGAATGGCCGGTGACAAATTTGATAAATCCAGCCACAGGAGAGATGGATGGAGCCAGCGATGTGTCATCATTCCTGCTCACTTTTCATCAGCAAAGGCCAAATATCCAGCCTCGTGCTCTTGTCCTTTGACCTCGTCAAGGTCCCCACGAGTTTCACTAGGATTGCATGTGTCCGGCCCATTTTTCTTCTCTGCAGGCAACCAGTCAAGCTGGGTCTCTTGTAGTTCCCAAAAGAAGAACAAAACACCACCCCAGCTTTGCTGCTCTGTTTATTTGCTCACAATGACCCATTCATTCTGGAACATGTTTTGTCCACAGTTATGTTAACTATACTCCAGGCCCACCTTGAAAGCTCTGACAGACGCCCACCTTTTTCTCTCCTACATAGGCTACCATAGTACCCTGAACAACATGTTACACATTATTATTCTAGGTTGTCTGGATACTCCCTGATGAGCTAGTCTTTTCTTTGAGGAATTTTCATCTGCTGGGGATGGGAGAGCTGGTCTGTGATGGCCATCATGGTTCTCTCACCTTCGATCCCTGAACCCAGCAGCCGGAGAGAAGACTCAGGCTAGCACTTAGTGAAGTTTTATCAAATTATTTTGGGTACCACAGGATGTGTTTGTCCTGTAGAGTGAGTTCAGTCCTTCTCCTGTGTGGTAGAACCAGGGCATTAGAACATCTTTCTGATGACCATAGATTTCTGTGGATGGATTCTCTTCCTGTTGAAGCTAATGGAGGACAGAGCTTGATGTTTGCTGTGCCTTAGGCCTGGCTTTAGGAATTCATCTGAAGTCCTCAAGGTACCATCTCTTTCTTCCTAAAAAGAATTCAGTAACAGCCGTGAGAACTGGAGAATCATGAGGTAGATGAGTGCTTTGTACCCAGGCCATCCCCAGGGCAGTATAAGGATGAGGCAAGTAAAATAAAACTGGCAGGGTTTTCTGCCAGCCTTCTCAGGAAGTGCAATTTGCAGGCCTCCTGCCTGTACAATGTTAAAGGCAGAGAAGCAAAAGGGAGTGAGCAGGCAGCCTTGAAAAGAGCCCACGGCAGGAAGTGTTCTGCCATCATGGAAGCCTCTTAAGGAGTCTTTGTGGGGGAGACCCAGGGACCTACCTCCTGCCTGGGAAAGTCTCCATGAGGAGCTTCGTGGGGAAAGCACTCAGTTCCATCAACCAAAGATTTAAGACATGTTCTCACTCCTCCCTTTTACCAAATTGTGTTCTTGCACCAATTTCCTAGTCGCAGAAGAAAATCCCTAACGTGTACCTGTCTGCCTTGAAAAGGGGGGCTACGTTGATATGACTTAGAAATATCGAGAAGAAGAAATATTGAGAAGAAGCGGGCGGTGATGGGCACACGCTTTTGCATCAGATAAGAAAGTTGCATTTCTCTTCGAAGAAAGATGCTACTCTGCTAGGGTTTCCACCTCCACGTGAATGAAAAGAAGATGGAAAACGAACATTGGCAACAGCTGCTCTCATACTCCCGCTTCTCTCACCCCGTCTTGGTCTGCTCTAGATCAGGAACACTGACCTATGCCAGTGAATCTCACTGTTTCCCACTTTGCCCCCCAAGCTATTTTTCTGCCTGTGGCGTCCCTCTTTATCCTCCCTCCGAGCCTGTGCCCCTAATCCAGCTTGCGGCTGGCAGCCTCCTGAGGATGGCACCAGAGATGGCTGAACAACTGGTGAAAAGCTCCTCGCAAAACTGACCCTGGCCATGGCATCCTTTGCAATTAATTGTATTTTTACCTGCGCTCTTCTTACAGCAGACAAAGGCAGACGGCGAGAAAACAAGCCAATGTGAGGGATGTCTAAAAGAGAAAAAACAAAACACATTAGTAAAGAAAGAGGGAGAGAGGGAGGGAGGGAGGGAGGAAGAGGAGGAGGAGGAGAGACACCATTCAGGAGAGGAGCATGGCAGGAGGGAGGAGTACTGACAGCCCTGCACCAGCATAATGACAGCTTGGAGGGTCAGGCCCTGGGGCTGACAGTAGATCTTGAGCTTAGGCGAGCATTGGGTTTGTGCTCATTAAGTTCTATTTACTGAGGCAGGGAAGCAGTCTCGGATAGTTTAGGATGAGTGGAGACAGGAAGGACTTTCTGCCTTGCATTCTTAGTCAACCGGAATCCTTTCCCTGTTTCCTTTCTAAAATTTCCACTCCTCCAAAAAACTTTCCCCGGTTCTTTGTACCAGAGTTAGCACAACCAAAACAAAACCAAAAACTCTGCAAGAATGGTGTTTTGGGGTTCATGATAGAGGTTAGCTGATGGCTGTTGCCCTCCTAAAACTAATTCATATATTCTGTCTTCCTCTCCCTGCTCGCTCTCTCTCTCTCTCTCTCTCTCTCCCCCACTTTCTCTCTCTCTCTTTCTTCAGCATTGCTGGAGAAAGCTGCTTTGCTTTCTCTGATGTGACAGATAGTAATGATAGTTCTCAGTTCTGTGTTCTGACAGTCAAAAGAAACCTTAGAGCCAGAGACAGAGAGGGAAATAAATCTTATTTAGGTGCTGCCAACACTATGAATGTTATTAAAGGACGTTGACTCGTTTTGCAAGAAAAGCCTTCCACTGGCAGCTGAGACAGTGTCATTGGGTAAAAGGCTTTGATCCTTTTCTCTTCTTTGTGGCAGAGAACTTGGCTGTCAGACTCTGCAGGTTTAATTAACACACTAATTTGAGTGGCTGTGAGTTGTTGTTGTCTCCTTTAGGTATGATACCAGGCTGGACAATGGGGGGAAATATTTGAAGTAGTAGATAGAGCATACAGAGCAGCTTTGGCTAAGGGCAAATTGCAGTATACTGATATTTATAGTTCTGGTTTGTTCATTTGTTTGTTTTTTAGGTATAAGCCTCTACTATGGTTCCATGGAAATAAGATCTATTCCCCCGATAAGTTACCTTTGTCCACCCACTGGGAAGCCTGGATACTTTACAAGATAGATTCATCACTGGGGAATTTACATGGTACAAAACTGACACTTTTCTCTCCCTTGCCCAACTACTATGTGTTAGATATTTTCTAGAAGGAAAGGATTCCCAACACCTATAAACTTCATAGTCTCATCGAAGGGGCAGGGAGGGGTCTCTGATGTTTTAGAACAACTTCTAGAAAGGAAGGAATTTCTGCTGTGCATTCATAGATGGCTCTCTTGGAAGGTTACTAAGAAAATTAAATATAAATACGTAGCCTGTAGCTTGATACCATCTGCGGAGCCATGGAGATGAGGCCACAGGGAATTTTGTGTGTAGGAGAAGGTTCATAGAAAAGGCCTATTTTGGTGTGGGCCTAAAAAGAAGATGGGCATTGGGGTTAGGCAGGTCTTAAAACCACCTCAGCCAGAGCGGGGAGCATCAGTGGAGAAACAGCAGAGGAAGTCTGTTCGGGTGTGAATGAGAACGTGAGAAGGGGAGTCCAACAGCACTAAAGGATTCCTCTCGAGAGAGAAAACGGGGCGGTGCGGGGGGGGATGTCACTGAGCTGAATGAGAGAGGCTTGGTTTATTGGATTGTCTGGGACACCTACTGCTTGAGGGGCCTCTGGGTGCTCACAAATAACAAAGCGGCCCCTTGAAGAGGATAAAAACAAATATCATGGGACATACCTGACTGGTCCACAGATTCTGAATCCAAGCCTGGGGGATCAATTAAAAAAAGACATAGAGGAAAAAACACACATGGATGCCGGCACCCGGTAATTCCTCACAAAGACAAATTCTGTGTGGGAGGCAGGGACGGAAAAACCTTGGTGTCACTGTATGAGCCCTCAGAGCTAATATTTGATTTTCAGGGTATATGTGAGTCCAGCCTCATGCACAGAATTGTCATTATTTCAAGCCATCCTGATTCTGTTACATTTGCATAGATCTTTGTATATTAATAGAAATATTAACATACATTTATATATAGAGATGGGCACACACAACAGTGTGAACTCTATTCTCTTTGTTTTTTCTTTTTTTTAAGTTTAAATTCAATTAGCCAACATAGAGTACATCATTAGTTTCAGACGTAAAGCTCAGTAATTCGTGAGTTGCATATAACGCCCAGTGCTCATCACATCATGTGTCCTCCTTAATGCCCATCACCCAGTTACCCCTTCCCTCCCCTTAACCTCCCTTCTAGCAATTCTCAGTTTGTTTCCCATACTTCCTATAGTTTCTTTCTTTTTAAGATTTCATTTACCTATTCGACTGAGAGAGACACAGCAAGAGAGGGAACACAAGAGTGGGAGAGGGAGAAGCAGGCTTCCAACTGAGCACGGAGCCCGATGTGGGGCTCGATCCCTGGACCCTGGGATCATGACCTGAGCCAAAGGCAGATGCCCAACAACTGAGCCACCCAGGCACCCCTAGTTCCTGTAGTTTCCCATGGTTTTTCTGCTTCTCCGAGACTTCCCATTCATTTCACTTTAAACTCATGGGAAGAAGTGCAGCTATGGGCTTAAAAAAAAGATAGAGCAAGGGGAGAGGGAGAGGCAGATCCTCCCAGACACAGGTGCTTGCTGCTGTTCTGCAAGTCTGTGTGCTCGGGCGCCAAGTGTTTGGGACATGCTGGTAAACCAGAAATAGGACATGAATACTCCAACCGCTTGGGTTCAGAATTAAGAAGGAATGTGTTGTCCCATCCCTTATTATCTCTGTGAGGGGAGCTGCCTTCCCATCTCTCCTTAGCACCCTGAAAAGGAATCAAGCATAAAATGTACCCAGTCATGACGGAGCAGAGAAAAAAAAGTAAGACTTGAAAGAAGAAGCCACAGATTCTCCATGCCTGGATGCCCGAATACTGTGTAGTCAGAGCCAATGGAGCTGCTTGGTTAGGAATCACATATTTCAGTTTCCTTGGGGGCAGTGGGAGGCTTTAGAATGAGTTTTGATCCAATGGACACAATATCATATGACGCTTTTCCAAGGGTTGGTATATAGTCACTCGAGCTGACCTGTCCCTTGGACTTGCCCAGTGCCTCTGCAATGTGGGTGAGTCACTTGGTGAGTCATTTGACCCTTCACTGAGTGCTGGCGCTGGAGGGGACAAGGCTGGGCAGTCATGGTACTCAGGATTGTATGACTCATTATCCATTCACTGCAGGATTTGGCGAATGCAGTGGTGGAAGATTGGGGTGTCAATACGTTACAGACCAGGCACATAGTAGAAAGGAGATAGTCCAAATGATATTTATCAAATCAGTAGGCAGTAGTCCATGCGAACCAGAATGCCGGGAGCAACAGGTGTCTCCAGGCTGCCATCAAAGGACGCGTCCATGGAGCTGTAGAGATTATTGGAGAAGAGCAGAGGTGTGGAGTGAGCCAAGATACGGAGCAGGAAGTAGGAGAAGAATTGTGTTTGGAGGGAGTGGAGCATGTGGAGCGTTAGACCCTGGCCTCAGCTGACTCTGCACATGTCCGTGAAGCACCCCTGACTGACTTCTGAGTCTCGTGGAGTGATACTGCCTGGTCGCCAAGAGCCACATATCGGATTTTGCCCTTCTTTGTAATCCATGCAGTGATCTGTATAGGCTACATCAAGTGGCATGGCTGACTTTGTCACCAGGTAGGACGGGCATGAATCCCCACTCGTTCTCATGTTTGGGGGGCATGTGATCTCCGACAAATGATGTAATCTTCCTGAACTTCAGCTTTCTCAGTTGTAAGGTGGCGATATTAACACCTGCCTTGCAGGATGTATGTGAGGAATAGAGACGGTATGTGGCTCATTCTCCTGGCACATGGCAGGTGCTCAGTAAGCAGTAGGTACTACTGTGGTGGTGGTGGTGGTGGTGATTAGTATTGATCCAGCGAACTAATATTATGTATTTAATGTACTGGGGTCAAGGTGCGAAATAATTTCTCTTCTCTACAGTTATACAGCTCTGCTGAATTTGGGAGAAGGTGGCAGCTTATCCAGGAAGGGGTCGTACCTAACAGGTTCTACTGGTAAGTCTCATTTTATGTTGTAGCCCATTAAGGGATTACCTAGTAAATGAGCGCTGGAATCTTCTTCTCACCCAGATCTCTCTCTTGAGATCCGCCCACACCCCCATAGGGCAGGATGTGAGACTGGAAGAGTCAGCATTTCAAGGGAATGTTAAAGCTGTGCCTCAGATGACTCAATAAGCCCCAAATAGATCATTGAGATTAGTGAATGACAAGGGCTTTGTAACAGCTGTTTTGTTATATTTTGATGGGACTTGTGAAATAGGCACTTAAAACATTGTAATACTGGTTTTTATTACTAAAAACATTATACACACATTTGTTACATGTTCACATAAGGGTTTTCAGTGTAAATAAGTAGATCCTTTTAGTCTAAGGGTGGATCTTCCTCCCATTCCCGATTTCACATCTCCTGGGTCTCCTCATCGTACGGGGCACAACCGGCATTCTTAGTTTCTTATTTCTCCTACCGTAGATGTTCTGTGAGTTACCAAACATGTATATATCCTTAGCGTGGCCTGCCTGCTGTTAACACAACACCATCGAGTTGTTAGCTTAAACAACACATTTATTTCTCATGGTTCTTGAGGCCAGGAAATCCAAGGTCAAGGTGCCGGCAGATTCAGTTCCTGGTGAAGACCAGGATATTGGAGAGGATATTGCAAGATGTTTTGGAGGATAGTACAGGATATTGCCGAGGGCTGCCTACTTGCTGTGTCCACATGCAGGGGAGAACAACAGAGAAGCAGCAAAAGAAAGAAGGAAGCAAAGAAAGTAATACTCTTCCTTTTCTTTCTTTCTTTCTTTTTTTTTTTTTAAAGATTTTATTTATTTATTTGACAGACAGAGATCACAAGTAGGCAGAGAAGCAGGCAGAGCGAGGAGGAAGCAGGCTCCCCGCTGAGCAGAGAGCCCGATGCGGGGCTTGATCCGAGGACCCTGAGATCATGACCTGAGCTGAAGGCAGAGGCTTTAACCCACTGAGCCACCCAGGCTCCCCTATATTCTTCCTTTTCTTTACCACCTGTTCCCATTTCCCCCCTTCTCCCCGTTTAAACTAGAGGTAATTTTTTTTTAAAGATTTTATTTATTTATTTGACAGAGAGAGAGATCACAAGTAGGCAGAGAGGCAGGCAGAGAGAGAGGAGGAAGCAGGCTCCCCGCTGAGCAGAGAGCCCGACGCGGGGCTCGATCCCAGGACCCTGAGATCATGACCTGAGCCGAAGGCAGTGGCTTTAACCCACTGAGCCACCCAGGTGCCCCTAAACTAGAGGTAATTTTGACATTACCTATCAGTTGCTTTTGAATTTGCAACCTAACCTCTGCCAAAAGATATGACTCTACCCTACCTGACCTAATCTGCCCACAGAAAGGATGCTTAGGTTATTTGTAGATGTCTGCTGGTATAAACAGTACTGCAAGAACTAGCTCAAACAAGAGTTTCAGTATCTCATGTCCACATCATTCAGAATCATTGGAACCATGACTTTTTAGGGGCCAACAGGCTCCCTGCACCTCTGAAAGGTGTCTCCCCTTTACTCCTCCTGAAATCACACTGCCTCTACAGGCACCTGCTAGCTCCCCACACCAATCCCAATTCTCTCACTTCTAAGGGTAATGCATTTTCATCTTTCTCGTTTTCAAACCTGCCCTAAAAACCCCCGTGGGAACTGAAAGCCAGAGGAACTGCTTTAGAGGAATCTCTTAAAATGCTTGTGAAACTGCCTGAAAAAGTAAAGGACAAGTCATTTGCAAACAATGGGCTGAAAGATAGCACCTAAAGAATTCTGTATGGAATGATACCTAATTTTCCACTACCAGAAAGAGATGTTTATAACTAAAGAAGGATTTTGGTGCACAAAAGCTGTTCACCTCTTTCCCACTGCTGCTCTGGCTCACCAGTGGCGGAGGCTTGCTCTCGGGGTCCGCGTTGGCCTCGGCCTTCTCCAGGAATTCCGCTCTAGCTGTCACGGAGTCTCCCTTCTCTGGTCAGCGAATTTCCTCTCCTCCTCTCTTACTCACCTGGTCACTTGTACACGCGACACCTTGCACTTCTGTATGTTTTGCCTCTAAAGCATAAAATATGTATATAAAATTTAATATATAAAATGTATAAGGTCATTTTGGAAAGAGGGTCCATGTTTTTTGTTTCTGTTTTTGTTTTTCATTCTGTCTTTACCTGGGGCCATATGGGCAAAGAAAGAGTTCAGAAAATAAATAAATGAAGGACGAAAATAAACTAATGGTGTCCGCCTAATTTAACCTGGAAATGGAGTGGACAGTTTACCTGTGAAAAACTGTAAGGGACCAGTCTTTCCAGTCCTGATTCCAAAGTGACTTGAAGTGGCTACCTGTGGTCCCAGCAAAGTTTCCATTCACAAAAGGACTGGATGGACATGTGTTCCTACCAGTAAAAATGAAGAAAAATATTGACCAAAAAGATAGGCAAGAAGAAAGAACTGAGAAGGCAATATTTTCCATGTAGATGGTTACACGGTATGCAATATTTTCCAGCGCGCTAAAGGTCTTATCTACACGCAGCACTGTGAGGTGAACACGCCCTATCATTGCTTTGGCTGGTCCTAATTGCATACGTTCTTATCTGTTCTTTGAATAGGGGTCTTTTATCTGAAAGCCTGATGAGCAAAGCCCTTATAATGAAATGTCATAATATCATTATCTTTATAAAAGTGATTGTGGATGAGTTCTGATTAATCTGTCTGTTAAGTAAAACAAATAATGCCCCTCCTTCTACCTTTGAGAACAGAGAGATACATCTTCTCTCTTCAAGCCCTAACATTGTGATAAGCACATTCAGACTTAAGCTGTTTAATTCCCCTAACAGTTTAATGAAGTGAGCCTTGTATTATCATCATTCACAGATGGGGAACTTATGGCATGGAGAGGTTAACTAATTTCGCCAAGGTCACACAGCCAGAAAGTAGCAGAGCCAGGATTCAATTGCAGGCAGTTTGGCTCCGAGGTCCATGCTCTGCTAAGTCAGTGGACTTCTTTGCCCCTTCCTCTTGGCTTTTTTTTTTTTTTTTTTTTTTTTTTTTTTCTGGGCTGGGGACTGTGAGCTCTGGAATCCCAGCCCATTCAGGCAGATGAGGAGAGAAAACCTTATGCTCTTTTGGCCACACTGCCTGCATGACTGTTTCCCCAACGGGGCCTGGCAGATGGCCCCCATGGGTTCTTTAAGCTCTGTTGGTTTTTCCAGAGAAGGCATGAGACCTTGTAAATTGCACAGTGCACATGACTGTTGATGAAAATCTCTTGATCTCTGGCCACATGGTCTATATTTCTGACTGAGCAGCTTCCTGGGGCTGGCAGCTGAGGTGTCAGTCAAAGCAGTATTTATTAGACTCACTCCTGGAAACCAATTGCTTCAAATTACACGGGAACTCTGGGGCTATTTAGGATTACTCAGCAAGCTTAATTAAAAGAGACCCCCTTTAATCATTTTTGCTTGGAGCCCGGCTGTGGGGGTATGGAAAGGACTGAGGGCAACTTTGCTAGTGATAAATTATCTAGCGTAAATGCCTCTGGGTAATAACATAGCATTTCCCACAGAGAAAAAGGAAGATGAGTTCATGTCGTCTTTTCCTCATCACCTGGTCCACTTGAGAAATCCCTATTTTGGGTAGCAGTAGCAGTGCCACCTCTGAAAGTAGTTGATGGCAATTGGAAAATAATTCTGGGACATAAGAGCTTATTCTTAGGTAATCACAGTAGTTGCTGTTCATACTCCCATAACTAACATAAATATGAACTTTCCTCCAAGGAGCTCCTATTGTTTTTAAAACAGATTTACATGGATATATAGCAGCTTATAAAACGTGTCTTAGTACAATATTGCCCTTAATAGAGTAGGTGTCCTTTTTATTTAACTAACTGTGATAGCAGTCTTGTTCTTTATTATGTCAGAAATCAATCACACTGGGGGTACAGCCGCAGATTAAGGGGCTCAGAGATACTGAGGTGTGGGCCCCAACTTTGCCATTTACTTAGTAAGAGGTCACGGGGAACTTATTCCTGTGTGCCTCGGTTTTTTTTCTCTGTGAAGATAATTAGTACCTGCTTCATTAAATGAGATGTTTCTCGTGAACTGGTTACATGCCTGTCACCTAAGAATGGTATTAAGTGCCCACTGACTAATAGTAATAATATTCTTCATAGTGGCTGACCTTCTATACCTATTAATTTTGTTTCCCCTCCCTGTTGGCTTCATTCTCAGATTGGTTTTCTCATTTGTGGCTATGATGGACATTATCAGCCTCAGTCTACTTTCTAACAGTTTAGAAGCCCCATAAAACCAACCTGCCTCTTTCCTTATATGTCCAGGGACTGAATCTTAGTGGTCAAGGCTACAGAAGGCGGTACATTGCTCATGTAGGTCAGGGACCTGAAATAGGAGGTGGCGTTGGGTCCCAGTCCAGCTGCATGGTTCAAGGTTAGGGGAGAGAGGATTGCTAAAAAAGAGAAAAACAGGATTCTGTTATCATCCAAAGGGAGAATAGATTTTCATTAGGGAAAAAATACAGATGGGAGGACTAAGTGTCCGCAAGATAAAGTCCCAAAATGGGGATTTCTTTTAAGTTACTAGAAAGGTCTGGGCACATGATAAATTGTGTCATTTGATCCTTATAACAAGATTGTGAGGTAGGGATTCTTATCCTCATTTTGGTGAAATAGAAAAGTGATATATTTTATCCAATGTAACACACATGGTATGTAATAGAGCCAAGTTTTGAAACTCAGTCTGTCTGGGCCCATGGCCCTTGCTTGCAGTAGTAAAAAGCAGCCCTATATTTAACATTTTTTTTCTGACTTGCACCCCCCAATAATAACTGTTAGTTTAACAGTTCAGTAGAGCAGAGCCAAGGTTCTGCTTTGACTTTGAACAAGAGGGCATAGAGTTGAATGATCAGTGGTATCCAAAATACTTGAATAAGGGAAGGTCCTGCCAAGAGCCAAATTCACTATTTGATGTGCTGAATGTGGCCTTGTTGGGATCTGTTTCAACTTTTAACAAGGCAAGGGGAGGCAGTGTTCATTATACACCACTCAGCAATCTATTATCTATGCAAAAGACAAGGCAATCTTAGAGCTGTTTCACTTAATTAAAAAGAGGTTCAGACTTACCTTATTGATTATGTTGTTCTGACACATAGGGGGCTTGCTGGAAACAGGGACAGCTGAATGGTGATTACATATTTTCTGTGACTAATTCACACACAGAAAATTAAGAGTTGACTCAACAATGAGCCTTTGTATTCTAGAATGCCAGCCCTGTTTCAGTTCGGTCCCTCGGGGGCACGTGACAGCTGTGTTTTGCCGCAGAGAGGTACGGGAGTACTTGCTAGTCCATACTCAGTGCTTCTGAGCGGGGATACACATTGCCATTCATTGCTGTGATTCGGTGCCAGTCCATGTGAATGACTCCCCACTCCATATCTTTGACAAGTCCCATTTATTGAGCACTTACTGTGTGCCAAGCCCTATGCTCAGTGCCTTGCACACACTCTTGCAGTCAATCTTCAAAATGATCTGAGATAATTAAGTCATCAGAACCTTTTCAAGATATGTGACAGAAAAATGCAACCTATTTTAAGATAAATAAGGTTGTGTTTTTGTTGTTGTTGTTGTTGTTGTTGTTTGTTTTTAAGAGAGATTGCCTCATGGATCTAGACAGTCAAAAGGTCCAACTTTATCCAGACTCTGCTGGATTCAGAGGCTCATTAAGTTCATCAAACCCTGATATGTCAGCTCTACCCTCCTCAATGTTAGCTTCACTCTCGGGCAGGCTCCTCCTTCCTGGTAGTCTCTGGCGGCAGATACTTTCCCAGATTTACTTCAGTGGAAAAGAAAATACCTCCTTGCTTGGTGCTCCGCAGAACTCCTGGGATGAAGTCTCACAGAGCTGGAACAGGTAACATGCTCACATCTAGACCTGACGGTAGATCCAATTCCAGTAAACCACATAGACACAAAGTAAGGAATGGCGCTGGCCTAGGAAAGACTGGGGATCTTTTCCCAAAGGAAGGGAGAAGATTAATGGGAAAACATCAACAAGTGGTGCCCATTGCTGGTGTTTTAATTCCCATTTTTAGATGAGAAATAAATAAGAAGATAAATAAAAAAGTAAAACCCCGGATAGGTTAAATAACCCTGACTAACGTTATGTGTTCATTAGTTACAGCGACGGAATTTCCACCCAGCTATGACCGGCTCAGGAGTCTGTGTTGTTTAAGCACACTCTCTCCCCTCTGGTGTACCTTCGCAAGCCCCACCGTGTTGGGGACCAGGGAAACCTGGCTTGACCACCAGCTTTCCTTGAAGCATTTCTGAGGACCCTTCTCCACAGAGCCGCCTTCCTACCCAGAACCGTGCTGTTAGCAAGTGTTTCTTTCCACCTCCCTTCCATTAGACCCTCCGCCCAGTCATTCACGTCCTACCTACCTGGCCCGTTGTCCCTATCCACCATTCTCTCCCCTAACCTCAGGCATAAGATGCAGATCCATAAACTTTTGCTGGTATTATCTGGCTATGTCAGAAAACATCTCAGGACTTGGAACAGTTTCTCTCTCCGATTCTGACTCCTTTCACTACCACTCATTGCTACTGGGCCAGTGTGAAGGTTTTTTTTTTAATTTTTCCCCTTGTTCTTTGATAGTTCGTTTTGTATATACCAGGTCACCATGACCCTTCGTCTTCCTCCTTTGGATATGCTGGCCATGGAGCATGGCATCTCCAAGATTTCTAAGCCATTCACACCCAAGGGACATAGAGGGTGTGGTGTGAATTGGCTGTTAAGTCTTTTCTCTTTTCCTGGATGGGTTTAACGGACTCCACCACAGAATCCTCTGCACTTTTCCTTCCCCGTGTCCTGCAAAGTGGAAGAGGGCTGGAGTGTAATGATATATAAAAATAAATAGAATAAATTTAATGAAGTAAACTAAAAATGTAAAACTCTACGCTATCAAAATAACTAGAAAATTAACTGTACTGTAGTAGAAAGGGAGTATGGCTGTTTTCGGAAGATAACTTGCTTCATCCTTCACCCAAAGCTCTGAAGCAGGTCTTTGTTTGCAGGGAACCTCTTAACAAACACCATCACTAGCTTTTAAATTTATGCTGAGCTGGGAGTGGAACATCTCAACTATTCACGATCAGATTTTTCTTTATAGGCTTTTGTATTTCTGTACGTCCTGTGTCCCATCCTTAACACTTGAGCCATATTCAACTTTGTTCTCTTAGTTTCTCTTAAATGTGGTGTTTCCAATCCCCATCACTTCTACCTCCGTGAAGTTACACCTGCCCACTTCCTCTTCTGTTCTCCTTAGCATTACCCCGGCTTATTAGGGACAGTGAAAAAGCCCTCTTCTTCTCATATCCTACTACTCCCTAAGGAATCTTGCAAGCATTTCCCTGATCAAGCATTTGCCTTGATCTCCGTTCCTTACAACATAAATCAAAAAAGAATAAGAGCATAACTAGATTCTTGCCAATCTGTATTTGAATGCCCCCCCCTTTTTTTTTTAACCTCCCCTGTCCCATACTCTGAATTCTATGGGCTAAATTCCCCCAAAAGCCAAGTAAATACATATATTTTTAAAGGCCAGGTAAATGATTCTAAGCAATGATTAGTCTATAGACCAGTCTATACCTCTTATCTCTATGATTTTATAGATACCCCCACCTGGGAATAAGCTGTCCTCGTTTTTTTTGTTTGTTTGTTTGTTTGCTTTTTTGTTTTTTGTGTTTTGTTGTTGTTGGTGGTGGTGGTTCTTTTTGTTTGTTTGGTTGGTTTGTTTGGTTTGGTTTAGCAGAGTTTAAATTTTAGCACTTACTATGTGTTAGGACAGTTATGGTCTTTGACTACAAAGATAATGGATGAGGATTCTTGTCATCCTTAGGACCACAGTAGTGGGTCTTTATGGCCTTAACGGATTTCCACCTTTACCCTTGGAGACTTGTTTGATTCATGCTTCTTGTTTTTCTAGGCAAGAAGAATCTCTTTCATTGAATTTAAATGTGCTTATGTCACAAATAAAATGCAGCGCGTCATAACATGTGCTGGACTGCGGGTCTGTGTATGTGATTGGTGGGAAGAGCACAGGCTTAGAGGCAGCCGTCCAGCTTCAGACCCAGCTTCGCTAGTCACTAACTGAGCAGTCCTGAGAAACCGCCTCACCTGCCTGAGCTTCAGTTTCCTTCTTCCGAGGCTCACTGTGAGAATTAAAAATTGACATATTATCATAATCATTATTAAGTAACTTAGCACTTAGTATGTTCTGCACATCCATCGTTTTATTTCCTCATTTCCTCTCCTGCTAATAGATAGTTCCTTAAGGACCTGTCTTGAACATGTTTCTATTGTACGTAAGTGGAATACTAGAGACTTGGTGTATGCATGCGCGCACACACACACACACAGAGTACTGAAATTCTTCGAATACACATGTGTATATGCACACACATAAACCCACAGAAACATCCAGATTGATAGACATCTTGAATGGTCTTCATTTGTTAAATCGGGGAGCCATTAATAGATGACCTGTCTTTCTTTCCAGCATGAAAAGGTTAGACTCCTAAGCCATATAAGTACATATTGAAGAGGGAAGAATTCTACAACAGTAAAAAGAACACTTTGCTATGCTGTAGGCTGTTTAGGAAGCCCACAGGCTGTCCTGTGAGATCTGTGTAAGGAGGGATGAAGTGACTGCCGCCTAGACTGCCCAAACTGATGGGTCCTTTACACAACTCAGGGTATGGGGTTCAGGAGAAGAGCCTCTGACCCCCCCTTCTTTGCAGTATTGACTTGATTGTTTCTTCTCTTAAAACGCTCCCTTGGCCTCCCAGTTCCTAACTCCCTACCTTGTGAGCTGAACCACATCTGTGGTTTGGGTAAAGAGTGGGGAGAAGTGGCAGGAAGTCATTCCTAGGATCACATCCCAAGAGCTGCATGGGGCCTTTCTGGTACCTGGGCTGTGAGTGCTCGATAAGAGAATTTTCATTAGCCTTGAGGGGCCTGATGCTTTATCCATTTTTCCCCCCATTAATGATCTCCACGTGAATGCGGTTTTCTAAATCCTCTTGTACTTTTCCTCCACTTTGTGATCTCTCCCTGTAATTAGCAAGTTTTCCCTACAAATTAAGTTCATTTCACCCTGCTACCGCCTGTGAGCCCATCACTTTTCTCATTGCCTTCATTCACTAAGTGGCCACCATTGATCTCTGTCCTCCTTATCTTGATGATTTCCTGTCTCCCTGGGCTTCAGCCCCTCCGTCCACAAGCAGCTGGGACTCAGTCACTTCTCTAGATCCCCGCTAACAACTACTGTGGTAGCAGAGTGCAGGGGATGGCGGCAAAGGAACGCAAAAGAGACAGGGGAAATCCTCATAATTACAGCTTCTAATTTAGAATAATATTAAAAGAAATTGACTTACGCCCTAGTGATCAGACCTCACTTAGCCTTCAAGTTCAAGAGCCTCTGGGTTTATACAGCGTCTGGGTGTGTGGTTTCTCTTGCTCATTCAATCACGCATCACCTTTCTGTGTTAACTTCCAGCGAAGAAGAGATGGTGTTTAGTGTTTAAGAGGGAGCACTCTGGATTCAGAAGGACTTTGTTAGAATCCTGTTTTCAAGGGGTGTGACAGTGAGCTATTTAATTAGCTTCTTTAAGTCTTACAGTCTTCATCTGTGTATCAGGCATCATTGTACAGTCCTCCTTATCTACTTGTCAGGATTAAAATGGGAAGTCAGGTTAAACTCCAGACCCATAAAATACATGAGTGAATATTAACTGTCATTTAAAAGAGGAAGAAGGAAGAATTGGGCATTCGTTTCAGGAATGTGACAATCTCATTTTGATATCCAGTTCCACAAATTTATATTTTCAATAGGATTTTTTTTTTTTTTTTAAAGAGAGAGAGCGCATGTAAGCAGGGGGAAGGGGCAGAGGGAAAGAGAATCTCAAGTAGGCTTCATGCTTAGTGTGGAACCCAACACAGAGCTTGATCCAGTGACCCTGAGCTCATGGCCTGAGCCAAAATCAAGAGTTGGATGTTTAACTGATTGAGCCACCCAGGCACCCCTTGATAGGTTTTTAACGCAAAGATGTATTTTGCTTTTCTGTTGCCCCAGAATCAGGAACAGTGGATAAATCAGCTTAGCATTTAGTTTTATAGCTTCTTAATTACCTAAAAGCCCTTGTTACTTAGTTCATTTAATTTATATCAATTGAGTGAGTAATTTTGAGCTCTAACTCCTGGCTGTGAACCTACCAGAAACACAGTCCCTGACCTCGCGGGGTTTGCAGCTGCCGAGGGGGGCCTGCAGTTGAGATATCCGTCTGGGAGCTTGTAGCCATACATCTGGCCTGTGGCCCGAGGGCACAGGGCTGGCAAAACGGAAGAGTAGCTGGCAGGAAGGCAAGAGGTCAGACCTGGATTTTGTCACTGCCTCCCTGCACCTTGCACCAAAACAGCCTTCAGAATGAACTGGCTGCTGCTCCCCTCCTGTCTTCCACATCTCACGTGTATTTCCTTTTGGTCAGTTCTAGTCTGAAAGTATCTGGACACCCTGGGAAAGATAGCTATAAGTTGGCCAAGGCAATCCAGGACAAAGTCACTGCAGTCTAACCCCTTGAAAACTTGGTACCTAATACATCTTGTAAAACCATATATAATCTGCAAAGAAAAACAAAAACACAGTTATGCTTCAACCTACAAGGGTGGGATTGTCCCTCATACAGTCTCAAACATGATAAATGCCTCCCCAAAAGATGAGAAGAATTTGCATATGTCACATGGTTTTTGGGTGATGTTCCTTTCCTAGCTGAGTCATGCTTCCTCTTTTTATATTCTGTAATCCAAAACAGTGAAATGTAAAGTCAGCCACTGTTAGCACATCTCATGTTAAAACATTGAGAAGGAGGAGGAGGGAAAAGGAAAAAGAAGATAGACACACAAATATATATTCGTATTAAATTATAATGGGGGATCTTCCTGGGAAATGGCTTCTAAGGAAATGATACAGGGAAGTACTTGGAACACTGCCTGACACACACCATACACCATCAACTCTGAAATCCCATCAAATGAAGATACCCCTTTGCTTTCTGTATTGTCAAAAAACAATGATAAACTTTATCATTTCGATGATTGTAAGATACTGATTTAAGAAATGTTAAAATGGAAAAAAAAAAGTGAGCATTTTTGAATTGACAAAATAGGTACTCAATAAATGTTTATTGAATACATGAAAATTGGAAAACGAATATGGGGATGAGGTAACCATAGATACCTCTTTTCAAATCAAAAATTAGGTGAGGTTGTCTTAGTAGGTAACTGATAAGCTATGGGATGGAAAATTCTAAACAGAATGGTAGAAAGACACAGAAATCAGCTCATTTGCCTAAGTAGGAGGGAGAGGCAGAGGAGGCAGAGGAAGTTCCTAAAACCAACTCTTAGATTAGAGAATCCATGTAGATGGCCAGCCAGCCCTGATGCGTCTGTGAATGTGTTAAGAATTTTATCAGAATGCTTAGAGAATTTTGACGCTATCCATCTGACCTCCTATGAGTTGCAGAATCCCTTCTACATAATTTTAAGATAAATGGCTGAAAAAGTCCTTTGGTTAGAAAGGAACTTTGTCAGAATCTCTCTTTCTCCGAAGAGAATAACCAGAGGAAATGGACCTGTCCCCCACTGTTTTTTATTGTTTGGCTCTGGCACTTAAAACATCAACATCTCTAAACAAAGCAATTCCATAATTTAGAGAAAGCTGTCAAGGTTTTCACAGGCCTGGCAAGATGTGCCCTGAGGTGGAGGACAGAACCTGCTGCAGCATTTATGAAATTTATGCAAAGGGTTTTCCATGAGCGCCCGACATTTAAGGCAGATAAATGCCAGAAGACAAATTCTACCAATAATTGAATTACAAAGCCATCATCATGTGCTGAACAGAGCAATTCTGTGACTCTACTGTGACAAGAAGAAACTTGTTAGAATATTTATGTGCCTGGAATAGCTTCTGCGTCACTAA
Source organism: Martes martes (assembly GCF_963455335.1). Classification (NCBI taxonomy): domain Eukaryota; kingdom Metazoa; phylum Chordata; class Mammalia; order Carnivora; family Mustelidae; genus Martes; species Martes martes. The sequence goes on from NC_137902.1 coordinate 22,243,272, forward strand.
CCCAGGGAACAAACTAGCTCTTCTAGAATGTTCCTTCTATGAGTAGTTAGCCTTCCTGAGTAATTCAGTAACCAAGGAAGACAAGGTGCCTAAGAGAGGAACCCAAAGCAGACACAGCCCTATAGCCACATTGGCCACGGCTTCCCATTCACCCTCACACTTCAGCATTCCTAGGCCAACATATTTGTGTTGTCAGCTACAATCAGGCTCTTCCCCTAGTAACCAGGGCAGCCCTAGAATTAGTAAAAACCCTGGCTGTCCACACTGTTTTCTACTTGTAAACAAATAAAGAGTAAGAACATCTAAATAATAAGAAGCATTTTTCCAATCTTACCATTTTAAAAATAGGATAACTTTCTTTTTTGTGATGATTAAAATCTGTGAATCATAAACTTAAGTGTACCTGAAATGCTACAGTGGTTTACCTGCTTTATGTGATAAAATGCCATGACCCATCCATTCCATGGAGTGACAATGATTTAGAAAGAACAGAAAGGGGGTGCCTGGGTGGCTCAGTGGGTTAAAGCTTCTGCTTTTGGCTCAGGTCATGATCCCCAGGGTCCTGGGATCGAGCCCCCGGATCCAGCACCGCATCAGGCTCTCCGCTCAGCAGGGAGCCTGCTTCCTCCTCTCTCTCTCTCTCTCTTTGCCTGCCTCTCTGCCTGCTTGTGGTCTCTATCCATCAAATAAATAAATAAAATCTTAAAAAAAAAAAAAAAAGAAAGAGAGAACAGAAAGAACAGATCACTTTCCTATTTATAGTAGCTTTGCTATACTTGAGTATATCCTTAGGAGATTTGGGTATAGTTTTTTTTTTTTCCTCCCTAACTTTTTATTTCAAAGTAATTTTACAGTGAAAGAAGAATTGTAAAGAAAGGACAGAGAATTCCCATATGATCTTCAGTCAGCTTCTCCTAAGTTAACATGTTTTATAACTGTGGAGCAGTACTTACAACTAAGAAAGTCATATTGCTAGAGATTTTATTTGGATCCCCCCGGGTTTTCTACTAATGCCCCCTTTTTTTCTGATCTAGGATCCAATCCAGTATCCCACATGACACTTATTTGTCGCATCTTTTAGTCTCTGTGGTCCTCCATCGTTCCTTGTCTTTGATGATCTGGACAGATTTGAAGTATACTAGTCAGATATTTTTAGAATGTCCTGCAGATTGGCTTAGACTGATATTTTCTCATGATTACAGGGTTATATAGAATGTGGGGAAGAATGTCACAGAAATGATGTGCCCTTCTCATGACACCATATCAAACAGTATACGGTATCATTATGTCTTACTACCACTGATGTTAACCTTAATCACTTGACGAAGGTAGGGTCTACGAGGTTTCTCCATGGCAGAGTTACTGTTTTTCCTGTTCCATTCTCTGTTGGTTAAAAGCAAGTTACTAAGTCCAGTGCATACTCAAGGGAAAGAGAATTGAGCTCCACCTCCTGTCAGGAAGAGTATCAGAAATTATGTGAACATCTAATAAATATTTTGGGAGAGGTACTTTGAAGCTATGCATTTTGTCCACTAATTTCCACATCCATCTGTGGATCTTGCCTTGCAGCAGTGACTTCTGTGGTGTCCTAATGGAAATTTTCTATTTTGGTCATTTCTTGTATGTGTATTAATTGGAATTTTATGAGGAATAACTGCCCCATCTCGGCCAGTTATTCACTATTCCATCGGTTAGTTGGTCAGCCAACAAAGTGACCAGAAAAGATGGTGAGTAAGCCCAACTTTGGATTATATTTGTTGTCTCTTCTTCACCTCAGGTACCTCTGTGCCCTCACTCTAACCTTGAGGGCACACAGTCCCTATCAGATGCTAGTACACCATTAAGGTACCACCTGCTATTTAAGGGCAAGATCTGTCTGCCTAGGAAAATTATTTTTAAAGGAATATTTTAGGGTCTGATCTGAGATGAAGATCTCAGAAGGAAATGGATTTTCCAAGTGACACATTCCTTTTATTGGTCCTAAAGGAGAGGATTCCCCCGACCATAGTTCTGGGCTCCCCCCAGTTTGTTTTGTTGGGTATCTCTTACCACCTTCACCATAAGAAGGGTGACTTGGAGGTACTCATCATTACACACACACACACACACACACACACACACACTCACCTTATTCCTCCCTTTCCCCCATCTTTTTTGTCCTCACCTAAGAAAAAGCAAGGTTTGCTATTCCCCACCAAAAAACAAACCTCTATGAAAGGGTACTTACCTCTTTTGTTCAACAGTGAGTTTAATTCCCAAGACAGGGGTGCCTGGCTGGCTCAGTTGGGAGAGCACGTGACTCTTAATCTCAGGGTTGTGAGTTTGAGCCCCAGGTTGGGTGTAGAGATTACTTTAAAAAAATAAAATCAGTAATTAACAAAACAAACAATTCAGGTTCCAAATGAACCAATTAAAAAATATATGAAAAAGACAGCACAAGGAGTGGGTAAATGCCCTCAACAGTTTAACCCCTCTTATAAATGAAAACTTGAATAAAAACATCTTGGCCGATATAAGTCTCATGAACATGAACAGGCAGTTGACAGAAGAAGAGAAAATGTTGAATCTCACAAATAGGAAATAAAAATTAAAATAAAAAGGATATAAAAATTGAAAAGACTATGCCATTTATTAATCTATTGAAAGGATAGTTTTTTTGAGAAGATAATACTTAGCCCTGGTGAGGGCTTGGGAAATGGACACTCATATGCTCCTCTTAGCATAATTTATGTGAACTTTCTGCAGGACAGTTGGACAGTGTCTCAGGAGTCTTAAACAAATGCTCATTTTTTTTAAAGATTTTATTTATTTACTTGACAGACAGAGATCACAAGTAGGCAGAGAGGCAGGCAGAGAGAGGGGGAAGCAGGCTCCCTGCTGAGCAGAGCAGAGAGCCCGATGTGGGGCTCAATCCCAGGACTCTGAGACCATGACCTGAGCCGAAGGCAGAGGCTTAACCCACTGAGCCACACAGGTGCCCCAACAAATGCTCATTTTCTTTGCGTTAATGAAATTCCCTCTTTTAATAATTCTCCCTATTGAAAAACTGAAAGATTAAGAGAAACGTGCAAATATTTACCTACGAAGATAATCAGCACAGTATTGTGTGTGCACACTACCAATAGTCTGTAGCCAGCCTAGCAGTTAAGTAAATTACAGAATGTTGTACAGCTGGCAGAGTAGTACATTCCAACACTATAGCATGTTATGCTATGCTGTGTTAAAGGTATGATGTGAAAGTTGTTTTTTTAAAAAAGGAATGCCTATAGAACTAGAAAAAGTACTCTGAAGGATCAATGACAAAATGTTAAAGGTGATTGTTTCCAGATGGAAGGACTGTGTGAATGTTTTGTTTTCCTTTGTATACTTTGGTCCACTTTCCATTGTATTTTAAATGAACACGTAATATTTTTTATAGTTAGATTTCTAAAAGAAATGTTTTTTAATAATTATGCCAATTATAAGAATAACAGAGCAGTCAAGCCTATTTCCCAGCTGGCAGAATTCGGAATTCAGGGTGGGTGGTGGTGGGAAATGAACAGGAATGGGGCCTGCAGCATAGCCCTCTAGAAGGGCATTTCTTCCCCCCCCCCCCCCCACCTCCCAGTCCTCCTCCTCCCATCTCTACCCTTTCATCTACCCCTCTTTTTCTTCTTCTTCGTCTGTTTTTCCTCATCTCCTCTTTCATGGACTCTCCCGTCTCCCCCTCACCTTTCACTCCTTCTAACGCCTCCTCCCCGTCTCCCTCTCTTCTCCTTCTGTCACCCTAAGACGTTTTCGACGAGAACTTTAGAATTTGCATCCATACCCGAGTATTAATTTAGAAAAAAATTAGAAGGTATGTTTTACATTTTCCATCATTACATGAGTTTCTTTAGCCAAGCAGTTAGTACAGTTCAAAGGTGCACTGGCATGGCCTTCAAAGTATTTTCATAAAATCCGTTGACACCTTGTACTCAGCACTCCAGAAATTCTTGGTGAATAAGCAAAGTACTGAGGAGAGGAACTGCCATTTGACACCCTAGGAATTTGTGTCCCTGCTGTGAGGGTGAATCTGATTCACCAGATTCTGTCCTTGCTTCTTTCCAAGCTTCACTGACTGGGTCACTTTCCCTTCTCCATTGAGGGGCTTGTAAGTTGTGGCCTTTTGCAGTGTTTTTTTCCACAATACCCAGCAACAAAGCAAGAGAATGTCATTGTTTCATAACAGGTTCAAAAAGCAGAGCCGAGCTATTTGAGGACCGTTAAACCAGCCTTAGGTGAGGACCAGGGACCTGGCAGTCCAGTGTGGAGACTAACACTGGGTTTCTCACAAGGATCGACATTTATGAGTCATTTTTCAAGTCACTTCAGAGAAATCACCTTCACACTTAGAGGGGCTGATATTTGAGGATCTAAACTAAACTTGATTCCAGGCTATTTCCAGACTCCCAAGACATGACACCATCTCAAATATGCCTAGGCCCATGCTACCCTAGTGCCACCACACATGTCTCTGTTGGTCCACACATGTCTCTGTTTTGCTATAACAAAATACCACGGACTGGATGGCTTATAAACAACAGAAGTATCTTTCTCACAGTTTGGGGGACCTGAAGTCTGAGATCAGGGTGCCAGTGTGGTGGGGGTCTGATGAAGGCCGTCTTCTGGGTTGCAGGTGGTTGGTTCCCTTCTTGCTGTGTTCTCACATGCTGCCGTGAGCAAGGGGGCCCTCTCTGGCCTCTTTTACATGGGCACTCATCACCTCCCCGGGACCTCACCTCCTAATCCTATCTCCTTAGAAATTAGGTTTCCGCGTATGAATTTGGGAGATATACAAACATTTAAGCCAGAGGAACACATGACCCTTCTAGGATGTCAAATTGTCTGAAGTTTTCCCATTATTTCTCCTGACCTTTTTGATGTAAGACACTAAGGAAGAAAAAGAAAATTAATTTTTTTTTTCTTGAGAAGGATCACTGGAATGAGTCGAGAACCTGGGTTAGTAGTTCCAGCCTTGATGCTCTGTGAGTGGCGTGACCTTGGATAAAGTATTTCCTCTCTTGAAGCAAATTGTAACTTCCTTAATTGTGACCTGTGGTATTCACACTAGTTAATCTCTAACAGACTTTCTGTCTCGGAAGGACCCCGTAATTCATGCTGCTGACAGTAGTGATACCACACCTACTCTTTCTTTGACTCTCCAGAACCATGTTTTCATTAAGTCTTATTATTAATATCCTTTTCACGGAGGATACACGGAGCTTTGGAAAAATTAGCCTAAATTTTCTTCTGATCATATTTATTAGCTGTAGGCCCTGAGGCAAGTGACTTGCTTTCAGAGCTGCCACCACCTTTGTTATCTTGTCATTATGTTTCCTCAGTTTGTGTTGGGTGTGACTTTTGTGGGCACACAATAGGTGTTCTTATCCGAGTTGTTGACAGTTGGTGAGCAGGATGCCAACAAGGTCACAGCCTTGCAAGCCCGATATGATATCAATTCCACACTTAACAGATGGACACCAGCCTTTGATTAACACCATGTGACAGTAGTGTTTTTGACGTAGTTAAAGCTTCTTATAGTTTGTATATATATGTTTTTTTTTCTACACAACATTTAGTAAATGTCGTTATCACCACCTGATATGTATTTACATTGATTTATACCTTCCCTGTCTTCTGTCTGGAAATGGAAGCTCTATGGAGTGCAGGGATTATCCTCTGTTTGAATCACTCCTAACCCCTCAGCACCTAGAATTGCCTCTGGCATATTGTCGGTATTTAATACATATTTGTTGAACGTATTCACTCATTCATTAAAAAAACTTAATTGAAGATCAGCTGTCTGCCCTTCTGGGTGCTAAAGATTAAGGATAACCCAGGAATCCACAGTCTAGTCCATGGTGAGGGACCCACAGCAGCACCCTGGAGTGTGCAAGATGATTCTTTGAGATGTAGGGAGAAGATCCTACAATTCCTGGGGTTTTTTACTATTTTACTTTCTATTTTGTGTATATTTCCTAAAGGTAAAGCATAAGCACCCTAGTATATTTCCTCAGCTTACAACCAACAATCTTCCTATATTGGCAGGTGCTCATTTTTGTTTTCCCTACTTGATATGTTCAGCCCAAAACTTTGGAGATTGCTGTTTTTGGAATTCTCTTATAGAATATTATTTCTCTGGGCCACATTGTCTCCAGCAGCAAAATGCTCAGGTTTCAGTCCCTTTACATACTACCCTCTAGTCTGAAGCGCTTTGTCCTTAACAGGAAGGGAAAGAAAGGGGAAGTGGTGAGGTTCTGTCTTCTCCTTGTCTTCTCTTACCGTGGCCCCTGAGTCCCAAGCTGAATGTCGGTCCACACCTTCCTCCTCTCGCTCTGAATTTAAGATCAACACAAACACGCGCCTGCTGGTGTCCTTAGCATTCTTTCTCCCTGCCACAACTCTTCCACAGCGTGAGCTTTCCAAGCACTTGTGGGAAGATGATGGCAGAGTTGCAAGTAGTCTGAGGTTTGAGAATATTCCAGGTCTCCTTTCCATACTAACTTCACTCATTCCTCCCCTCTACCCCTTTGTGATTTGTGCACATTAACTATATGTCTACTCATAGACTGTTTTCCAGACTGAAGAAACATTCTTGTTGTTCATAATAGTACAAATTTATTAATATTAATTATAAGGGTAATGCATGAATACATTGCAAAAAATTTCAAATTACGGATAAGGATAGTGATCTCTTTGTCACCCCCAATTCCCAAACCTCTTAGAGATGGCTGCTATTATGAATTTTTGTCTGTGTGTTTTCAGTGGGCTTTTTTTTTTTTCATTTATGATACATTTTTGCTTTGGGTCAATCAATGGATAATAGATAGACAAATTGGGTGTTTTTATTTAATAAATTGCAATATAGTGGTTAGAGATCTATCCCATTAGTTTTACGTTCTGGAACAGCCTCCAAGATGGATTAGAGTAAAATAACAAGTTGCTAAAAATACGTAGAGTATGATAGCACTACAGTTTAAAGAGATAAAAAGAAGCCGTATTAAAAAATATATTTTGAGCTACTCCTTTACCTCAGTCCCAAACTGATCATTTTAAATATATTTCTCTGTATCTCATTGGCACAGTGATTTCTGTCTGGGGACCGGGCCGGTGATCTGGTCATCTTCCCTGGGTCCTCTAGATGCCCTCGTCCGTGTTCAGGGAACAACGAAGTTAAGGAGAGGGGCCCAGACCGTGGGGAAATAAGAAGAAAATGGGAAATGAATTGGTGGTTTTAGAAGTAAAGCCGTTGGGGTGCCTGGGTGGCTCAGTGGGTTAAGCCTCTGCCTTCACCTCTGGTCATGATCTCAGGGTCCTGGGATTGAGCCCCGCATCGGGCTGTTTGATCATCGGGGAGCCTGCTTCCCCCTCTCTCTCTGCCTGCCTCTCTGCCTACTTGTGATCTCTGTCTGTCAAATAAATAAGTAAAATCTCTAAAAAAAGAAGAAGAAGAAGAAGAAAGAAGAAGAAAGAAGAAGAAAGAAGAAGAAAGAAGAAGAAAGAAGAAAGAAGAAAGCTATTAAATGAGAGAAGGGGAAAGTGGGGGGAGTGGGAGCCTTGTAGCCCAAGGGCTTGTCTGACCACCTTGGAGCTGGTCTTTTGATGTCTGAGGAAACATGTTGCCTGTGGCTCAGTATGTCTCTTGCAACTTTCAGCTTTGTTTCCTACCATGGACTTTGTTCAACAAACATCCTCATCCATTTACTGCCTTCCTGAACTTTCTGTATTCGTTCATTTTTTTTTTTAAGATTTTATTTATTTACTTGAGGTAGAGTGAGAGTGAGCAAGTGAGAGAGAACATGAGTTGGGGGAGGGGCAGAGGGAGAGGGAAAAGCAGGCTCCCCACTGAGCAGAGGCTCCTGGGATCCTGACCTGAGCTGAAGGCAGCCTTTTAACCGACTGAGCCACCCAGGAGCCCCGTGTTCATTCCTTCATTCTGAGTCAGATACCCCATTCCTCACTTTGCTCCTATAAACACACACACACACACACACACACACACGCACGCACGCACACCTGTGCATACTCACGTCGTACACTTTGTCGCAGACAACACCTCATTCAACGATTGGGCTTTGGGCTTGGGGGTGTGAGTAAGAATGGCAAAATGTAGAATTTGATGGGCCTGAAGATGTTGGCCATGGTGATTCTTAGTAGCCATTATGCATTTAAACATAAAAAGTATCTTTTTGTTTGTGGTTTTTTGTTTTGTTTTGTTTATTTATTGGTTCTTTGTAGCAGCTATTTTCGGTTCTGGGAAACCATTGTGACAATGTGGAGGCCAAAGAAATCAAGCAAGCATGTTTCTTAGGACTAGGAGAGAGGATAAAATGACACCTTGAAGCAGTTTTTAAATTTTTTTCTAGCCCATTCTCCCCACATGGACAGGAGATGAGACCTCAGGATAAGCTGCTTTGTTCTAGAATGAAAGTTAGTGCATTAGGCAGGACTCTCCTTGCGACCTGTGTCTTGACAGTCTGACTGTGAGGCCAGTGAAAGGGGAAACCCTTGGCTCCAGAAGAGGAGATCAAGGGAGCCAGCCACTAATACCGGCCAGCTTTTGCTGCTTCTCTCTCCAGCGGATAGAACCACTTGCTTCTTGGGGCTTTGTTCATGGAGAGAGCCTGTGGGAACCTGATGCTCCTTCTAAAACCAAAAGAAGGCAAGTGTCTCCAACTCGCCAGCCTGTTACTCTGCAGATCCCTGTTCCTTCCTCCATACGCCATTAACCGCAGTTCTAAATCTAAATAAATAGGTGCTAACCCATCACGGTATTTATTTTTTAATACTTGCTCTGTGGTTTTCTATATGAGGACATTTTGTGGCTCTGGAGCATTTATTGAAGCACTATATTAAACTGGTATAAACTCAGACAAAATGCCAGGGGAATGATAAACTGGTGACATTTCTGAGTTTCTCTGCAGAAAATGTCTACAAAGCCTGCATTTGGTGATTGCATTTCAGAAGGCCGATGCTTCACCACGAACATCATGGTGCCCGATACCAAGGCGTTATTGTTTTATTTGCGTTCTTGACTCCAGTAATCCTCAGACTTTATTCAGAATTGGCTGCTACATGTGAACACCAGCTTAAGATGCTGGAAGCAAGGAGGTGTGAGGCTGGCTTGGTCTTGTTTTCAACAACAATGCTGGATCTAGCCTGGCCTGAGGGCCTTCACTTTCTCCTTTCTGTGCACAGGGAGGCCCATGCGTAGGTGGGGACAGAAGTTCTTCTTTTTAGCTATTTATAGCTATGTTCACTTCACTTACTGCAGTAGCATTTCATGGCATTTAGGATCAAATAAAAAACCTTAGCATGAGCACAGAGTGCTTCACGATTGGACCCCTGCCTAACTTTTGATTTTATTTTCTACTGCTCTACTCTGAACACATTAGATCTACTGACTTGCTAGTAGATGCTCATCTAGGCCATCCTCTCTTTGATTTGCTATTTATCTCTAGATAGAATATTCTTCCACCCCTTCTGTCCATTGATCATATTATTTCGTATCCCTGAAGATTGAGTTCATTTGCTCTAAAGGATTTCTGGGCCTTCCTTCTCCCGTAGGTTTCTGTCTGCAAGTGAAAGGTCATTCCTCCTACATCTTCAAGTAGCACCTTGAATATGAGCACTCTTGTTACATGGGGGACTGTAGAGCTCCTCCTTAGCTCTAAAGCTCTTAAGGACAGGGAATCCATAACCTCTATGCTTACCACATATTAGGGGCTTGGAATGTTTCACTGAATAAAAATGTGATCTTATTTATTCATAGAGTTGATCTCTGGGCTGTTGACTCTTTTTTTATCTTTTGAGTCATAATGATAAATCACTTCGGCCAATGGGATATCCATGAAATCTCAAGACACTTTTATTACCAGCATTATCTTTAATTTTTAGATGGGTATTTACATTCCCCACCTACCTCCTCAACTAAGAAAGGGAAAAAAAGAGAAGAAAGAAATCAGCTGCATTTCTGAACCCTTGCATGTACAAGGACTCCGCTAAGTGCTTTAAGATATATATTCTAGGAAAACTTATTTTAGCCTCATTTTACCGATTAAAACAATAATAAAAGCACAAGGGTGTTAAGTAGTTCACCAGATTTCACATATACAAATACATTGGTAAATTCTTGCATGTTGGTTGTGTACTTCTTTTTCCAAAGCACTCAGTAAACATTTATTCAGTAGCTGTACTTGGCATGCATGGTGCCTGGCACGGAAATACAGAAAGGTTTGACCTTATTGGTCAATAAGAGGGCAGTGGGGTGAGTCACCAATTGAAACATGGCCTAAGTTATGCTATGCACAAGTATGCGCATGATTCTAGAAGTCTCAGTAGGAGTAAACAACTTAGTGGCATCTTCACTGGGAAGTCTATTTTCATCTTCACGTATCTGCTGCTGAGCGTATAAGGGTACACAGACTAAGAGTTAAGAAGGCACGGGGTACATATAGCTTTTAGAATTACTGTTTTCTCTTTCTTGGGGCAAATACCCATCAGTGGAATGCTGGACCATATGGTAACTCTACTTTTTAATTTTTTTTTAAGTTTTTTTGTTTGTTTGTTTATTTATTTGACAAAGAGAGATCACAAGTAGGCAGAGAGGCAGGCAGAGAGAGAGGGGGAAGCAGGCTCCCCGCTGAGCAGAAAGCCCAATGTGGTGCTCGATCCCAGGACCCTGAGATCATGACCAGAGGTGAAGGCAGAGGCTTTAACCCACTGAGCACCCCTCTACTTTTTAATTTTTGAGAAAACTTCATTCTGTTTTCCATAATGGCTGCACCAGCCTGCTTTCCCACAACCAGTGCCCAAGGTTCCTTTCTCTCCACATCTTTGCCAACACTTGGTATTTCTTATGTTTTTTATTTTAGCCATTCTAATAGTTGTAAAATTTATTGCAGCATTATTTATAATAGTCAAGATATGGAAGCGACCCAAGTGACCATTGATAGATGAATGGATAAATTTGAGGTACATATCTACTGTGGAAGTTTACTCAGCCATAAAAAAGAAATGAAATCATGCCATTTGCAACAGCGTGGGTGGATCCAGAGTGTATAATGCTAAATGAAATAGGTCAGTCAGAGAACGGAATATATGATTTCACTCATGTAGAATTTAAGAAAGAAACAAATAAAAAATCAAAAAATTAAAAAAGAGACAAAAAACACTCTTAAATGCAGAGAATAAGCTGGTGTTTGCCAGAGAGGAGGTAGGTGGTCGGATGAGTGAAAGAGATACAGAGGGTGAAGAGTACACTTATCCTGATGAGTACTGAAAAATGTATGGGATCATTGAATTATTGAACACATGAAATGGGAAAAAAATACAAAAATGAAAGAGTTAAAGAGGTAAGATAAGGGTAAGCGGGAATTCCAGACAGACACCCAGTGCATGCTAAGGCATGAAGACTTCCCTGTCCTTCTGTGTAATTTAGTACAAAAAGGGAATTCGTTTTCTCAAATAGACACACAGACAATATAAAGATATATTAGATCACACGACCTATTGCCTTTTTATATAATTAAAGGATCCCGGATCAAAATTTTTCATCTCATAATACGGAGAGGTTCCTTTTGAGTCCCAGAATTGAACAACCCAATATATCAGATATTATAGTAGATACTGACTGGTGTAAAAATGTTGTCTCTATGTTTACTGAAGAAACGTTCTTCTCTGTGCTCTGGTAAGCACAGAGAATCTCGTGATAAAAAACAGCACCTGCCTTGTGGGAGCTCAGTGAAGTAAAAGAGACATTTATGCAGAGAGATCGAGCAAACCATTATGAATCATGACGGGGATACATACATACAGGGTAATCTAGAAGCATAAAACCAGTGTGTCCAACCTTTTGTGCTCAATACCAGAAGTCAGCTACTATCATAATGGATAAGGATACTTGAAGCCCTCCTTGAGATCTCACTCTGGAAAGAAGATCATCAAGGGAATTTTTTGGATTAACTTTTATGTTTATGCTATTTTTACTTGTTAATGTTTTTGAGGCTTATTGAGGTATAATTGACAAATAAAATTATATGTAAAGTATACAATGTTATGGTTTCAGAAGCATATACAGTGTGAAAAGATTTCTACAACCAAGTTAACAGATCCATCATCTCACGTTTATCTTTTTTCTTCTTTCCTTCTTTCTCTTTTTTTATGAGAATGCTTAAGTTCTACTCTCTTAAAAAAATTTCAGTTTGCAATACAGTATTATCAACTATACTCCTCACCTTGTACGTTACATCCTCAGATTTCATTCATCTTGTAACTGAAAGTTTGTATCTTTTACCATCCTCTCCCTGTTTTCTCCTCCCACCAACCCCTGGCAACCACCTGTTAACATTATTATCATCATTAGTAAGCAAAGCACAATCATTGGTCTTAATATACACAGATAACCACCCAGCTCCACAGTTACAAGTAAAATGTATAAATGCGCTAGAGAATGATACTTTGTGGTCAGCTTCAGTGATGTGCTTCTGCAAGGTGTCTGGTCAATGACAGGGTCATTAAAACCAGCACCTTTGCAGACATTTAGCTTTGTTTGGCTTCAGCTTTTGAGAATTCACCAGTGCCGCAAAATAAAAGCAGCAGTAATCCTTTATGATCTGTGACGGCAGATCTAGAGGTACTCCCAGACTGCTAGGAAAAGGGGTGAGCCTAACCGCAAATAAAAGTTGTGGCAAACTTTGTGGTTTGACTTTAAAGTTTTATTTTGTTGTTGCAGTTGTTTTACTCCAGATGGGGGAGAGGGGGAAGTTAGGCGGTATAAGGGGACTTGGTTAGCTACAGCAGACTCTAGAGAAGCAAGGGACTCTGTTTTGTTCCTGTGTCTTTTTGTGAATTGATAAGAGCAGAAACATCCCTTGAAACAACAGCTCCTGCCTTCAGAAATAACAAAAGATCTTAAGAGACAATTTCTGTTATTGATTTGGGGCCATGAGCACGTGGGAAGAGGCAACTGTATGCAGAGTAATTATTTTGTCTCCCATCGACACTCACCATTAGCCAAGCAGATAGGTCAGCATGCTAGGTTTTACCATTGTGTTTCTGGGATGCCAGCCTTCTGGGAATCCCAGGTGCTGGTCATTTCAAGGAAGAAACAGGGCAGCTGGCACGGTGGGAGGTGAACAGTATGTAACCGCCCACTAATAATTTATAAAAACCAGTTAGCTGCTGAGATTTCTAGCTTGAAGGCTTTTAGGGAGCTTGTTTTCTTTCTTAATCTCCTGACTGTGGCCTCGTCAGAAGAGGTCACCTATGGGATCCAGTCAGGGCTTCAGTGTGGGAAATGGAGAGCCAGCATCCCTGGACCGGCAACTGAAGTCACGGCCAGAATGTCACCGACTGCCCGCATTCAGAGTCCAAGGATGCGGAGTGTCCCAGTGTGCGTCCCCTGTCTCTTTGGGGGAAAATTACCAAACCCTTATTAGGACGTTGCTGCCGCTGAGAGAAGAAAGCGGGGTTTAGTGTTTCGAGCATAGACTCTGAATTTCAGGCCATGTATCAATCAGAGAAAAGTTACTGACAGCGATAATAGGGCCTTTAGGAGACTTCTTAAGATGAAGAGAGACTAGGCTAGCTATGCTTCAGACTCTTTGAGCTGAGAAAATGAGTTCAAATAAGAAGAGTTCTTGGGAATGCCCTTAGGACAATGATTAATTTACTTATTTCAAAGAGCTCACAGACCATTATACACTCCCTCCCTCCGTTCATTTCCCTACTTCTTTCATTCAACATTTGACTATCTATTATAGCTCAGGTAACAGAATAATTATTTTGTACTTAATAAGGCTCACTTCAAGATTACACTAAATAATAGGTACCTCCAAGGCATTTTAAATAGACTTTTCTTTTGCTTTTGATTTTATTTTACTTACACATATGGTTTCAAACATATACTGTGAAGTGAGGCACATCTGCGTTTTCCTCTCCCACTGGTGCAGCCCTACAGAGGACAGTCCCTCTGTGTCCTGCATGGGAGGGTGGGTTGGGAGGGTCACATGATTTGTTCTTAGTATGTAGGATAGTGGGACATAGTTCTGCTAATTTCAAATGAAAAAATTAATTAGGTCAGTTTGCTATGGAAATCACTGTTCAAGTCACCCAGCGAAAGCAGGCTGCCTGGAATTTGCCTGATAAGTCTTGAAAGTCTAATATACTGTCACTGAGGTTGTCACAGGAGGACACGCGTGTCATGTGTAGGACTTATTTGCAGGTCGGAGCTAATAACACACAGTGTCCTTGTCAGAGTTAAGCCTGGCCTTCATCAAATAAAAGTTCATTATACCTTTTATTTGAAGTGGAAATTTTACTGTCAGGTTATGTACATAAATACAGCAGATGTATTCCAAAGATTGTGGTGGTTAAATCCTGTGAACGTTAGTAGTCCCTGGGCTCCGCTGAGTTTCTCTGAGGCACATGTGAAGTCATTAATGTTGGTATTCTTTTTCTTTTTCTCCATTTTTTTTTTTTTTTTAGGTCTGTGATGGGGTCAAATAAGGAACCAGATCTTGTGCATCTCGAGGCCAGGACTGTAGATGGTCGTAAGTAATTCATCTTCTCCACGATGTTCATAGTAAAACTAGTTTTATCAGTCTGCCATGAGCCAAGTCTGTGTCTAGGGAAAAAACACAGCAGCAATAATCCACGTCCTTGGTGATCCAGAATTGCCTTAACAATTCCCAGCATCTCTTATCCAGCCAAGGTGTTTCCCTTTCCAGGTAATGGAGAAATGGCCCAATTTCTTATTTCTGAAGTGTTTTCGTGGTTATTTGTTATGATTATGTTATTGCTGCTGTTTTGTTTTGATTTGTTTTTCCAGTTTCCTTATTTTACCAGATATGGTCCAGGTAACATCTCACTGTTTTGTCTGCAAAGTCACAAAGCCCTTGGAAAGGACAGGGACGAGAGAACTATCCTGTGTGTCCCTTGTCATAAACAGGTGGAGGGAAACTTCGGTTGAGTGGGTTTGCTGGTGCTTCCATGGTTCTTAGCTGCCCCGTTAGGCCGGCTGCCAGGAGGGACTACGCTTTTTGTGGACAGGGTGGATTTGGGGACACGATACAGAAAAAATTGCAACCCCATGTTTGAAGGACTCAAAAGTTCACTCACTAATTGTGAGAAATTAGTAATTCGAAAAAGCTACTTGGACTTTTCATGCCTCCTTCTTCAACTGTAAATGAAATAAGTTAATCATAGTGGTTCCTGTACTAGTTAACATTCGCTGAGCACTTACCCTCTACCAGGAATGATGCTAATCACTTTATATATTTTGTCACAATTAATCCCCACAACAACTTGTAGGTTGTTTTTCTGATTTTACAGAAGAGGAAACTAAGGCATAGAAAGTTTAAGTCGTGTATTTACACAGCAGCTCCGCAAGTGTGCTTCTCCTTCTTTGGTCCAGAGGACCTCTAGAACGGCTAGGGAATGGAGGAGTACTGCCAGGCCTAAGAGAGGGCCCTGCAGGTGAAAGCGTTCGAAGAAAGAGACAAGGGGGAAAGCGCAGAAGAAAAAGAGGTGAGATGAGGAAGGACGGGGGCAGGGGGAAGAGAAAGAAGTCTCAGGTGTAGAGGAGAGAACAGAACGGACTATCCGCAGGTACCCCAGAGCAATGAGGTTGCCCAGCACTGAGCCAGAAGGTGACAATCCAATTTTTGAGACATTTTCTGTTTGACAAATACCCCTCACAGATCAAAAACTTCATCCTCGCTCTCCCTTGTCCCTATCTACTTGCCCTCAGCTCATGTGAATGCAAAAACAGAAGATCCTTGTACCTTACCTGCTTGCGGACAGAAGAAGGAGGTCACCCCTGCTCTCCAGACTCCCCAGAAACCACACCTACTTCATTACTGTGCACATGGCATGAGATTTTTCATCTCCAGAGATTTCCCTTCCCATCTGGGGAATGAATATAATCTTTGGCAAAATCAGTGGGGGGACCGATCAGGGTCCAAGCTGACTATCACCTTCCTCCATTGGAAACTCAGGCGGGACTGCCATACGTAATATGCCCAGCGCTGTGCCTGACACAGATTGAAGGCAGCAGTTCAGAACTCCCCCCGCCCCCTTCAGTGGGCTCTCTCTGGTGGTGACCACTCCAGCCTCAGACCTGATTATGTTATCTTGGATTCCAAGGCCCAGTTTTTGCTACACAAGAGCCAGAGCAGCCTTTTCCTTAGGCAGAACAATTCCTGCCATCTGGGCAGAGTTCTCACCTTGACCTGTAGCTCAGCATGATCTGTTGCCTGCCCATTTCCTTAGCTCATCTCACTCTGTCTTCTCCTCACTCCTTGCCTGCAGGCCTGTGGGTTTGCTCTCAGTTCCTGGAACCTGCAGGGTCCTGTGTGTCACCATGAGGCTCCGATACTTGCTGGTTCTTCCACGTGGAGTATCCTCTTCTCCTCCACCTTCCCTGACCAGCTCATGGCAATTAATCACCATGGATGGTTCGGATGTAAACAGCCATTTCTATTTTTTTTAACTTTTTATTTTGAAATAATGTTAAGCTCGCGTAAAAGCTTCAAAAAAACATAGAATAATATCAGAACCAGAGAAGGCATCCCTCCCTTAGAGATTCTTTCTTGAACTCCCAATCTAAGCCAATTTCCTATTTTGTTTGCTTTCATTCTGTGGTTTTACTGGATGTTATCTTTGGGGAAAGCCAAGAGAGGGTACAGGGCAACTCTCTATACTAGCTTTTGCAACTTTTATGGGAGCCTAAAATTACTTCAGAATAAGAAATTAAAAAATAGAAATGGATGCTTACGTCTGAACCATCCACAGTGATTAATTACAATGAGCTGGCCTCTAAATTCTAGGAGAGGAGGGGCCGTGTGTATCTTTGGTCAATATCACGTCTCCAGCACATGCCACAGTGTCAGCATGTAGATGGAGCTTAGTAAATATTTGCTGAGTGAGTGAATACATAGCTGGCCAGTTGTCAGGGTGAGCAAGTCACTTACTAAGCTGTCAGAAAATTTTAGGGCATTGCATCTCAAATCTGGACATATCATGGCCCAAAAAAGGATCTCGTTAAAACATGGGTTCTGATTCAATAGGGGCCCAAGAGTCTGCATTCCTAATAAGTTCCCAGGCGAAGCCCGTGCTGCTGGTCAGCGGAACACGTTTAGAGTAACAAAGTCCCATAACGAAAAACTAATGAAAGAGCTTTAGGGTCTGTCTCCCATGACTGCACTTCTTGTTCAGGAAGCCCCGGATGGAATCGGTAACATCCCAGATTGCTTTCATTTTCAAGCTTTTGGGGAGAATTCCGCTTCTGGCTTGTGGCATCTAATGCACACAACCCCATATCCTGAAAACAATAAGGCTGTCATTTTCCTTGATGTGCACGTTCCCTTTCACCCAACATTATTCCTCTGCTCCCTGCAGCCATGAGGGTTGATAATGCCAAACTGTCATCTCGGGCTCAGCTTTCACATGCCATGAAATAGATCAGTTCTAATTTTATTTATTTTATTTTACTTTTTTGCAAAGGCAGCATCTTCAGAAACTACCCAAGAGTGAAAATTCAATAAAGGGATTTAATTTGAAAAGTTATCCCTGTCAAAACAAAACAGAAAAAAAAAAATTACCTACCAATTGAAATAAAGGATCTAGGCATAATGCCTGACCTGCCTGGCTATAAAAAAAAAAAAAAAGAGAGAGAGAGAGATTTTTTTCAGTATCATATCCAGCCTCTCCCTCTCTTTCTCTCTCCCTCTTTCTTCCTTCCTCTTCCTCTTTCTTAAAGTACTTGGTAACCAGGAAGTTGTTTTGACACAGGAAAAATCCCTCACTAGCTTATTTGGCTCATTCCCATCGGGTGGTTTACAAAGGCTTATCTGGGCTTGTTAATTCGAAGTTCGGTTTTAGTCTCATTTCACATTTCCCTAGATTACATTTTATAATCGATTTCTGTTTCACCTGAAGTCTCCATACCGAGGGCTTTTTTTTTTTTTTTTCTTTGTGACAGTCTGTGACTGCCATAGACATTTCTGCCACTGTGCTCTGGAATCTGGATGTCTTGTAGTTTACACTGTGACAAGGATGTTATTCTTCCTTGCATTACCTCTCTGCCTTGGGAGGAAGGCTGAGGAGAGCAGCCTCAATTACAATCAATCACAGGAATTATTATTGGAAAATTCTGAACATGTTTACTGGATGTGGCATTTGTTATTGGCCCCTGCATTTAACTGAGGACACCCTGACAGGTCCTCACTCCAGAGACAAAGATTTTACTGTTTAAATATCGTGAGTGTGTATGAATGTACCTGCTCTCAGGCATCCTATGGAGTTAGTACATTAAAACTGCCACCCAGTGCATTAAAAATGTAAAAAAGACACCTATCTTCTATTGATGTACCTAATATAGGTGCATTGCTGTATACATATGTAATGAATGTAGTTGGAAAATGTTGACCAAACCACTGGGTTGAAAGCTTTGTGAAAAACCTTATCTCATTTTATTTTGGTTCTTTATACAAACAAAGGTCAGAGACTGACCCATTTGTTGTCTTAATAAATAACCTTACCTGTATAAGCAAGTCTTCTCAAAGAAGGGCTTTAGCCATAGGGTCTACAGAGTCCAGAGGGGCTAAAGGACAAGTTTAAGAACCTCACTAACTCCCTGGAATTGTGCACTGCGTGTTAGGTATACGGGATTTTGGAGGAAAAGAATGTAACTATGATCAGAATTCTTTACATGGAAATTACACAGGGATGCAGAGTTCTCTGTGCACATCTGTACATATCATCTTGCAAGAAAACCTGCAGTCCTGAGTTTGACCTTTATCACTCCTCCCTTTCACTTCCGAAATGAAAGCCGTAGTCAGCGGCATGACTATTTCGGTACTGGTGGTGATCTGTGCTAGCATGGACAAGGGGCAGGGGACAATTACTGGGCTCATTGTCTATTTGCATGAGTAAGTAACCTTGTAACAACTTGCACAAGGACTAATCTCTTTCACTGGGGAGAAACAACCTTGGCCCTTTAACCAACTGTGAAAATCAATGTCCAAAAACTCTTGCTGAAATAAGCCACAGACTAGCATTTTACAAGCTGAAATAAAAACCAAAGGAGACTTACAACTTTATATAACCACCATCCCACGGATTCTGGTCTTGGGTCAGAACTGGACATCCCATTCTCTTTCCCATTTTCCAGGGCTGCAGTCGACTTCCATACTGAGCAACTTGCCAGCAGTATCTGTTTGGGGGACGGTGGCTGCAATGCTGAGGGGCTGTGATGGAGACCTCGGTTCTCAATAGGCCTCAGTCTGTGACCTATGGGGTGCTTTCCGTTCTCTGTATAGAGATAGATTACCTTTATGACAACAAGAGTAGCAGCAGTGACAATAAAAAGGAGAAGTTGTACTCGGGGGCATCAAGCGAAAAATAAAATCCACTTCCTGACCTTCCTTCCCATTGCCCAGGTGCAGCATGTTTTTTTTTTAAAATGTCTCTTCTACATTTTTTCCAGAAACTGTGTGGGCTTACACAGGTGAATATGCATGTGAGTACACAGACATACACACTCACATATGTTCGTGTTGTAAAACCATTATGCCACATGCACTACTGGGAAATACAATAGCAAGTTAAATTTTTCCCATATCAGCACATGTAAATGCAGCCACTTTGTGACCGATGGCTACAAAAAACCCCACTTTGTGCAGTCAGCTATGCTCTCATTAGCTTTTCTCTCCTTAATGGACCTGTAGAGGTTTGGCTCTTTCACACAGTGCTAACACATCCGTACACACACACACACACACACACACACACACACACGTATTACTGATTTGGTTAGTCAGCATTCACACTTGTGCAGGCAGCAAGCAATGCTGGAAAGAGAAACTACAGACGGCCAATTCCATGTCTGAGAGTGAATACTTGGAAAATTTTAGTAGACCTTGTTGCATTGTCCTCTGAGATGGCTGCATCATTGTACGCTGTCAACGTGAGGGTGCTGGAATGCTTGGGTTTGCAAGCCCTCAATAGCCCTGAGACATTATCAAAGATTTCTTAAACATAACCCATCTGATGAGCCATGAACTATATCCTTATTGCTCTCATTTGCATTTATTTAATCGTGAATGAGGTTAAGAATTTTTACTGATTTTTCTTGGTTATTTTATTTCCTCATCAGTGTACCTTTAAAAGACGTCAAATCTCTTTAATGTTCCAGGGAAGATGAACACTTTGGCTTTTGTATACAAATATAAAAAAAAATAATAAATGTCAAACTAGCCACTCCCACCCCAGCGAAGGTCCCAACCCTGGCCCCCCAACTGGCATTTTTCGACCCCACGTTTTGTAACCTTGATTTACCTTCTTTTCAGTCTGTTTATTTAGGAACAGTTTCTGAGGTGGGACCTGGGAAGAGGCTAGAATTTTCTAGAATTGGGGCTGCTGCAGATTCTGATGGCTCCCCACTCCTCCCCAGCATGGGGAACAAGGGCCTTTCCCCTCTCCGCCTGCCCCCACAGCACGCATCAGGGACGAGAGCACAGAGGCACCCTGCACTGGCTTGTTCTCTTGGCTGCCTCCTTCTGACCCCCATTGTTCATGTTGCAAAAACCTCTTGATTTTGACTCCTCATGATTTCAGCGTGGCCTCTCCAATAGAGTAGCCTTAAAGACAGCCTGAAAACCAACCAGAAAAGCATGAAACACGGTAACACAGGCCTCCCCACACAGCAGTAAAAATCTGGCAGGAACATGTAGTCACGGGCCCCACTGGGTGGCTTTCAGAGTGCGTTCTTTGTCCGCTTCTGTGCTACTTCCCCTGCATGCTGGGGGCCCAGCCAGCTGGGAGAAGGTCTGTGCCCTTACTTCCGCTCAGGGAGAGAGGACAGAGTGCGCCAGAGAAGCCTGTTCTCCCCTGGCCTTCACTCGACAACAGAGGAATGTGTCTCGGTTGGGTTTTCAGGATCCCCCAGGACACGCTAGTCCATACAACATGGATGGCAATTTCCAAGTGTCTGGAAAATTCCTAATGCTTCTCACTCCTGCTTTAAAAAAAAAAAAAAAAGTGTCATAAAGGTCTTGGCACTTACTCATACATTTCCTTCCTTGGTCCTGTACCTTCTCAGGCAACAGTGATGCTAATACCATGCGTTATATCCCTATCATTTGCCTCTGCTACTATCGCCCTAGGTACTTCTCAGCCGCATTACTCATACCCATTCTTTTAAGTAGGCTCTATTGTTATTTTTCTCATTTTAACCTTGAGGAAAACAAGGCTTATAGTGATTAAATGTTTTTGCCATTGCCTCAGGGCTAGAATTTGAAGCCCTATTATTATGCATTCATTCAGCAGATACTGTTGGGCCTGGATGTAGAGATAGGAGGGAAAGTTGCAAAGGCCCTGCTCTCATAGAGTTTCCTTAGTAGATAGAGAAGACGTTATACTGGGTATAAACCCATGTCTAATGCCAAGTGATGCTAAGTCCGGGAAGTAAAGGAAAGCAGAGCAAAGGGAGCAGTGATTGAGGGGGGAGGGGATGTCAAGGGAGGAATCTCTGGTAAGGTGGCATTTGATATTTGAGCCACGTAGTTATGGAAGTAAGGGAGACAGCCTGCTGGAATAGCATTCCAGAGGGATGGAACAGTATATGCAAATGATACAGAGTGTGGCCATGCTTGGCAAGGGTCAGGGGATAGCAGGAAGGCCAGGAATATGGAGAGGACAGGCCAGTGTGTCATCTTTGTTTATTCCACCATGAAAGGCAGAAACGTACCTTATCGGTCTTGGTTGAACACTGACCTTGTTCCAAGTATGATATATGGTATTGAGGGTGATAAAAAAGAAAGTTATTAAGTGAAGAAATACTGGGTTGAACATACACACGTGCCTCAGAGGCAATCCCTCGAACTGACTCTTTGTCCCGAAATTAATCACACAGCACATGAACACATCTAAGTAGATTGCGCACCCCTCCCCCAAAAAACCCTGTAAAAACTTCTCTGTGTTTTCTCCCCCATGCACCAAACTGCTTTCATCTCTCCTCTTCCTCTCTCTCTCCTTCCCATTTTTATTCCTGCTTTTGTTCCTTCTGGCTTTTCTACCATTTCCTCCCCTCCCCCACCCCCCCCAACCTAAGGCTCCCTCCTACCCCCCTCCCCCCCCCCCCGTCTTTTTTGACTCAGTTTGGAAAGTTTTTCAAATAAATGTGCTTCTCGGTTTTTCATGCCTCAGGGTGACCTTCTACATAACTTTGTGTCTTTTCTCAACTTAAGCTGGATTTCCAGTGTGGCTTCCTCAGAACAGACAGGGAGCGTTTCCCAAACACATCTTGTACCCTCCCCCTCATGCCTCAGTGTTCCTTCTTCCTGGAGTCCTCCTTATCACTCACCCTACCACTGTTCCAAGCCACCTTCCAGACTTTTCTCAGCTCCTCCAGAAAGCCTTCCACAGATGCCCCGCCCTCACCCCCACACAGGTCATTGTTACCTCTGGGCCTTAGAGTGGTTAGTAAAGTGGTCTCTATCCCCCAAGTACAGTAGGCCAGGGAGACATAACAGGCCCACAGTTCTGTGTGAAGCAAGTAAAATAGAGGCCATCACAGGAGAGCTTGTGGCACGGGGTAGACTATCTGTGGAAAGATATGAATTTGTGTGTCCCTCACCTGTGGGCTCCCAGCTCTCCTTCCTGAGATGCACTCACCACGCTGCATTGCAGTTGGCAAGTGGTGTTTCTGTATTTGTATTAAATTATTATGTCCTTCTCTCCTCTTTCATGTCCCTAATTCCTAGTCTTGTGCTTGGCAAAAAATGTATGATCTCAGAACTTATCCTGTAGTAAGCATGGCCTCCTAAGTGTCAGAAGGCTAATCATAAAAGACAACATTTAGAAAGTTATCCTGGACCAAAATCGAGAGATTTCATAGAAGAAAGCAATGCCACCATCTCTATGTCGAGGGAGAACATTTGATCTAAGTTTGTAATTTTCTCAGAAATGTATTGAACTTGGGCTTTTCAAGGGGCCACAGCTGGAGTCTCAGCTTTGCATGTGTCAGTTTCTCACTGGTACATGCCACAGAGGGTTCTGGAACCCTGAGGGTACCAGGGTTGAAATGTACATGAGCACAAGCATGTCGACACATGCGTGCATGTGTGTTGGTTGGGGACATTTAATATGAAGGTTCTAAAATAGTAGAACAACGTAAAGAACCAAAGGAAGATATATATGCAGATACATGGGCTTTAAAAACTGCCCTGTTTTAATGCTGAAAATTAGTAGGGCATGGAGAGTTTCAAAGTGCTCATGACTGCCTAGAGAGTTTATGGTTTTGTTCAAAATGAAATTTTTATCATATTAAGGTATATGAAAGGATTTGATGCTAAGTAAATATTTGTTGAGTGCCAGAATCAGTGGTAGAGTCCTAGAGATCTGTGATGCATTTCATTTACTAGCATTTGAGCTTATGCAAATCTCATCTCTAAGTTTGGAGTTCTTCATCTGTAAAAAATACCACTTTCTGGAATTTTTTTTTTTTTTTTTTTTGTTAATCTGGAAAGAGAAAAAGCACGTTATCCATTTGGCATGGTTCCTAGCCGAGAGGACAGGGGTGCTCTGGTTATTGTGGAAGTTAATGCCATTGCTGCTCTCCCTGGAGAGATGCTGGGAAGGGAGAGGTCAGCCTGAGCGTCAGGAAGAACCCCACAGAAGAAAGCTCAGGAAGTATTTGGACAGGGTCGAAGGCACGGAAAGGGCAGTTCAAACCAGAGGTTTGTTTTTTGGCACAGGGGTGGGAAGGAGACAGGTTTCAACGGGTAAAGACTTGTCGGATGTTAAAATGATAGTCTGATTCTTAACATCCTTTTTTAATTCTAACGTTCTAATAACTGCTCGTTACATAGAGGAACACTCTGAAGCATAGCTTGGTAATGACCTCCTCTGGGTCACCCAGCATGGAGGAGATAGACCCAGGACCTAGAAGGTCACCCCCAACAGGAGGGCGCACTTGCAAAGCAATATGGCCGCAGGCTGGCTGGCCTGTGTGCTGGGCTCCCACACGCCTCCCATGTCCTCCTCATAGCCCGAGTTATTTCCCAGTTCCCCCCCACTGACCTCTGCCTCACACCATTATCTATTAATTACGCACGGAGAATATTTTTCCTGGTGTCTTAAAAAAATTACTTAAAAAAAAAAAAAGTCTTTAACCCACACCACACATTGAACATGAAGAAAGATACTGTGTCAGGGAGAAGTGTGTGGAGTGCTTTACAGTCATTTCCTGTGAGACATGGTGGGCAGCACTGGTGATTAAAGAGAGAGCACTTCAGGAGCAGCCACCACTCCTGTTCCTGGAGCACAGACTAGCCTGGCACCAGACTCACTGCCTTTCACGCCTGAGCTCTTCTCTCGTCACCGCCGCTGGCAAGATGCCTCGCACCCGTTCCCATTTTGCAGATCAGCGTTTAGAGAGGTGCAGTGACTGCTTAGGTTTACGGAGCTAGCAGGTCTTGAACCTGCATTTCAAGTCCTGTCCCTCTGCTCAAAGCCCAGCCCTTGAAAGGCGGCCTTTCTCTAGATCACAGATTTTGCAGGGGGTGGAAACTGCGTTATGCCAAGCAGCAGCTGTTGCCCAGAGTGAGGATGCTTGGAAAGAGCAGCACAGGGCCCTAATTACCTATGGCAAGGAAAACATCTGTGTGGGAAAAGTAATGAAATTAATTCTAAAGTCTAGCAGTTGCATGCATTAATTGACGTTAATTAATGCCAAATTACAGGATACTTCCTATGGAATCACATCATACACTCACTAGAATTGAATATGGAAAGAGTTCATCATATTTAATGCTATTACAGCAAGCCCCAAGGGGAGTAAGAGTGATTGGTCCCTCATTATGAAGTGCAGCCAATTTCTTTCTGTTTCCATTAGAAGGAGAAAGAGAACAAACCAGGAGCAC
Organism: Martes martes; assembly: GCF_963455335.1. Lineage (NCBI taxonomy): Eukaryota > Metazoa > Chordata > Mammalia > Carnivora > Mustelidae > Martes > Martes martes. Next base: position 22,268,219 of record NC_137902.1, read on the forward strand.
TTTACCAGGGGCTGGCGGTTCAAAATTGTTCATTTCCCCTTCAGCTTGCAAATTTCACTTTGAGCCACTCTAAGCAAGAAATGCTTTTAAGACCCCTTCTTGGGGCTTTCCTTGTGTCACCCAGCTGAACCCTCTGTATTTCTTAGTTGGAGAACAGATTCACAGCACATATTGCTCGTAGTCCTCCACCTCAGTACATGTCATGGTGAGTGAAGGAAGATGGAAAAGCAGAGCAATTAGAGATGGTTCTTTAATTCTCGAGAGACAGATCTCAAGCCCACCGTGGACCACGCCCCCTCCACCCCCTGGCTGAGAGATGCTGACCAGGGATTTGCATACAGAGCTGTCTCCCTCTCTCACATCACTGCCTGTATACTACTCTTGACATCTCCTATATTTCTTTTATTCATTTTTCCAGTGCAAACATACATATGTAGATATCTATATATACAACTTGTACAGAATCTGGTTGATACACATACTGGTAACCTACTTTTAAAAAACTTTTATTTTGGAATAATTTTAGGTAAACAGAAAAGTTACCGAGACAGTATAGCTTTACCTAGCTTCTCCTAACATTGACGTCTTGAACAACCAAGGTCTGTTTTCCAAACTAAGAAATTAACATTGATACAATATTATTAATTGGTAACCTGTTTTTATTGTATGACATGTATTAAGCACTTCTGTAAATACTCATATACTCTTTGGAAGCATGGTTTTAATCACAAACTGCATGTTCTACAGTTTTCAAAAATTATTCCCCCATTTTTGGCCCTTCTTCTCTCTTTCTTTATTATAAATAACACTGATGAATATTGAAATAACTAATTCCTTTCATAGATCATTAATTATTTCCTTGGGTAGAAGTCTCAGAAATGAACATGAGGTTGAAAGATCTCATTTTCAAGGATCTTGAGCCATATTGCTGAATTACCCCACAAAAATACAGATTAACTGGTCTTTTTTTTGTATCTAGGTATATGCATTGATATTTAGCTCAAAGCCAAAATATGCGTAGCAAATATTGGCTCCCAGTTCATGGGCATTTTTCACACAACGTAGAGTTGTAGAAATAAAAGCCTTGAGGCCAACCAAGTTTGAATCTCATAATGCCATTTCTGTAAATCATGATCTCTTTGAGCTTCATTCTCTTTATCTAAAAAATCAGTTGATATCTTATTATACCTTGTAGTACTATGAAGATTAAATGTGAGAAATAAAGGTGAACATGCTTCAGAGTCCTGGTACATAAATGCTCAACAAATGTTAGTTTCCCTGTTCTTTTATTTCCTTCCTGAATCCCTTAGATTCGGAAATTCTGAATAGTTGAGTTATAAATATGAAAAGTGTATCTTTATATTTTCCATCTTGTGTTTGTTCAGGAACCTTTGAAAAGGAGGTTAAAGTCTTAAGAAAGAAACTCTTAGACTCCATTACAAATAAAACAAGCACTGTGTGTTTATCAAGAAGTCCTCATTAGGTGGCAGTCCAGGAAATTCTGATTGGAAGTTGTATTTGTAATTTGAAGACCAAGACCTCTTAATCAAGAACCTTTGATTCAGTTTGGTTAATCATTGTTTTTATTCATTATCTCACATAACAAGCACAGAGAAAGAGTAGCTCTGGGCTCAGTACAATCAGTAACTCAGTGTCATCAGGAAATAGGTCCTTTCCATCTCTTTGCATACTCATTATGTAAGCTTAAGTGTAAGACAGTCTCCTCTGTGTGAAAAGAAGGCTAGCGCAGTGCCAAGCATCACATTGGACACAGCGTTTTAGAGGGATGGAAGAGGGTCTTCTGCTGCAGCTCCTGGTCTCTGCCCTGCAGCCCCTTAAAAGACCTCCTTCTCTTCTTGTTTCCTGCTACAGGGTTTTAATGCCCTTTCCTGAACCAACCAGTGGCAAGGGGAGTAAAGGAAGACCTTGAATGGGCGTAGACCCAAAAGGATTAATCCTTGCATGTGAGCACTTATTAGTCACACAGGAGGAAGGACAAGCCTATAGATGGAGTACTGGCTTTTCCATTAAAGAGGCTGGGAAGAGTGGGTATTGGAAGGTCACCAACAAAACATAACTGATAGAGAAACATAACTGAATAAGCAAATTCAGTTTACCCTTTTAAAGGACTTCCTATGTGCTCTCAAACTGATTTTATCACTGTGAAAGGTAGCAAAAGAGGAAATAGGAATATTACCATTATTGATAACAACTGAGATATGTACACATCTGAGTTTAAAAATATGTAGCATATACATTATTTCAGTTAATTCTGGGGGCCAAACTGTAAGAGAGTCGACGTTTGCATCCCCATTTGGGTGGCAAAACTCAGGGGGATGAAATGATTTCTTTTGAACTACGCAGCCAGGAAGTGACCAGACCAGAACTCAAACCCAGGTCTCCTAGCTGCCCATGTTCATTGTTTCTGTGACCCCAAACTACCTTTAGAAAAACAGAAGTTGATCAAAAGTTGTAGAAGGGTCTGTGGAGTGTGAAAATTGTGAGGTAAAGATTTTGTGTGCTGTAGTGGTGGGGAAGGACTGCGTCACAGAAATTGTCTTCGAGAAGAAAGATCTTGAGTTATGGCCGAAAATAAAACTCTAAGAGTGTTTGCAAAAGGAGATAATTAAGAGGGAGTAGTGGTTCTTCTTTAGTTATCTCTGGAGATGGTTTCACCGGGACTAGATGGCTTAAATTGCTTCAGAACCAGTCCCTTTCCCACAGATGGCAGTGGGACACAGGAATATTGTAGATAAAGCTCTCCTCCACAGTGTCCGAAGAGTTTATCAGTAATTACATCAGTCATTGGTCAGATGGAGCAAATGTGCATGCCGCCCCCTAGTGGTCCTCCTTGTAGAGTACAGGTTTACCCAAGTTCGTTAAGTGAAGATGATCCTGGAAATTTCCTTAAGGAAGTCATTAGTGAATCCTTGATCCAACCCAATACTATTGCATACCCCCATTTCATCTAAGTCTTCATCTCCTGATTTCTTTTTAATTGGGAAGAGTGGATTTCTGTATATATCCCTGATGTCCTAAAAGCAAAGTCATCTGTTCATTCAGCATCAAAAATAAATAAATAAAGTAAAACAATTTTATTTTTCATTCAAAATATACATATCTCAACCAAGAGGCACATTTTCACTATTGGGCATTTACCCCAAAGATACGGATGTAGTGAAAAGAAGGGCCACCTGTACCCCAATGTTCATAGCAGCAATGGCCACAGTTGCCAAACTGTGGAAAGAACCAAGATGCCCTTCAACAGATGAATGGATAAAGAACATATGGTCCATATATACTATGGAGTATTATGCCTCCGTCAGAAAGGATGAATACCCAACTTCTGTATCAACATGTATGGGACTGGAAGAGATTATACTGAGTGAAATAAGTCAAGCAGAGAAAGTCAATTATCATATGGTTTCACTTACTTGTGGAGCATAAGGAATTAACACAGAGGACACTGGGTGAAGGAGAGAAGTGAGTTGGGGGAAATCAGAGGGGGAGATAAACCATGAGAGACTGTGGACTCTGAGAAACAAACTGAGGGTTTTGGAGGGGAGGGGAGTGGGGGGTTGGGTGAGCCTGGTGGTGGGTATTAAGGAGGGCATGCATTGCATGGAGCACTGGGTGTGGTGCATAAACAATGAATTCTGGAACACACACACACACACACACACACACACACATAAAATTTAAAAAAAAAAAAAGCACATTTCAGTGAGTATTTACTTACTGCCCAATATATACCTGGAACAGTATTAGAACCTGGGGGCACATTCGTGAACAAGCAGAAAAAGCAGTCCTCAGGGAGAGTATATTCTAATGGAGAGGGGCAGAAATAAATAAGGAAGAGGTAATTTTATACTGTGGTAAATTCCATGAAGGGAATTAACAAAATGGTGTTGATCAATAGTAGTCATGGAAGACCCTCTGAAGTAAGAGTGGGCTGAAATCTAAAATCTAGAACTTTCTTTGTGAACCACCTGGAGAAAAGCAGTTCAGACAGAGGGAATACAGTTGAAAAGTCTCTTACATGGTAGAAGGTTTGGCCACATTTCCAAACATAGAGGAGGCCAGATGAGAAGAACCACAGAGAGAAGAAGAGATTAACATGTGGGGAAAGTGGAGTGATGGGTCCTAGGGGGTTCAAATTTATTTTAAATGCAATGAGGCAACAGGAGTTTTAAGTAAAGAAGTGACATCTGATTAGTAGGGCAGAATAGTTAGAGTCAAAAAACCAAGTCATCCTCCCTGATACAAAGTACTCCCAAGCAATAGGTATCAGATCTATGTAGGAGTTATTATACTGATAGATTTACCATCTGCTGTTGAGTTTCATGTGGGATTAGTTTACTTATCTCTAAATGTGGGCAGAGCTTTGGATGCAGGAATCTCCTCTATTCTGTTACGCTTCTTTTTTTTTTTTTTTTTTTGATTTTTAAAAAAGATTTTATTTATTTATTTGGCAGAGATCATAAGTTGGCAGAGAGGCAGGCAGAGAGAGAGAGAGAGAGAGAGAGAGAGAGAGGAAGGGAAGCGGGCTCCCCGCTGAGCAGAGAGCCCAATGTGGGGCTCGATCCCAGGACCCCGAGATCACACCTGAGCCGAAAGCAGAGGCTTTAACCCACTGAGCTGCCCAGGCACCCTTATTCTGTTTCACTTCTAATTATTAATAGAAGAAAAGCCTTTATCTTGATATGGAATCTTCCTGTTTCTAACAGTGCACTTCTTGCATGAGATGACTGGTGATTGCCTGTGTGTCCATGTTTCCCTGCCTGTTGGTCAAAGGTCAAAGTGCAGAGGAAGTGCCCACAAATCCAAAGAGAAACAAACAAACGAACAAAACTATAAAATCACAAGTATTAATGCCAGTTTTTAAAAATGCTTTCATTTAGGGAAGGGAGAATTAATTAATGAGAATTTAGTATTCCAGGATGGCAAGATTTGTTGGAAACACTGGGGCATGGTGGTGATGGTGTTGCTGGAAAGAGAGTAAAATAATAGCGATACTACTTTCAACAATAACAATGGGAAGGATAATGCAATTGAAGAATGTGAGGTTTGTTTAAAGAGTTGGAGATAGCAAAGGAAATGGAAAATGTCCACTCCAAGTCCAGTACTCTGTACATATATGCCCCCCACCCTGTTTTTTTTGTTTTGTTTTTTTTTTCTTCCAGATTCACAATACCTGACTTGCCGAATGCAGAACTGCACGGAGGCCAACAGAAATAAACCTTTCCCAGGCTACATTGACCCAGACTCTTTGATTGTCCAGGATGATTACGTGTTTGTTCAGGTATGAAAGATCCACTTCCGCTGATTGTCTCAGACATTTCTCTTTCCTGCTTCTGTCCTAATGCAGCCTCCTTTGCCTGCGTACACTCCCTTAAGAGTGAAAAGGGGAAAAAAAAAATCATTTATCTTTTTGACAAAAGGAACATTACCAAGGGTCGGAGCTTCTATGCTAACGGAATATTAATTAGCTCCTTTGGGCAACGTCTGGAGGACCTTATCAGTATGGAGTCATGGAGGCCCTGGGTAGTGTACAAAGGTTGTTTCTGAATGATGCACACTTCTGTTCACCCCCCTCCTCTGCCTTCATGGGCCTGAGCGGATATGTCAGTCTCTTCCTATCCAAATAGTCAGCCAATCAGCCTGTTCCCCAGTAGTCACCTTAAAAATAGAGAAACAGATGGGAACAGGAAGCTGGGAGGTAGCGGGAAGTGGTGGGAGGCAGAGGTGAGGTACAGAGTAATCAGCCGTTATTGTCATGCTTTGACTGTGATTAGGATAAGAATTAGATGAGATGAGATGTGCTCAGCCAGGATTTTCACCCCTGAAGAGAGTGGCAAACCTTTTGTGGTTGAGTGGTTAGAAGAGACAGGGAGCAAGTATGCTTTGCTTCTTTGCAGCATTTAAGGAAAATTCTAGGCTTGTTTAGGTAAATCTTCAGTTCCTCGTTAAGTTTGGGCAGACTTCATGTATTGCTTCCCATACTAAGAGTGGAAAGGTACAATTGCTAAATAGTTTATATCTGCATAGTTTATATATCAAATATATATGTTTTTATATTTATTTATACACACATACTATATATACATAGACACACACAATTTTCCTATGATCGAGACACATTCTAAACACTGTTGTGTGTATTTGGAGAAGAAATCATAAATCAGAATATTCAATCCCATGTTTTGAGGAAGCAAATGTTCAAAATACCCAACATCAGCCTATGTATGTACTTTAGAATGTTTCACAAATGACTGCACACACACACACACACACACACACACACACACACATCAGTTTTCCTTAGGGAAGTGAGTAGTGAGTACTCTGGTAACTTCAACATCAAATTATCAAGTAACATTAAAATGGTTACATGTGTTGGTTCGATCTATAATTCATTTCCCTATCACCGTTTCTCCCAGGAACCTTTTCTGCTTTCTAATAGTGGTTTATAATCCATATATAACTGACAAATGGGACTCACTTCTGTGTTTAGAGTGTCATATATTTTGTACCCATGCCACTGTGAACATGGTCCTGTAACCTGTCACGAGGACTGCGAGGTGATCTGGCCCCATGATGGGGAAGCGATAACTTCTGGCCGCTATTTTATGTGTCTGGTGGACATTCGCCCAGAGTATGAGTTGACCCAGTCTGAGTATGCACACCCCAGCTGATAGCCCAAGTCCAGATATTTATATGGATTAAGAGCAGCTAAACCAGTTCACAGAAACAGAGAGTGATGGTGGTTGCCAGGGATTGGGAGGTGGGGACATGTGAGTCAAAGGGGACACATTTCCAGCTGCTAAATGAATAACTTTTGGGGATCTAATGTACAGCATAGTGACTATAATTAACAATACCGTATTATAGACATGACAGTTGTCAAGACAGTAGATTTTTAAAGATATCGCCACACACAGAATGTCATAATCAAGTGAGGGGCTAGAGGTGGTGATCATTCTGCTGTAGATGCACGCATCAAATCGTCACATACCTCTTAAACTCATATATGTTATATGTGAATAATATCTCAATAAACCTGGGAAACAAGAGTGGCTACAGAGGAGAGAGATTGGCAGTGGAGCCCTTGATGCTGTGCAGAGCAGCGCTCATGCTGGAGTAGAGACCGCACCCCTTCCTGACCTCCCTGGCATCCACGGGTTTCTCTGGGCTGTGTGTGCTGGACAGACTTGGAGGAGGTAGCTCCCCATTCTCTTCTAGGAGAGAGAGCTCTAGAGTGATTTTGGACCACGACCTTGGCCAGCTTTTGTCTAATGGGTCAGCAGCACTGTTGTACCTGAGACATACTCAGAGGCCTCAGTGTGACGGCATCAGAGGGCGTTCAGTGCTCAGAGGAGAGAGCCTCCTGCTCTAGCACTGTCTGACCCGGGCCATTAACTTTCAGTACAACATGGGGACCTGTCTCCTCCCCGGTGGTCTTGCGCTAGGCAGCTGGGGACTCCTGATGGACATGAAGCTAATATACTCTGAGGCTTGTGTCATTAAGAAGGAGGAGGGGAGAAGGAGACGAAAGAAACTGAAAATGTTTCCTGGCTCCCGAGCTACAGTGCAAATTGAAGAATTATATTTTCATGCAGTGGGTTTAGCTTGGGCCTCAGACCAACTCACATACACGGTATGAGTTGTTTTTGAATGGAACTCTAGTTCTTTACACTTATCCACAATAGTCATTCACACTGTTGGGTTGGCGGCTAGCCCCTGCCATTCACGGCTCTTTTTCTATGGCCTGTAACTGTTATAATAGCTCCTCTTACTTTTGTGTTTATGATCCAGCTGACATCAGGAGGACGGCCACATTACTACGTGTCCTACCGAAGGAATGCATTTGCCCAGATGAAGCTGCCCAAATATGCTTTGCCCAAGGTATGACCTGAATGGATCTCTTCATTTCAGTATTTTCTCCCATTCCCATATTCTCGCCTGCACCCCTATCCCAAGGACCCTCCTATTCATTTATCTCTTCTCATCCCCCAGGACTGTTTTTCAACTACTTTCTCTCTCTCTCTGATTCTTGCTGTAGGAGCATCTGAATAGATTGTCAACTGATTTGCGTTTGATTTTCAGTAATAAAAATTTTCGAGCAGTATGCGTGGGGATTCTAGCAAGACAGAAAGTAGGCTTTGGATCCATGTACAATTCATTGTTGTTAATTATCAAGGGGCGGTGCACCTATATGGCACTCAACCTTTACATTGTCTCTCAGTAGGACTTACCACACTGGTTGTCTTTAGAGTTCTGAGGCATAGCTAATTTTTTGGACTTCCCCAAAGACATCCTCCTTTGAAAATAAGGACAGACAAAAGTTTAAGAAAGACCCTCTCGACCGCTGACATCCCTGGGCTATCGTTCCAGAAACTCTGAACAACTGCGTTAATATGGAGCTCCACCTAGTGGAGAACAGAGTGACTTGGGAGCGTAAAGCTGAGTGGATTTGTGGTCTGAAATCGTTAATGTATTGTGCCTTGATCTTAGGACAGGGGAGCTATGTGTGGCTGTAGGAGGGGGACAGTGTAGGTTTAAATGTAGTTGCAGCTCAGCTTTGAAACCTTTGGTTTGGACAAAGAACATAGGGAACTTTTTTTGATTGAGTGTTGATGATTCTTTACGTTGTGTTTTTAATCCACAACTTTGTAGTATGCCGTCCTGGACCAACATCAGCTAGCTGCCAGGAATTTATGTGACAGACAGAGCACAAGGACATCAAAGGTCTCGGTAGCCAGTTGCTCTGGCCTTTCTAGGCAGAATTCTCTTTCTTGGCCGTCCCTCTGCCCCTAAGCATAGCAGTATAGTAAGGTGGGCTGAGACACTGGCCCACTCGAGATAATAACACACATTAAATTGCACTGTTGACTCCAAAGAACAATGTCCATGTTAGTAGTTATTATTTCCAGCTGCTAAGAGATGAATGGCGGTGGTCATTGTCCAGAACTATATGCCTGCGACTGTATACAGCGAAGTGCTCCCTGCTCTTGATTCAGCTTTAAGTGTTTTCCAAAAAGACAAGCACAACAATTTGGAATTGTGCCTTAGATGAGAATTGGGTAAAGTCCATATGTAAAGTTAAATCTGAGTGTTGTTAAAATTACCCTGGATTATCTTTTAGGAAGGCCCATGAGGGATATGATCATGTCTCCCCAGTAAGTCCAACAGAGCCACTTTGTTTTCTTTTTTCCCCTTGGAGTGCTGAAATAAATGGCTACGTCTTTGATTAGCCAGCAAATGCAGTAGTTTAGCTTGCGAGACTTAAACCTTTAAAAATAAGATTTAAAGTCAATGCAGGGAGACGCTCTCGCTCAGGAGGCATGTGGGAATCGAGACCAAGTCAGGAAGCAGCAGATGTGAGTCACTCCTCTTGCGTTCTCTCCTGGGACTATACTCTGTGTGCGGAATAAGCCCCAGCCAAACCAAATGCTCTTTGCAGCCGAAGTGAGGCAAGCGCTCAGGTCTCCTGAGTTCCCAGCTGGCATCCTTTGTATTATACTTTTCTTCTCTTGAAATAAATTAATAGCTTACTATTATAAGATAGCAGATCCCCCACAAATTTTGATATACTGGAGGACCATCAAAAGAAAAAGTCTCATGGACCCAAGGAGACCCATGGTCCTTTAAAACCAAAAATCATCTTTGGATCTATTGCTGGAGTGTTAGGAAACACATCCTCTGCGTTGCTTGTTCAAGTCGACCCTTGCCCCCAGGGACACCCAACCTGGGTGTTTCCCTCCAAGTCTGGAAGGAAAAGTTGTCTTTTGAACCTGAATCTGCTGTCCTCTCCCCTTGCTACCTGAGAGGAGCACGCTCTATTCCTAGCCTCATCTGAGGTGCGAGGGTAGAACACAATGATTAATTTCTCTTGTCCCTGGAAAAATAGGAGGCAGCGCAGCAAATGAACGTATTATGTGGTCCAAGCAGGTGTTTATTATTTAAGACAATGAGTCACCTCATTACCGTCCCATTACATCTTCAAAGAATAGCCCCGGCTTGGGTGGAGTGATCTGCCAGAAAGGCGCCCGTATTTCATGGCCTTCTATCAAAGCCAGGGCTGCCTTGGCTGGAAAGGAACAAAGCTTCGTGCTCACCAAAGGAATCGAGACAAACCAGCACTTTCATGTTAAAATTTTCTGTAATCATCCACTGCCATTGTATCAGCTCTTGAAAGACCATGGTTACCCTGAGCTGTGTTTAAAAATAATAATAATAATAATAATAATATAATGGTAACGGTGACTGGAGAAGGCGATGGAGAGACTTTAATGTTGCTGCTGCTACTAAAAGCATGAGGCCCCCCCCAGACTGGGAGATATGGTGACGGTTTCCCTTAACTTACTTGGAGCTCATTCTGAGCTACTCAAGGGAGATGAATGAGGCAATACATATGAAAGTGCTTTGAGCATTTTGGAGGAGAGATACTCTATAAAAGCAAGGTAATATTATTATCAGTATGGATCTAGTTGTCTGTGTGGTGGGAGATGGATGGGATGGGGCGTGGGTGGTGCGGGGGTCGGCAGCAGGAGGCCCGGATCTGACACTAACGTGCTTTGGACTGGCTTATCAATTTCTATTTCTCTGTGTTTTGTTTGTTTGTTCTTTTGTTTTTACATTTTTTAAATAAGATAAATGTTAATTCTGATTAAAATGTCCTTGGAGGTGCCTCTCGAAAATTTGGTTCTATGACCAAATAAGCTTAAGAAAAAAATAAACTCCATTCTATGCCCCTTGCCTCGAGAGTAGCGGTAGGTCACTGGTGTCGAAAGCTCTAGGATGTCCTGTAAAAAAACCCACATAATTCATCATTAATCAAAACACTTTACAAAGGCATCCATTAAAAAAAAATTTTATTAGAGTCCATCAATGCTGGTGTCCTATGGAACAGATTTTGGGAAACACTCTAGCAGAAGATCTCAAAGGTCACTTCTTGTTCTGAAATTTTGTGTCTCAGTAAAAGTATTGAACATAAAGTGCCACTTTATGTAGAAAGAGCATATTCTCCTGATAGAGGAGAATGTAGACAAGAAAAGAAAGATGACATTTAAATATGTCAGATCTTTCAATTAAGATATCTGAGACCAACGTGTTTTTTTTTTTTTTTAAGTCTCTTCAATGTAATTGGATTATATGGAGAGAGAAAGATCCGATCTTGGCCCTTATCTAGAGATGGCCCTTTGAATCTGATGTTACTCCACTAGTTCTCTTGGTGACCTTGAAGCACTGTGTTTTAGTTGTGAATCTACAAAATAAAGATTTGCATGAGTTGGGATGATATAGTTGATGTATCTAGCCCCTCGCATTTATTATCAAGATATCTGTGATGATCCAGACTTCAGAGGTTCACCAGTGCACAAATTCACTCCAAAAGCACAGTGGTGGGTAGTAGTTACATGAGGGTCAGATCTGTGCTTAAGTGTTTTAACTTGAATTCAGGGAAGATGCTGCATACTGCTGATGAGGGAGTGTGATGTAAGGCTTCCAAATGGCTAAATAAGGATTTCAGAGGGCAAAGGACAAGGAAGTGGGGAGCCATAGAATGTTTGGCCCTCCGTGGTTGAATGGCCCTTGGGCTAATTTCCATAGCTAATCCCCTCCATTAGAAAGAAGCAAAATACTTGCATGAACCACTTTTTATTAAGTATACTAGTTAGCCCCCGACCATTTGCAGCAAACAGAAAGGCCAGATCAACCTTGCTTCATCAGCAAAGGGGATTTAAGTGCTTGCGTAACTGAAAATAGCTAGCGTACGTGGGACAGATGCTATGTGCCAGGCACTGTTCTAAGTGCTTAGCACTTGGTGGCTAATGTAATCCTCACAACTCCAGGGAGGGCATACTAATATCTCTGTTCTGTAGGTAGAAATTCTCAGGCACAGAGTTTGGTTTACACAGCTAAGTTACAGAGGGAGGATCTGAACTCAAGTAGTTTTACTTCAAAGCCCATTCTTTTAACCATTTTGTTCTACTCTCTGCTAGAGTAGATCCTCTCTCACTAAAGGTTTACAGATAGGGAAGGCTTCTTAGTTGTCCACAGTCAAAGACTCAAAGACTTTCACACATCGTGGCCTCTCTCTCTTCCTTTTGAGCCTACTTTCTTCAGGACAGGGTTCATCCCCTACCTTCCCTCTAAGATATGCCTCCATCAGATCTAGACTTTTTTTTTTTTTAATTTCTGATAATCCCAGTGTCATTCTAGAATTGTGTCTTATTGACTTTGTGTTGCCTACCCTATCACTGATCCAACCACTGTGGTTGGGGACATTGAATATTCTGAATGGTAGGCCAACAAGGTCTTTTCTGGTGCTAAGGGTCAAAGAAAGTAACAAAGACTAAGTACAGGGAGGAAATTTGTTTGAGAGTGATAAGGGTGTTTTTCAAAGAAAATCAACTCCAGTTACCAGAAGAAATGAAAATAGACATTTGGCTGGTATAAGCAATGGCCAACTTGCATACCAAACTTAAGTTTGAATTATTGATCCACATTGAATTGATCCACATTGAATTAATGGGATTCATTTTTGGCCTCCCACTCTGTATTCTTTATATAAAAACATTGCCAAACTCTAGAATATGATATGTGAAACCCAAGTAGGGGTGAGAAAGATGAAACTCTGTGGATAAAGTCTTCTTCCTTCTGGGATCATCAGAGTTCACTGTGATCATGGTAAAGGAGGGACAGACTCGTCCCTACATGTTTAGAGAGGGTCCAAGCTGAATTGCTAATCATTCGGTTGAAAGAACATGGGCATATATTCCAAGGAGAAATTTAGATTAGGAGTTAGGTAGAACTTTCTAGCACTGAAATTCTTACCAGAGAAGACTGGAAGTTCTCTGGAAGTTTTTCAAGGATGGAGAATGATCCATCTGGGAAGATTTGAGTACTAAGCTACACAAGGCCAAGAATCTTTCCATACCGTTCTTCAGTCTTTTTGCTTATTTGTAATTCTGTTTTTTGTTTTGTTTTGATTTTTGGTTTTTGAAAGTTACACCACTTTTGAAAGTTACTGCCTTTACTCAAGGCAGTAGACAGCTGCCAAGAGCTTATGCACAGAAGACAGCAAGCCCTGGTCTGTGCCAACCTCCCCTGAACATCTACTTCTCTGGAGTTCTGAATGGGGAAGAAAAGATTTGGAATTCCCACCCCAGGGACATCTGCTCACTGCCTCCACATCACCTTTGCCTTTGTTTTTCCTTCCAGGACTACCAGAGTCTGAAAGCAGGCCACTTCTTTCCTCTCTCACTTAAGGTTTCCTGCTGAATTTCTCAGAGTAAGGGTTTAGATAAACTACTGAGTCCTGGAACACTCATTGACGTGAATATGAGTGCTTTGGGGTTCTCAGGTAAATGTTTTCCACAGCGGCTTCTGGGAGTTGCTGAGCCTTAGGGAGTGTTTGTCAATCTTTAATGTGCATATGAACCGCTCAGATTTTATTTAAATACAGATTTTTGATTCAATAAGTGAGGCCTGAGATTCTGTGTATCTGACAAGCTCGCAGGTGATGCCAACACTGGCGGCCCATGGACCATGCAGAGAGAAGCAGGGCTTGTCTATTTTCTCTCTGTCTCTTGAACTTTCCCTCATATTTGGCCCACATACGCCTTCTGAACATATACCATGTTTGTGCCTGGCAAGTATATCAGGATGATTGATTCTCCAAAGATATGCATATTTGAGAAAGTATTCTTCAATTATCTAATGAGGTAATTAAATTATAAGCAAGCTACCAAGCATCTCTCTGCCCTATTTTCTCATGACCTTCCTATCTAACTCCACAGAGGACAAAGGAAATGGTTAACATTTGCCTAGTTAATGATTACTTCACAAATATACAAAAGGAAAATTTTTATCTTCCATGACAGCGCCTAAGAGCCTATTCTGGTATCCTTCATGGGATTCCACTCTCTTTGGACACATGCCATGTTCACGTAGGAACCTCGTCATCCTTCTTACTTCTCTGTCTTTCTTCAGGACATGCATGTCATCAGCACGGATGAGAATCAAGTGTTTGCAGCGGTTCAAGAATGGAACCAAAATGACACCTACAACCTCTATATCTCAGACACCCGTGGAGTCTATTTTACACTGGCCTTGGAGAACGTTCAGAGCAGCAGGGGTCCAGAGGGCAACATCATGATCGACCTCTATGAGGTATGTCACAAGGCATGTGTAGTCCTGAGCCACTGCAGTGCCTGGGCCGGTGGGTGAGGGCCCACGGTAGGCTGTTGCCTCCATCATTTTAATTCCTAGTTCTTTACGTGGCCTCATTTCATTTGGGAGAGGGGAGGATTTGTAGAACATTTTCACTGGTTAATTTGCACTCCACCCAACGCCTCTCTAGGAATCCTTTCTTGGTGAAGTCCACAGTCCATGAAGTCTCAGGGGCCCTGGAGAGAGTGTCTGGGGAAGCAGTCAAACAGTTGAAAGGTTTGAACAAAAGTGATCCTAGTGTGAAATTTGAAAATAATCTTGAAGGGCAAACAAGGTGTTGGAGTTTGAGCAGAGGGGCAGTGGGCATCCTTCTTTTGTCTCTGAAGAACTAACGAGGGGGCTATCTTTGCGTAGAACTAGAAGATACTCCCATTGGACCTGAGTATCTTTCTAGCCTGGTAACTTCCACTAATTGTCATCTCCTCAAGGACCAGTGAGTGAGACAAAGTGATAGATAAGTCTTTCTCTCCTAAATGGGAAGGGGGGAGGCGGAGACAAAAAAAAAAATAGAGTTTACCTTATTTCCCTAAAACAACTCTGGCCCTTTGTTTCTCAAAATGGTTAGGGCACAAAAGAAAATCCTATATGTTCAATCATTTAGATTTCATAACAAATAACAACACTTGAATGCCATTGAAAGCATGGCTAAGTAGAAAGCATGCTGCTATTTGGGGATGAATTTTAGCCATTTGTCAGTCTACTTTCGCACCCTGAGGATTTATAATGAGTTATAATGAGCTGTTGCAAAATGTATTCAGAAGTTGGGAAGTACTCATTTACCTGTATCCTATCTGAAAAAAAAAAAAAGAAAAGAAAAGAAAATATGAAACCGATTCAAATATATATAGTCATAATGATGCTATCTTTTGATTGAGTACAAGTTCATAGAGTCAAGAGGTTTGTTTTTGTAATGAGAAGCAAGGGAATGATATCCAGTATATCAAAGAAAGGAACCAATTTCATTTAACAAATTAAAACCTATCATTGTAATTCCTTTTAATGCTGTCTACCCCCTTTCTCCTTTAAGAGCTCTTCGGGATTTTCTTCTAGTATCTAAACTTCTCTGTATGTATAAAGCCATATTAATGAACTTATATACCCCATTCAGAGCCCAAACTAGCATGAGACATAGTTAGTGTGTATATATTTAGAAAAATGCACTGCAGACTTATTTACACATTCACAAGGTTTTTCCACTCTTTTCCTGCTTATGTTCCAGATAAATATAGTAGTATCATATATCTCAGCCTCGAACGGAACATGTATTCTGGAAAACATTTACATATTCTGGTGATTTAGTTTCAAATTCATGTTGGATAAAATTGTGATTTAAAGTATAAATTTTGGAGCCAGGCTGCCTGGATTTAAATCCTAGCTACACCACATGTATGAATTCTAGAGGAAAAGCCAAGAACTTCCAAGCCTCAGTTTTCTTATTTAAAATATGGAGCTATATACATGGTACCTACTGGATAGAATTTCTGGGGATTACTAAATTAATCTTCTTACTGTATATACTATGAACAGTGCAAAAAATATATTAATGCTCAACAAATTATAGATAACATAACTAATATTATATTCCAGTGAGATTAAGCCCCAATACGATGTTCTGTTCTTACAGTCTTAAAATCTGCCCACATTGTTTAAATATCCAACACTTTTGGATCCTTGTTTCTTCCCATATTGCACTTAGCATGGCCATAGGATGTTGCTTAACACCAACCAGGCATCTTCCTATAAACAAGTATAAATTGCCACATTTCTTTCCTTATTTGTAAATGTCATGCAAACATTTAAATTGTAAGTGTGTTTTGTTGAAATGCCATGCATTTTCATGGCTGATTCCAGCACTTACCATGGAAATATCTAGCATGAAGAGTCTGATAAGAAGTCAAAGCAGCTGCCTCAGTCACCCGGTTTGCTTCCCTGGCCTTGACTTTGTCCTTGTACTCCCAAAAACATTTTCTCATTTTCAGGTTGCATTTTCCCCTTTCTGATTAACTTCTCCCTCTTTTTAAGCATTGTGGAAGACTTTCTTTTTTTTTTTTTTTTTTTCTGGGATAAATTGTGTTTTCTGCCAAAACAGAGACCATTCTAATTGGTCCCTTGATGACGGAAAAGATGACAGATTTGGACAGGAACGAGTTTGCAATGTTCTGTTATTTACACCCGTTTTCATGAAGTGTTTTCTGAATTCAGATATTGCTAACAGGTATGCAACGAGAAGAGGAAACAGGGTGACTTCTGGACATGGCAGATCATTTCTTGGTTAATCCTTGTGTTTTCCTTTTGTGTCTCTCTCGCGGTTGCCTGTCCGTAGGGAAACTGCTGGCTCTTATTATCATCACTGTGAGCAGTGGTGTGACTGCATTATGTAAAGGTGTTCTGCATCCTGGGGCCCGGGAGGAAGAGTCTTTGGTTTTATTAGCCTGACAGTTCGCAGCAACTTGAATTGAAATTGATGTGATCAGAACGGTGGTGCCGTATCTGATGATTACCTAGATAGAAAGAATATTGGCTGACATGGAACCTGGCACAAATGTTCCTTAAATCTGATTGTTCTGGCTAGCAGGAAGCTGAAAGCCATCCAGCATGAATTTCCCAGTAGAATTGCAATGAACGATGAGTGCTTAGAGATAAATGAAAAGTAAGAAAATCCATAAATGAATTAATAAGGAGCAGAGATGAGCAACATATGAAGTAGGGGTGACAAAGATAGAATATAGGCAGTGCACGGCTGCTCACATTTGGGGGTGACTGAGGAGGACAGCGTGAGTTCTTTGCTTGTATGTTTCTCCATGTCAACGACCTGCCATTCTTGTGTGTTCTGTAAGGTATTTTAGCAGAGGCAAACTGGTAATGCGTAACAGTATCGAGGATATGTACTGTTGATGAGTCTGTGTGGGAAATGCAAAAGGAAGCACATTTCTCGTTAAATTCAATCATTTTGTTCACATACACACATTGGAACCTTATAACAAATGTGGCTTTCTCTGCCCTGGAGGCACATGTATGCATGTGGTGACATAGGGAAATATTGGGGACAGAGTGTTGGGTGACCATCTTGCATGGTTTAATCATTGAAATACCAGAACTTTCCTTCAGTGTCAGTTGGTCACTGAGCATGAACCATACTCAGGAAGAGTCATGGTGGGAAAGTTGGACACAGAGCAAAAATGCTGGATAGTGATTTTTGTTGATGAAAGGTCATAATAACAACAGATAATATTTCGGGTGCCAGTATGTGCCAGGCACTGTGTAAAGAACCTTCCATAATTATATTCATTCATTGCATATATTAACTTTATGATGCTGCGACTATCATTACTTCCACTTTAAATATAAGTAAATGGAGTCAGAAAATGCTATCATTTTTTGCAAGATTACAAAGCTAGCTAAGTGGGAGAATTAGGATGTGAGTCCTAGAGTATGCAGAACTCTTAATAAACTATTTGTGTCTCTGGAAAGATTTGCACTTGTATTTGACTGTGGCCCAGCCATAACTCTTAGACTGAAAGTCATTGAAGGGTAGGATAAATAGTATTAGACTTTACCTAGAAGTAGAGGAAAGCAGACAAGAAAAAGAAAACAGTCTTGGGGAAAAGCCAACAGAAGCAGAATCCACAAATGATAGCTCTGGACCTATTCACCACCTTCTGACCCAGGTCCTGAGTCCACAGTTATAGCTAAATTCAGGCAGTGCTGTCCTTGTGCCTCCCAGTTTTGTCCGGTGGATGTGTTTCCATAAGAGATGCCTAGAAACAAGCGTCCTAAAATTCTGTCATCCCTGAATAGCACAAATGCCCCAGTGGTATCACGTGGGATGGGAAACAGAAGACAGCATGCCTGATGGCAGCCAGAGCAAAGGAGACAGGATGAATGTGTCTGAGACGTGTGATTCCTAGTATTTTCGTCTGGTGTGGCTGATGAGAGGGGGGGTCTGACAGCTTTGGAAAATATCCTCCTTCCTCTGGGAAGGGAATATTAATTAATGATGATGAAGAGCGCTTTGGCTTAATGGACAATGACAGTTCACCCCAGCTAAGTGGAAAGGGTCGTGTTGGGAGTGAAGCCACCTGGCTGGCAAATTTGTGATGCACAGAATGTGCGCTCACATGAGTGAGCACAGTGGGCAGCCTGAAGAAGACATACTGAGGAGCAGGGCTTGTTCGTTGACACACACTGTGTCTTCTGCACAGAAGAGTACCGCCTCTTTGAAAGAGAAAGCTCAACAGTTGTGCGGATGTACTTAGACCTTGATTTCTTGGGGAAAGGTGCCTCTTATAATCCAGCATAGGAGGCAGAGAAGAAAAATGCTCTCCCTTCCCGGGGTTATTTCTTATAGGACACAGAATGTGCTAATTATACTTAAGGCTACTCTCTCCTTGGGAGAGGAGTGCTGCCTGGTCAAGTCCGTAGGGAAGAAAAGAAACTTGGGCATTTTGGTGGGGAGTGGGCTCCTTGATTGCAAAGTCACCCCTGGCCTTTCTTCCTCTGAGTATGTGTTTCTCCTGGCTGCAACCCTCTCTTTAGAGCAGAAAAATAGCCTATGTCCAAAGCACAAAGCAATTATGGTCACAGACACGTTCTCTTTCTTGCCACGCTTGTTGATTCATAATTTTTATTCTCTTCAGATTTTGACACCTTGGATTTGTAGTTGAAGTCTGAGACCGAGAGGGTGGGAGGGGTTCTCTCCCAAGGGGCAGTAGAGTCAGAAACCAGCAGTAACTCTTGTTCTTCCCAGCTTAGCCTCTCTGTGGAGTCCGTGAAAGAAAGATTGGGCTAGAAGAGAACCATCCAGAGGTACCATCCAAAAAACCAAGGAGGCGGGCAGGTAGAGACATATCAGTGTGTTATCCAAGGGAGTGGGAGATAGCCTGTATGAACCAGGGGAGTGAGATAAGAGAAGGAGGGCAGCGCTCTGAAGCGATCACCCGGGGGCACAGTAAGTGTGCAGATGGGCTTTGTGGCAGCCTGAGGTTTGAGCTGTACCACTTCTTATTTAAAGGCTAATCAAAATGACGTTTTGGCTCCTAGGAGATCAGAGAATAAGAAATAATAACTAATTACCTTTGAGACTTCCAGTATCACACTCCCCCTATGAGCTGCAAAGAAACATAAGTAGCTTCTCAACTCACTCAGCATTTTTGAGCAGAATTCAGAAAGGTAAGTAAGGTAACAGGTCTTGCCCCAAAGGAAGACAGAATCCGTGATGTGTGCGATGTGTCATTCCCACAGGAATATCCTCCTCAGAAACTGTGTTCACGTGAAGGCATGTCTTCATCGAGAATAGTACTTTTTCCCATCCTGTGCCATCCCTCAGCCCCACCCATGCCACACAAATAAGCACATACTATGAACACTGAGGTTGTCTGGCAACATAAACCTCTCCTCCCCCTCCTGAATGGAACCCCACACCTTATACACACATATGCACATACATATACACACAAGTACACACACATTCTGTATTTTGGGCACTGACACTGCTTCCTTAATTTCCAAAGTGATATCCAAAGTAAGAGGCTAGAGGTTCCAAGAAATAGAAGATGAAACCTCAAAAAAGAGCCCCTGGGGAAAGTGCCTTATGCCTAGAGGGCCACCAAGACACCCAGAAAGGTGGACTTCTCGGGCTTAGAGCAAAACGAGCAGCGGATGGGACCAGAAGCCGAAACGCTGGGGTGACCATCTCGGCAGGGCAGACCAAAAAGGCAAGAAAAATAAAAAGACACGACAAATGGGATTTTCACAGATTAAGTGCCTTGGCCACAAGAGGAAAATAAGCAGACCCACCCCATCTCCATCCCCTGTTGTCACGGATTACCTCTGCTTTGGCAAGTTTTTATTCCTCAAGATCAACCGGAAAGCCAGGCTGCCAAGGATGAATCACAAAGCATAGCTCTCCACTCGAGTGGCATTTGATAATGCCAGGCAGTCGGGGGCCAATAAAGTCACCGCTCCTGCAAATCAAATGAACCTGCTCCTAAACACGTAGAACCCTGCTCTGACACTCTTGCCAAAAGACGGGGAGGGCAGGAAGGAAAACGGGCAATGAAACTACAGGAATAGGTCATTATTTCTCTCTCTCTGTACTTACCGCAACCTCGAGTGTCGAGTGGTTAAGGCAGCATTGTTTCTCACGGAGGAGGACGCTGCGGAGAGAGAACGAGCGTGACGTGAAAATTCTGATGCACGAAATTTCATTTTTAAAGAACTGGCAATTTAGTCATATTTAAATATGTAACAGCCTCTGGAACATATGCAAAACCAATATGGGGTTCCCTGGTGGGCAGTCCTTATGGAGCTGGGATAGTGAGTAACTAACGACTAACAGTAATTAACATACCAGCATCGAGAGGTGCAGTGCTCCTGGAATGTATGCCTTCCACATTTGTCGAGGATCAACAATGCATAAGAAACTGTCTGCTTGCTGTCGATTGCCCAAAATGAGGCTTGTTTTCCTAAGTAGTACTTATTTGCTTAACAAACTTGTGGTTTCCAAAGGAATACGAAGTTGGCCCAACTCTAAATTATCCCATATGCCTCATTGGCAGGTACAAACGGATGAGGTTTGGCTGTGTCAGAAGCCAAGGTAACATGTACATATTCTGTTGCTCGAAACCCAGCCTCTTTGTGTTGAGAAATTCAGAGCTGTGTTTGTTAAAAGCACATTGTAAGTCAGATAGATTTGAGTGTGAACGCCAGCTCTCTGTTATCGTCACCAATTAAGTTTTGTCTACGCATCGGTTTCTTCGTCCTTAGAATCTGGGCCGTAGTTGTGAGGCAGGTTTGCAGTGAATAGAAGCGGTTTGGTATATAAAGTGTTGGGCAGAGTACTGTGTGAATGGCATGGATTCATGCTATTTTTTCCCTCTTCTGCTTAAAGATTTTCATATTCCCCTGTAAAGCGCCTGAGATAAGTGGGTTCAAATATGCTTGCTAGCTTGTCCACTTATTCCCTATCTGAGCTCCACAAAGCCACTCAGTCCAAGTTTCTGTTTCCTTATCTTCAAAATGTGGCTGCCAGTAACTCTATCTCACGGTTCCCATGAGCATTACGTGGGATGACCTGCGCTGTTGCATGCGTTCAGACCTTGCTGTCCCCAGCCCTCAGTCTTCCTGGGTTGTCATAATTCCAAATAGGGTAAAGTGGGTATGAATGCATTTAATACACTCGAAGATGCTTGAAAAATATGGTGCACAACTCAGGATTCGTGATCACGCAGCTTTAACAACTTAGCCATTTGAGTATTTTTCCTCAAGTATATAAGAGAGAAGGCAATCATATTGTCGGAGCCAAGTAATTAAGAAGGACCATTTATAGTGGGAACAGGTATTACAGCAATGAGGAGGGGATGATTTCACAACTTAGGGAAACCACTGCTGCTTTATGTTTAAAAGCTCTGTGTGTGTGTGTGTGTGTGTGTGTGTGTGTGTGTGTGTTTATTTTTTTATTTTTATTTTATCAAAAGCTGTTCTCTATTGTTCAGTATATTTCAGTGGCTTGATAGAGCCATTTTTTTTAAAGATTTTATTTATTTATTTGACAGACAGATCACAAGTGGGCAGAGAGGCAGGCAGAGACAGAGAGAGGGGGAGGCAGGCTCCCTGCTGAGCAGAGAGCCCGATGTGGGGCTCGATCCCAGGACCCTAGGATCATGACCTGAGCTGAAGGCAGAGGCTTTAACCCACTGAGCCACCCAGGCGCCCCCAATAGAGCCATTTTTTTACAGAACAAAAGAGGGGGGGAACAATAGCAACTGGGTCATGAACTTTAAACTGAACTTTCTCAATTGCCCCAGATGGTACATAGCTCAGTGACGTGGAGAGCTTTTAAGAGCATGGTCTGTGAAGCCATCAGTTCTGAGTTAAAATTCCAGGTCTGCCGCTTACTCTCTGTGTGACCTTAGGCAGCATGACCTTGGACAAATCACTTTACCTGGATGAGACTGGGTTTCCTCACGTGTGAAAAAGAATAAGTTATACTTAGCCAAAAGGATTGCTACAAAGATTAAATGAGAACCAGTCTTTAAGACGATGGGTACTATGCCTAACATCAAATTAAAGTCACCCTATTTATGTATCATATACCGAGCAGCAGAACTGAAAGCACCAGATTGTAACTCTAGGCGACTGCGAGCTACCACTAACCTACCTTAGAGGAAATAAGAAGCTTCTGTTAAACTTAGACTACCACCGCCGTACCATTAGGGGCAAAGATGTATTGCTTTTGTGTCCCACAGTTCAGGGAGTCATTATACTTAAGCATGACTCCCCTTTCCCCCATCCTCACCCTCTCTTTTCTCCAAGTGCTTCCAGCTGAATTTGAGCGCCCCTTCTTTTTTTAAAGTAAATAAATATATCCTATCTCAAATCGATGTATTTTTCAGCCATGTCAATTTTTCCCAGGTAGCAGGGATAAAGGGAATGTTCTTGGCTAACAAGAAGATTGACAACCAAGTGAAGACTTTCATCACGTACAACAAAGGCCGAGACTGGCGTTTGCTGCAGGCGCCGGACACGGATCTAAGGGGGGACCCTGTGCACTGCTTGCTGGTAAGTTTTCACATTGGAGAAGAATGTTCCGCACAGGAGGGCTGGAAGGGGATGTTAAACCAGCAGATGAAGATGGTTCCAGGGCTCGTTGTTCAGTCGGTGAACAAAAAGGGACAGGGCTGGGCGTGAAGGCAAGGTGTGTGGAAAAAGAGTCCCTGTGCTGATTTTTGTGTGGGCCCGTGACGTAAGACGGCATGAGTGGGTTCCTGCTGACATCAAGGATTCCGAGTTGTGACCAAGGTCTGTTGAACACCTCAAATTACAGTTTTAGGGAGAATGTGATAGTTTCCATGTATGGTGGGGATAGACACCCTTCCTTTCCCATGAATGGCTTGTTATATAGCCAATGATGCATAAATTCAGCTGTAGAATTGATGAACTAAGATTTTTGTAGATGTGTTTTCCAGCAAAGGTGTTTAGTCATATTTTGAGGGGAGTTTATGCCTCAAACTAGGGTAAGAACCACTGATTTAAACCCTCATTGGTACCCTTTGTAATATGTTCAGTTCACCTGAGTCTCATTCCCTAAAGCTGGGGTTGGTTAACTATATGGCCTGTCAGGCCAATATGGCCCACCACTTGTTTTTCTAAATAAACCTTCACTAGAACTCAGTCACGTTCAGTTACAGACCGACTTGCTTTTGCTCTATACGGCAGAATGGAGTACTCACGGCAGGGGCTATGGTGTATAAAGCCTACAGTGTTTATTATCTGGCTCTTAAAAAAAAAAAAAGGTTTACTGATCCCTCCTCTGAAGTATGAATTTCTTTTAGTTGTCTACATTTGGACACTGAGTAGACAGATCAGCATAATTGATATATATATGTATATATTTGATTACATGAAGGTGTCCAAGACGGGGATCGGGGCTGAGTCTTGACTTCAAGGAGTTTACAGTCACCTTGGAAGAGACTAGAATGATAAATGAGAGATTGTAGGGTCACATCTCACTGCTCATAGTGGCTCTGGTGGTTCCCTGTGTTGGACACATGAGTAAATAATGAATGCAGATGTGGGGGGAGATTAATTACAAAAAAAGCATACTTAAGTGCTAATTTCTGTGAAACAGTTTATAATAAAGGAGAAATCAGTGTGTCAACCTAGAGGGGAGACTTCTTCGTTTTAATATGAAGGGTTTGGTTGTGTATACACACACACGCAAACACACACACACACACACACACACACATCAGTGTTCACAGTCTTCATACAATTCTGAGTCTGATGTTATCCACGCTCAACTTGCTGTGTCCCCTAAAGTCTGAACAGTCCCTTTGCGGGTTCATCTCACACCGCCGTAGGCAGGTCACCCTCCTACTCGAGAAGATGCCAGCAGCCATGGCTTGACCTTATTAGTTGCAGAGGATATCACAGTTGTCAGTGTGCATCAGGGAAGCAGTCTAAAATTCAGCCTCCTACTCAGCTTCCACCCTTATTACTGGCAACTTACGGGGGGAGAAAAGCCAATTGTTATTGTAAGTGCACAAAGCCAGTGACAAAGTAAGGAAATGTAACAGTTATTGAATGCCTACTCCGTATAAGGCACTGTTCTGTAGCATTTAAAAAAAAAACAAACAAAAACAGAGCTACCTTCCTAGTTTCGTTCTTCCAAGTTGGGGTATCATGGTGTTTAGCCAGAGGTGCTTGGGATGCCCAGTGCCTCAGTGTGGTCCTACATCCCACCGTGCACTTTGGAGATTCAATGCCCATGAGAGAGAATTAACCATAGCACCTAAAGAGGCTTGCCTGTCATCACTCTGGCATGGCAAATGGGTCGTGACAAATGCCTCTGACACAAAGCACTTAGTGCAGTGCTTCCTGCTCCGCCTCCAGCCCAGTTTTAGGAAGTCTTTTTTTTTTTTTTAAGATCTTATTTATTTATTTGAGATAGAGAGAGCACGAGCAGGAAGAGAGACAAAGGGAGATGGAGAAATTGACTCCCTGCTGAGCACGGAGCCCACCTTAGGACGCAGGACCCTGAGATCGTGACGTGGACTGAAGGCAAACACTTAACCAACTGAGCCACCCAGGCACTTAGGAAGTCTTAATGCCATGCCTCCAAAATATAAACGTGGTGTCAGCTTGCTTACCCATCTCCACTGGAACCGTCCTAATCCAAGCCACCTTCATTTCTCTCCTGCTCTACAGTGATGGGCTCCCAACTGGTCCTCCTGTCTCCCTGGTAGTCTCTTCACACAGCAGCCAGTGAGATCTTTTCTTTTGTAATCCGATTTTACTGAGGTAAAACATACATAAAAAGTACCCATTTTAAGAATATAATTTGATGATTCTTGACAAGTGTAGAGACACCTATGTGACCACTACCTCAGTCAAGATAAAACATTTCATCACCTTCAGAAATTCTTTTGTGCCCTTTTGCAGTCAGTTTCCACTCCCCTGGCCCTAGACAATCACAAATCTGCTTTTCTTTACTATAGATTAGATTTATCTTTTCTCAAATTTCATGTAAATAAGATCAACTTGAACTTTAAAAATTCAGATCTTGCCCCTCCTTTATTTGAAGTTTCTGATGACTTTCTAACTCGGGTAGAATAAGATTCTAGGACTTTACCATGGCCTGTGAGGTCTCATAGGGCCCGGGTCCTGTCTGCTCCTCCTTCCCGCTGTCCAGCCTCTCTCTCCCCACTTCCTTACATAGTCTGCCCTGGGAGAGGACAGTACCTCTTTCCATACCTTTAGCTCACCGCGCTCCTTTATGTCTTAGGCCCCTGTGTTCACCATTATTTCTCCTAAAATGCCATTTCCCTCATCTGGCTTTCTCTCGGCTTTCAGCTTCTTGCCTGATTACCTGAATCTCAGAGGCTTTCTTCAGCTTTCTCTAAGCTGGAACTTGGCCCAACTCTTGCTTACCCATGACCCTCCTCGTTTTCTGAAATCAGCACATGTGTTGGTCGGCTGTCTTTTCTACCTCCTCCTGCCGAAATGGGAGCGGCACGAGTATAGGAACCATGGCTGTCCTGGCCACTCCAAAACATCCGCTCACAGATCAACCACGTGGCAGATGTTCAGCATGTGTTGTTGTGATGGGCGTGGTTCGTCTGAAGTCGATGCTTCATTGGCAGGTGGTGTTGGAGTTTCACGTCTGGACTTGAGTGGAAGCTTTCCCTCGCCACCAAAAGCCACACGGAGGGATCTGTCATAATATCCCTCTCTGAAGCTCAGAGGCTCAGGTTGACCCTACAGTTAGCAAAATCAGTAGGCTCATTAAGATCCAGCAAAGATGAATTAATGGGCTCTGGATGTGTGGCACCCAGGAGTCTTTTGGCCTGCCTCCCTCATTAACCCTGTTTGATGTAGTTTGAATCGAGTTTTAGAAAACAGGCTGAGGAAAGGAAATGGCAAAAGGGGGGGGTGGTGGGGCAGGGACCAAAATCACTTATAAAAATCTGCCAAAGGCACAAAATAGGAAAGAAAATCTTTGAGCTACAGGAGACCCGGACCGTTAAAAACCTTCTTTAGGCTTGGGAGCTGGTGGCAGAGAGGAGATAAAAAAGTGCTTTTAGGTTGTGAGTACTTGGAAAGTGACAGTGTCACTGAAAGCACAGTCTAGTGATTAGAAAGGAGATTTTCCAGCAGGGCTGTTACAAATGTGGAACAAGTTCAGAATTACAGCCCCAAACGGGATGTCCTTGGTAAAATGCATTCTATAGAAATAAGACATCCAGAGTAATTTGGGGCTGTATTTTTAGGACTTTCGGACTGATTGCCCGGAGGGCTCAGCGAGGATTTCTTTTCTGTGAAGAATGCATTGTACTGTTAGATGGGGTATTACAGGTCATGGTCCACCTGCCTCCAAAGCCTCGGGATTGGGCTCCCAGGAGGGGAGATGCGAACCGAGCCTGTGACAAATCCTTCGGGTCCCCAGGGAAAGCAGAGTGTTCTGTGGAGAGAGGCCGTGACTTCTTTATGCATTCAGCTGACAGTTCCCTGCTGGAGCCAGCCAGCCAGCTACCCCAGGAAATTCTTGACCATGCATCCCACTCCTGCACACAGGCTGTGACTCTGTATGGTGTATTGGAACGGAGTGGAGCTGAATCCCCGGGAGAGTGCCCGAGCCCCAGGAGAAAAAAGTGCACCCGGACTCAGCCTCTTGGCCCACAGCCCTCTCTCTTCTTTGCTATTGACTCTTCACTAAAAATCTATGGATTTCTAGTTCCAACTCAGGATCATAGACAGCGCGAGTGTGTGTGTGCACGGAGTGGATTTGGAGGATACTATTTAAGACTTCAGCGGCTGCCTTATTATTTATAAAAGGTGTGATTTGGCTTGTCAGTGTAATATCCAGATTAGGAGCCCTAGGGATATGAGTACCATGAAGACAAAACCTAAAGGCTCTTAGTACGGAGGTTGGGGAAAAGAGAAAGTGGAATGAGAAGCTGATTGATTCTCAAATAATCTAACAGTTTTTTTTTTTAAGTTGATTTTATTCATGTTGGCGAGGGGACATGTCTCCTATCAGTAAGTAATTCTCCATTGGCCACCCACAGTGCTAAGAAGACAGTAGCTAGTTAATGCATCATTTAAATCCAACAGACACGTATTGGACACTAGCAATGGCCAAAGGATTTCACTGGTTAAAATGAGAAATAAAAGAATGTGGCAAAACAACATTGGGACCTAGAGATCCGCAATGGGCTTCAGGAGTCTGTGAACTCCCTGGAATTGAGTACAGAACCCTGTGTGCATTTGCCTTTGAGTATTTTTTCTTGGGATAGAGCCCTTAATTTGCCTCAGATCCTCAAACTCTAAATCTGATCCTGAAACGATGAAAAGCAAGGGATCTAGTTGCTGCTAGGCTTGACCAGCTGGTGACAGCCCCGTGACTGTGTGTGAGGAAAGACACAAAGGGCAATTTCCAAACATGTACGCTGCTCCCTCCGTTCTCTGTGATCAGCCACGAGGTCCTGGTGGTCTCAGTGTACAGGTCCGTATTTTCTTAATGTGGAAAGATAAGGGGAGTAGAGAGATGCCTTTGGGGCTAACTGTACTTTGACTCTACTGAATTAGAGATAACTCTGGAAGGATGCTCAGATATTTATGACACAGTTGGTAAAGGCAGAAAAGAGGGTGAGAAGGCTGGAGAGAAGGCAGGAAAAGAGAGGTGAGCCAAGTGTCCCCTGCCTGGGCAAAATGTGCGTAACAATTAGAGACCTTGTCCTGTGTCCTGCAGGATTTGGCAGTGGCTTGATAGCCATTATAATAAACCTCTCCATTAGGGAGACAAACCAAAAGAGACTCTTAATGTCACAAAACAAACTGAGGGGGGCCAGAGGGAGGGGTGTAGGGAGAGGGTGGTGGAGTTATGGACATTGGGGACGGTATGTGCTGTGGTGAGTGCTGTGAATTGTGTAAACCTGGCGATTCACAGACCTGTACCCCTGGGGCTAATAATACATTATATGTTTATTAAAAAAAATTAAGAAATTAAAAAAAAAATAAACCTCTCCATTAATTGTTGGTGACTTGACTTTGACAGATGTCCAAAACTGGTCAGGCACAAAAGTTCAACTTAAAAAAAGTAAAGGTGAATCGCTAGACATTGTTTTTCTTTGAGCATTGATGTAGACTATATAACTTCCTTGAAAAAATGGAAAAAAATGGAAAGAGGGGGGGAAAGAAGCCGCGAGTATTCTCCTCATACCAGCTGGGGGCAATCCAGTACTGCAAATGTGAGAGTGGAGAAAAAAGTGCACCAAAAAGAGCACTTCTAACGTTGTTGCTATGGCCTGAACTGGTGTCTTTTCTTCTCAAATTAATTTATCTCGAGCCTCTGAGAGCCCTAACAACAGAGCAAGGATGAGATGGCCGATTGAAATTGCCCTCTTTCCTTTGTAACGGCAGGTGCCCTATGTCAAATAATCCTTGATCAGGTCCGATGGCATCCGAGCTTCGGAATCTTCTGGACTGTTGGGTGATGAAGTATGGGACAAGCATCGGGCTCAGCATGGCAGACTGGGTGCTCCCTTAGCCACGGGTGTTCTGCTCTGTTGGGCGGCACAAGGGACCCCCCAGGAAGCCCATGAGACCCGGCTGATCCCCTTGGAGTTCTGGACTTCTTGGAATGCCATGGAAATGCTCAACATTAATCTGACTGTGTGGTTTATACTTAGCCCAGCGTACTTCTGGCATTGTTCTGAGTGAAATGTTCAACAAAGGTCTTTCAGGCGGTCACTTGTATAAAGCATGGTTTGATTCTTCAAGCACCTATTGGCTGTCGCTTTTAGATTCTAGGCCAGGTTCCACAGAAGACCCCAAGCGTAGTACTTGACGTTTTCTCTTTATCTGTAGCGTTTCTCTCTTAGGGAGATAAAACTGCACATACCTCGCATAGATAATATGAGATTGCACGTGGTCAAATAAACCGTTGTAAATCCGAGAAGGGGAGATCCTGATAGGCTTCGGCTGTCAGGAAAACTTTCACGGAGGCACAGTTTGCCGTCTCCACTTTACTCTGTCTTAACATCAGCGCGGCACAGCCCCGTCTGGGAACGTGCCCAGCGCACAATGCTACCTGTTCTCGTAGTCTTCTCGGGCAAGAAGCAGCCAGACATCTGGGTCCGAAAGATTCTTTTCAGAGGGGCAGTCTTCCTTACTCCTATGAAACGTTGTAAAGTAAGAATGCCTTTTTTGGAAACCCTTCCATGTCATTTTCAGGCAAAACCCATCATTTATAACGATCATTATCCCCGGAGAGCTTACTCTGCGTTGGCAGGGAGGAAAGGCCCTGTTGGGGATCCACTGTTTTACTTCACCAGTATTTTGGCCGCTTTCATCCCTCTGCTTCATTTTTAGTTTTTCATTTACTCTATCCCATATAAATTTAATCACTGTATCTCTGTAGCTCTTTGAATATCTGCTGGCTGAGACTTACAGAGCAGAATGAAAGTAATAACAGAGATACATTGGTAATTCCAAAACCTCAAGTCGATAAGATTAGAAAATAATCTTTTTGAGAAATGAAAAGAAATGTAGGTTCAGATACAAACTTATAGTTTTTGACAACTCAGTACCAGAACTGTTTTAAATGAAATTCATATAAGATTTATTATCCTGTATTTGAAAACTGTCGGTATCTTAATCAGAGAATTTGATCAAGATTTTTACACACAGATAAAAAGTCCCTTAAATTTTCATTTGAATTGTTATTACTAGTGCGTTTTGTCTACAAGCATGACTTTTATATTGACTAATACCGATTTTGATCATACCTTGACGTGGATATTGTGTTGATTTCCTGGTAGATGTTAGGTGAGTTTCGGATGTCATTGTAAGCCTTCTGGACAACTCTGAGACTGATGTCTCCAATGGGCGGTGGCCAAGCGATGCCAGCTGACTTCTTCAGATCCCTCCCAGCTTGAGCAAATCTTTTTACCTGATTTTCTACCCCATTTTTCCTCCTCTGTCTTACCTGGCTAAACTCTTCTACTTCTTTTCTTTGTTATTGGTATCACTCGGGCCTGAAATGTTCTTTAGCTTCCTGAACATCTCACCTGCAATTCATACCTTAACCATCTTTGCTCAGGCATCATTTTCTCCTTGAAGCCTTCCCTTATCCAAAGTTGGACACAGTCATGTCAGCCTCTAGAACTTCATGTTTCATCCTTACTGATCTTATGGTTGTTATGCTAGTCTCTTTTGATGGTAGTCAATAGAAAAATCTTAAATTGAGTACCATGTAATGGCAGACACCAAATGTTAGTCAAGGTAAGTCTTTCATAAGCTACGCCTAGTGCCTTACAGATAGAGCACTAAGATATTTGTTGAATGGCCAAATGGCAATCAAGGCAGTAGATCAGACCTAAAATGAAGATGCTCTCTCCTTCCCCAGTTTGGCACCTGTCTTATACTTAGTGGACACCAGATACCTGTGGAATAGGAGACGAGTGCATGAATGAATGGCTAGATGGGTTGGGTGGATGAATGCATGGATGCTTTGAATCTGGACTTTAAATGATGGTTTAGATTACATGTCTTTATGACCCTCATTTCTCCTCTTCTCAGCCCTATTGTTCACTACACCTTCACCTTAAGGTCTCTGAGAATCCCTACACATCAGGGATCATTGCCAGCCGAGACACAGCACCCAGCATCATAGTGGCTTCAGGTAAGAAGCTTGCCTGGTGGGCTTGCTGTTGCAAATTGTATTTATTTTTAGAAGCTAGATATCTGTGCTGGGAACTTAATGAGCAAGTGAAAATATTTTGGAAGTCACCCAAACAACTGACCCTGGAGAAACTGTGCTATGAAACCGTTGCTCACGTACAGTGTTGACAGTCTCGGTCCTTCTCGGGCAGCATAGATGGCCAGTAGAGCCTATTGTTAGCTTTTGCAAGCAGCTCCTTTCACTAATGGTGACATGCTTTCTCTAGGTAATATAGGTTCTGAATTATCAGACAGCGACATCAGCATGTTTGTCTCGTCAGATGCAGGAAACTCCTGGAGGCAGGTAAGCAGACATCCTGGGTCAAGTTGCTGCATTTTAAATGACATATAAACATTGTTCAACTTGGTTAAATTCTGGGAACTCCTTTGACTCTACATAGATCCTAAAGCTCGTCAATGTGTTTATTTCCTTTTTTGTTTTATGAGAGTCTTAAATAAGTCTTTGAGTTTAGCAAATATTTATGCAATGTGATTTTTTTTTTGTCACTCAATGAAAATGACCCTTTTTTTCAGAGCCTCTATGTAAGAAAGTTTGTAAGTTACAATGAAACCAAATTGGAGCTGACTGAATTTTTTTCCACAAAAGAAAACCAGGATCCCCAAGGGGTTATTATATGGGAACATGGAGCCTGGAGGGTGGATTCTATCCCCAACACTGAGTTGCCACCATAAATCCCCCTTGCCTTGGAGTCAGAGTAGAGAGGAATGCAGTGATACAGAAACAGCCATTAACCAGGTGGTGGTCTGAAATGTTTAAATTTCATGTGCAGAAGACAGAGTAATAACCATCAGGGTGCATAAGTTGGGAAACGTAGAAATGGAATCACTTTAAACCAACGTGTTTAGCTTAAATGCTCCCTCTCTATATTCTAAATGAAAATTAGATACCCATAGCTTATAAAACAAGCATTTAATGAGGTTTAGCAATCATAACAAGATATGTGTCTAATGCATGGTTGTTACACTTCAATAAATATATTTTAATAACCTGCTGACGTTTAATTATCATACAATAACTAGCACCATAAATTGAAATCTAATGCACAGGTAATCACACAGAAATGAGAACACTCTGCTTTAAATTTTAGACAGAGATGTCCATGCCGTGGTCCAATTACCATTTCCTAGCCTCAGACCCTTCGTAGATCCTCTGTATGATTCTCGTGGTTTGAGAAGAGTGAGGCAGGAAGGAAATTTGCTTAAATTGCTTAAACCCCAGGGCTGTTGATCTTGGGGCATGTAGGAACTTGGACTATTAAGCTGCCTGTGGAGAACAGTTCAAGAGCCAGGATCCCATTTTATTTCTTCCAGCACCCAAACCAAGCAGAGAGCTCTCTACATCTGTAGTCCTGGGATATCTTTTAGGTAGAAGAGATAAACAAGAGGGAAAATGATTATGTCTGTAGTGTAGCCACAGACAAGGCAATACTAACAACGCAATTATGAGAAAACAGCACACGTCTCGTATGGAGAGGACACAGAAATTGTTTGCAGCCCGTCTCCACTTGACTTCAAGTTGATTTCTCCACATTTGGCGAAAAACCTAAAGGACACATGTACCCCGAGTTGATTCCATTTTGATCAGAACTACATTAGGCAGCGAATCTGTGAATTGAACAAGAACAGCTTTCCTTTGTAATACTTGGACACTTTGAAGTAATTACATTCTGGAAAGGACACAGTAATGCTGCAGGTCCCAGCCCCGTGAGTTCCTCTACGCCCGGCCTTAGGTAGATCCCATCTCTCTAAACCTGTCAAAATGAGAATGTTGGAGTGAAGTATCTCTAAGCTTTCTTCCTTCTAAAGATGTTATGCAATAGGATGGTTACCCAGTATTCTGACATCGTCATCAGTGGGAATCAACAGAACTTACCGCAAAGAGATGGGAATATAAACATGAACACGTAACTCTTAATTCTTCAGATTTCTTTTGTGGTGCCCTTAAAAGCATTTGGTATAACTCCAATGGCACGTGTGGTCCCCCTTGGGAAGCACTGTTTATAACTGTCTCTCCAAAGATTTGGGGAAACCCTGTTCTATCATGGGAGGGATTTATCTCCTCAGACGAAGACTCATTCTCTGAACTCTGGGCATGTGTGGATGTGGCGTGTGTCCATGTGGCTGTGTTTCCCTCTTGCAGATCTTTGAAGAGGAGCACAGTGTTTTGTATCTGGACCAGGGTGGAGTCCTGGTGGCTATGAAGCACACGTCGCTCCCGATTCGACATCTCTGGTAAAGGCATGAGTCATGACCAGATGGCTCCATCCCGCTAAGCCCAGCTGACGGGTCAGGCTGTCAGATGGGGACTGTGTTTGCAGTAAAACATCAGTATCTACTAGACCATAATTTATAGTTTTGCTCTATGAAAATAAGATTATTGCCTGCAGTTTCATAAAAGAAGGAGGGAAGGGAGGAAGGAGGGAAGGAGAGAGAGAGAGAAAGATTGAGACAGATTCTGCCCCCAAGAGAGGAGTTAGTTGCATGGTGGTTTTCAGATATGTCAGTGCCCTCCCTCCTAGTATCTTCCTTATTGCTTCAGCACACTCCCGGGTGCAGTGGCCTGTCAGGTACAATCGGCAGAAGTGAAGAGTAGCTTAACGTGTATTCATTATGTGTGTCTGCACAGAGATCAGCAGTTCAGGGCACATCTCTCCCTGTCTCTTTCCTCCGCTCCTCCTTCCTTGGTTTCCTTTGGTGGGGGTGGGGGATGGGGTGACAAACTGCAGCTCTTCCTATAGGTCTCACACAGATGGATGTGCAAGGCCTCCCTTCCAGGATGCTTTCCAGAAGCTTCCTTCATCTGTGTTTCTGAAAGGGACTCTCTCCATAGGCAAGCTTGTTCAAAACCCAAAGCGTGGTTTTCCCTCTGGTCTTAGTTACTTTGGAGACCTACGGGAAAGCTGCCGAAATAAGAGAAACAGAGGCTTAGCTTGGGGGGAAGACATCCACAGAGAAAGGCAGAGCCGAGGAACCGTCCTGTGCGACCCGCAGGGCTGCAGACCTCTCTTGCTCTCAAGAGCCAGTCTTTCTGTACCCTCTCCCTCCATGAGTCAACTAGGAATCGTAACAGGGTAGGAGGGAAGCCGCTCAGGATTTGCTCACTTAGAGGCAGCTGGTTCAAGTCCATCTAAGTAGGTCTCATAAGGCCATTGCTCCTCAGAATCACCAGTAAGGCCTGCTGCTAGATTGCAGT
The DNA here is from genome assembly GCF_963455335.1 of Martes martes. Classification (NCBI taxonomy): domain Eukaryota; kingdom Metazoa; phylum Chordata; class Mammalia; order Carnivora; family Mustelidae; genus Martes; species Martes martes. The sequence goes on from NC_137902.1 coordinate 22,302,390, forward strand.
GAGGTTTGGGAGAGGGTCACATTGAGATCTAAGATCTAATAAAATATCCAAATTAAAAAAAAAATTCTATCAAAGACTTATTATTATTCCCATTTCGTACAGCTCTCCCCTCATGGCTGTTATAACACATCTGGGTCCCAGATTGCTTGGCTAACCATATTTCTACCTTCTGATGTAATTAAGAATACTTATTCATATAAAAGGCTCACTTTGACAGTGCCCCGGGTACTTTTAAAATGTATTCTCTCCTGGCTGATAGTATCTTTCCTCTGAAAAGACTTTTTTTTTTTTTTTTTCCTTTTGAGATCTGATGCCTATTATTTTTTTCTTTCATTAGGTTGAGTTTTGATGAAGGGAGATCTTGGAGCAAGTACAGTTTCACATCTATTCCACTTTTTGTGGATGGGGTTCTGGGTGAGCCTGGGGAGGAGACTCTAATCATGACGTAAGTGGAAAACTATGATGTCTCCTCATCTTAATATAAATCCAGGAACATGTTGTTTTTTGTTTTCTTTTTAAAGATTTGATTCATTCATTTATTTGAGACAGTGAGAGAGCATGAGCCGGGCGGGGGGCTGAGGGTGGTGGCGGAAAGAGGCAGAGAATCAGAAGCAGACCCCATGCCATGCACAGAGCCCCATGTGGGGCTCGATCTCACAACCATGAGCTCTCAACCCAAGTCAACACCAAGATTCGGACAACGAACGGACTGAGCCACCCAGGTGCCCCCCAGAAACCTATTTTTTTATCAAAGGCTATTCACTTCACTACTGCTAGCTTTGAAATTGCCAACAAGGTCAGTACATCTCACTTCATTGTTTCTCAGCAAAGGGGAAAGAAAAATGTGGGTGCCCATTTTCTTGGCTTTTTACTAATTAGGACACCCACACTGAGGGCTGGCGTCAAGAGGACACAACTTATTTCTTCCTATACTGAATGGGCCTGGGGAAATGAGAAGTGATTACTTCAAAAGAAACAAAACTATGAATTTAAAATTTTAATAATAAACTGAATATACAGAAAATAGAGGCCTTTAAGAATGATTTCACTTTAAGGCAGAACACAGCTTGATCAAAACCCCACAAAGGATTTTCTTTTTTCCTGGCTCTTTACCTAACCCACTTGTGAAGTTATATTGGAAAAACCATGAGAACAATCTGTTCTTGTGAAATTGTATTTGCACTCATTCTTGTCTGGAAAGTGAAGATCATTAATTTGTGAAAGACTTGATTAATGACTTGCCTGCTTAAGGGTTTCAAAACATGAACTTTGAATTTGTAATATGAAACTGTGAAGGGTTTGTTTGTTTTTTTTCCCCATCCCCTGGAAAATTGGACTTGGAAAACAGAAGTTTTAAAGTAGTCAACCCTGTCATCAATGAAAATTTAAAAGTCAATGAATAGTTGGTACTATTTCTAATTTTTTTCTAATTTTTTGTCCCTTCTTTTAATGATAGAAGAGAGCAACAAAAATTTAGTATGCCTCTTAGCTATACTTTTGCCCACCAAACACAGAGCCAGATAAGCTGTTTGTTCTGTAATTTGCCTTTATTCAGTTTTCTTTTTTTTTTTTTCAGTATTTTATGTATTTATTCATGAGAGGCAGGGGGAGAAGCAGGGATCCTGATGCAGAACTTGATCCCAGGACCCTGGTGTCATGACCTGAGCCAAAGGCAGACTATTAACTGACTGAGCCACCCAGGCGCCCCCTTTATTCGGTTTTCATATTTGCAGAACGCAGATGAAAAAGAGCTGACTGGAAGGGCTACTTTGTGGCTTTTCTCCACAGTTGGCTCTGACTGATGACTAGATACCTGAGTTTGTCTGAGTAAGGAGAGAAGGCAGAGTGGGGGACACAGTTCTCACCACTAGGCCCTCCTGGCCACTCTCCCCAGGGACAGGCGGGACAGTGCAATAGCACAGAAACCGTAGGAACCACGGACCTTAGCAAGAGAACCCAGGTGTGTGATCCTGGACCACACGGAAGGCAGCGCTTGCGACCATTTCCTTAATTGTTTTTCTTCTTGTCAGCCATTCTTGTGGTAAATAGGCAGAAGTGAGTTTTTCGTCAGACTCCACCTGGGTTCTGGGCTCTGACTGGACCGGTTCTTAGTGAGGTGACTTTCTTTTTTGCACGTTAGCGAAACGCTCTGAGCCTCAGATTACCCATGGGTGATTCAGAGCCAGTAACGGTGACCCTCGTCATCACTGTGTTTTGGGGATTAGGTGATCTGCTCAGTGTAAAGTGTTGAGCGTCGGGCTAAGCTCTCGGTAACCCCCAGCACAGGCTAGCGACTGGCGTTGCTACGATTGTGATTATTTTTCTCATTACGAACCCTGTAGCGTGTTTGGACACTTCAGCCACCGCTCTGAATGGCAGCTGGTCAAGGTGGACTACAAGTCCATTTTCGACCGACGGTGTGCCGAGGAAGACTACAGACCCTGGCAGCTGCACAGCCAGGTAGGGGGGCCGAGCTGAGGGGCAGTCCTGGCTGGAGGGCACGGGGTGTCGTGCAGGTGTAGGAATCGGGGTCCTCAACGGCCACAGTTTACCTCTCCGGCGTCATCTAAAGCTACATCGACTGATTTCTTACGTGTTTTGTGTTCTGCAACAGTGAACAAACTCAACACTTAGGGCTTGTTGTGAAGTAATTTCTTTTTTTATTGTACTAGGATATAATGAGATAAAATTCAAATGTGCTTGGCTTAGACTTACAACTCAAAATGAAATACCAACTCAGCACGCAGATCCAAACAGAATTTATCTGAGCACGTCGTGTGGGGGCAGGGTAGGGGCAGGGGTGAGGAAAGGATCTTCAGTTTTATCGAGCAATGCAAACAGGGACACAAAATAATAAAATTACCCTCGGTGAGCGGTGCCAGTCAAATCCTTCCCTGTCACCCTGCGATTCCCTGGGATTAGGTGGTGCTTCTTGCCTCCTTCCAAGGTACTCATGGTACAAGGATGCAGAATCATTAATAGGAAGCGTTCCTTCATTCTGGGTCCTCAACTGATCAGCTTGTAGCTGAAAGCATCTCTCCTTTGATTTCCCAACGTGGAAGTCATTCTGCAGGTTCCTCCAAGGAGGGACAGTGAGTCCCCCTGCATAGCCACCACTATATTCAGGCGGTGACACATCGTATCCCCAAACTTAGACTAAGTACACTGGACCCTTGAACCACATGGGTTTGAACTGCACAGGTCCACTTACATGCAATTTTTTTTTTTTTCAGTAAATATAGTCCAGTGCTCTAAATACATTTTCTCCTCCTTATGATTTTCTTAATAACATTTTCTTTTCTCTGGTTTACTTTATTGTAAGAATACAGCATGTAATACATGTAACATACAAAATCTGTGGTTCATTGACTGTTTATGTTGTCAGGAAGGCTTCCAGTCTGTGGTAAGCTATTAGTAGTTAAGTTTTGGGGGAGTCAAAATTATACATGGATTTTTGGCTATGTGAGAGGGTTAGAACCATAACTCCTGCATTGCTTAAGGGTCAGCTGGAGTATATTTACATCTAGATGTGTGTATGTGATGGAGCCAATTAAAAGGAATTTGCTCAAGGGACAAAACTCTTTCCTGTCCTTCAGACACATGGCTGTGTTTGACAGCTGGGGCGACATCCGCCAAAATCATATACTCTTTTTTTTGAGACTCAACAATAAAACTATTGCTCATTTACATCTCTGTTATTTTCCCCTTTGGGGTCCACAGGCACTGTGGTATTCAAAGCTTTTATTTATTTTGTAGAGAAACACTGAGTTTAGTTCTCTCACTTGTCTGGTAGATGGGCATAAAATCCATGCTATAAAGTTGTGTGGGCAGAGGCACAATAAATTGAGGCAAAATGGATCTTTATATTTCTTAGCAATACTCTTCTTTCATATGCTCATAAATGACCAGGTGCATAAATCTTTTATTATAGAAGAATTGAACTTAATTACCATAGATTTGTCGGCAATACATTTATTTGTTAAAAGCTGAGTCTGAGTTGTCTGTGTGTCCCTTGTAGCGTGGAGTCTCATACCTTCCAAGCAAAGGTTTGCCGAATACATGAGGAGTTAAGGATGTTTTTTGACACACCCTCCAAGCTTCTTAGAATTGTCTTTACAGTTGCATTCTACACTAGGGTTCTAGACATCAAAAGGAAAATGCTGTTAGCACAAAGCAGGCTACCTGTGTCCAGATTACACTAAGGCTTGGGAACATCTCCCCGAGTGTCTTGATGTGGAGCAGGGAGGGTCCAAGCTATGTACCCAACTGCCTGGGATCCTTTGTCTCCTTACAGGGGGAAGCATGCATCATGGGAGCAAAAAGGATATACAAGAAGCGAAAATCAGAGCGTAAGTGTATGCAAGGGAAGTATGCAGGAGCTATGGAATCTGAACCCTGTGTCTGCACAGAGGCCGATTTTGACTGGTAAGCTTGTGCTGTCACTCCATGGGGTCATTCTATGTATCAAATCCACATGGGTCTTACTAAAAACCGAGATTTGAAATAATAGTAGCATATGTATGTATGTATATATGTGTGTGTGTGTGTGTGTGTGTGTATAATGTCACAAGCCTCCTATTCTTATGAAATTACTTCTTGAAGACAACATGGTTTATTAGCTATGGGCATATGTATATGGAAAAACTAGAAGTTTCTTTGGACTGAAAGAGGATTCATAAGATGGTTGATAATTAGCTTCACATAGTTGATAGATCTCAGGACAAAAAAAGAGACCACATCCACCCTGAGTTGCGTCAGACAACAGCACTGAAAACAATAAAGTCAACTTTTTAGTTGACAGCAAATATATCTGTGCTCAAGGTCAAGACCTCCTAGAGTGTAGGTTCCTAGTGGTGGAACAGTGACCTTATAAGGCAGTAGATTGGCTGTCCCGGGAAGTTTTCAGTCCGTAGTTAGTTAGCTGACGATTGCTTGTGCAAGGTGTGGAAGACTTTTCTGACTTCAGTGCAAGGATTGAGTCAGTGGCGTTGGCAATCTGTGGTTCTGTGGAGCTGGTGGTACAGAAGACTTCTCCCTCTTCCAGGATTCAGCTAGTATAAACTGGAAAGGACTGAGACGTTTGAGCGCCATAGCATTCTTTCCAAAGCATTTGGTAAGCGGAAAGCTACCCTGTGGGGTCAGTGCTGCCCTTGCTCTGTTCTGGTTTGGCCTTCAGGTGAGACTGGAAATGATCGAGGATAAGTAGGTGGTAACTCCCTTCATCATATCCATCTCACTTATTTTTTCTTCTTTTCTTTCTTTTTCTCTAGATTTATATATAAACACCTATATTCAGCAATTGCTGAATATAGATGTCAGTGTTCAGTGATTGAAACTTGGCCCACATAAGAAACCAAAGTCATTCCTTTAATACCAGATATCTGCCTGTATAGCAATCACAGATCACTTATCTGATCATCAAAATATCAGTGACTGGGCTGGGTACACACCACATAGCTGTGTACACACCATATGGCTCAGAAAAAGTAAGTCTTCTCTCGTGGTAGACCTCTGGAGACATTCTCTGAATAAATGGTCCGGTACAGGCCTGCCAGAATTGGCCTCCAGCCCTCAGTCTGATAACCCAAGGCTGTTGCCCTCTTGTTGGTAAACAAGGCAAGCCAAGAGCCAGTCCTGTAACTCTTGGGCTCAGCCAGAGGCCAACAGAAATTCAGTTACATTGGAGTTCACAAGGAATTCTGCAGGGGCCTCTCCAGCTGTAAATTCTGTGTTAGCCAGTACACCATTATTAACAATGATAGAAGTATCCTATCCCCGCCCTACCTTTCAGGACTGACATCTTGAAATATAGTCACTGAGAAAATGTCCATGGAACTTGAAAGACCATCCCTCTTTCTGACTGCTTCTCCTTTATCCCCTCTATTCAAGGAGGGTTTGTAAAGGAAGTTAACATTTTATCTTAGTCATTTAACTTCAGCCTTAGCACGTAGTCATCCTTCTGTAAAGGGCAAATTTATGCTGGTAGAAAAGCAAAGAGAAAAAGTGAGATGAGACGTCCCAGTTCCCTGATTTTTTCCTGAAAATTCTGTTCAGGGGGCATCTTTTCTACAAGGTTCCCAAAGAAGCTGGTTGTTGTCATTGTTGTTGTTTTGTTGTTGTCATTGTCACGTCTTATTTTTCTTTTTCAGTTTTCAGTTTTCAGTTTTAGTCTAGAGTGAAAGGACCATAGGGTAAGGAAGGCAATTAGGCTTCTCCTTTCCTTTCTCCCTCACTCCCCTACAGTCTTGGCCCAATTCTTGCATTCATTTGTGATTGGAATCTGCTACTCATGCCACTAACTGAAATGTATTCTGAGAAGTGGGCAATGAATCATAAATGAGGCCATTGTAAGTTTTTCTGGTCAAATGGGATTTTTGTTTACTGCATGATTTCTAAAAATATTTTGGAAGACCCGCCATGACCTTGTTGAGTGTCTACCCGTAGCTAGAGCTTCCGTGATTCCACTTGAATGCAGCGTAATAAAAGGTGGTTGTCACTAAATGTTCCCGCTCAGCTTGGCTCTCCCCTGGACAGTCCCCCAGATGACCTTGCCTGCCATTCTTCAGCATTTGTAGAGTAATTCCCAGAAACGAACACCGGGTGTCCTGTAGGCAGCATTTCTGAAGTCTTCCTATCCATGCTGTGTTGAACCAGCACCAAATCCAGCTGATACGTGCAGAATTCTAAGTGCCAGCTGCCTGGTGACAGGCCCCTTGGCTGCTTAGCCTGTTTCTCCCTTCCTGCCCCTCGTGTGCCAGCATCTCACCTCCATTACGCAGATGGGCCAATTCGTACTAATGCGAATGGTTACTGATTTGTCTGTGCCTGTGGAGGTGCAATTTGTTGTCATCCTCTGTGCCCAAGTTCATCCTCCAGAAGCCAAGATTATCAGGCCATGTGGAGGCCCCTGGAGGCAAGATAGAGAGGAGAGGGAGAGAAAAGTCTTTGACTCTTTCCAAGATACGGAGAGGATTTAAAGCTGTTAGTCCCAACTGATGATGCCAACTGACTGGGGGAAAAAAAAACTTTTCCTCGGGGGAGTGCTCATGACACCCCTGAAGGACGTTTCCTTTTCTGCGGTGACTCTGAAGCATATGGAGTGTGCACAGGGAGACCTGGCTCAGCTCTGCTTGGTAGATCCAGATGTCTTGGAAGAGCACCCCAAAGACATCACCAGTAATGAGAATTGTGCCACGTGGGTTGTGTTTGCGTCAGTGATGTGTACACTGAGGCTTCAGCCACCACCATTGCCTGCTTTCTTTCCTTTTTTTTTTTTTTTAAGATTTTATTTATTTATTTGACAGAGAGAGAGAGAGAGAGAGATCACAAGCAGGCGGGGGTTGGGGGGGGGGGAAGCAGGCTGAGCAGAGAGCCCGATCTGGTGCTCAATCCCAGGACCCTGAGATCATGACCCGAGCTGAAGGCAGAGGCTTAACCCTCTGAGCCACCCAGGTGCCCCCATTGCCTGTTTTCTAACTGCAGCTTTCTTGGGGCCCAACCACAGTCAGTACTGTGTATTCTCCTCACGAGAACATCATCTGCTCTCTCAGCTTAAAGACAGTTACTTGGAATTATTGGTCACTGAGCCTCTGCCTCTACACAGGGTTCTCCGTTGCTTTCAAGTCAGCTTTTCTGGAAATGTAGGGTATTGTCATGGGTAATTAATTGATATTCCACGGGGGAAGAAACTGTTCCATTTTTGGAAAGGTATTGATTCAGTGAATCTTGTTGTTTGACTAATTGACTAGAGTAGAAGTTGGCTGTGTGCTACCATGAAACTGTTCTAGTGATTTTGCCACCTACTGAAAGTCTCTCTTGGCTCTTTCCCCCACAGTGACTATGGGTATGAGCGACACAGCAATGGTCAATGTCTGCCAGCATTTTGGTTCAACCCGTCTTCTCTGTCAAAGGACTGCAGCTTAGGACAGAGTTATCTCAACAGTACTGGGTGAGTGTCTGAGGTGGCGACTGGGAGAGGTCTGATTTCAGCCGGTGTTAAACTTACAGAATTATGTCTGATTGAAGACCTGGGCTTTTTCACTACAGCACAATTTGTTTGTTCATGTTAGTAATGCAGCACAGATATGTATTCATAGTGCAATTTTCATCTGAAAAGAAGACCTCAGTTGCAAATAAAGAAACAAAACAGGTTCCTTAGAGGAAGATGATGATGATAATCTATAAATTTCTTCACTTTTTGATACTTTATTTCAGAACTATTTCTGTGAAGCTACCTTTCCCCCTCACTGCCTCTCTGTGAAGGCCGAGTAAATATTTCATAGGTGTATTTCCTATTTTATAGATGCGGAAGCTAGAGCAAACAAAGAAGCTCATTGACTTTTCAAGAGTATACTGCTATTAGTTGAGACGTGTTTCATTGTCTTCCCATGTCCAGTCTTGACATGTTTAAGGCATACATTCTGATCTTTATAAATATGGAATCAGATTCTAAAAGTTTGCTTAATGTTTTGCGTTGTAGGACTTATCCAATATTATTTAAGAAATACCATAGGGCGCCTGGGTGGCTCAGTGGGTTAATCCTCTGCCTTCGGCTCAGGACATGATCTCAGGGTCCTGGGATCAAGTCCCAAATCCGGCTCTTTGCTCATCAGGGAGCCTGCTTCCTCCTCTCTCTCTCTCTCTCTCTCTCTCTCTCTGCCTACCTCTCTGCCTACTTGTGGTCTCTCTCTGTCAAATAAATAAATAAATTCTTAGAAAAAAAAAAAAAAAAGAAAGAAATACCATAAAAGAGAAAACATTCTGTGACTTTTCCGCAAGTGGAGTTGATGTTTATTGACTTTAAAAATATTATGTGGACTTATTTGGATTCTAATTCAGGCCGTATGTAAAAAGACATCTTTGAGCCATTTGGAGAAATGGAATATGGTCTGGTGATTAGGTGATGTATTCATCAGGGATTCCCAGAGAAAGAGAACCAATAGGAGACCATATAGTTATATAGAGATAATCGGTATATAGATATGTATATTCATTATAAGGAATTGGACCACAGATTATGGAAGTGGCAAGTCCAAGTCCCAAGACCTGCAAAGTGACTTGGCAAGCTGGACGCCAAGGAGAGCTGAAGGTTTGTTTCTAGTCCAAGTCAGAACCAGGAAAGCTGACGGTGTAGTTCTGTCTAAAGGCCAGAAGGCTCAAAATCTAGGAGGAGCCAGTGTTGCAGCAGGAGTGTGAAGGCAGAAAAAAGGTGAATTTCCAGTTCGAAGACATTCAGGCCAAAGAAGTCCCTCTTGCTCAGGAAAGGGTAAGCCTTTTTCTCCTCTTGAGGCCTTCCAGCATATTGGACATTGGGAGAGCAGTCGGCTTTGCTCCGTCTACTAGTTTGCATGCTAAGGTCATCAAAAACAAGCCTCACAGAACCATCCTGAATAATGTTTGACCAAATACCTGACCACCCATGGCAGAGTCAAACTGACACATTAACCTGTCACAGGTGATAGATGACATTATATCTAAGCATAAATATTTATATTATATTTATTGTATTAACTAAATATAGTTATATATTTGTGATGATGGCATTTTGGTCTGACTAAAAAGAAACCTTATTTATTTATGTATTTATTTATTTATGTATCAGAGAGAGAGAGAGAGCGCGCGAGCGAGCGCACATGCGCATACAAGCAAGCAGAGCAAAAGGCAGAACAGGCAGAGGGAGAAGCAGGCTCCCCGCTGAGCAGAAGACCGACTCTGGGCTCCATCCCAGGACCCTGGGAACATGACATGATCCAAAGGCAGACGCTTAACTGACTGAGCCACCCAGCCACCCCGAAACCTTTTAAAGATACATGATGTGTGACATTTGTTTTAAAATGTTAAAAAACAGCTATTGAAAATCTTTGAAAGTGAATTAGTGGGGAGCAGGGGTGGGTATTCATTATACTCTTCGCTCTCATGTGTGCACATTTGAAAATCCTGATCTTAAACCATGAAAAAGAAAGGGACTAAGGATGGAAGGTGGGGCAGAGGGGGACGCCTCACCAGGGGGTCCGTCCCACTTGAAAATTTCTCTTCTCGTTTCTCATGCCAGCTGCAGGAAAAATGGAGGGGAAACAACACAGACTTGTACCCTCAAATGTTCTTATCTCGGAGGTTAGGGATTCCCAGAACTTTAGAATATAAGGATAAGTTGTGATTTATTTGCACCATAACATAAAACCTGAGAAAACTACAAATGGCATTTTTACAACGGTGGGTCGGTGAGGCCTTCAAAATGCAGCACCATGGGAAAACCAGGAAGGGAGCTGCTGAAATGAGTACCCTCAACAGTGAGGGAGTGCCACAGGGCCGAGTGTTATTACTTGCACACGCCAGCATATTTAGACATTGCGGAGAGCACTGGGAACCCGTAACACCAGTTTCTGAATTGATTTGTTTTTTTTCACTAACTCAGTCAAGGAACTTATATCATTTTCTCTTTGGTATTGATGAAGGGAGGTCCCAGTACAGAGGGGTCTAAATTATTCCACTTGCTACTCAAGTCACTGGAGCAAGGCAGAGACCCTCACTCTTCGGTATATTGAGAATACACACACACACTCGCACACGCACACACACACACACACACATTTTAGGCTACCCTTAAATAAGGTTCCTTTGATAAACGTAGTTTGTGAAATTCGAGTAAATTCGAGTAAACTCTGGCTCCTATAAAATAAAACATCAGAAATGATTAAATCATAATAAATAACCTATCCAGTGGGATTTTTTTCATCTATGCCCTATTAAAATTTCAATTAAAAATGTGATTCAGCAATAAGTGTCCAGGTAGATGTTTGTCAATGCAGGGGTGTTTTTTTTTTTTTTAAAGATTTTATTTATTTATTTGAGAGAGAGCATGAGAGGGGAGAAGATCGGAGGGAAAAGCAGACTCCCCATGGAGCTGGGAGCCCAATGCGGGACTCGATCCTGGGATTCCAGGACATGACCTGAGCCGAAGGCAGTTGCTTAACCAGGCATCCTGCAGTGATGTTTATTAATCGTAGAATTACAGGCATTATTCTCTAGGACTCCCCTCCACTCTCGGAGAGTTGTTTGTATAAGTGAGCGTTAGATGACAGCGTCTGACCCCAAAAGTTTTTGTTAAGTTACCTACTGGTTTCATCGATTCTATTCAGACTCTTTCTAGAAAAGCATCTGCATCAGTGAGGAGCTTGTGTAAAGAGGAGATACGATAAATTCCAGCCATCAGCAGGAAGGGAATTCCTTGATCTCAAAACCAAGGGGCTCCTGGGTGGAGGAGTGATCACCCGCTCAGGGCCCTGTGGGCTAAAGCGCAGGGGAAGCGTGTGAATCATAACCTCCCTGGTGGGCATACCGCCTCCCTGCACGTTCTGCAGTAAGAACAAGAAGACCCTTAGCTGGTACCGGTTCCTGAAAGTATCCTCAGAGAAGGCCTCATCCCATCAATTTCCTATTTACTGGGTCTGTAGCTAACTCAAAAGTTGGCAAGAGGTAAAGTATAGATGAAATTGAAAAAAAAAAAAAAAATGCAATGTCCCTCCAGCTCCCCCTCCACCCCCACCCCCGGAAGCCTCCTTGGCTATATGTGGACTCAGCGGCATTTCATAAGCACAGACTTCGTATTAAATATTGTAGCCGCTTTACAGCTGCCATCGAACATTGAGCTTTTCACTTAAAAATATGTAATTGCAAAAGAAATATATACAGGTGTTTTCTGTTTAAAAAACAATTTAGATCATTACCCTCTATCCTGCCCCCTTTTCCCACCCAACTCTGATCTTTCGGTATGCCTGCTTCCAGACACTTTGCATTTGTCAGCAAAAAATTATGCCAAGAAAAAATATACAAAATTAATTTGGGAGGTTGTTCTTACATGTCTTACATTTCCTACTAGATATGTTATTTTTCTATTTTGCTTTTCATTCAGAAATATGTCTTAAACAGCTTTCTTAAGACAGAGGACAGATGGCTATCTGCCATCTAATTTCTTTTCATTTAAGAGCATTAAAGCACCTACTATTGCTTTGTCATCCCCTGTCATGGACATTTGGGTTATTTTCTGTTTTCTGCCACTATAAGCAATGTTGCAGTTAACATCCTAGTACCATAATAATTGTTACAAAAACACACAAAGATAATTGGATCCTCTTTTGGCAATTAGAAGTGTTTCTGCTGACTTGTAAAGCAAATCCCACCCAACCAACCACTTACTTCTTAGACCTGAGGATCGAGGCATACCAAATATTTCCCCCAAACAATTAAAACACTGGCTTCTGGCTCACAGACTGCCAGGAGTCCCGCACATTACAGATTCATTTGTATTAACTGCCATCCTCCTTTATAATACAAATGCCAACGGATTCTCTCAGGGAAGGCTGAGTGGGATTTCCCAAAGTAACAAAGTAAAGAAGGTCACTTCAGGCGAAAGGGTCACCTGATGCCAGTGCCTGGAAGTCAATAGACTAAGGAGCCACCATGCACCCTCAGTCTCTCCCGTGTCAGCTTTAGCCACCCGTGGGCATCCCGTGCTTTGTTAGTACGGATCCTGTATTGGCATCAGGCTGGAATGAAGTACAGAGGAACTTCAAGGCCAAGGTCAGTCTGTGAATGAGAGCATCGTCAGTTGTACTCCCTTGCTTCACCACACCCCTTCCAGCAGAGCCCATGGTGCAGACATGCATCAGAACTTGAACTTTTGAAAGGGTCTAGGGAATGGCCGCCCCTTGTCAGTGAAGTTTAACAAGCAAATCTCCCAGCAGCACCCTCTGAGAATTTAGTTCAAAGCCTGCAGGTAAACCTTCCTTTCCTTTTACTTTTTGTAATGCTTCACTTTATAAATGGTTATGGTTGCCTCCAGAGTCACCTTTTTACCCTGTGTATATATAGCAGTGTTCACGGGTTTGCTTACTTCACCAGAATGGAAAAAGTCTAGTATCGGTTATTATTATGCCTAATAGAAATACTATTTTCGGGGGCGCCTAGGTGGCTCAGTGGGTTAAAGCCTCTGCCTTCGGCTCAGGTCGTGATCTCAGGGTCCTGGGATCGAGTACCGCATCGGGCTCTCTGCTCAGCGGGGAGCCTGCTTCCTCCTCTCTCTCTGCCTGCCTCTCTGCCTACTTGTGATCTTTCTCTGTCAAATAAATTTTAAAAATATACTATTTTCGGGAGACGCTAAAATTTTTATCAGTTTTGCTGTATAGACGTGAACAGTTGTGCAAATTTGTTTTAGTTCTTGGCTAGGTCTTAGAAAAGAGAGTTGAAATAAGAGCTGAAATGAATGCAAAATTTCTCTAGGACGCCAGTACTTTCTGTCCTTAGTCCTTGGTCTAAGGAACCAGCGAACCACACGTGAGCAAACTTCTGCTGTGTTCTCCGTAGTAAGCTCCTGCCTCTTTTGAGCCTTTGCCCTCACGTCTTCCCCACACCGGTCAATGGAAAGCCAGGAGGCTGATACCGAGCCCACAGCCTGTTATATGGGCAGGAAATGAAATATAACGGGGATGTTTTGTCTGGTGAAAAGATATAGATATATTTTATATATCTAAAGATATATTTTAGAATGAAACAAGTAAGAGTTTTAAATGGCTTCTGCCATTTACTGTTATCTTAGCAAGTGCTTCCTTTCTTTGAGCCATTGCTTCTTAACCTATAAAATGTTGTTATCTGCTCTTGGGGTTTGACTTAAATGCAACACTGTATATGAAGCATGTAGCCCAGTACCTAGCGGAGAGTAGTCACTTTGCAAAATGCAGATACAATCACCAATAGTCATCATCTAAGGAGTTCTCTGAAGTGAAGTAAAAAAGAGAGGAGACCCCTGTTTTATTGTTTATCTATAGTCCTGACATTTATTTGACCCCTAATAGTTGCGGCAGCACTGAGATCTAGGACATATTTCATCTAAGCCCCTGGTTTTATTCGTCTGTAAAACAAATAATCACCTGCATACACTCATAAAGACACATGATTAAAAACTACTAGGCATCAAAACATGTATTTGTCCCTTTCCACCACTCAAAGCAGATCACACATTTACCTTAGTGAGCAGGTTCCTTTTGTCCAAATAGAATGAAATTAGTATTCATTTGTGTATTTTCTTGCATTTTAGTGCTGAAATTACCCTAAATGTGTTTCTCTTTGTTTCTCCATCTGTGTCTATAAATATCTTCGTTTGCACACACACAAAGCACAATCTCTAGTTGTACTTATATATGGTTAAATCTTGTTTATACGGTTTGGATCCAGGGAACATGCTGCAAATTTAAGTTGCTAAATTAACTAGGACATTGCTTGTTTCAGGCCAGCCGTAAAAGATTCTGTAAATATAAAATAAAGTGGGCATTGGGCTGGTTTATTATAAGAAACCAAGATAATCTTCTCAGGGGACAGATTTCTTCTTGCTATTAAGCTAGAGATATTTCTAGATGTGTTAAAAAAAAAAAAAGTAAGTGTATAGAAATTTCTGTCTGTGGAGTTTCTTTTGAGAAGCCATTAATCCCTCCTAAAAGAATGTACGGTGACAGCTCGTACTGCTCCTCAGGGTTTGTTTCTTAATATACTATGGAGATACTCAGGAGGCTTAAAAAAGATCTTTAGCATTAATTTTAGCATTAGTTTTTAACATTAATTCAGTATCTATGTAAGAACATTTAGCGGGTCTGGGGGAAAAATACATATATATGCATAAATTCTAGCTAAACAGTAATCTCCATACTATCAACATACATTTGGAATGTTTTAAAAAATGCTTTCTAGAAACATACTCCTTTCTGTATCGGCCGTGAGAACACTTAGACTCCGGCTAACCTGCCATTGCCTTGGAGTTGGTATTTCCAAGGGCTTTGAGGGCTGGCTGGCTGTGGTCTTTTCCCAGATGACCCCGCTCCTGGGCCTGGAGGCGATTTTGATGTTCAGTCTGATCTGCTCTGCAAGATTTGTCAGCATGCATCATGGAGAATAATCAGTCCTAAAAGCGGTACATGTGTTTACAGTCCACAGAAAGGAAACCGCTTGCATAATTTACAAACTCAACATGGCAGGGGCCTGTGTCGTGGTTCCCTAGCAAAGAGCCATGCAGTGTCACCACAGACACTCAGTAAATGTTTGTGGCTATGAAACTGACTCTTGAGAGCACCTTGCTTGGATGTGGTTTTCCATATTTTCATGGGATGACATTGAGGTCGGGAATTGAAGAAGAAGGGGAGCATCGCTATGTAGAGACCTGGTTCCTCACGTAGCTTGGTTGCCCACTCTGGTGGTCCTGGCGTTAGTGATTCTCAACCAGGTCATATGGCACAGTGGCAAGAGACACCAGACTCAGTCCAGAGACCCAGAGCTGCTGATCGCCTCCCATGTTACCCTGGCAAACTCTGAAGGCTGTCTGCTTTTACCTATGTGAAAAATGGAGGGGTTGTATTGGATGATCTCTGCTATCCCTTCAGACTCTGATATGTCTGTGACCAATTTGGGATGCCTGTGACTGCAGGTGCTCAAAAAAAGGGGGAGGGGGATTCTTTATATAAATTAGTTGTACAACTCGTTGACTCAGATTGTGGATTCTGTGAGTCATTCTCATGATTCTTGATTTTAAGTCATTTAGCTTAGCATGGCCATATGTCCTGTTTCATCAAATTGGCATTCAAAATAAAGTCACATTCCTTGACTAGTCAAAACAAATGACTTGTGCTTCTACCCTGCTTAATGCAAGGGAGTTGTCTTCCCTTCTGCTAAGTCTCCTCCTGGTCTCCTAATCCCAAGGTTGCTTATTCACTTTAAAGGAAAAGTCCTGAGAACTGTTCCCTTTGAACAGAAAAACTCAGAGAACTTGCTCAGTCAGCTACGGAACCACATTCTTTCTGAATGTTGGTGTTCAGACTACTGCACAGGTTTTGTTGTCGTTGTTGAAACATGGGGACATTAGGTCTAGGGAGCTTTTAAGTCTTGGTCATACACTGTATCCACCACTAGTCCCCTTCTGTACCCCCAAGGCTTGCTCCATTTTTTGTTTCGTTGAGGGTTGTACATTTTTCCCTTGAAAGGAAAGGCACACAGGACGATCCAAGAAAATAAACCATTTAAGTTCTTCACACTCTGAGCACGAATGAGGGACACCATAACTCAGTAACATGAAGACCTGCCTCCCTTCAAGAAGACCGAGAGCCTCAGCTCCAGCTCGGTGATGTCGTGTGGTCACTACTTTAAAAAGCCAAGAGACAACTTCACAGAGAAACATGAATTCTAAGCTGATTTTTGTAAAGAATGAATAAAAGCATGACAGGAGGAAAGAACATTCAAGAAAGAATGAACAGCACAGGAAAAAAGAAGGCGTGTAGGCTTAACTATGGCTGGGGCTCAGGACACATGTTGGGAAAGAGCTGAAGCTGGAAAAATGCACTGAAGAGAGACTGCGAACTGTACTGAAAACTTCAACTTGACACTCTGTGAATAATCCCACAGGAAGCTGTGAATAAGTCTAAAAAAGAAATTGACATGGTTCGATTTGATCTTAAGATAATCTTGGCAATCAGAGTGCCGCTTATGTTTTTCTGGGAACTGGCTGTATAATAAGCAAGTTCATGTTTAATATTTTAAATACTAACTTTTTAACTAAATACTGAAATTTTAATATTTACAAAGTTTCTAGCAGTGCACCAGACTTTAGGCTAAGCCATTTTCAATGCAGTATCTCACTTACTCCTCCCAAGAATGTTATTGACAGGATTCTGTAACTGTCTCTATTTGATAGGCAGAGAACCTAAGCATTAGAGGAAGTTTGGGTAACTGCCCAGGTTTGTACAGTTAGTGCCTAAATGTAAACTCAGGCAGTTTGGTTCTACAACACTAGTTTTAACCACCAGGGCAGTGGTCTGATTCTGGATGCACCCAAGAATCACCAGGGGGAACTTAGAACAAAAACCAAGACACACTAATGCCCAGAATTCTCAACTACATCATCATTTAAGTAATTCTCAATTAAATCAAGACCCCTAGGAGCAGGATCTTGGCAGCCATTTATTTTAAAATTGCCAGCAAGAGGGGCGCCTGGGTGGCTCAGTGGGTTAAGCCTCTGCCTTCGGCTTGGGTCATGATCTCAGGGTCCTGGGATTGAGCCCCGCATCGCATCGGGCTCTTTGCTCAGCAGGGAGCCTGCTTCCCTCCTCTCTCTGCCTGCCTCTCTGCCTAGTTGTGATCTCTGTCAAATAAATAAATAAAATCTTTAAAAAAATAAAATAAAATAAAATAAAAAATAAAATTGCCAGCAAGTGACTCTGAAGGACAGGGTTGTAATCTACTGTGCTAGGCTATCCAGTCACCTTAACCTACAGTGAGCAGTCATAAACACCCATATTCCACCACCACCCCAAAAGCACAAAAGAAACAAAAAAAACCCAAAAAACAACAAAACAAAACAAAAACTACTAAATAGTAAAATCACAGACTATGAAGACCTTCATGGCTTTTTTCCAGTTTTACACGCAAAAAGAAAAACTACGGCCTTCATCTGTGTTAAGACTGGCAGGAAGCACAGAAGAAAAATCAAAGAAGTTGGGGGTAGAAAGGAGAAGGTGACAGAGGGGTTTCAAGACGGGAAGGAAGAGAATGGCTGAAGTTGGGGCTGTTGAAGCAGTAAGACACTATCTACTGATGAGCCGTCGGTAATATCAAAGGCACATTTGCAGAATGTTTCCTTTTCAGTAATTGTACAAAGACTCCCTTGCCATTACAAAGCACTTTCTTCTTGGCGGATTGAAGAATGCTTTACCCACTAAATGCATCCCAGTAATATTCAGAGCTTAGGTCCAACATAATCATAAGTTGCCTTGTTATTATGGAGGTAGCAGCCCCATTTAATAACATATTAAATGCATTATTCATTTATGTAACTCAGACCTAGGGACAGCTGCTGGGATGGAAATAGAACCATTCTGTAATGCAAAAAGCAGGTGTGTGCTTACTTGAGTAAATGAACTCTGTATTTCTGCACAATTTTCTTCTAAATTTCAGGGACAGGTCTGGTAGGGCTAATGTGATGCCATTTTCATCCAGGAAATAAAATGGCTTCAGAATGCTTTTTAATGAGCGTTTTAAAAAAATTACCAACAGTCTTCTCTATGGCAGAATCCCAGGGGGGGATGGATTCGTGCTTAGGATTTAAACAGAACTGTTGCTGCACGATTCAGGAAAGCCTGGGGTAATGATTGGTCAGAAGAGCGACAAACAAAAGGAATGTTCTCTAGCTGATGATGTCAGTGGTGATGGTGAGCCCTTGCCCCTGTAGCCACTCCCTCGCCAAGACAGAGTCACAGGTGTGCTTGGATGCTAAGTGATTAAAAACCATAACGTGCCTTTAGTTTGCATGGCACCTTGCCTCTGAAACACGCAGTTTCTGATGCACAAACTCACTGGGATGCCGTAATTACTGTGTGACAACGCTGGTCATTTTCTTGCCACCATTGCTGGTGCCAGAATGTCAGATGTCAGCACTCTCCAGTGCTGGCACCTTTTTTTTCTTCTCTCTCCCGCCTGCCATTATTTTCTCTGTTAAGCAGCATGCACCCCTAAGCACCTAAAATGGATTTACTTAAATAGTAGATGGAAGGATGTTAAAAATGCTCAGACTTGATAAAGACCTGTGGAACTGGTAGGGATCCTAGTGCAAGAGCAGAGAGCTCCTGGCTGCCTGCAGGGCTGGGTGTTAACCCCTTAGTTGCTGGATTGTGCGGAGAAGCAGGGACTCCGAAGGTAAGGATTAGTCACAGCTGGTTCATGAGCTGAGGTGCTTGAAGGGTTTGGGGGCAATGGAAATAACCACCACCTGCTGTGCTGATATTTCAGCATGTAGAATGGCACAGTCATCCTAGTGTGGGCCTCGTGATTATCAGTTTTGCGTGTCCCCAGGGATGAGGTACCCTCAGGGAACTTTAGTCACCCACAGAAATACCATCAAGCAAGGCATAAATGGGTTCCTGTCAGTAAATCATAAGGAGCCTTTAAGAGTTTAGAGGAGGGACAATCTTCTTCCATTGAAAGAGGCGATAGAGTAGCGGTAGAGAGAGAATATTCTAGAGACAAATTGCCTGGGGTCCTGACTGGGTGATCTTGGGAAAACTGGTTAACTTTCACGAATCTTAGTTTCTTCATCTGTATGTTGAGAATAATAATACCTTCCTTAAGGAGAACTGTTCGGAATATTTTGAAGATAAATGACAAAAGTCATGTTAAGAACTTAGTGCAATGGCAGACACAGTAAATACTCTCTACGTATCCACTTCTTACTATTTCACACTTATTATTATTTTGCCATCACAGGCAGGAAAAGACAGAGGACAGAAGCTGTAACCCAAAGTGGGAATTTTAGGCAGCTCAGAGAGCATGTGGGAAGACCTAGAAGCAGAAAGAGCAGAAGAAAATAAGTACTTTTCAGGACGCTCAAAAGAGAGGTTTGACTAGGGCAGATGAGCTTTTTGGTGAAAAAGAATTCAGAGATGTAGGGCCGTTAGCTTATGGAAGGCTTCGTGGACAAGATTATGGGATTTATGACTTATCCCAAGGACATTTGGAAGCCGTAAAGGTTATGAACAGGTAGGAGAAATAATATTAAATAAAAATAACCGGCAGCAATTTCATAAGCACTTGCTAATCGTCGGGGCAGTTTTAAATACTCTGTGTACATTAATCCATTTAATTTATACAATTACCCTACGAGGTGAATTAAATATTAATAATTGACCTTGTAGTGATCCACAGCATTCACAGTACTTCCCCAGACAGTACTTAATTTGACTTTCTCAACCATGGTCTTAGGCAGTCGATCCCAAGACTCGGGGACAGAGGAAAGGACATTGGCCAGATTTGGAGGGGTTGGAAAAGTATAGCCTGCAGGTCAAATGTGGCACACTGCCAGTATCTGTATATAGTTTTACTGAAACCCAGGTGTATCGATTCTTTTCGTGCGTTATCTGTGTTCTCTTATATGCTACAATCAAAGAGTTGAGTACTTGTGACAAAGGCTATATAGCTGGGAAAACTAGAACATTTCCTATCTATCCCTTTATATTAAAAGTTTCTCTGGTCTAGAAGAGTGGAAAGACCTTAGACATTGCTTCCACTTTGAGCTTCACCACTCACTCTAGGTAAATAGGCTTGGGAAGTCTGATATCCGAGTCCACAGAGAGGTTACTGTGGACCCCACACAAAAGGATGATGAACAGATAACATCGAAGCTCAAAGTCTTAAAGGTTAATTGTTCTAAAACCACAGATTCTAATTTATTATGAATCTATAAATTGCATAGGACAGATTTGTAGAATAATCTTTTTTTCCTATTAAAGCTAAAATAAAAAGAAATAAGCAAAAGAGGAGGGAAGACTTACACAATCTCTAGATGGGTCTCCTTAATAGGAGTTTTCAATATTTAGCCAGTATAGTCCCTCATAAAATATTGAGGACAAACTCTCAAATTTAGCCAAATTTCTGTACAAAACGATTACCACAGTATCCTCTGTGGGGTCTAATGTCGAATCACATAATCCATAATAGTCTTTATCTGAATTGCAAATGCCCTTGCAATATATAGTACTCATTTTAACCCTCAGTTCTATAGCCTTTAAAGTGTCTCCTGGATTATCCACATATATCTCTTCAAGATTATAGGGGCACCTGGGTGGCTCAGTGGGCTAAAGCCTCTGCCTTCGGCTCGGGTCATGATCCTGGGGACCTGAATCGAACCCTGCATCGGGCTCTCTGCTCAGCAGGGAGCCTGCTTCCTCCTCTCTCTCTCTGTCTCTCTGCCTACTTGTGATCTCTATCTGTCAAATAAATAAATAAAATCTTTAAAAAAAAATAAAGATTATAAATTTAGTGAGGCCCAGGACCACGCCTTCTACTCTTGTGCATTTGCCATAGCTCTGAAGCGAAATGATTGAGTGACTGAATGAAAGAATCTCTTCAAGGGCTAACAGTAGGTACAGTATGTCACTATGATGATGGGCCTTTCCGTTGGGTGCTTTATATGAATTAGCTCTAGTTCTCAGAGCACCATGAAGCGTGGTTCTCCCTCGCCCTCCAGGCTACGCAGTAGCGGGTCCAGCTCAAAAAAATTGGGAGTGATCCGAATTGTAATGAGCTGGATCACAACTTGAGCTTTTTTCCGTGTAGGTATAGGAAAGTGGTTTCCAATAACTGCACGGATGGAGTGCGAGAGCAGTACACTGCCAAACCGCAGAAGTGTCCTGGGAAGGCCCCGCGGGGTCTGCGCATCGTGACCGCGGACGGAAAATTGACAGCGGAGCAAGGACACAACGTTACTCTCATGGTGCAGCTGGAAGAGGTAGGACCCGACCCCCAGCCACTTCACCTTCTACGGCCGCTGATTTTTCCTAGGAAATCAGATTTGCTTTACGTGTGTTTTTGTTTTGTTTAATTTTTTTTCCATTTTAAATGCTGTGGACATTTTTAATTTTTTTCTACTTTTGGTTCCTTGGTTTGTTGTTGTTGCTCTTACCCGCAGTTAATCTCGTTTCACTGCAAGGTGTTCTTCATTCTTACTTAATATGTCATTTCTTGGAAGTTTTTTCTGGATTTAACTGTGCCTTGTTGGCATTTCCAGCCAAAAGTTGTCTCGGAATGAACACGCTAATGGTATTCTAAAAATAATTTAGTGCACACACATGTTCAGCCTAACATACCGATGCTGTCTTCCTCTCTCAACCTGATGTCTTGGCTTTTCTTTTCCAAAGGCAGCATGCTGGTCATACACACAACACTAAGGCTAATCTAAATATACCTGAGGGTACTTTCTTTGGCAATTTTGGCAATTGAGAGTTTGTGATTTTGTAGCATCTCCGCGATATCATTATGAGCCTCGGTGACTGACAAATCATGGTTATCTGAGATTTCTCAATATTTAGATAGTGGATAAGAAGCAATTTGTACATTTGTATTTTTAAATGTGTACAGGCATTTTTATCATCTTATAACTGAAGAAGATGTTCTCTAAAGGATAAACAATTACATTAATGATCTCAATTATCAAGCCTGACAGTCCTGCCTTTAGCTGTGTTTTCTGAGTACTAAAATCTGGGCAGCACCATGCTAGGCCTTGTGAGCACAAAGGGATTTTGAAAAGGTAATAATGATACCAGGATTAAGATCTACATTGTTGACTTCCAGGTTCTTCTGATAGCTCAGTGGTTTTCAGTCTTTTTTTTTTTTTTAATATTTTATTTATTTGACAGACAGAGATCACAAGTAGGTGGAGAGGCAGGCAGAGACAGAGGGGGAAGCAGGCTCCCCACTGAGCGGAGAACCCGATTCGGGGCTTGATCCCAGGACCCTGGGATCATGATCTGAGCTGAAGGCAGAGGCTTTAACCCACTGAGCCACCCAGGCGCCCCAGTTTTCAGTCTTTAACATGAATAAAAGTTAAGTGGTGAACATGTTAAAACAGTTTCCTGGGGGGTGCCCGGGTGGCTCAGTGGTTAAGCATCTGCCTTTGGCTCAGGTCATGATCCCAATGTCCTGGGATCGAGCCCCGCATCAGGCTCCCTGCTCAGCGGAAAGCCTGCTTCTCCCTCTCCACTCCCCCTGCTTGTGTTCCCTCTCTCATTGTCTGTCAAATAAATAAATAAAATATTAAAAAAAAAATTTTCCGGGCCCCATCTCCAAAGATTCTAATTCACTAGGTTGGACAGGGCCCGAGAATATGCATTTATATACAAGACTGTGGGTTATGCATTGTGCTTCAAGAATGAACAGAACAAAACAAGAGCAAAGTCAAGGGGGATAGAGCAGCCTTAGAGGCTCTAGAGTATGACTTGAAAGGGAGAAGATGAAGCACTTAGGATTACTTTGTCAGCATTGATCAACATTACTGGTATTTTAATTGCTGTAGGAAAAACAATTGTGAAATAAGAGTATGAAATTCTGGCTCAGATGATGCTGATGCTTCAAGAACCACTTAGAGAACCATCCTTCCAAAACCCAATACTCCTTTCTGTTATTTCCTTAATAGGTACCCTTCAGCCATACTCGTTCTCCTAAATACAAGGTTCCCCAAACTTTTTCAGTCGGAACTAGAAAGACAGACCAATTTAGGCCAACTGGAGTTGCTCATATTTCACAGAAATAAAATCTTTAGGCTTCTCCCTGAGGCCATGACATATTAGCTTGCTGCAAATCAAATATATTGTATATATTTAGAGCAGGAGTGACATGCTGAGAGAGAAAGTGAGAGATAAGGAGGACGGGGAGCATGAGAGTATTGTCATGAAGATTTGGGCAAACAAAATCCTTTTCTTCAGAGATGGGAAATTCATTGTAGCACTCCAACAGCTCATGTAGCATTTGCCCTCAAGGGCTTTGCCAATTTGGACGTCACACTGTAGAAGAGGTCACCTTTCAGATTCCCAGATAGAAGGCCAGACAGAAAGTCTTGGCCAAACAACGGGCAGGGGGCTCACAAGCTAGAACATAAAAATTGACTTCAGATCGGATCCCAGAGGGAGGGGAAGCATGGAGAAGGAGCATAGTATTCTGTGCAATTTTTCTCTCTGAGCTCTTTGATGATATCTAAGAGCTATATCTTACGTCTTGAGGAAATAAAAATTAGAGCCAGGGACTATTAAGAAGGAAATAATAATACAACACTAGGTTCTGGAGACTTCCGGAGAGCTCGATCCTAGGAGTAAGGACACCCCAGAACTAGACCAGGTTCTCTAAATACTGAAACCCAACCTGGAATTATTTCAGTCTCTGAAAGGGTTAGAGTGGTTTTTGCCCACTCTAAATGTCTGCCAAAGCTAAAATGAACCCTCTTTAGAGGAAAATAATATAAATCAGAAGGCTTACTTATATTTTTTCGTATAAAATATTGGGCATTTAATTTAAAATATAACATATATATCAAGAAACAGGACGACGAGGAGGAAAAAATCATCAGAAAAAGGAACAGTTTCCTGAGATACGATTGATACATTCATGAAATAGATCGAGACCAAAAATGCAACCCTCCAGCAGTCATCAGTAGGGGGCAGTAACAAATGGAAGTTGTAGAAATAAAGATATAATAACTGATATTAAGGTGCACCTGGTTGGCTCAGTTGGTTGAGCATCGGAGTCTTGGTTTCTCCTCAGGTCTTGATCTCCTGGGTGGTGGGATGGAGCCCCAAGTCAGCGCCACGCTCAGCAGGGAGTCTGTTTGAGGATTCTCTCTCTCCCACCTCTCTCAAATAAATAAATAAATCTTTTCAAAAATAACTGGTATTAAGAAGTTGGGTGGGGAGGCGCCTGGGTGGCTCAGTGGGTTAAAGCCTCTGCCTTCGGCTCAGGTCATGATCCCAGGGCCCTGGGATCGAGCCCCGCATCAGGCTCTCTGCTCCGCGGGGAGCCTGCTTCCCTCTCTCTCTCTGCCCGCCTGTCTGCCTACTTGTGATCTCTGTCTGTCAAATAAATAAAATATTTTAAAAAAAAAAAGAGAAGAAGTTAGATGGGTTGACAGCTGACTGAATCCAGATGGATAGAGGATCAGTTAATTGGAAGCAAGGACAGTTGGAAATATAACTTTTCTAAGATAAGAGAGGAAGGATCGAAGATAAAGAAAAGAGTCATAAGAGACACGTGGAAAAGAGGGAAAGGACTAACACAGATGTGATTGGAGCCCCAGAGGGGAGAAGGAAGATAAGGAGCCAGAATCCGTTTTGAAGGGATAATGTCTAAGAATTTCCCCCAAACTGACAGGAGGCATCAGTGTCTCCGTGTAGATTGGAAAGAATCCACAAACCCCAAGCAGGAGCTAGACAAGGAAAAAAAGGCACTTAGGTATCATATTCAAACTATTGAAATCAAAAAACAAAGAGAAAAATTTAAAAGCAGTGCAGAAGAAACTAGAATGACATCTTTGAAGTGCTGGGGAAAACACAAATGTGGAGGCAAAATAGAGACTTTTCTCAAACAGAAACCGAGATGAGTCATATAAGATGATTCCTATAAAAAGAAACACTGCAGGTAACTCTTCAGGCATAAAGAGAATGAACCCAGATAATAGCACAATAGTAGAAAGAAGGAAGAGCCAGAGAGAGGGCATGTATGTATGTGGGTAAATTGAAATTAATAATAACTTTGCAGATCCGTAATGATAATCTGCTGTGGGCTTAAATATATGTAGAATTAAAACACATGACAATAATAATTCAGTATGTATTAAATGGAGTTAAAATGTTTTAAGTTCCATGAAATGTCTGTGATGAGGTAGAGGTACTAATTTGTATTAGATACCAGCATGTCCAGAATAGAGAATATTTAACTATCAAACTCTTGGCAGGGGACCTGGAATAATATTAAATGTGTCTCATTAATACCAAGAAAAAGGCAGGAAAGAGAGAACAAGGATCCTACTTACATCCCGGACTAATAGAACAGATACTGAAATGGTATATATATAAACCCAAATATTATCATTAATTACATAAAATAAATAATTAGTGATTTTTCTGGCTTGCTTAAGAAGTCTGTGTGAAACCTGAGATTGTAAAGAAATCACTCCACAGGTTTTTTTCTTTAGTTTTCACATTTAAATCTATTGTCTCTCTTGAATAAAACCAAAGTTTATGTATGTTTTTCCATTTACACATTCAATTGACCCAGCACCATTGAAGGACAATTCTTCAATTCTCTTCTTACTGACTTGAGTCTTTATCATAAATCAATTGAACATATTTGTGTGGGTCTACTTCTAAATACTTTATTTTGTTCCATTGGTTTTGATTTTCAAACCTGTGTTGATAATTTAAAACACTTTTTTTTTTTTTTTTTAGAGAGAAAGCATGGGAACGGGGAATGGGTTGGGGAGAGAGGGGCAGAAGGAGAGGAAAAGAGAATCTTAAGCAGGCTCCACTTCTAGCACAGAGCCCAACAAAGGGCTCGATCTCATGACCCTGAGATCCTGACCTGAATCGAAATCAAGAGATGGACGCTTAACCAACTGAGTCACGCAAGTGCCCCTAGAATATATTTTAATTATTCTAGATTCAAAGTTAGCCTACATATTTGGGGATATAAATCCTCTGAACCAATAGAAGGTCATATATAGGGGCGCCTGGGTGGCTCAGTGAGTTAAAGCCTCTGCCTTCGGCTCAGGTCATGGTCCCAGGGTCCTGGGATCGAGCCCCGCATTGGGCTCTTTGCTCAGCAGGGAGCCTGCTTCCCCCCCCTTTCTCTGCCTGCCTCTCTGCCTACTTGTGATCTCTCTCTGTCAAATAAATAAATAAATCTTAAAAAAAAAGTCACATATATGTGTGTGTATATATATGTACATATATACACACATATATGTGTATATATGTATATATGTACATATATACATATATGTGTATATATGTACATACATACACATATGTGTATATATGTATATATGTGTACATATATATACACATACATATATATGACCTTTTTTATTTTTTTTTTTTAAAGATTTTATTTATTTGACAGACAGAGATCACAAGGAGGCAGAGAGGCAGGCAGAGAGAAAGGAGGAAGCAGGCTCAATGCTGAGCAGAGAGCCCGATGCGGGGCTCAATCCCAGGACCCTGGGATCATGACCTGAGCTGAAGGCAGAGGCTTTAACCCACTGAGCCACCCAGGCGCCCCATATGACCTTTTTTAAAGATTTATTTATTTGACAGAGAGAGATCACAAGTATATATACATATATGTGTATATATGTATTTATATACACATATATGTACATATATATGTACATATATACACATACACATACATGTGTGTGTATATATATAAAATACATTATATACATTTATATATGATATGCTTTATAATAGCATAAAAACAATGCATACCTACAGGCAAACCCAAGAACTTATTTTCAGTATCTCTACCCAGAAAACTACAACACATTTGGAAAAAAAAAATTTTTTTAAATATAAATGTATGAAAAGATATACCATGACTGTGGATTGGAAGATGCAATATTATGAAAAAAGACCAATTTTTCCCACCTTTATCTTATATTCAAGGCAATGTCAATAAAATCTCCAGCATATATTTATGGGTTAAAATTGAGATGATCATAAAGCATATGAAAAAGTAGGGGCTCAAGAACAGCAAAGATTATCTTAAAGATGACTCCCAAACTGGATAGCTTATGTTACCAGGTATCAATATTTATTATAAAGTTGTAGTAATTAAGAGTGTGTGGTGGTATATATATATCCTGCATATACAGGCTGATTGAGAAAGGGAGTAGTGAGCCAAGAAAACTACACCCCCCCACATATGTATAGGTGTGTGTGTGTGTCTGTGTGTGTGTGTGTGTCTGTGTGTGTACACGTATACACACACATACTCTTTATAACAAATGAGACACTGTACTACAGTAGATAAATTATAATCTTTTCTATAAATGGTGCAATGACATCAAAATCCATGTGGGAATATATGAATCTTGATCTCTCTTAACACAAAAAAATAATTCTGACTGGATTGTCAATCTAATTTTGAAAGAAGAAACTAAAGTGTTTAAAGGAAAATGCAGAAGAGTATCTTCATGACCTTGGTTTAGGCAGAGATTGTTTTAAAACAGAAAACAAAACCCACTAAGTATATAGAAGAATACTGTTTGATTAGACTATATTAAAATTAGGAATTTCTTTTCTTCAAAATATACTATTTAGAAAATTTAAAAAGCCCTGGAGGGTGAGAAGTTATTTACAACACACAATTTTAATAAAGCACTCATACCCAGAAAAATATAAATGAATTCTATAAATCAGTAAGAAAAATTCTGGCCACCCAATAGAAAATGCACAAATGACTTAAATGGACTTTTCAAAGAGGGTAACCAAATAGCCAAGAAGTGTATGAAAAAATTCCCAGCATGACTGCTCATCAAAGGAATGCAACTTAACACTAAAATAAGATATTACTGGGAAGCATGGGTGGCTCAGGGTGTTAAACATCTGCCCTCAGCTCAGATCATGATCCCAGGGTCCTGGGATTGAGCCCCATTTCAGACTCCCTGCTTAGCGAGGAGCCTGCTTCCCCCTCTTCCTCTGCCTCTACCCCAACTTGTGCTCTCTCTTTCTCTCTCAAATAAATAAAATCTTTTAAAAAATAAAATAGTATTGTCTACCCATCAGAAGATTTATATTTGAAAGAACAAATAATATCAAGTGGTGTTGTTGGAGCAACCAGTCATTCATACGGTGGTGTTTGAAGTGTAGATTGTCACCATCTTGGAGATCTGTTTGATACTAACTACTAACCACTATATTCATCTGTGAAAACATGCACAGCCTTTGACCCAGACTTTTTACTCCTAAGTATAGAGTCACCAGAATGCATACAGTTATGCACTAGAATGTATGTAAAATAATATACATAGCAGACTTACTCATAAGAGGTCATAGCTGGAAACAAACATTTATCAACTGTACACTCAAGAAGTAAATTAGCATATCCATACAGGATGGAATGCCATAGAATAATGAAAAAGAACAAATGATTGCTACCTACAAAAACTTGAATGAATCTCCTATCTACAATTATGCTAAACAAATCAGACTGAAAAAATAGGTATTGTATGATTCTATTTAATTAAACTGCACAAGTAACAAAACTAGTTTATGGCGATAGAAGTGAGATTAATAGTTACTTTTGGAAGAGAAGTGGCAGGGAGGATAAGGGAACACTGGAAACTGAATTTTTTGTTGATTAATGAATGCATTCATTTTGTAAAAAATCAAGCTATATATCTGATTTACATACTTTTCTTTGTGTCTATTATGCTCAACAAAAAGCTTACTTAAAAATCATTTGGGAAATTCAAATAGCTTTGATTTGTGCATTTTGCATTTAGGTCTTAAGGGGAAAAAAGACACAGGGTAAAGGATTGGCTCAGAAAATAAATCTTTCCCTAAAACTTTGGGAACATTTAGGCAAAGATTTATTTTCTGAGCCAATCCTATACCCTTTGTCTCCCTGCATAATGAACGTGAAGTCCCCTTTCCCAGAGATATAAGGAACCTGGTTATGATAACTTAGAAGAACATGATCTTTTGAAGCAGAAATGTTTGTGCTGGAGTAGTCTTCAGATTTCAGATTTTTATTCGATTTCTAAGAAACAGTAGAGCAAGATCTGAAACAAGAACTTGGGCCTGGTCAGCTCTGACCTTTGTTCACTCTCCAGGGACAGAGGCCAGGCTCCTCTCCATTCAACTTTGCTTTCTCTGTAACCAAGAGCATCAGACATCTCAGATTTGGCTGAGTGATGTGAGAACAGATTGGGGAATCTGGTTCAAAGATGTGTAAATTCCTGCCTTCTAGGCGCAAGAAGGGAAAAAAAAATAGTTCATTCCACTTGAGTGGGCAACGCTGCAACAGCAGGGAGGAAATCTGCTACCTTCAGCTGTCAGACCTGGCCCCTTGGTGCTCTTGTTTCCTAGGGCAGAGTCTAAGCTGAAAAGCTTGTCCCCACATTCAACTGTGGGATTCTGTGCTGATTCACAAGCTCTCCTTACAGAAACAACGGGTTTCTCTGTTAATCTCTGGATTATATACACAGACATGAGTGATGCGTGTGGTGAGCAA
Source organism: Martes martes (assembly GCF_963455335.1). Lineage (NCBI taxonomy): Eukaryota > Metazoa > Chordata > Mammalia > Carnivora > Mustelidae > Martes > Martes martes. Next base: position 22,331,976 of record NC_137902.1, read on the forward strand.
TACGAAATAAAGGAAAGCAGGGTGGCTCTGAGACGCTGGGGAGCTTTGGAATTTGACACATTGACAACAGTTTGGATACCTAACACTGAACGTTAACTGTTGTCAGGTTTGTGACTGCTTTTTTGGATTGTCTTCATTTAGATCCCACAGCAAGCCTGTGTGGGTAGGTGTTATCATCCTCATTGCGTTCTACAGATGGCACAGCCAAAGCACAGAAAGGCAAAGTCACTTACCTGAGATCACACAGCTCCCGAAGTATCAAGTCAGGAGTCAAATCCAAGCTCTGTGGTATCCGGCCTTCTTAGTACTTCTCTCTGGTGGAAAGAACCATTTCCTGGGAAAGAATTTCATGTAGTTTCTGAGGGTCCCTAAGAATACTTCACAGGGGACAGGTAGCAACAAAGACGAAGGACTGGAAAGAATTATCTATGTAGATATTCTATCTAGGTAGAATTATCTATGATAATTATCTATGATAATTCTAGGTAGAATTATCTATGATAATCTATCATAGATAATTATCTATGATAATTCTACCTAGGTAGAATTATCTATGCCCTAACCAGTCTGGGCTATGGCAGCGGCTATATTCTTAAACACTAGTCAATATATAAAACATGATTTTCCTCCCAGATTTTCTGAGAATATTCATGGCTTGTGATCAGTTCATTAAAAACCATCTCAGCAAAGAGAGATTCCATATCTTCTGTAGGTTTCCTTCTCTTTGTACGATTACATCTTTATTGAATGGCTTCGCTGTATCTAGTATTGTTATATCCATTCTTAAGAATATTGAAAAACATAGGCTTTGAATGCAGTCCTCTAGGGCTGTCATCCCTGTATGCCAAACTTCTCCAGAGTCTTGGGTATGAATTAGGCTCTCAAATCCAGAAAAACAAACAAACAAACAAACAAATACCCTGACATATGCCACTAGATCTGTAATATCCCCCTCAAAATTTGAGCCCACTTCTCATTTGAATTTGATGCTCTTAATTTTACTTTGAATATAATATTTGGCTCTTGCCACCATACCCAAGGCCGGTTTTTCATAGTAGTAGGGACATTAATGCCAAGCTTCTGACGCTCTTTGAGCGACAAGTCTTCAAGGTGCAAGAGGGACCAAGAGGTCCCCACTACATTCTGATAATTACACTTCAGTGTGATTAATGCAGGAGTAGGCATACGACTCTCCAGGTTGGTATAATATGTTGTCATTTGGGCACCAAGGATTATGCCTCTGTGTCTCGTGGCTTACTCAGAGTTCTACTGTCTCCCATAGATTTGTCTTCTCTCTGTGAGGTTGGGTTGGGTTGGTTGGGTTGGTTGAGGCAATCAATGCCCCTTTCTTTGTCCCCAAGTATGTGCATACAAACCACTCCGTGTAGGCTCCATCTCATGTGTGTTCCAATGAAAAGTATGAGTAACCTGAGGAATCCACTGTCCCACAGAGTAGTCAGACATCTGTGTTTATTTCTTCTTCAACATATATTTTACTAAGTTCCAATTTTTATATTATGTACTTTTCATTCAAGACATATTCGTTTTGTGGCAATATGTGTTTTAGGTTAACTAGGGCCTCCACTGTAACAAGTTTTAAATAAAAATCTAACTGCATGAAAAAGAAAACAGTAACTATTTTATATTCATTGAAAACAAAAATGAAATTTAATTTACTGCACTTATTGTAACAATATTTCTGGCAGCCCCCATTACATTGTAAATATCGTTAAGGTATAGACTAGGCCATGCCTGGTCTCAGCCCTAGCATCTCTTCTCACTGTGCCCAACACATTGAAAGAAACTCAATAAATGTGTGTGGATTTGGATAGGCTTCCCCAAGGAGTGTAGAGATAAAGCCTGAACTTAAAAGGAAAAGACTCTTGAAATTTGAATAACATCCAAAACATGCTGAAGTCTTCATCTCAAATCTAAATCCCTTCCTTTATTCTGTACTAATGCATGTCCTAATTCTAACATAAGACTATCAATGAAAACCTTGCTAAAATCAGAGCAAAGAGGAGAACTCCTTATTGACAAAAAATAATCAAAGGCTAGATACATTGAGGCTAGCTTGTAACTCCATGCACAATAGTATGTAACTGAGTCAAAATTTTGCCGATTTGACATATGCAAGAAATGGAATCCCTTCCTGCAAATAGGATGTGAGGCCACCCTCCATATCTAGGGGACAGAAATAGCTCTATAACACAACTCCTTCAAATTCCCACAGCTTGGCCCACCCTTGTTCCACAGAACCACATCATTCTATAGAAGCTGATGAAAAGCCCCATTGTCAGAAACTGCATCCTTGCTGTTTTCAGGGTTCTCTCCTAATGTACTGTAATGAAGGAACCTTCATCAGAAGCAACAAGGCAAAGGAGACAATATTTCTTCCATCCCAGACTCCCTCACTGTGATCCAAGAACACACCTGCACACACATATACACACACTGCAATTTTATGCATCACCGTTCCCTTGAGGACAAAGAACAGTTGATCCAGAAACCAACCAAGAGGAGAGAGGAAGTATCCATAAAGGTATATCTAACTAGCCAAACATTTCAAGTACACCTGAATTTTAGGAGGCCAATCGAAAGTATTTTGCACTGAGATCCAGGTATCCAATGAGAGGTGATATCCCTCTGTCTGGAGACTTGCTTAAGATGAATGTTCTCTGGACCACTAATGAGCACCTAATGAGCCTATAGACTTTCAGTGTGATAACTCGGCTTCCTGGAGAAATCCAATGCGAGAACCTGAAGGCACGGGATGGATGGCAAAGGGCCTAATCAGTCTTAAGAACTCAACAAAACCGATTTGGAAGGCATTCATTTGAGAGGACTGCTAGGCAGAAGTAGTGTCTGCATGTTACAGAAGATAATTAAATCTGTTTTAAACAGCTGTAAGAATAAAGAGATGCAATTCTCTGCATAATTTAAGACTTTTAAATTAAATCTGAGGCAAGGGACTAAAATTAAAACTTTGATCTGTATCTCATTGTCTTAATACTTCAATTTACATACAAAGACTGGAAGTTAATAAGGAAAATTCATGATTATAACTTCTTCGGTGAGATTCAACTCCAAAACGTGAAGGCTGTGTCCTCATTAAATGGATTTCAATGATCTGTAATTTCACATACATTGAAAGACTTATGGCAGCATAAAAGTAACCACAATGTAATAACACTTCATAAATACTGCAGGATGCTGCCAGCCGTCAGATGGTGGAGAAGATGACTCTCGATACAATTTGCAGCGAGAACCTCATTTGTTGAATTCATAAAAGAATTTGACCTACTTTTTCATCTGGGGAAAGATTGGGGCTTTTAGAAACGGCACAAAGAGTTCGCAGGCGCTCTTAAGTCTAGGCAGGTATCCGTTTTCCAAGCCAGCCCAGATCTGACTCCGAAGCCCGGGCTGTTTTCTCCTTCCACACAAAGGAGCAGGAGCTGATTTCAATGAGCCGTGGAGACTTAAGAGGCTTTCTCATGTATTATTCCTTACTCCACTCAGCTTTATTCTCTTTGACTCGAGCAAGGTAATTGAGCCACTTCATTTCTTCTCCCTTGCTGCTTCGAGTTACAAAGGAAAAGAGGGAAATGAGGCGGGCAATATAGGTCGTCTTTAGCCAGAGGCCTCGCATCTGAAGTTCAGGTTGGCTTAGTTAGCAACTCTTCCTGAGGCTCCACTTTTCTTCAGTTCTGGCCCACAAACGTTGGGGTGTCGCTGTTCTTTAGAGTTTCAGGGAAGCAGTGTTTTCCAAGAACTTTGTTCTGCCTCGACAAGCAAGGAGAGAACCCTGGCTCATTATCGAGAGTTTCAGTTCAGTGCACGTCCCAATGACTGGGGTCATAATCTTCACGTGGGAAATAGTCCTCAGATGGATTTTGAGTCTCTCAGCCTATCGGTGAGATAGGTGGTGCCCCATTTCATCTCCTTGGGTGGCCACCACCCCTGCATGTAAGAACTTCACACAACCACACAGGTTTGGCAAGTGTGTGAATTCTCAGGTTTCTGGCTTTGCACTTTGCCTGTTTCATGACTCGTGGCCTTATCAGCTCATTCCTTAGCGTGACCCACCATCCACATGCCATGGAAAGTCTCCACCCCATGGCCAACAGCACTCGAATAAGCTCTACATCTTCACCTGAGAGCTGAGATTATTTTAGCAGCCTGAAGGGAGGCTGGAATGCAAGTGGATCTTCAATACTGCCCATAGCAAGAATGATAGAATTATAAAAGTAGCTGGTCCCCTCCCTTGGGTTTGATGACTGGGATCATGATCATTCCGCCTCTCTTTGTAAGGAATGAAATTGAGTTTGAAATATAAATTGCATTTCGGGGCGCCTGGGTGGCTCAGTGGGTTAAAGCCTCTGCCTTCGGCTCAGGTCATGATCCCAGGGTCCTGGGATCGAGCCCCGCATCGGGCTCTCTGCTCGGCGGGGAGCCTGCTTCCTCCTCTCTCTCTCTGCCTGCCTCTCTGCCTACTTGTGATCTCTGTCTGTCAAATGAATAAATAAAAAAAAAATAAAAAATAAATTGCATTTCAAAGGGCATGTAACTCCCGGGTTACTGCCTGACGTCTGTAGGACACCTGCACTCTAGTGCCTCTGTAGAGGTCTGCAATGTCCCTGAGATCTCTCAGAGCCTAATAATTTGGAAAAGTGACCAAGTAACATCCAGGGCAAGAAATCATATATCCATTTCATAGATAAGATCTTATGACTTGGTGAAGTCTAGCAAGCAATGCTAGATATAGAAGTTTTAAAAGCTAGTTAGACATTTTGAAAGCATTACATAAAATAGAGTAATGATTCCAGTGGGTGTGTGTGTGTGTGTGTGTATGTGTGTGTGTGCGCGTGTGCATGCCCATGTGCTTCTCATTGGTTAGTATGGCATTTACCAATCTAACGTTGATCTCCCTAAGTGGTAGGATTATGAGCAATTTGGATTTTCTTTTTCCTCATTTTATGTATTTCCTACATTCTCTTTGGAAATTTTCCATGGCTTTCTCTCTTTTTTCTTCTTTCTTCTAATTGAGCTAATATATTTCTATTACATATTTTACTACTAGGAAAAACCCATCGCATAGGTTTATTCCTAAAGGCATCTTCCCACTTTAAAAAAAAAAAAATCAAATTTTGTTCTTATTACATACCTGAATGTTTTACTTTTAGAGTAATTTTTGAAGTTGTTCAAAAACATCTTTATGATTTTTATTATTTGGTGGTGCCATCGTTTTCCTACCAAAGGCTGCTGAGCTAATTCCTAAGGCCACTATGTAGTGGTAACAGTGCAGTAATGTCCTTTATTACCTAAAAAGTGTTTTCAAAACATAATGGGTTAAGGTTCTGACCCCTTGCTACCACAATGTCTAGATGGAGTAAAGAGGCCTTGGCTTATAGTTATTTATCTGCTCACACAAGCCAAATGTTCCTTCAGCCTTATGGTATTCTGTTCCATTCTAAGCCAGACATCTAGTACAGAAGACATAAAAAGGGAATGTGGAAATTTGCTGTTCATTCAAACACATGGCGCTATGGCTCATTTGCAAGTGAAGGATTAAATCATTTTGTGTTGTTACAGTTGGAAGTTCTTGGTCTGAGTATTAGATCCACAAGTATTTGGATATTTAGTGAGGCAAGTCCCAAAGCTCAGAGTCCTCAAGGAAGGGGTCACCCATCTGCATTTCATCCAAGAGAAGGTGAAATATGTATCCAGGCAAACAGTTTGGTGGGTCCATAATCTGGTCTTCTGGCATTACTGACTTTGTCAGACCTGAGTTCTCTGGTGAAATCGAAAACCCCGTGCACACACTGCCCTCACCGGTGTGAATGCCCTTCCTCCACGCCCACCGCTGCCATTTCTTGCAAGAGGCTCGGGGGTCGGCATCTTCAGAGAGGCACCTGTGCTCTAGATAACCATCTCTGAATAGGGGAGAAGCTGACTCTGTAATCTGCTGTTATGCCAATATCTTCCTGTCTTGGGATTATGTCCAGAGCTCAGTTGTGAAGCTGAAGAGAAACCCATGAAGCATGACCTGAACCAAATATTCAGGAAATACTTTCCCAGCTGATGTAGTGAGGCAGCCTCAGCTCTCAGCAATGGTAGCAGAGAGAACCAAGACTTGTTTAGGAACAGGACGTAGGGCATTTGCAACTACCTTTTGTCATAGACTGGTGTTGTCTGTGCTGGAAGGACTCAGTTTACCATTATAAAAGGGCAGGCTTGACCCAGTTACAGCAGCTGATTCTTGTGTAGTGTCCTTTCACTCTTGGTTGAATATTCACATTGGCAGGGTCTCCCCAGACAGGCTTTCCAGCTTCCATAGTGTTTTTATAGAGCCTGGCATATTACACCAGGCTCCTCTTATATCACCACTTAATGAAGAATTTGATCCATGTTGGCATTCCTCTAAAGGGTTTTAGCTAAAGCTTACAATAGCTTTCTGGTTTCATGTGTGAGTGAATCCATTCTTCACAAGCACCCACTGGGAATGAGCACAGTAAAATAGTGGGAATGCTGAACCTGGAGTTAAGAAGAGTTTGGTTCAAACTAGTCTTGGGACTCTAGGCAAATTTTAGCAGTCTTTTAGGGTTGAAGATTAAATGAGATATACTATGGAGAGGATAGTTACTATTTCTGCCACAGGAGATTCTCAAGAAATGTTCTCTTTTCTCTTAGTGACCACTAGGAGATGTTCTAGAACAATCTTACTTGCATGTTTTATATTAGAAGTCATATACCATTGTTCACTCTTATTGAATTAACACAAGGTGAGTTAGCATTTCTCCCCATGAACTTCTACCCACGGACAAAATCTCTTCTTTGAAAGCTCATTGTACCATAGTCATATCCTTTCTTCTTTCTTGTTGAGATTCCACGAACCTGAGTCTAACTAGACCTACCTAGAATAGGCAAAGCACAGGTAGATTACTGTTACTTTGTGCTCCCCGCTCTACTAAATATTCTTAGCCTCAAAAGGAAAAGGCTGGGGCTCCTGGGTGGCTCAGTCATTAAACGTCTGCTTTCGACTCAGGTCAGGATCGCAAGGTCCTGGGATCGAGCCCCACATTGGGCTCCCTGCTCAGCGGGAAGCCTGCTTCTCCCTCTCCCACTCCTGCTGCTTCTGTTCCCTCTCTCACTGTGTCTCTCTCTCTGTCAAAAAAATAAATAAATAAAATCTTAAAAAAAAAAAAAAGCCTGAAATATCTAATTTTCTGTCATTCAATGCTGCTTTATCATTTTTTTTTTTAATCTTACTGAATGGTCAGAAGAGCATTAAAAAGAACAGAAATCTAAGACCAAAGTTGGTTGTATTCCATCATCAATCTGTTGTCAGTCTGTGTTACCTTCTGGTTATTTCTCATATACTTAATCAATATTTAAATATCGATTTACAGTAATGGTAGAAATAGAATTTGTGTTTTGCATTGTCGCTTGTGTTACACCATACTCCACCCCTCCTTCTTTTAAATTTGGTGAACTCTCTACTTCCCTTCATTTGCTCCTCCCCTCCTTTAATTCTAAAGGCTGGTCTCTCTCTGCCCCTCACTTCACTTCACCCCTGCCCCAGGGGAATCAGTGATAACAGACTGTGTTCTATTTGCCAACACCTTTATGCTCATACAGGCTCACACGTACAGTACATATACTGTTATCTACTGCGTCTTTGTTTTTGTTTTTGTTTTTGACAAACAAATGGGTTGTACTAAAGTCAGTTCTCTACAATGTCGTTTTTGGTACATGAACTTTAAGATCACTTTCAAGACTGAGTTCCAGTGAAGCCTGAGGCAAGTCTGAGCTTAGCAGGGGCCAGACTCTGACATATGAGCCCGGTTTCTATCTGCAGTGAGTCCATAATGCCTTCAGGGGTGTCTCAGAGTCTCACTTTTGGATGAGGCTGTCAGCGTTGAGTTACTATAGCGTTTGTCTTCCCACTTTTCTCTCAAGCCGTGTTGCAGGAACTGATAGGTTCATACACCTTCCATTCCTCGGGTTAATCTTGGCTCCTCAGTGGCCATTTGATATATTTGTTTTTCTATTACCAAAGTCAACGATGCCCTTGGAGAATCCCCATATGGATTTCAGGGGGCTTTTGTGCTTTTCTTGGGCACATCTTTTGAGCTAATATTCTCAGTTCTGTATTTGTATCAGAGCAGGTGACGAAAGGGCAGTAGGTCTAAAAAATGTTGTATGGTAGCCTAGATAGTTGCCAGTCCAGGAGCCATTCAGGACTGATGACTTGTGATTTATTAAATGGAAGCAACTCTCAATTATATGGCGCATTTCCTGACTACTGAATTATGAATACCTATTGTTCCCCATACTCTCTGTCTTCTTTTTGGCTTGAACACAATACCACTTCACTAGAGGGAAGGCGTCAGAATGCAGTATGGCATTCCTGCTGATGCATCTTTCTACTTCTAAGCAAAGCTGTTGTCAGAGGGAGAAAGAGTCAAAGCCAGGGATGGAGTCTAACAAGAAGAGAAAGCAATCCCTTGCCTTCGTTATCACCTTTCTGTAACTCTGAAAGGCATTACGAGTAACTTTCAATTAAAGGAGCTCACCGAGGAGCACGCTGCAAGGATAAAGTTAAACCCCAGATCATCTTAAACCCCTTCTTCAGTCTCACGAGTGGTGGGACGGCAGGCATCTTACTTAACCTGCCAGTGCCAGTTCTCCTGGGGGAACAGATCAGAGCACATCTGCCCTTGCTATCTCCCTGGAGTCCTAACAGTCAACTGAGATAATATAGAAGAAAGCACTTCGATGAACAAGCAGAGGCACAGTATTCAAAATGTACAGAAAGGACAAGAGTGGCCTGCAGGCACTGGGTTAGGTACTGAGGGTACAACCAGGAGGAACACATCTCAGCACTTAGGACTTTATATAAACTACTTGTGTATTGGGGCGCCTGGGTGGCTCAGTGGGTTAAGCCTCTGCCTTCGGCTCAGGTCATGATCTCAGGGTCCTGGGATCGAGCCCCGCATCGGGCTCTCTGCTCAGCAGGGAGCCTGCTTCCTCCTCTCTCTCTCTGCCTGCCTCTCTGTCTACTTGTGATCCCTCTCTCTGTCAAATAAAAAAAATTAAAAAAAAAAAAAACAAACAAACAAAAAAAAAAAACTACTTGTGTATTATCCAGCAACTGGTTTTCCTGCAGAAGTTAACGAATCTTGACTATGTGCATTATAGAACGATTGTTTGTAGTTGTGCATCAGTCGCTTTTAAAAAAAAGTTCTTTTATTGCTGGCTTTTACTGATGCACCTTTCACACTGAGAATCCTGTCCTGGGAAACGATCCTGGGAAATGATCGCCCCCATTCCCTAATGGAATGAGAATAACATTAGCTTGTAGTGGGCTGTTCTCATCTTCGGATGGACTGAATGATGAGACAACCTCATATTCAACAATCCAATCCCAAGGGCCTTAACCTTTGCTGCAGCCCAGCATCCGCTGTGAACCTTCTCAGACCGCAGCAAACCAACCGAGCATCTTCCCAGAGGGCTTGAGTCAAGAGGGGACTCTTGGGCAGTAGCTGGGCATCAGCACACTTTTTTTTTCTTTTAATTTCTACAAGAGGTGCTGATATCAAAATCTGAGATTCATTGGTTTCAAAACCAATAAACTATGGGAGTTAATTTTGACAGGAATGTACATGTAATTTCCTGTTGCAACTCATATTTCAATCTACCATCGTCTACCCTGAGCTACCCTCTAATTAACTTCCCAGAATAGTTGGGCCTCCTTCCAGTTCACCCTCCATATTGTAACCAGAGTGATCTTTTTGAATTAAAAACACCAAAATTCCATCTTCTGCGAAACCTCCGCTTAAAACACTTTAGCGGCTTCCCACTGCTCTTAGGAAAAAGATAAAAATCAGAAGCTTGACCACAATTCCTAAAATGTCATTTTTCTCCCCTTCAGTCTAGTTTTATAACATGTTCCTACTGTGTCTTTAGCTTCGGCTTCTTATGACTGTATTATCCCCCTACTGCCACAGGGCCCTTGCACAGTTGATTCCCTCTGTCACCATTGCCTGGACTCCTTACCTCCATCTTGCTCACTCCTGTCCTTTGTTTGGTTAAGTTATTTCTTTCCTTAAGGTCATCTTGGCTCAGATACAACTTCTCGGAAGATTTCCCTGAAGTTCTCAAACAGATCAGATTTTTAGCTCTCTACCTCTCCCTACTGTACAACTTACAACACTGTGTACTTTCTTTCATATCATCCCTTGTAAAAACTTTTTTATTTATCTATGATTATTTCATCTGTCTCATTTAGTAGTCTGTATGGTCATGACAGCCCAGACCACATCTGTTTTGCTTTGTTTGTTATAATTCACTTAACATCATTTTCCCATGCCATGCGTGTCACAAGATAGACACTCAATAAATATCTGCTGGTTGGGTGGTTGGTTGAATGAATGAATGACCGGAAAGCCAGTTAAAGCAGGGTGAGTGTGCCTAATTGTGGTGAGTGAGGATTAGGCTCTCTTGCCTTTGCCCTGTTTCTTATTTTCTGAAGGGAGTTTTGGCATCCCGGACTCGGATGGCAATTACAGCCCAAGGAATTCAGAGGCTGATGACTGATGAGCCCCCGAGAGATGCATTGACAGCTGCGTTAGGCTTACGAAGCACCTGAGAGCCGCTGAAGGCAAAAGTATGGCATCTAGTATGTTCCACTCGAGTGGGCAAAGCTTCAGCAGCAGGGATGAAATCTGCCGCCTTGGCCCCTTGGTGCCCTTGTCTCCTGGTGTGGAGGACCAAGCTCAGGGGCCTGCACTCACATCAGGGAGAGTGAGAGTGAGAGTTAGAGAGATCTTCCTCATACTGGACGGAGTGTCCTAAAAGCATCGTTCCTCTGTGAAGGCAGCCCTACTGATAACAGTCGTCCCAACACTGTGGCTCCCTTTTCCCACCTGTTACGTACATGGGGAACACTGTCATGAGTGGATACTGAGGAACACTTTCAGGCCAAAAGACTGGCATGACAGACAGTGGACATCCAGACAGAACTTGAGAGGAGTTTTCAGTCATTGAAAGAGGTCGACGTCCAGGCCCACAAAAGCAGAATGAATGGTGAATACGACAGAAAGGACAAGGCCGGGAGACTCAAGCAAGGACGGCCCAAGTCAGACTTTTCTCAGGTGTGTGGGTAGCTGCTGTCACTTGTGGGGACTGAGGTAGAATCAGCTGAGAGGTTTGTCTCTCCTCTGTGCTCTTGCCATTGGTGAGCCTTACCTGATGCCCACTCTGTCTCCACAAAGAACCCTAAATCTCTCTCTCTTTCTCAGTCTCTCTCTCTCAGTGCCCGTCCCTCCCTCCCTCCCCTCTTTCCCTCTCTCCCTCTCTCCCTCTTTTTCCTTCCCTCTTCACTCTGTCACTCCCACTCTTTCTCAGAATTTATATGGCGGTTTTCTTTCATGGTTAACCCAGTTAACCCTAACTATTCCAGATGTTTTCCTCAGACACTTGTCCCAGATGATGTGAGTAGATTTTAAGGTGGTTTCTTCCTCTGTGCCCATACCTAAGACTGGCGGGCAGCCCCTCTGCTGAAAATCCAGAAAACATGACAACGGACCAGAAACAGCACTGAGAGATTGACCAGTCTGATTTGTGCAAATGAAGGCCAAGTCAGCAAGAATGGTTGACATTTATATTTATTAGCGAAGGGAATTGAAGTAATTGCACTGTGTCTAGGCTTGTGGATAATTTGTCTTGTAGTTCCGAGTGGAGTTTCTTTCTCCCACAGGAGGGGAGAGTTTTTGCTCGTGTCTTCCGTGAGAGTTAGCTGCCCTGCCGTGTGCCCCCCACACAATGCTTCGCTGGGCATGGATCAGAAGAGTAGGTCACAGAGATTCATAGGATTTGAACTGCTTTTCCTTTCCCTGTGAATTAATCTTTTAAATGTCAGCATTTTAAACTTGGCCTTTTCAAAAAATATGATACCATGTGAACCTTACTTAATCAAAAATACTTTTTTTTTTTTTTTAGTTCAAAGGGTTTTAGTGTGTATGTGGTTTTTTTAAGTTGGTTTTTTGTTTTGTTTTGTTTTTTGGTTGTTTTTGTTTGTTTGTTTTTTGGGGTTTTGGTGTTTTGTTTTGTTTTGTTTTTTTCCCCTGAAAATGGGAAAAGCTAACAAAACAAACAAGAAAACTTGATAAAGGATAGGCTGCATGGGACGGAAGCTGGTTTTTGTCAGTTGGGTCTATGAAACTTTGTTCCTTAAGAATCTCTACTATTATTCCCAAAGTGTTTTCTTACAGGTCTGGGATTTTAGAAAGCAGATCTTTATCCTCTCTCTCCTTGCCTCCCACTGGGAAATTTAGATCTATATGATTCTGATCCAGCTATAAAATGGGGATTGCACGTCCTTCACAGCTGTGTGGTTTTGACAGTCGTTGATTTGGTCCAAAATTTTACGGAGGATTCATCAACTCACATGTCTTGTAACAACCCTTTGAGTGAACAGAGTAAGGTATTATTGTGCCCATTTCATAGATGAGGTAACTGAGACCCAAGGAGGCTGAATGACTTGGATGAAGTCATGCGACTTGTTATTGGCACTCTGGGATTCAAGCCCGGAGGAGCCAGCAGTGCTTTATCCCCCTATAATGAATGAAATGCAGGTCCACAGAGATGGGTTCAAATCCTAGGTCTGCCCCTAACTAGCTATGTTAACCTTGAACAGATAATTAAATCTTTCTTAACTTCAGCCTCCCTACCTGTAAGGTGGACAAATGTGACCTGTTTTTCTCTCCCAGCTAAGATTCTGTGAAGAATAAAATGGTAATCATTTTTCTAGCACAAAATACTGAAGTGTAAAAGAATTAACCATCATTATCTTAAATAATAATAGCGCTGAGCCCAGTGTCCTATCAGGTGTGAGACAAGGTGTCTTTTAACCTTCCTCTAACATGACCAGGGAACCAGGAATGAGAAGGGGACTCAGGGGTCCTGAACACACGGGAAGAGGTTTGTAAAAATGTCAGGTAGGCTGAGTCTTTAAAGCTGTGTGGGTACACCGTTTACTCATGGGGATGATAAGAGTATAAACAGATCCCTCAGAGAAATTGACTCTCAAATCAGAGCTGATTATCAAACACTTCGTTTTCCAAGTCTTGAAACTTTTGGTGGTGGATGCCCTTCCGATTTGGAGAACATCCATCTTGGTAAGCTCCGGTCTGCCAGGCAATGTCACAGGGATTCTGTCTAATGCAGACAGATGCTCCCAGCTGCAGGAGGGAGCCGGAGTCTGCCACGAGCCCCAAGCCAGGGACTGGGACAAGCCCCAGCCCCTGGAGCAGAGGCGGCCAGCACCGACTCCCCTTCTCTGATGCTGGGCTGTTTTTCAGGGTGACGTCCAGAGGACACTCATCCAAGTGGACTTCGGTGATGGCATTGCGGTGTCTTACGTCAACCTCAGCTCCATGGAGGATGGGATCAAACACGTCTATCACAACGTGGGCATCTTCCGAGTGACGGTGCAGGTGGACAACAGTCTGGGCTCTGACAGCGCTGTCCTGTACTTACATGTAACTTGTATGTTATTACTGTTGTTGGTTTATGACATATTTCAAATATCGTGTCCTTTGAAAGTATAACTCAGAGTTTCCTGTCTAGAAGCAGCTCACTAGTTACCTTTAAGGAGATGGGGAGGGAAGATAAGAGAGCCGAGTGGGAGAAAGTAGAAAGAAAATCAGGGAGCGGAGCTTGAATAATCCTAGAATTTGTGTTGCTCCAACTTGTTCTCATTGGACTTACTGTGCCTTTTCCAGGCGCCTCTGAGACTGTTCCCTGTGGCTGGTGGCTGGGCCGAGCTCTTGGATTGCATATGAGTTTGTCACCTTTTTTTTTTTTTTTTAAAGTCAGAAACATTTAAAAACAGTTCCCACGTATGGCTCAATCCAATACATTGAGAATTAGCACAAGTGATGGAATTTCTACCCATCTCATTATTCTTCTCCTCCCATGATATGTCCCACTGTAAATTATGCTTTTAGACTTTTGCTTCTTTTTAAAGGTGTTTCCTGGGCTCTTATCTGTGCTGTTCGGTGTTAGAGGGAAGGCGATGTCAGGCGAGGGAAAGAGCTGCATTGAGAAGTAGTTCCTAGAAGTGTTGAAGCATCTGTCCCATCGAGGGATGTTAAGGCGTGCTAAGTCTGATGAGGTCACAACAGCTCCTAAGTTAGGTGTCAGGCAAATGTGCGCCACGAATGCCTCTGGTGGCAGGTGTGTGGGTGTCCCCAGGCAGGCTTGCAACATGTTTCGGTTGCTACAGAAATGCTTTGTTTTAAAATGAAAGTAGCTACGTGAAGCCCGAGGGGTGTAATGGATAAGAAGCTGGCCTCCTAAAATGAAAGTAGTTCTTTTACGAATGGCCTTGTCCAAATCAATTCTAAATTCTAGACCAAGAGCGTTAAGACTGGGCAGGATTCAATGCCTCCCACCTGCCTCTTGCACACTGAACTGATCACAGAACATACCAACTAGAATCCTTTTTCTTAAGCTGCTGTGGTCCAGTGGGAGGACAGGACACTTAGGGAGTCCCCGGGTGATTGCTCATTCCTGAGGATTCTTGCAGTATGCACGATTCTCGATCTTTCTCTCCCATGCACTCATGACAAAGGTGCTTTGAAGAAACGCTTCCTCTCTTCTCTGGGTTTAAGTGAAGTTTTACAAGATTCCCAGTCGGCACACTCCTCCTGCCTCTTTTCAGCTGAAGATTATTAAGCAATTACTATGCACCAAGCCTTGTGCTAAGCAAGCCCTTTGCATGTCTGATCTCACTTCTCAGGACAACCTGAGGAAGTCAGCACTGTTAGAAACCCTACTTTACAAAGGACAGCAGGGGCCAGAGAGCTTGAATAATGTATTTGAAATTGCAGACCTGCTATCTGGCAAAGCCAGGCTTCAGACTCAGGCTGTCTCTGGAGCACCAGCCTTTGATCCCCGAGGTCATTGTCCGTGCTGTCAGTGATGGAACTTGTCCCCTCCACTCCCTTGCAGATTGTCTCAAAGGAGCAGGAGCAACTACATAGGTTCAAGGCACATTTCAGAGGCCCCCTTCCTCCTGACTTAGTGGCAGCCCCTCTCCTCTCCAGGCTGTCCTGCATGGACTTTCTGGAGTTCTCTCTTACTAAGGAGTAATCTTCCTTACCAAGGAATGGTCAGGGAATCTCTCAGAAATGCATCACGAACATTGGTTATTGGTAGCAAACTAACTTATAGCACAGATGCCGATACCTTTGCTGGGAGTGGCCGCCTACCCAGCAGCCTCTCATTTTCCACGGCTTATTCAGTAAGGGGAGGATTTTTGTTTGACAGCTGCTCTCCCGAAGAATTACAATAATTTTAGTCCATATCTTGTGTATGTATGAAATGTCTACCGCACTCAAACCACATGTGAATACGGATTTGAAATGCAGCAGCTTCTCGGTCTCCATTTCTCAGGCTCTCCCGTAGATCTCCCACACCTTGGCCTCCCTGTCGCCCCTTTGGGTTCATCCTCGCCCCGAGAAATGATCATATCCCTTGAGGGCTAGCTCCCTACCCTGGCCCTCTGCTGGGTTTACTCAACTCTGGGAAGGAAAACCGCGCAGAGATCAAAGGTTGCTGAAGCCAGGACTTCTAAAAGAAATAAGCTTCACTTTTTTCTTTTTTTTTCTTTCCTCCTCATTAGCCTCATTGAGTGGCTCAGCAGTTTGACTTTCCCCTCAGTGGCACATGCTTTGTAAGGGGAATTTTTGTGTTCTGGTTCTAATTTTGTTAGGCTCATCTTGGGTTCATTGTTTGGATAAGCATACCTCATATAATGGAACCCCTCTGCAAGCCTGACTTTGGGCATAAGAATTAACTCTTTTGTACTAACTCTATCGAAGCGGGACTCTGCCTCGCCTGATGCCTCCCCTGTGATGGGCATGTCTCTGGGACAGAGAAAGCAAAGATGGGAGAAGGACTTTCCCTTTGATGCTCTTTTATGCTCAGAGGAAGTCAGAACAAGACCATAATTGATTAACATTCCCCCACATCTCAAACCTGAAAGGGATCATGGCAGTTTTTGGCTACAGTCCCAGGTTCTGGGGCCAGAGCGGGGGGCAGGTGGGTATTTATTGTAGAACAAACCAAACACACCGGACTGGATTAGGAGTGGTTAGGTGCAGATACTGGCCTGAACTCCTGGCCAACTCACTCCATTTCTCTGAGCCTAGGTTTTCTCCCCTGTCCTATGGGGAACCCTCATCTTGTTTCTCAGGTTCCTTCAAGCAGAATATGCTGTGATCTGTCAGCTAGTAAAGCTTGCTTCTCCACCATCCCAAAGTAGCGCATGTGTTTCTCCATAGGGGGTTTGGAGCAGCAACTCTTAGCTCAGTTTCCAAGCCTGCCCTCTGCCTCTCTCACTAGTACCCCTCCTCTTTGCCTGGATTTCTCCCCCATTGCCTGAGTTGATGGCATTCTCTCTCTGCTTTCCAGGTCAGAAAGGAGATTTGATTCCAAATCAGAGGGTTTTGGGTTTTTTTGTTTGTTTTTTTTTTTTAATATGGATTTGGAAGGTCATCAGAAACAAATGGAGATGATGCGCCTGCTCTAATGTTGCCAGGAGTGGGCCAGCCGTTCTCACTGAGAGGCTGGGTAATCTGTTGTAGCCTGACAGTTGGAAAGTCCTTGGGGATAGGATTTACTGTGCTCTGCGAGTTTGCAAACTAACAAGACATGCGGTGCAGCCGGTGTTCCCTTCAGCTGGCGGAGCAGGGGATAGAATTTAGAGGACATGCAGATTTCTGCTCAGAAAACTACCCCATCTCAGCCAGTCTTGCAGAAAAAAGTCACCGAAAACTGTGCAAATTTGCAGAATGGGAGGTTAAAAAAAAAAAAAAAAAGATGAGACAGATTTTCTAGTTCTTCCCAAATCTTTCCAACTAATTCTGTACATAGGTACCATTTGCAGATGTCTTTCTGTTCCTATCTTAGGGTAAATGATGGTTTTCTTGAAAATCTACACAGCTTTGCAACTTTTCACGTGATTATCATTTTGTCCAGCAAATGTCAAACCTGAGTTTTGTAAAGTGTGGCTTAATGAGTCACGTGCCCCAGAATTGCATGATAAAAATATAGTGTCCTAGACCTCATCCCAGACCTGCTATCTTGGAATTCCTAGAGGTGTGGGTCATCATCTGCCTTGAACAGATTAGTATAATCCTTATGCACTTTGAAGTTTCAGGAACTCTGTTTCAGGATCTCATCTTTATCCTTTGAACTACTTTTATTTCTTCTAGCAGATTTTTAACATTTCAGACAAACAGCCATGTAATGCACACACAATATTTAATTTGGTGGTCGGACCAGGTCTCCAAAACAAATGGCAGGGACAATCCCCACCAGTCGTTACATATGTGCATTTTTATGCACTCGTGTGTGTGCCCGCGCGCTTGGGCACGCGCGCACAAGACACACACACACACACACACACACACACACACGATGTTCAGCCTCACAAACATCAGCTGCTTTCCGTAGCACATTAGGGCTAAACTGGGAAAGAGGGAGACCCAATTAACACAAGTTATTTCCCAGTTCCCTCACCCATCTTGCCTGGAAGATTCATATGGAGTGATGCAGCGCCACCTGCCGTCCCTTTTGTGCATCACAAGCACCTGTCCGCCGGAGCCACATCTGCAGGCTTGTTCAGCTCTGGATTTAGTGCAGCCAGCCAGCTGGGGGCCTCCAGGGGCTGGAGTGTAACTTCCGCGGCTCAGCGGGCTTAGTGCGGACTGCACGCTCTGTACACAGAAGAGATGCTTAAAAGATAGGCTTTGGGGCAGCAGGTGTGTTAAACGCATGAGAAGTAAATGAATACAAGAGGACAAGGTGGGAATATGAGAGGTAAATTGCGCACATGTGAATGAACGTGTGATGTGTACACCTGCCAGAATGAACGCGTACGAACACACGCATGCGTACTTCAGCGCCTACAAGCCGATGCGCTGTTCGTTCTGAATCCTTCTTAGATCTTATTGGCTCCCGCTCTTTCCATCCATCTCTCCCCTGCAGCCACTCGGGTGTTCTTGTTGTTCCTCAGACTTGGCAAAGAAACGTCCCCCTCAGGGTCTTTGCACTTGCCCTGCCCTCACCCTGGAGCATCACGAGGAGTGTGGGAGGGCACTCCTTCCCTTTATGCAGGTCACTGCTCACATGTCATTTCTTCTGAGAGACAAAAACAGCCCTCTCTCGCCTCCCCCGGCTTTATACCCCCTCCCCCAGTGAGACATGAGCTCCGCCAAGTAGCAGGTGTCCCCAGCACCTAGAATAATGCCTGATGTGTGGCAGCCCTCCGAAACTATTGAAGGAATTAATGACCACATTTCACGAAGAAGGTTCCATTTCTGCTGTTAACAGGATCCACAGATGCCATCCTTCCTCTGATGTTCTGACTTTAAAAAAAATATTCAATACTCATAGGTGAGAGAGAGACACAGAAAATGAGTCCCTTAGTATTGAACCAACATGCTTAAGAGAGCTTATCTAGTCTTTGTATTCTAGCTGATCAGGGAGATCACCGATAAGGGGAGTCAGGAAGAACATTCCAGAAGCTTGGTCACTGCCACTGAGACTCGAAGGCTGGCAGGTGCTTGAGAGAGGTATCTACCCTGAGGCCTTGGGGAAGAACAGGGCAGCACCTGCTGGAGCAAACCAAGTGATAGGGAACAGCAGAGCCATGTAAGAAATGAGAGCCTGTGTAAAGTGCACTTGCCAGCCCCGGGGTATATTTCAGTGATGGGTAGATACTGACTCTTAGTAGCTATTTTGTGAAGATGGGAAAGATCTTTTGGAACATTTGTCACCTGGCCAGAGCATGGGCTTTAAAATCAAACTGCTTTGGCTCACATCCTGGAATTGATGTTTCCTAGGTGCGTGACCTTGGAAAAGTCATTGTCCTCTATTTGTTCATCTTTAGTTGGAAATGACTGTAGTGCTTATTTCATGAGGTTGTTGTGAGGAGCAAATGAGAATGAAAAGAGCATTAGCAGAATATGGGACACGTGGTCATCACTCAGTAGACGCTGCCCTTTTTTTTTTTTTTAGCACATTGAACCATTTTGACTTATGAACAACTATTTCTTATCATATGCTTTATAAGCCAGAAAATCAATTGTATTCTGTATGCAGGTCACCAAGCCTCTAATTCTTTAAAGAGAGAAAAGCATAGACAAAAGCAGAAACAAGAAATTGTTCACCTACCCAACAAACATTCGATTACCTGCTACATCTCAGGAACTATGCTAGTCTTTAAATACAAAGATAAATATGAAAGACTCTTACCCTCCAAAAGTTTGATTTTAGATCAATATGTGTTAGCTATCATCATCATTATTAGGTAATGGGAATTTTAATTTCGAACAGGTAGCATGATCAACTTGGCTTTCTAGAAAAACCACTCTCACCACAGCTTGTAGTGTGAGAAGTTACGTAGTCATTGCCATTCATAGTATGAATGTATAATGTGCATACATGTAAGAATGAACTCATATGAGCACACATATGCATACCTCAGAGCCTACAAAACAATATACTATGTATCCTGAATCCCTCTTAGATCAGGGATCTAAGCTGCTCGGGCTTTCTTTCTATTCTGCAAACACAGAGAACCACCTCCCCCTCAAGATCTTTGCACTTGCTCTACCCTGACCCTGGAGCATATATTTTATTCTGGGTGCTGAGGACCCTGGCACTTGGTGCAACTTGTTATTACTGCAGAGGGCAGGCAGTAAACACACAGAGCAGGAGGGTGGATTAGCTTGGGGCAGGTTGGAGGCAGGAAGATAAGTACGGATCATGACAGCCCAGCTCTAAGAGCCAGGGAAGGACTGGGGGCGGTGAGGGGAGCTCTCACCAAGAGATATTTATGAAACCAAGTCAGTGGTTTCCAACATAGAATGGGTGACAAGGAATAAGGAATCCAGACTGACTTTCTGCTTCTGGGATGGTCCCCTGGATAAACATTGTTTTCCATTCATCAAGACATGAAGAATACAGAGAGAATGGGGGAAAAGATAATGAATTTCTTAGGATCGTCGGGCTCCTAGTTGAGTCCCGAGTTGGGTAGGTGGTTTTTGAGTTCTGAGCATGTGCTTTATAGTGGAAGGTCAGCGTGTGGATGAGATGACTCAGCAGAACAGTATATGGAGGGAAAAAAGGCCAAAGTCAGTATCCTAGGAAAGCCGTCCAAAGACCCAGCAGAAGAGGTGGTGATTAAACCAGGCGGAAAGGTGCCGCTTTCTTCTCTACCGCATGGAATAATGATGGGATGACAGACTTTTGCCACGTTCACCTCAGAGAAAACTGTATTTTCCCTAGGAGAAGTGACTCAAAGGGAAGACCAGGGGTCAGAGGAGGGGCCCTACCGGTTCTCTCTGAAGAGGGGACTCACAGCTTTGTGGGTTCATGCGTCTGACCAGGGCTTCTCCCTAATGGACCTCCAGAGGTAGAATCATCTTGAGCACATCCTGAGACCCACAGAGCTGTCTCCTCGCTTATGCATACTTGGGCCTCGACACACTGAACTCAACACCGAGCAGCAGTTTGAACCGGGGGGTGTTACATATACTCGTGAAGAGAGAACTTCCACACGCTCTCACACACAAACACACAGATTTACACATATACAGATCTTGGAAATCTCAGCAAAGAGTCAAGAATAGTCACATTTAGAATGGTGTGGGGGTCTGTGCATAAACACCCCCCACCCCAGCCCCTGTGGCCACGCACATGTAGTCTGTGAGGGTTCCATCCTCCCGGTTTACCTCTGCAGACGCGACTTCTTGGGAAGACTTCACATCCTTCTGGGAATCCTCATATTACGCCTCTTCATTTAAGGAATTCATAAATTACTTGTAAGTTTTTGAAGTTTTACACATAAATAACTCAGGTTTTAGGCCTGGCAGAAAGATCAGTAAATGGAAAATACTGACACACAGTGGGTCCCAATAATATCTTTTCCCCCAAGTAGGGAAAACACCTTCTCCTCAGGGAGTATGACTGTGATGATTTGGAGGCTTCCAGAATGAGTATGTATTCTCTTCAGAGCAGGGAAGGTGAAGCAGAGAAAGCTCTTCCTTCTCTATGTCTCCTCTTTTCTCTCGTGCCTCAGGTCCCCTGGAACACGTACACCTGTCTCTTCCTTTTGTCACCACAAAGAACAAAGAGGTCAACGCAACGGCGGTGCTGTGGCCCAGCCAAGTGGGCACCCTCACTTACGTGTGGTGGTACGGAAACAACACGGAGGTGGGTCTGCTCAAACTGGCAGAAGGGGAAAAGGAAAGGAAAGGGCTTGTGTAACTCAAGAGTCTAGGAGTCGTCCTCGCTCCGGGGAAAGCAGGCTCATCGTGCCCCAGTAATCTCATCAGCGTGTTCCCTCTGTCCCTCTGTCTCTCCCTCACCACACCACTCCTGCCCCTCACCTCTGCCTTCCTCTGTGTTAACCTTCTTCTCCAGCTGGCCTTCCCTTTGCAAAGGGCTTAGTGGCAGCCTGAGCTTTATACTCTCACAGCTTAGCAGAGAAAATAAACCACCTTTCATAGAAGTTCTAGCAGAGGGCCCTGAATGGAGTACTGTTGGCCAAGCCTTACCAGTGCTCGGGGTAGAAGGAGACGTGTTGAAGTCAGCCTCCTTAGAACCACATGGACCAAGAGAAGGGGGAAAATGGCCCCCCAAAAGGGAAAAAAACAAACAAACAAACAAACAAAAAACAAAAAAGTAGATACCAGACAGTCAAAAGCGAAAATACTTACTACAACCTGGCCTCCAGATGGCCTCCTTCCTTGAATCAGACATGGCCACTTCTTTCTCTCAGCTTCACCCTTTCCGTTTTCCCAGAACACGCCCTGTGATCAAAAGTCAGAAGCAACTTTAAAACGAGCAGAGACCTTAAACTTCATTTACTTTAAGGCCTTCATTTTTCAGATGAAAAAAATCAGGAAGACACACATGAAGGGATTTCCTCCCTCCTTATTCAGCTGCTTCATGAGGAGGCCGGATCCAAGGCCTTCCCACGCCCGCGTGAATTTTCCTTCCCCTGATACCAGGCTGAAAGCTCCGTTTTGAACTTCATCCGTTCCCACAGATTACAGTTTGCCTCCGAATGTCAGTTAAGGTGGTCCGGGGCGAAGGCCTCCCCAAAGGGCAGTGGCATGAGCTGCTCAGAACAAGAAAGCTTCATCTTCTACCAGGGCCGCTCTCTTGCGCTTGGTGACTTAGCTCTTCAAAGCGAGTGCATCCTGTTCCCATCCTATTCCGACAAATCTTTTTCTACCCCAGAGCTGAATGTTGGATTTAACAGGCGTCATAATTTTGCCCAGGCCCAGGGAGGAAACCTCTCCTCACCCCAGACCTCCTACTTGCCTGGCAGGGGAAGGAAACGCTCACGTCTCCTGCTAATTTAACTCCACTGAAAAGAAGCTTTTTAAAAATTTCTTCTGAGACTATCCATGTAAATGTGGTCCAACTTGGGCCCAGTACCCACAGTGGCAGAGGAGAAATCTAAGTTATTTGCGTAAAACGTAGTGTTAGAAGGGGAAGGTACTAAACAACTTTCTTCTGTGTCTCTTCTTCTTTAATGTTTTTTAACCTGACAGCAGAAAACCAAATTCTCAACAGATTACGTTGAGTGGGTTTCTTCTGCTGGGCGTCAGCCTTCCCTCTGCTATACGGGGAGCTGGTTACATGAATTTAGATTTTTAAATTAATTAAGACAGGAAAGAAATGTTTGTAGGGAAGGAGTGGAGGGAGGTCAATAGACTAATCATCTTTTCCTCTAGGACCCCGGCGTCCGATTATATCACAGGCACGACTCCAACTTGTAATTTTTTTTCAGTCCTCAAACCACTGTCCAATTAGTACTTGTTTCCATAGCAGCTACTTCCAGAAACTGCTGATAGAGCTTCTCAGAGGAGTCAAGCCACACAAGGCCACTTGTAGTCTAACGAGGACAGTTTTGGGTCCACATTGCTGTGCTCCATTGTAATGGTCTGTGAATCATACCCCCTAGAGATGACCGACTGCAAGCTTAGAGATTTTCAGTGACTGCCCCCTACATCTGGATTAGCATGAGCTGCCTGTTTGGGTCTGATTTGAGTATTTCTTTGTCTTAAGAGACCTGCCAGTTATGAGTAGGCTGCAGATAGAGATCTGTCCCACCACTAAGCAAGGCCTGTCGATCTCCCCAGCCCTGAACCAGGATGACACCGAAAGAGAGGGTCATAGTCACAGGGAATGGGCAGAGTCCCTTGGGGTCATGGCTCTCATAGCTCCTTTCCAGCCCGGACTTGAGATGATGGGGAAGCAGCTGGAGCCATTTGCATGGGGGCACACCGGGAAGAGCCTGTGCTGACTTAAGTGGCTTGTTGGTGTCTCAGAGCTCATGGCTGGTCTCATCGGTGACTGAGCAGCTGTCCCCTCACTCTGTCCCCTCTCCTGTTTCAGCCTCTGATCACCTTGGAGGGGAGCATATCATTCAAGTTTACTTCTGAAGGGATGAACACCATCACAGTGCAGGTCTCCGCTGGGAATGCCATCCTGCAGGACACGAAGACCATCGCGGTGTACGGTGAGTGCCTGTGTGCCTGCCCCCTTCCTGGCTCACCTTGCTTGGCCTCCCCAAGCTCAAGTGAGGTAGTGTGGTTGTAGGCTACCAGAGGCCCCCAGGCCTCTACCCAGACAACAGAGGGCAGTGGTGGAGAAAGAGCTGAGTCAGGTCTGGTCTCGTCTTCTGGGGAAGATGTGGTTCCCCAGCACAGTTACGGCCCCAAGACCCCAGGAGCATTTACTGGTTTGTGTTTTGAAAGTGGCTCTTCGACTCTCACTCACCTGAAGTGGGATAGGATGAGTTTCATTACGTGTAAAGCTCATTCATCAATTTGGTATCTTGGTGGTGGTTGAATAACGAAAACCCATTAGAAAAGAAAATAGTTAATATTGAGGCTTTTTTAAAAGTTCAACTTGAAGAGTCTTGATTATTAAGAACAATCTGCCAATATCTAAATATTCTGTGAATCTCTTCCTCAAATATGTATCATCAGAACAAACAAACAACAACAACAACAAGAAGTCTGCTTGAAGGGCGACAACAAGCAGATGTCACGTATCATCCTGGACTGGATATTAATTTGAACAAACATCTATACAATCTTCTCATCAGTTGGGAAGTGGAATGTAGTCGGTATTGCACGGAATGAAAATTTACTGAAGTGGAAAAGTAGGATCACTGACTGAAAATGGGGGGTTAAAAACAGTTTCTACAAACTGATCTCATTTTGGTAATTTTTGTCTGCACGGAAAGATGGTCAGGTATGCAGAGTGTTATTAGTGGATGATAAAAATGTGAAGTGTGCTGTTAATATTAAAGTGGTACCTATGCATCATGGAAAATTAAAGTTTAAAAAAGATAAGAATTTAAAAGAAGATAGGACAGGTAAATGCTGTGCAGAGAGAGAGCAAAAGGGAGGGATGAAGGGTGGACGGGGGAGACTAAGACTGAGATAGAGAGAGAGGCAGAGAGAAACTAGCTAGTGGTCCAGTAATATCAATTGCCCCAGTCCCAGAATTAATTGGTTCTGATGCAGGTTCTGCTTTTCATTTCTCATCTTAACCAACTTCACCTTCAAATTTAAAAAGTAATTTGTAAGGAACTTTGAACAAGTCTGAGGACATTATTCCTTACATGCCCAGGTATTAGCTTCATAATGTTTCCTCCTTCCTCCCCTCCCCTGCCCGTCACCCTCCCCAACCCCCTGCAAGAGACTTGAGAAGCCCAAACAGTAAGTGAAAGCAAACCAGGGCTGTGGTTTTCCTAACAAGGTCCTGTCATGAGGAGACCTGTCAGCCCGGTGGCCACAATGGAGGAGAACTTTTGCTTCTCTTTCCTTCTGCATCTCCTTTCTATGCTCTGGGAATGCACTGACTCCTCATAACAACCCTGGCGTAGGGGTGAGTGGTGTTACTACTCTCATTCATTCCTTCAGCAGAGCAGGTAACTTGCCCCAGCTCGTATGTGTTGGAGCTGGGTCTCTAACCCAGCCCATCTAGCCTGCAGGGCCCATGATTTGAAGTTATCCCACTAACTAGCTCTCGTGGCTGTTCCTCATGGGCTCTCTGTCTTCTCTCTCCTTCCTGGAGGTCATGGGTGTCACTGACAGGCACTGACCCATGACCCATTGCCCTCTCACCAATGGCAGGATTTCTTTCTTTTTATGGCTGAATAATATTCCATTGTATGTCTATACTGTACTTTCTCTATCCATTCCTCTGTCTGTGGACACTTAGGTCATTTCCATATCTTGGCTATTGTAAATAATGCAGCGGTGGGCGTGGGGATGCAGAGCTCCCTTGAAGTTCGTATTTTTGTTTCCTTATAAATACGCAGAAGTGGAGTTTCTAGTTGATATGGTGGTTCTATTTTTAATTTTTTGAGGAATCTCCATAGTCTTTTTCTGTCTTTCTTGATGGTTACATTTCAAAGAGATGGCTCCAGGATCCTGAGAAAGGCATTCCTGGTTTGGAAAAGATGTGTATCTCAGAAGAGCAGAGAAGAGATTTACAATTTCAGGTTTTGTAAAGTAAATGCTGGAAGCAAAGGGATGTCGGAGGCCTGCAGTCAGGAAGAGAGTTGTCTAAAACTTAGTTAAGCTGAGGGGAACATTAAGGGCCTTACAGACAGACTGAAGGAAGGATTTGGGAAATTGGCAGGGGAAAAACTGTCCACCCCAAGCCACCAAATGGACTGCAGGAAAGAAAATCTGGTTCATCTAGTCTGCGTTGTTTCCCTTAATTTGCTTCAGGGCACAGGTTTGCTTTTAAATACAAAATTAAAATGTAAATGTGTAGAATTCATCTGCCTCAGCAGCTGCAAACACACACACACACACACACACACACAGTTGGCCCTTGAATGACACAGGTTTCAACTGCAAGGGTTCGCTCATATATGGATTTTTGGGTAGGTACAGTCCAGTACTAAAAACGTATTTTACCTTCCTTATTATTTTCTTAATTTCTCCTTTCTCTGGTTTACTTTATCGTTAAGAGTACTGTGTATGAAACATGACATACAAAGTATGTGTTAATTAACTACATTGTCAGTAAGTCTCCTGGTCAACAGTTTGCTATTAACAATAAAGCTTTTAGGAATAATTGTGGATTTTCAGCTACTAGGGTGAGGCATGGCATCCTAAACCACACATTGTTCAAAGGCTCAACTGTGTGTGTGTGTGTGTGTGTGTGTTTCTTTATTACTGGTATTCACCTTATTTAGTACTCCCACATGCATCCCCTGCTTGTTGAGTAAACTTAAGTCTAACACTCCTGTGTCCTGCTACTGAACTTGCTAAGTTATTACAGAGAGAGCCATGTTATTTTTCTATCTGTGTCTTTTTATTAAGATAAACAGGTTCCCTTACACATGATGTTTCTAGTTTGGTAAGGGGTTTGGGGAGAGTAAAAATGACATCAACTTACATCTTTAAAGTGAAAAGTTAGGACTCAGTGGCTGATTCCTTGGGACTCCCATTTACATGCTACTAATTAAGATGCATTTCATTATTCTCCATCAGAACTGAAGTGGTGATGTTCATTCAGGTGACCAGTGTCTCATAAAATAGTCAAGCTGCGAAAAATATGTCTTTGAAATAGGCTAACTGCCATAATACACTCCTTGCAATTTAAGAGTCTTCAAAGCCTGTGTCTGATAAGTCTTTAGCATTGTTAGGAAATGCGCAAGTGGGCTTTTATGTTTCCTGAATGTATAATCAGCATTACCCATGTCACTGAGCCCCTACTGAAACATGAGGACATGCTTTAAACAAGAAAGAAATGTTTGTTGAATAAGTAAATGCATAAATTACAGACAGCCTCCAGTGTTATGTAATTATTTATTTAACAAATCTATTAAAAGACTAGCTAATAATCAAAAACCTACCATGTGCTTGGTACCATCCCACAGGACCAGGAACATGGTCTTTTTGTCTTTGCTGACCTTATGTCTCCATGTGGGAGACAGGCAGTAAAAACAAAATAATTTAAGTGGCAAGAAGTGCGAAGATGACAGATAGGGTCATATGATGGAAGGTGTCTGAGGTAGCAGAAGGGAGGGTAACTCAGGTTGCTAGTGGCAGAGTTTCTTGTGGGAGAAACTGATGGATGATGAGAAGAGGCCAACTATGCCATATCTGGGGGAGTGGAAGTGTGCTCATGTGGGAAGGAGCATGGCAGCAGAGAGGTCCTGGAGCACAGAGGAGCATGGAGATAGGCAGCAGAAAAAGTCTGCCCTGGCTTATGTGGGATGATGAAGGCCGTGGTTAAGAAGTTGATTTTTTTTTTTTTTCTGAAAGCCACTAGCAGGTTTTAGGGCAGTGACATGACCTGACTTGTCCTGGGCTGAGTTCCCCATTGCCTTGGGCCAACGCCATGCCTCCCAGGTGCTGACCGCAGCTACTGACCGAGTGTGACAGACATATTAAAGCAGACTCATTCCTGGCATGCAGGCGACTCCTCCTTTGCTGGTGTGGCTCAAGGACTCCCTGACAGTCCTGCTGGACCTTCCTCACAGTGCAAGGCAGCCAGCGAGCCTTCCTCCCTCTCTCCCACAAGTGTCATGGGTGCATCTGGGGGCTGCAGTGCGCCCCCTCCTCAGCCTCCCCATCTTCTCCTCCTAACACCCTTGCTTTTGCAATCTCATCCTACTCTTGGAAGGACTGAGATGAACTCAGGGACACAGAGACAATTAACAAATTCTTGGAGTTAAGGAGTTTAAAATTCCATGAAGTAAAACTTCCATACAAACGAAACATAGCAACGGAATGACTATAGGGATAATTATAACCATGGAATCGTGGTTATAATAATCATACAATCATAATGATAATAGGAGTGTGTGCCAGACACGGTAGGGCCATGAAAAAGAACACTGAACCGTGGTGGAGGCAAGTATGCCATCGGTAAGTGCTCGAACGAGAGCTTGAACATTGCATGCGTGGCCGAGAGAAAGGGTGTGCGTCCTGCGGGAGGGACAGTGTGCAGAGACCCAGGGTCACATGTCTAAGGGGCTCCCAGGCACTCTGGGGCTCTAGTGTCCTCAAGTGCTCAGTCTAGCACTGGGACCAGCCAGCAGAGGCTGCAGAATGAGGCATGGGCCAGACCTGGGGCTCTGATTTAGTAAATGAGGGCTGGGGGAGACATCAGATTCCGAATGGACTAACAGATTTGCCTTCTAAAAGGCTCTGTTTGGTGACTGGGGAGGAAAAGGGCCCTTTGTTAAGGCTTTGCATAAAATATCTAACGTGCTTTCGAGGAAACTAGTGGACTCCGAGTCATCACCCGACTGTTGTATCCCCAGAGGAATTCCGATCCCTTCGCCTGTCCTTCTCTCCGAACCTGGATGACTACAACCCGGATATCCCCGAGTGGAGGAGGGACATCAGCCGAGTCATCAAAAAATCCCTGGTGGAAGTGAGTGCAGACGGTTCCTTCTCTTCCGAGGCCCATTCCCTCTCTGTCCTCCACACGCTGCACCGTGAGGGGCCATGGGCCAAGAACTGCCAGGAAAGAGCCGGAGCCCCTGGGAGGTCTGGCAGGGGCTCTGCCATCTGTGTCACTGATCCCGGCATGGGCAGCTACAGCCTAGGTGCTCCTGGTGGGGGGATGAAAGTGGGAACAAACACACGGTCCTTACGCCTTGTGAAACTTCTGCTTAGAGCAGAAACACTTGGGAATTTGTGACCATCCTCTTCATACGGCAGGGTTCATGCTCAGGTCACTAGCAAGTGCACCGTCAGCCCCAGGGTCCCATACTGAAGGGACAGGGCGAGAATACCGTTAGTGAGAGCAGCCCTGGGCTCCGGCCTCGCGGGCGTGAGGGCTCAGCACGTGACGGACAGTCATCGCTCTCTGCCCCTGTTCTTTCAAAGGCATGTCTCCCCCGCCACAGCCCCAAGAGGAAGGTTTTATTGTCCCCTTCCTGTGGGCAAAGCCGCTGAGGTTCAGAGAGGTTAAATAACTTGTTTAGGTCTCACAGCTGGTAAGTGATGAAGGCAGTGAAGTGAAGTGAAGGTTCTGAGTCCAGGGTCTGGGCTCGTGCTATGAAACCCGGCCCCCTGTGGTTTCCGGGAGAACAGCGAGGCGGTGACTTTTATCCCTGTCTGAGCAAGCAACATCGCCCCCTGCAAGCAGACACGTTCATGAGTGAGGCCAGGAGTGGAATAAATGCTCGTGGAGCTGCTCAGATTTATGGTGCAAACCCAGAAAATCAGAAATGAGCCCTCTCTCCAGGGCATCTTCTTAGCCTAACAGGAAAATCAGCGTAGGGTGTTTCATACATCGTTCCCTGGACCCAGCACTCGATGCCTTGTGACACAAAGTGCTGGTGGGATAAAGGCATTCAGGTAAAGCCTGCTCAGAAAATAGATCTCCCCTCCAGCCTGTTGGCAAAGGGCTCACCTTCTCCGTACTCGTGCCACGGTCTGTGTTGACAGTAATTTCACACTTACAGTATTCCCCAAACTCTGCTCAGTGCTTTGCATTTTTTAGCACATTTAATCACAAAAGAAATAGCTTATGATGTAGCTGCTATAATCATTCCCATTTTACAGATGAGGAAACTGAACACGGAGACTTCAGGGGTTCCGGCCGTGGCCACAGTTAAGAGTCAAACTCTGGAGTCAGTCTGCCCTCGTGGTTTCCTAACCTCTCCATTCTCCGGCCATCCTTTGCTTTCTCACATGGAGAAGCAGGGATACGGGGAACAGTGGGGTGGAGAAAGGCTGTGCCTAAATGCCACCTGGCCTTTGTCTTTGTGACTCAGCATCCATGACTTCCGCGTGGCCAAACATCATGGCCAGCAGGGGGCGCATCGACTAACCCGCAGGCGCCGTGGGAATCGCTCCTTCTGCCCTCGGAGCTGTTGGTCCCTGGTGTAATTACTGGTTTCTCTCCTCTGCTGTCCAAGAGAGATGACTTCCACCCCTGCGTGAGCCCACAGCCCCTTTCCTTCCACCTGTAGCGTTCTAGAGATCCATGTAGCTGCCCGATGCCCTTGGGTGACTTACCAACCAGGCATTAGCTCCGCAGTGACGTCTTCCAGGCTGCTTTCTCTTCACATTTGTAGTCTAGGGATCACATCCCCTGGGCTTCTACCTTTCCACCAGCTGTCCAGAAGCCTAGAAGTTACTGCGCATCAGTATTTCCAGGCTGCTGCGTAGCATAATCAGCTCGACGCAGAACAGACCATTTGGCTCAACATCTCTCAGGACAGGGTGTGCTGGGGCAGAGGGGTCGATCTCTTCCACTTGCAAAGGCTCCTTGTTCACCGTATCTCAGGCGGCGGACCCGGCCCTGGTTCCCAGCCTCCCACCCTGTCTTTGAGATGAGCAGTGCACTTGGCTACTTCCTTAAGCCCTGAGGTACGGTACTGCCTAGCAGATTCGAATAAACCCTCCCAGAAGTACAACCCGGGGTCAGTTTATTTGCAGTTTTCTTCCTTTTTCCTGGGTAACAGAGTGGGATACAAAAGCAGTTACCTTTACCTCATCAAATGGGTTTTTTCCGTTCACATTTCACAGTGAAATCTTTAATCAGACGCCATTCGAACAGCATTCTTGGACCTGATGAGGAAGATTCAGATATAATCTCTGTGTTTAAACTCGGGGAGGGCCATAGAATAGTATGTTAGCTGTGACCGGGGCTACTGTGTGCTAAGTATCAGGCGACGGGAGGCAGTAGAGCGCTGCTGAGGGAGGGCTTCGTGGTCAGCGCCAAGCTGCAAGCTCTGCGTCCCCACGCGCTACCTAGATGGCCTTGAGCCCCTGTTGACCCTTCCTGCCTCTGCCATCGGCCGGCGGAAAGGGAGGCAGCGCCCACTTCCCTCAGGGAGAAAGCACTCTCTTAGCCCCTGGGAGTGCCATCGTCACAGGCTCCAGATGCCTTGCCCCATGCCGTGTCCCTTTCCAGGAGGCTCGTGTCCTGCCTGCCTGCTTGCCCTCCCCACCCTGCTGCCCTGCTACCCGCGCACCACTGCGTGCATCCTCCCCGCCTCTTCTGTGGGACTTACGTGAGCTTCTGTCTCTCTCTCAGGCCACAGGGGTCCCAGCCCAGCACATCCTGGTGGCGGTGCTCCCTGGCTTGCCCACCGCGGCGGAGCTCTTTGTCTTGCCCTATCAGGATCCGACTGGAGAAAACAAGCAGTCGGTTGAGGACCTGGAGCAGGTGAGTCCCCCAGGTGACATGCAGCTTTCACAGGACTCTGAGCCACACCCCCGCTGGTGCCTGACCCCCCGGCACGGCGCTCTGGGGGATCCGGGCTTGAGGGTGAGGGCGCTGGCCGTTCGTGGTCCTCTGTTCGAACCCAGAAGCCGCTGATTGGAACTACGGCCTCACAGGCAGGCCCGTGCAAGCGCGGTTATTGGAGGCGGTGGCTCACCTCCTCAGAAGGTGTCTCTATGCTGTCGACGAAAGCGCTTACAGGGAGTGAGACACGTCGGTGGGCAAACAGGCCAAGACAGTAAGTGGGGAAGAAAGCAAGTGGCTGAATAATACTTGGAAGTCAAAACCATTTATTCCTTTTCTGACTTGGATCACAAAAGTGTCATGAGAATCAAACGACATGTGATGCATGATACTGTTTTTAAAAGGTAGGACTTTTATACATATCCTGAACCCTCTGTATCTCCACCATGCTAAGAAGACCTGCTCTGTGTTTATAATAAATGAAGTAATCTTGGTTCCAGACCACCTCTGCTGGCTGTGTGGGGTCCGTCTTTTCTTCACGTCCACTGCCTTCTGGAGTAGCTGACTCCGTGTGTGTGTGTGTGTGTGTGTGTGTGTGTGTGTGTCTCCTGCCCCCCCACCTTCGAACTTCAAAGGAGTCTTTAATCTGTGTAGCGAGGTTGATTATTACCTTGTTCTTCTACTTTCTCTTCTTCCTCTTCCCATTCTCCTTCCCCTCTCCCTCCTTCATCATCCGTTCAGTTAAAATCGTCAGTCTTGGTCTGGTTACCCTGCTAGAAACTACATGAATTTGGTTTCTCAGTGCTTTCTGGCAGGAAGATTAAAAAATAGGATTCTCTTCTCAGACTCTGAATAAATATTGGCTTTCTCCCCTCTAGTATGTGGAGTTTTTCAATTTGTTTAGAATAAGCCCATAATCTAGTCGCACGATCTCTCGTCTTTGAAGATGCCTTGAGAACCTCCTCTGACAGGCTTATTAACAACAACCCCAAATTACAGCCTGGCTCACCTCCTAGCACACACCCTCCTTTCAACGGCGCTTTCTCACTTGGCAGAAGGCTCACCTCGGTAACTTTCTCCATGCGCAAGTAACGAAGGACAAAGCTGTCCTGGAAAACCCTGGTGAACTCCATCTCCCAGCGAACTGCTGTTGAAGAGCCCGTGGCAGGTCGTCCGTTGGATTTGCATCTGACCCCACTCAGCCCTGGCACTCGGCTTCCCGCTCTTTTCCACCAATTATTATCTGCACCTGCAACTTTGTGGGAGAATGAAATGGATTGCTTCTTATCCCTGCCCTGCTGAGCACCTGGGGGGTAGGTAGATGAGTACCTGAGGGCCTGAGGTATGAGCACATACAGTCGTTCCTCCTCTGGAAATCGAGTCGCACTTCCATGAAACTCAGGTGATGACCCTCTCAGGTATGGAAGAGAGTCCAGACTCGGAGCCAGCTGATTTCCGAGGTATCCCATCCTCTGGACATCTCTGTTTCTCACACTTACAGTTGTTTTTGGGGTTTTTTTTGTTTGTTTGTTTTGGTTTTTCTTTTTTTCTAAAAGATGTTTTCTTGAGAAATCTAGGAAGAAGAGGGGTATGTTCCGTAAAGTTTCTTTTGCTTGTGTAGGAACGTATCTTGTTTGGACTTTCTTCTCTGGAGCTCTTGTTCCCCTTCATTCTCTCTCTCATCTGACTACCTGCCTCCAAAGACACGCTGAGAGTGGTGGACTGACTGTCTCAGACCACCTGGGGTCACTGATGAACCACTGAGTCAGAGGTTTGAAGGCTGTGTGACTTAGCACTTGGCACACGTTGTAGGGAGACCAGTCTTTTTATTAGAGCACAGGGGAGTGGGGCACCTGGGGGGCTCACTCAGTTAAGGGTCAGATTTCAGCTCAGGTCATGATCTTGGAGCAGGGCACCTGCTTCTCCCTGTCCCTTTGGCCTCCCCCCGCTCGTGCCCCGCCCCCCATAAATAAATAAAATCTTAAAAAAAAAATAACAGAAGTGGAGAAATAAAACAAAAAACAAGTTTTTAGTTTTAGTTCTGATATCCATTGTATCTACTATTTTTAGACAAAGTAATTTAGGACTAGGAAGGTCATGTAAACCAGCCAAAGTGACACAATCTATAATGCCCATTTCATAAGGTGTTTGAGAGAACATTCAAGACATGACATGCAACGTACTTGACTCCTAGTAAATGGTCAGTAAGTGATAAATACATTCTGGATACATTTGTAGCCATCTCAAGATAGGAAGAGGATACATGGAAATGCAATATGGGAGTTTAAACTTGTGAAAGAGACTATTTGGTACAGTGAAGGGCCCATATTGGAAGCAAGAGGCTGGCGAGAGTAAGAGGATGATGACCGCATGAGATTATACAAAATAGAGAAGACAACGAGGACAGTAAGAAATGGGAGGAATGCACACGAGGGACGACACAGGAGTGGGGGAGTCCCATCTGAGTTTTCGTGTGCACTTGCAGCATGAAGGAGAGCGAGCTACCAGGCCAGCATAGTACATCTGTTGAAGGAAGTTGCAGGAGCACCAGCCTTACCTGGGACTCTAACCAAACAAGTGCCAAACCAGGCACAGAAGAAATGAGTGTCTTTGTCGGAGCGGATATTCTTACCCTGATTTAAAATGTGCAGTAACAAAATCGGCATATAAAACTGAGCCACGTGTTGAGATGCTGAGAAGTGGGCTGCCGTTGGAAACCTGTGGTTTTCAATCTCCAATGGTTCTTTGACCCTTCTCTCTGACGCAGTCCCTTCCAAGGGAGGGAATTCAGGCCCCAGCACAGAAAAGTGACTTGCCCGAGGTGACACAGCTCTTCAAGAGAATGAGATGCTGCTTGGGTTTCTGCAAGGAGCTCAAGCCTGTGGCCCCCCACGCTGTGCACCGCCCCCTCCCTGCCACCACAGATGTGGATTGAAAGTTGCTTTGCTTCCATGGGTCCCAAACGACCAAGGCTGTTGCACCAGGAAATGAATGAGAAATGTTTTGTTTCGAGTTTTTGTATCTTTTTTTTTTCTTCTTTTAGTTTCTGATGCAATTGAGAGGGAGCCGGTTCAAACCAGTTTAAGCAAAAACAGTGAAGCTAGGAGCTTATTTTATGGAGAGGTCCAAGGATACAGTTCAAGCATGGGTTCATTCAGTGAATTCAGAGCCACTCAAAAATGCCACCAAATACTCCCCTGGCTCCCCCTTTCTCCATCTCTCTTCTTTGTTTCCCCGTGGGGAGTCTGCTTGAGAATGAAGCCAGCGGGCAGGAAGGCAAAGATGGCCGCAGGTGGCCCCTGCTTCTGTTTAGCATCTCTTACATCATCTTTAGCATCTGGTCCCTGTGGTCAGAAGGACAGAGTGCTGGCTCCAACCACTCAGATGTTTCATGGGCCGCCTGGATCAGGGGTTCAGGAAGCCTCTCCAGACTCAAGTGGACAGAGAATGGAGAAGGACATGATTCCCCACAGAAAAACAGGGAGAGAGAATTAACACCAGGCTGACAAAAGCAGCTGATTCCCTTTGTAAAAAATTCCACAGAAACTTTAAAGGAATGCAGAGCAGAACCGAACAGCAGGAGGAAATGCTTCCCTCCACGTGTCCCCCACCCCCCAGCCCTCCCCAAGGTCTGCATTCCAAATCCCAGCTGGAACTTGGGAGGGGCTGACCTTATCCCTCTCTTGATGCTCTGGCTCCTTTCTTGCAAGCATACCACGCAAAACACCCGGGGGGGAAGAAGTGGGACCCCGGCCAGATGGGCCCGGAAACCTGCGAGGGGGAGGCCCCGGCATAGGGCTCTTGGCTCTCCTCCCTTAGCCTTCCTAGGGAAGCAGCCATGCTGGCTCAGATCAAGCTATCTTGTCTGTGAAATAAATTGAAAATTCCTCACAGTGAGAAGTACTTGACCCTGTTATCAGGCTAACGTGGGCAGGGTTAATCAAGTGACCTCTGTCTGGGAGGGTTCCACCAGTCTTTACTACGGATCCCTGGGGAGCGAGAAAAGGCTCACTTGCCCTTAGCTGGCCTCATCAGGGATAGCACGTCCTGCTGCCCCAGCTGCTCAGGTATGGAGCAACGGCCCCCCGCCCCCGCCTGTACTCCCTTGCTTCTCTCTGAGTCCTCAGAGGGGAACAGATTTGTATTTGGCTCTCCCGGAGGGAGGAAAGACCATCATGTTCTATCGAGATTGTTTGTGACACTGCACTGGAGAGATAGGGAGCCTACATGTTGTCTTGCAGAATCCTTAAAGGGCATGAAACATTTAAAAAGAAACAAGAAGATTGTGGAAAAAATGTCAGCCACCAACCCTGAATTTCTTCCTTGGCTGTTTCTGTTACCATATACCTTTGATCAGTGGAAAACCCAAAATCCAGAGAAAGGAAAGTTACCTCGGAACGTGGACGGTCTATTGGCAGCATTTTAAGGAATTCATTTAAATGGCAGCATTTAAAGATTCATTATGAACTGTAATTGATAATCTCAGACTATTACCCATATAATCTACCCTGTCCAGATTTTTTAACATGGGGAGTTCGATTATAGAAATACCCTGGAGTTCACAAGGAAGATCATTAAAGCAGGAAACTATAATTGGAAGGTGATCAGGTAAAAGTTGGACTGGAAGGAATATGGCCAAAGGAGACAAATTTAGAGCTGGTGATGGGGAATACCGGGAAAGAAATATATACAACCCAGGTGTTTCTTCATTATATCACCCAGGAAACTTTTCAGGTACTTTAATCAAGATGGTTCTCTGGTGCTAACAATGAAAGGAATTGGGTAAGCTAGTGTGAGGTAGAATTACTGTTTGGTTCCTTTGCCGGCCTCATGATTTTATCCAAAAATTACGTTGTATGAATTGGGAAAGCTCCTCCTTTGTTGAATCCAAAAGGAAGATTTTTCAAGTGCTGTTTCAAAGGACCTTAATAACATAATAGGATCAGGAGTGATGAGGTGGGTCAGCTCCAAGGTCATTACAGGCAAGTATCTCTGAACATGGCACCAGAATGCTATTTATGTTCAGTAGGGTTTGCATTCCTCCTTCCAGCTTCAGAGATAAATGTTAGCATTCTGGCCTTGTGCAACCTTTATCATTGAGAAGTCTGCCAAAGACCATTTCACATCTATAGTTTCACCTTGTACCACTTGTTTGGCTTATATGTTTTGTAAATTTACCTACTGCTCTGTTTTAAACTTACTGGTTTTACTTACGTGTTTCATTCTTATAACCTGAGAGAGTGTTTTCTCCTATTGGTTACATTAAACATCGATTCAGCATTAAATTTGCTCATTGTGTGGCAGCCATCACTGCTGTTGACTATTTCCAGCTCATTCCCTTCTGGATACGTGGTAGGTGGGTAACCGTGTGCCTCTTCTGGGCAGAACCATGTGACTAATTGTGGCCAATGAGTTGGGAGCAGAAGTGATTTGTTTCCTTGCAAGCGGAAGTATTCAAATGCCGGTCATAGACCCTGGAGGGCTCCTTTTCCCTCCTGTGGTGCTGTGGACAGAGACACTTGAGGGCACAGCTCCCCCAGCCTGTATCCCTGTGTGATCTTAATGAACACTGCACCACCGTCCACCTGCAGTGGGTATGAAGTGTGACGCAGAAATAGACCTTCATTGTTGGAAACCTCTGAGCCTTTAACCGTGTTACCCCAGCCTAACCTTGCCTGTTCTGATGTCCGTACTTAACGTTTTATATTTTGTGAAGAAGATACAGAAGAGAACTGGTGTTTTCCCTGTAGCAGCTCCCTCCCACTACGCCGTGCTGATGGTAGCTTTCCGAGTGTTTTTATTGCATCCCCACTGTGTTTTTAACTGGTACTTCAAGGGAAGTGTGGGTTGCCCTGGAGTCCCAAGCAGAGACCACCAGTGGGCAGATACCAAGGCTAAGATGTTGTTTCTTTGGTCGTGATTGTTTAGAAAGAGAAAAGAAAATGGACTACATAGGAGAGCAGCAGGAGAGGGCTCACGGCACAAAGGGTACGTGCAGTTTGCTAAGACAACACACTTTCACTCGCCAGAGAAAGAAAAATAAATATATTGAACCGGCTTCAACAAGTTCGGTGTCCCAGGAGTCACACATTATCCCACTTAGTCTCTATCATGCAGGGTTCTGTTCTCCCCATGTAGGCTACAGTCACCTGCTCTCCAGATTCCAGTTTATGCCACCCTTTCACAGCCAAAGTCTCTCCCAACAGTATAGACTATATTGACTGCTGAGTAGAATGTGGCAGTCCAGGGGAGAGGGCTGGCAATTGCCTGTTGGCACAGCTCGTACTGGGCAGCTGTCCTGGGACTAGGGTGATGAGTGCGCCTCAAAGACGAATAAGAGATGGCAGCATAATTAATGAAATGCTGCAGTGGTGTTTTTTTTTTTTCTTTAATTTCTGAAACCTGCTTAGCCAGCCCTCTTCCCACATATCTCTTGCTCTCTCCTTTTGTCAGCTGGTTCAAGGAAAATGTTTTTAACAAAACGCCCCAGCATTAGGAATCAAACGAAACTGAAGTCTGGTGTCAACTCTTCAAATATTAACTGGGTAAACTTAAATGGGTCCTGTAAGCTCCATGGTCCTTTCCATGGAGACACCAGCACTAACACCTAAGACATTCCCTGTTAGAAAAACACTGAGACATAGGCAGCTTTGCCAGTATAAAGTGTACAGTGCATATATATTATGTATATGGTGTATATACTTGGGTATATTTTATGTATAAAATATATAACAACTCATGATCTGATGGAAAATACAAAATAAACATTCTTCAAATGGCTTGAAAACATTTAAAATTGTAAAAGTCTGTCAACAATTTTGTACTCATTTATTTGAGTAGAGAATTACACGGTTCTAATTGAGATTATTCTTGTATGCGATGTACATTTCACTTAATTTTGTTTCTGTGCGTAATTTCTTCCCCATAGATACGTGTTCTTTACTACGTGTCCTTTCATGCAAGTTAAATACATGAAACATACTTTCTGCTACCAGATTATCTTGGCATAGCCTGCTTAGTTTTGTACATGATACAGATACATCCAATGAAGCAATGTTATAAACCAAACAAATCCTGGAAGTTAATTATTTTCACAAAGAATTCTCCCAGAGATTATAAATTAGAAATATGTTGTTCTGATGAACGGTTTCTTCTGGTTTAGTTATTTGTACCTCTCACTTGAGGAAAAAGCATCCTCAGGAATAAGAAGTAAATATCATATCAACTGGTTGAAAGAGAGAAGTCTTTCTCTTGCGAATATATATTTCCCTCTTGGCCACATGATGGACTCTGCAAAGCAGTGCAGTTCATAAATTACTTCTGAGAAGTCTTTCCCATTTGAGTTAAAATATTCCTCTGCAAATATAAATATAGATATATACACATATATATGCGTATGTATGTAAATGTGTACATTTCACACCCACGTACATGCACACACTCACACACACACACACACACACACACACACACACACATACTCCTGGGTGTGTGTCTGTTTCATTAGCAAAAACCTTGCTGAATGACCTCTACCAAAAATTCTGCCAGATTCCCATAAATTTACTTACCAAGTAAATTATAAGGTAGAATACAAGCCTATACATTGCAACACTTTAGAGATGACACAGAGAAAGCGTTCTGCACAGTCTGTGTTAGAAATCTATTCCTGTAAACCTGGAGCATTCCAGAAGATTCCCAGGGCCCAGGAAAAAGAGTAATATAGAGCCTACTATAGAGGAGAAAGTTGTTTTCACCGTAAGTGTATCACAACCTTGTTTTTCTGCATGGTTTGCCAAGTGAAAGCCTTTGAGATGCTGAGTTTGCACTGGATCCCAGGTGCTTGACCGCGGGTCACCGACAGTCATCCCAAGTTCCTGTGGTTAAGCAAAGAAGTTCCTCTGCAGGGCAGCTCAGTTCCATTACCCACTGGGGGTCTGCCAGGGACTCTGCTTCAGAACAAAGCCATCAGGCCCTGCTTAATTGATAAAAGGATCCATCGAAGGTATCATTTTGGCAACTCAGTAGGCTGAGTGAAACTTGACACATTTTTATAGAAGGAAAAAAAAAAGATTGTTAAAAAAGCATCTAATTAGACCTAAATAGCATATTAAGTAAAATATTAAATTGATGATTAGAATATTAAAAATAAAGTAAGATAAAAATAATAGAAGTGTGGTTTTCCCTGAAATTGTTTTCAATTTCAATTTCAATTGCTTTTCAGAAATTGTTCAGAAGGATAAGAAAATGGGGCTGGATTTTCTACTTTAAACAAATGAACAGAACAGAGTTTTACCTTTTCTGTCAAACCTAACCTTTATGCTGTTACTACCCAAATATGGTTCTTAGCCCTTTGTTGAGGTTCATTATTTCAAGGCCCAGAATCTCATAGGTCTGCCCAGTACACGGGTGTCCGCCTGGGGAGTAGGTTAGCTAATGTCCATAAGCAGGAAACAAGGATCAGCCAATGCATCACTTAGATTGTGCCTACAGTTTGTTCCAACGGTATAATTTATTATTTTAGTGGAACTATATTTACCATTCAGTAAATATTCATAAAGTGTCTATTCTGTGAAAAAACACACAGTACAGTCAGGGGAAGGCGAAGGAAGCACAGAGAGAAATGGGATGGAGTCTACTCTCAAGAAGTAAAATAAATGCATACAAACCTCACCAGAATGTAATAAATTGTACAAAATTACTTCTTTTAAGTCTTCGTGTATAATAAATGCTCTTCCAAAAAAACTGGGGGTGAGTTTTCTAGGATAACACGGGATAGTTTTTTTAAGAGCAGAAAGGTTTGTATTTACTAATAGTTTGTCCTGTTTTGTAGCAATTAGGATGTAAACTCGGGTCATGCTTTAAACACCACTGTCTGTGCATATTCCAGAGTAAAATCTCAAAATCACACAAGACTCATTTCTAGAATTCACAGGTATAAGGTTAGGCTACCTTGGTAACTGCAGTAAATATTTCTCAGCACATTTGTTTATCGTAAGGCCTGGCACTTTTGGAGGCACTCACCGTAACCCTCTTCTTTCAGATCTCAGAACTGCTGATCCACAAGCTCAACCAGAACTCGGTGCACTTTGAGCTGAAGCCCGGGGTCCAGATCCTTGTCCACGCAGCCCACTTAACAGCAGGTCAGTTCCCAGGTCCCTGGCGTCTTGCAGGTGGCTCTCACAAAGGGGGATCCCAGTCTGCTTTTTCAGCACAGATGAAATGATGGCACTGCTAATGAGAAATAAGGACGCCAGTCTTTGGAGGTTCCTTTGCTTAAGGTTTTTGCCCTCATGGGGACCCATAAGACAGCAGCATAAGGAGACTTTCCTACTTAGTCACTGGCCAAAACTGTCAGGGAATCACCTAAATACGTGCTCCTTATCAACAGGAGTCTCGAAAATAAAGTTAAACTTAAAATAACTTTTTTCCCCGATCTTTCGGCAAAACCTTATTTTCAGTTATTTATGTTATAAAGAGTTTTCTTTCTTTGAGTTTTGGGATAGTGAGTAGAAATAACTGGGACTTAAGGACTGCACAGGGCCATAACCAAGATAAACCCTGAGTGGGTCATGTATGATCTTAGGATCATTAAGCTTCTGACTCTTCACCTGGAAAGGTTGGTGGGGTGAGGGTGGGAGGGAGGGGGGTGGATCCTCCTATTAAGGCTGCATAGAAATCTCAGTGATAATTCAGATAATTCCAAGTGTATAGAAATAGATCCTATTGTGTTACATTAATACTAAATTAACAGTATTTATTGAGTACTTATCCAGAGTATAGTTCTGGTGCCGCATGGAATACAAAGCCTAACAGGAAATGGTCTTTTTCCTCCAAAAACATATAATCTGATTACAGTGCAGCGTTGTTTGGTGGTAACAGTCGTGGTGGTGTGGTGGGGGGCAGGAAATGGGCAATGGTGGGGTATCTCAATGAGTACAATGAATAAATGCTTATACAGAGAGGGGATATGGTTCAGCACTTAGATTTTGCCATTCGGCTGCCAGATCGTTGGTTTCAGTCTTAGTTCCCTCACTTGCCCTATAGACCTTGAGAAGAGACTTAGCTTCTCGAAGGGTTTAAAATGGCACCAGCACCTATGTCTATGAGATTGTGCAAGGGTGAAGTTAATTCAGTCAGTGCACTTAGAGTAGTGCCTGGCACATAGTAAACTATTGTTTTCCATCTATTTTTTTATTATTAACAATCAAAATTCTATAGGAAATTTAAAGACTGGAGATTCTGGGGTGTGCCTAGGTGTAGAAGAAGGCCAAGTAGGTTGGCTGCTGGCCTCTTTTCTGTTTGGATCATCTCTCTCTCTCTCTTTTTTTTAATTTATTAGGGTTTCATGAAATACTTTGTTTAGAGACAATCCCACTGCCTTAAAACCAAAAATAAATATTTAAAAGTCACTGTTGTGAACACAGAATGGAAGAGGAGCATGGAAGTATGCCAGGCTGCACTTTGTACTTAGTTTGGTGGGCTCTGGGAAGCCATCAGGATGTTTGAATGG
Organism: Martes martes; assembly: GCF_963455335.1. Lineage (NCBI taxonomy): Eukaryota > Metazoa > Chordata > Mammalia > Carnivora > Mustelidae > Martes > Martes martes. The sequence goes on from NC_137902.1 coordinate 22,373,764, forward strand.
CGGTGGGACCGACTTAGAGTGTCCCTTGAGGAAGGTGACTCTTAAGAGTTGGGAGGATTGAGGAGGGCTGATCTTGTATTCTCCAGCCTGCCATCCTAATTCATCCACTGAACAGGCATTTGGAGTGCCTCCCCACTCTGAGCCAAGTGATGTTCTCAGCATAGAATAGGGTTTGTGCCTTCATGAAGTTTCCGTCACTGGGGAAGGCTACTCGGGGAACAAATTAATAAACGCTACATTCTGAATTGTACTGCTGGTGAAAATGCCATGAAGAGAAGGAGAAAGTGTGAGAGCATAAAGAACAATTATGCAAGACCTATGAGAGTAACCTTTAAGCCTAAGGCATGAAAGAAAGCTGCCAACTTATTTCAGGGCATTTGATGATCTAGATTAGCTGTTTCCTACCAAATGGTTGACCTTTAGTCTTTGGTGAACATTGGTGACACATGGCAATTACACAGGGCTGGTTGTACTGGAAAACAAAGTTCAAAAGCATCAGCTGTAGTCATCCTGATAGCCAAGGCACTGACAAATTTTTCAAATGAGTGGCAAGTAACAACTTGAAATTGTTTTAAATAGATTTACTGATTAATCTAATTAGACAGCCCAGCCTGTTTAGGTGACAGACTGAACCTTATCATCCTCTCCTACAATAGCTAGAGCTACTTGTTCCCTTTCGTTTCAGAGGTTAAAAACATCTGAGCTTGATGTTCCATACTGAATTCTGGATTTGAAGGGATGTGGCCAACTATCCCATCCTTTATAGTACAAAATCTGCTTTATAGCTAGACAGCTTCTATGTGAACACTATCTTTAGGCAACATATTTGCTATGGATTAGCTTGATTTATTAGAAAAAACTCCCTTACTGTTTACCAGGAAAGGGGACCATCCTAGATTAAATTAAACAGAGAACTGACCCTACTCATCTAGCTCTGAAGGCCACCTGCATTTCATACCTTTGCTTCCTCCCATACTCCCATACTTATCTTCTGTTACTTTATGTGCCTGATTTTTATTTAACTATTTTTCACATCACACTCCGGAAATGGTTCAGAATATCTTGCTGAATTTGGAACCTTATTTTCAATGTTACTTAAGGAAGCTTTCCTATAGTGGCAACTGGTAGAGCTGAGATCAGGCTAAAAAAATAGGTGGTCAAAAAAAAAGTGGTAATTAGCTAAAACTGGTTTAGCCAGGGCTTAGCTAGGGAAACAGATACAGGAAAGGCAGGGAAAGGCATGTGTGTGGGATTCATAGTTCCCCGTGGGAAGGAAAGTCCATTCCTGGTAACTATGTTAATTCCACCAAAGTAAGTTCCAGACGGCAAGATTGGGAAGATCTGGAGAACTTCTCCAATTAATATTCATGGTTCACTCCATCACTGGGAACTTGGGAAACAGGACTCAGATCTCCAGGAAGAAGAGGGTGGCCAAAGGAAGGTATGTTAACTGGGAACTCATGTAAACAAGCTGATATTTGAAGACTCCTCACAATGGAGATTCGTATGATGAAAGATTATCGAGAGACTGAAATTAAAAAAATAGTTTGAGGCAAAACCCCAGTGACTACGCAGTTGGGAGAAAGTGAGAAGTCTTTTGGCTTCCAACCGTTGTGGGTTGTTCAGGGTTCTTCTCTGTTGGATTGGATAGTAGGACTTTATGGCAGGGTAATTCCAAACCTTGGTCAGCTGGTATTATTGATCATGATACTGATCAATATCACTGATCAATATCACTGATCACTATCATGACTGGCTCATATAGTACATATGGACTTATATGTGAATAATCAGCTCCAGTTTGAATAGTAAAGGGAGAGGACATCAAGGGCTGAGAGAATAGTGGAATGGGAAACTTGGTCTGTGTTGAATGTTGCCATGTTCTTCACAAGAGCAGTAGAGTTGGTCCTACCCACAGGTGCAGCGTCGCTCTCAGCCTGACTGTCACTACAAAAGACAAGGCATATGTGAAGGTGGGCTCTCTTCGGTGCCTCTGGTGAAGAAGGGAAGCATGTGAGGGATCTGGTTCCCTGGGAGTACCCCTAAGTCGGCCCTAGCCATCAGGAGAGTGCCCTAAGTCAGCCCTGGCCATCTGGTTGTTGTAAACTCTTTGAACAGAGTAGTAGATTGGGTCTACCAAGACACTGGTGGGAATTCTCCTACACTTAGAAAACACGGCACACTGGGTGGAAGATCAGTGGATTGAGACACTTGCCACACTTTCTTTGATTAAGTTAAAATCAGCACACTCCTGTTTGGCTAGGAAGAGAAGGATGAAGATACATGGGGAAAAGAGGAAACAGTGGTGAAGAGTATTTGATGCCGACCTTCTACCTCACTCCTTTTTCCTCATCTCTCCTACAGGCAGGAGGACATAAAAATTTAAAAAAAAAAAAAAAAAAAAGGAAAGAGGGAAAAGGACCACTGTTTGCAACATTTCATGTCTCATAAGCAGGATTGCTAATACCTTCCCAGGGACCATTACAGCCGCTGCTGCATCCCATTAATTGGCCAGCAGATGTTCGGCAGCCTTCTTTTAAAAATGTTTGAGCCAGAGTGTGTTGCTAGTGAGAGAGGCAGTGCATAATTTGTTTTGTCTCCAAGGAAAAAGAGCTGTCTCCTTTCAGGAATTTACTGGCCTTATTTTGTTTTTCAAATTCAGTTCCCTGTTTGCTTTTATGGGAGCACTAGGTAGGCACTTCTAGGTCGGGACGTCATTAGAGACTGGATGTGGGCCGTTCACCCACGTTCTACCTGGGAATCCGTTAGCTTTGGTGTCTACACGGATCTCCACTTGGAACCAGTCCTTGTTTTGTTCTCAGTGATTCCATGCTTCTCCCTTTCTCTTCAGTTCCTCCTGAGAGCTCGGCCACTCAACAACAATGTTTCTGAAATGCTCTTTGTGGAAAAAAGGGATTTGAAATTACTTGTGAATAGGGTGAGAATGAGAAGCCCTTAAGGAGAAGTTGAGGGAGGGCTGTGACCTGCAGAGGTCTTTGGGGACCTGAAAGCATCCGTGTTTAGCAGACAAAGGCCATGATGTTACACAGCCCAAAGAGTGGGGGAAAGGAGTAGAAATCCATCAAGCCAGGCCCTAGACTAGAAACACTGGTGTTCTGACTGAAGTTCACCTTTCCTCGTGCTGTTCCCAAGCGAAATACTCTTTCTTCCCCCATTCGCCACCTCTCTCCATCTCTTGTCTCTTTGTATTTTAAGGGTCAGCTCAGTGCCACCATTTGCACGGTGTCTTTCTGGAGACTTTACTAGAAAAAAGTACTTTTACTTTTATTATCATCTATTCCTTCTCTGAACCCACATGGATTTTTAAAACCCGTATTTGTCTGATGATGATGATGGTAACCATTGTACCTGGTAGAGAACACACACGTATCAGGTGCTCAGTAACTGTGGCTTTTATAAGTAATTAGGTGTGTGGTCAGATATATTCAAAATCCCATTAACCTTTAGGTTCAGTTTACTCAATTGTGAACCTGCACCGTGACATGCTGCTTCTTACCAAACAACTGGTGAGGGGAGACTTGCCTTCATGTACCCAACAAGCATCTGAGGAAAATGCATCTCATGTTTCTCTTACGTCAGGAATCCCTTCAGGAGTGTTATCGTTGTTTATATGCACATTGTGGGAAATGAGTAGGTTGAAGAAAAATTAGAGTTCTGTGTCTCGGAATAAGAGAACCTAGAGACGGAGTGAGAAGGAGAGCTATTCCTGAAGGAGACTGCGGCAAATCTACGTTTCAGCCTTTATCTCCTTGCCTTGGTCACTGGCGGGAGTGTTTCCCCACATCGAAGAACAGCTTCACTAGCGGCAGAGCTCAGGGTCAACACCTTCGATTGCGCTCTCCTGACCTTATCAAACCAGACCTTTTTCACATCTTTTGTGACATCTCCCTGGAGCTCTCTCTCATCTATGCCTTTACCCTGAGCTTTGATTTTTTGATTTATATTATTTGTGTTTATCTATACTCTTCCACATTTTAAGAGCTATGATGTCACCCTAGGGAGAGTTTTTCCAGTAAGAATCGCAGGAAGTCTTCAAATCTAATGCAGAGCATTTGATCTCTGCAGGTACTTATGGAAAAACAAACCTAAGCTGTTAAGAAAATACCCTCGAAATGCCAATAGTTTTCTCATTGCCCCGAGTAACGGAATTTACTCAAGGGTGAGGTCTGTTTCCAGTTTATCATCTCTTCTTCACAGGCTTCTGTGCCTCACTTTGCAATTATGCCTTCAGAACTCTGGTTCATCTGGGGATGTGAGATGAGCTGGGACCCTCACTCACTCCACACTGACTCGACCTGAGGCACGAAAATGATTTGCATGAAACTTTACTAATTCTAAATAAAGAGGAAGGAGAATATTCCATGCAGAAGGCTCAAGAAAGATGAGCCTTTATGTTGAATCTGAATTCACCAAGGAAAGAGAAAATAAGCATGCCACGTCGAGGGGCTGTGCTGAGCAGAGGCAGAACAAGGTGACATGTGATTTCTGTACAAAGTGATACACAGTTTGACATGGTTTGGGGTGTCTAGATATATATCCTTAAATACTCCTAATTGGTGTATCTCCTGAAGGTGAAAGTATGAGCAGAGGAAAGAGAGAGGGATAAATTCAGGAAGTCAAATCTGCCATTATTTGATACTCCCTTCATATTATAAATGGTTACTCATCATCCACACAGACTAGTGAGACAACCCTCATTAATGCATTCTTGAAATTACCAAGAATGTTGAATATGGAAAAGGAAAGAAGGGGCAGATGGAAGGTTTTAAAATAATAAGTTTGGGCAACAGTCAATAATCCTTTCTCTCTTTAACGAAGTATCAGTGTATTTTACAAGACCTTTTCAACCCAGGAGGGAAGAGATGGTAATTTATCTGATAGCGATGGAGACCTAGAAGTAGGAGCCACTTTTTTGGTTGCCACAGATTAGTGATTCGTGTTGGGTTTGACGTCATCAAGGGTAGGAGTGGAAAACCCCACCTGGAGGCTGGAAATAAGAGGTTGAAACTCAGGTGAGCCCAGGAGCAGACTACACATTCAACTCAGAGCTTTGATTTGCCACCTTTTAGTAGGTTCCTGGGTAGAAGGGATCTGCTGACAATGGATAGATCAAAGCCCTGATTGCTGGTACAAATCTCCCAAGCTACTTCGCATCCTGTACCTTTGGTGCTGTGAGAACCCATGGTCATGAGTAAATTCGGTGATTATATTTGAGAGTGGAAGTAGAGGAAAACAACTTAAAAATGTGTCAGTTCTTTCAAGGTAGAAGAGATGAGCCTCTGCATGAGAATGAAAATTACTCAGCCAGCAAGCAAGGGGGAACACTGACATCTTATTTGAGAACACAACATCTAACCAGATTGATTCACACTAAATTACAAACAACAGGACTACGGGGATGATTTGCATTTCCCAGGAGTGATTTATTGGACAAATAAACTGAAATTTAGCTGGTAGGGGCTGCTCCACAGAGGACCTAGAAGAGCTAGAAGGGCTGGAACTGATCCTTCCCTCAAAACAGGTATGGTTGGAAAGACTCCATACAAGCTAGTGTAGACCATCCCAGCGATAAAGCAGCTGTTCTTTTTTTTTTTTTTTAATTTATTTATTTGACAGAGAGAGATCACAAGGAGGCAGAGAGGCAGACAGAGAGAGAGGGAGAAGCAGGCTCCCTGCTGAGCAGAGAGCCCAATGCGGGGCTCGATCCCAGGATCCTGAGACCATGACCTGAGCCGAAGGCAGAGGCTTAACCCACTGAGCCACCCAGGTGCCCCAAAGCAGCTGTTCTTGACCTGACTCTACATCACGATGATTTCAGCAGCTTCACAAAAAAAGAGATTTTTCAGGTCTCCCTGCACACACCCCGAATTTGAATCCCAAGGAGTCATATCCAGAAATCTGCATTTTTTACAAGTTCCCCCAATGAGGCAGGTACAGCCAGGCCTGTCCCCCAGGCTCACCAGCCTCTCCAGCAGAACACTGTACAGACACAACTCCATCTGCATAACAAGGGGAGGTGCACGCAAACATGTCTGTCACCAGCAATAAATCCGATTTACAGCTCAGGGCATCCACTAAAGGAAAGGCATGCATTTAACAAAAAAAAGAGTCTGTGATATTAAGTGCAGGAGGAAATTAGTAATAAACATTAAAGTCTAATTTTTCCGCGTATCTGGAGCCAACCTAATTGGCAGAATGGGTAGACGAGAGTGGGAGGAAGAAGAGGAAAAAAAAAAAAAAAAAAAGGACCATATCTCCAAATCTGAGATCTCCTCTATCCATAATCTAGATGAATGGCAAAGGCCAGCCAAGAGCTGTGGCCGTGAGGCGGTTGAAAAATGATTAAAGTATGAACTAGAATCTTAGTGGCAGATGTAATTGAATAGCCATGAGTTTTATGAAAGTTGAACAAATTATATTATCTAGATGCTATTAATGTGCTAGTGTGAGCAGAAAATGATACGTCTGCATCTCCCTGTGGTTTTACATGTGTTTGAGAATAAGGGTGCTCTACCGCCTTTGGCTTTTCAGTGGGGTCTCTGTTTTTCAGAGACTTGGATACGTATGATAAAAAATGTGAAAGGTTAATATTTCTCAAAGGAAGAGACTCAAATTCCAGGTTGAATTAAAAAAAAATTAATACATGGTAACCTCCCACCCTCTCCTGTCTGTTTAGCAGTCCCCTGATTTAAGCCATTGGGTTTAGGAAAGCTGTCCTTTGTCAAGGGTATGTGTGGGTTTTTAATAAAATTGTTATCTTGTGTGATCTTCGCCCTCTGTAGTTGCTGCTGACTGGTTCAATTTCTTTCTTTCTTTCTTTCTTTCTTTTTTTTTGGTGTAATAAAAAGATATTATCACGGATATATTAGAGACTTCAGTCTCTATTCAGTCTCTGTATATTAGAGACTTCAGTTAAAGGGCTTCAGTTGCTGTCCTTGGATATGTTATGAGTAAGTGTGGGAGGGGATGAGGAACCAGAATTTCAGCCTAGGTCAGGATACATCATGAATTCTGCCTGACAGTTTCACGTTGAGAAAGATCCTTTCCACTTGAAGGCAAAATTAGCATTAGTTGAGAAGGTTTAGAAAATACAGTATAATCTAAGCCACATCATTCTGCATGCAGATGCCACATTGTGGAGTTGTGGGGCTCTGAACTGTAAAGTGAAATAAATTGTTGCAATAGCATTTTCCATTTAGGGATGAAATTAGTACTAGTGAAATTCTTCCACAGCCAATAAATTCATCGTGTCCCTTTAGTCTCTGGTTGCCTTGTTATCTACACAGTTATCATTTATAAGTCTTTGTGAATATAGTCGCCCTGGTAGTATTTTTCCTTCTACTTTTTTGCCCCAGATTAAAATATATATATATTTATATATAATTATAAATATATTTATATATAAATATGTGTGTGTGTGTGTGTATTTTCCCTCTGCAAATGTTTAGGCTTTTCACATCATGTGGATCCACTGGCTTCTGACAACTACTAAGCCATTATGGTGTTATGGCAAGTAAGAACAGATGCCAAGATATCTAAATATACCCCTTTCGCCAGTGCAGTTACCTGAATGTGATACTTTCATAAATATACCAGGGTCCAGCACTGAAGTTGCTCTTTAGCTTTAATTCTTTCTTCATCGTTTTTTTCTAAGATTTTTCTGGACCCATAAAAAAAGTGTTCAATATCTACCTGGTAACTGGCCTGAGTTGGCCCAGCTGAGGTGTTTCTAGAAACTCTTGGGTGGAAAATGGTCAAGGGGGAGTTATCAGATGAACCATTCAGAGAAAGGGTACAAACATGCATCACGTTGGAAATAGGTAGAAGTAATAAGTAGTTAGGGTGCACCAGATACAGTTCCCCAAGGGGAAGGCAAGGCACATAGTCCATAGAAATTGGCAGGAAATAGAAGGCAGGAGAACACATGTGAAAGACAAAGAAGACACCAGAATTTAGGACAAGCTACCTTTTAGACACTTATATCTAGAGTGATGAGGACTGTTCTGGATTATATCTATAGTGTGTGCATAAACGTTAATAGCATTCCTTTTCATTAGTAAATTGTTCTGGTTTAGGACAGAATAGTTAGGATTATCTTACTTATATTCTGCCTCTCTGCCAGTAAGGGCAGAGGTCTACAGCAAGAACTGAGTAATGTAGAGCCCAAACATAAGAATTGCTAATTGGGGGGCACCTGGGTGGCTCAGTGGGTTAAACCTCTGCCTTCGGCTCAGGTCATGATCTCAGGGTCCTGGGATCGAGCCCCACATTGGGCTCTCTGCTTTCCTTTCTCTCTGCCTGCCTCTCTGACTACTTGTGATCTCTCTCTGTCAAACAAATAAAAAACTTTTTAAAAAATTGCTAATCGGGTGTTTAACCAATTGAAAGAGAAGAATTTTGAATAGAGAAGTATTAGTAAGCTATTGCTGTGTAACAAAGACCATCCAAAAACTTACCGGCTTAACAGTGAGTTGCTGTTGAGTCTGTGGATCACTTAGATGGTCCTGGTTTTATCTGTGCTCATTGTGTGTCTGCCATCAGCTGTGGATCATTGGGTAGGGGGTTCTACTGGTCTTAGCCTTCTGGTGCCCCAGGTGTTTGGTGTCTTCTAGAAAGCCTGGATTAGGATAATTAAGTTCTTCTCCACGTGGTCTATCATGCTTGATCAGGCTATTCTTCATGTGTTCACACGTAACAATGACAGGATTCCAAGAGAGAGAGCAAAAGTGCAGAGGCCTTGAAGCTCACGATTGGTGTACCCTCATTCCCATGTGATCCCATGGCCCCATGCTATTGTAGCCAAGCTCAGATTCAAGGGATGAGGAAGCAGATTTCACCTCTTGATGCAAAAAGCTTCAGACTTAGAATGTGAAAGGCTTGGGCATAGAGTGAGGTAGAGAATCCATCCAGCAATGCAGTCAATCTCCACAAGGCTGACCTTGCTCTTAGGGGAGACTTGAAATGCTTTTAGGTAGTCCAGCAGGCTCTCCTGAAGTCATACCCAGATTAAGCTACTAGTAGTAATCAAAGGGTATATTCTTGTTTTGTTTTTAGTGACCCAGAGAATATAAAGGTCAGGCACACTCTAAGATAAGGATTGGATGTTTTAGGAAGGGGAGTAGGTGGGACGTAGTATGCACTGCTCTCAAACTGGTATGCGTCACAGCGACATTTGTAGCATGTGACATGTACAGATTTCTAGGACTGATTCTCAGAGATGTAATTTTTTTTTTTTTTTTCCTCAAGTGAAGCCTAGGAGACTGCATTTTCACACATTCTCCAGGTGCTTCCGATTCAGGAAGTCTGTAAACTTCTACTTTGAGAAACACTTGCTAAAGTAAGCAGGATTTCTTGTTGACTTTCAACCCTAGAAAACCAAAATGCATCTTTCTCCTCCTGTGTGTCCATTACTGTAATACGTTTGGTCTTTGAGGTACCCAGAGTTGTCATGACTTGGCCGAGTGACCTGAACTCCATGACTCAATGTTCTTGAAGACTCATCTTTGGTTTCAAACTAGCCGCAACGCTTCACTAGTCATTAGTGCCTCCCTGGAATTCTCACACTGTCTGGCGCTTAGGCCTGCAGGGTCATGGCTTTATCCTAGTCGGGTGTGGCAGTCCTCGAGATTCTCGGGATTCCTTTTGGACTTGAACCATCAGAAAGGCCTGTTGGCCAAGAAAGAGAGCTTTGTAAGTGAAAACCTTTTTTCTGTTTTCTTTCTTTCTTTTTTTTTAAGGTGTTACTTATTTATTTATTTATTTGAGACAGAAAGAGAACAGCAGGGGGAAGGCCAGAGGGAGAGAAGCAGACTCCCTACTTAGCAGGGAGCCCAACTAGATCCCAGGTCCTGGAGGTCATGATCTGAGCGAAAGGCAGACACTTAGTCATCCAGGCACCCCACTCTTTCTGTTTCCTAAATAAACTTTGTGCCATTTCCATATCATTTTAATTTCTGGAGAAGACATTGCAGACCACATGGATTTTGTGATATTCAAGGCATGTAACTAAAGCCCAGTGTAGGGGTGCCTGGGTGGCTCAGTGGGTTAAAGTCTGCCTTCGGCTCAGGTTGAGATCCCAGGGTTCTGGGATCAAGCCCTGCATCCCGCTCTCTGCTCAGCAGGGAGCCTGCTTCCTCCTCTCTCTCTGCCTGCCTCTCTGCCTACTTGTGATCTCTGTCTGTGAAATAAATAAATAAAATCTTAAAAAAAAAAAAAAAAGAAATACAGTTCAGGGTTTCAGAGTCCTAGTGCAGGTAGAAGGTCTCCAAGAAAGTCCCTTTGCTCGAATAAGAATGAACACAAAGAGCCCAGTGTCACCAGCTGATGCCGCCATATTGTTGACTTCACAACTTGGAAATAAACCAAACCAAGGGGCAAGGCTGCAGCAAAGGGAAATGTGGTACTCAGGGTAAAAGCTTTTCCTCAAGCATGTTGTGCAGGACCTTGGTCTGCAAAGGGGCTGTGGCCATTTGATTTTGGGGAACGCTACAGTGACTTAAATGAGTTTCTGTCCTGCAGGACTGTTACGAGCTTTTTTCTTTTCTTTTCTTTCTTTCTTTTTTTTTCTTAGATGTATTTATTTATTTTAGAGATGGGGGAAGAACAGTGGAAAAGGGAGAGAGAGAATCCCCAGCAGGCTCCACACCCAGCGCTGTTTTTATAATCAGCCTAGGTCCTCATGAATAGAACATAGTAATTCAGTGCTTGTCTGAGTCCTCCCAGGATTTCAGAAACAGTGTGTGCCAGCACCCAGACTTAGAAATGTGAAGTTAGCGATACCTGGGTGGCTTAGTCAGTGACGTGTCTGACTCTTGATTTCAGCTCCAGGTCATGATCTCAGAGTTGTAAGGATCCATCCCCACATCCAGCTCTGGGCTGGGCATGGAGACTGCGTAAGAGTCTCGCTCTCCACCCCTCCCCTACTCCCTCTCTTAAAGAAAGAAGAAGAAATAAATGTGGAGTCCCCTACAGTACTGACGTATCCCTGCTTTGCTCTGAGTGCATAATGGCAAATCAACCACTCAGCATTTTCCTTCAGGCTTCTACCTTGTTTAGGCCGCAACTGGAGAGGGATTAATTTATGCTAATTCCACACCAGAAGCTAAAGCCCATTTATCACCCCTTTCCATTCCTCAGCAGAATACACCCAAACACACCTAATCGTCGGGCACACCAAGATAATGCAGCTGTGGTGTGTGCAGCAGTAATAGGCCCATTTACATTCAGGGGCAGGTCAGCAAGCCGCCCTGTGGAACCCACGGGGCAGTGGTGTCCTCTCTGACCCTGTTCTGCCTGCTGCCGCCTGCCCGAGCCCTCAGAGACAAAGCGATGCAGAGATGGGGGAGCAGACAGCCACACTTTAGATCTCAGAACGCAGAAGCTCATTTTTCCAAAATACTGTGCTAATTACTTACCAGTGCTAACACTGCTTATATACGAATGATGCTTTAAGTAGGAATGATTTAGAATTGAATGATAGAAACTTGAGATGTGGAGAAAAAGGATGAGGAAGGGAAGAGATGGGAAATAGAGAGAGAGAGAGTGTGTGTGTGTGTGTGTGTGTTTGCTTTCTCTTTTAGCAAGAGCCTGGACAAAGCAATTTCCTCTTTACTTTTCCATTTATTTCAAATGCCAACCCTTTCAAGCAGGCTAGTATCCCTCCTGGTTACTCTGTAGCCCTGATCTCTGCTTATCCCCAAGGAGTGTGCAGCTAGGAATTACAAGTTTAGCTAATAAAGCTAACCCGCCTCTAGCCACCCTAAACAGAGCGGCCCCTCCCTGAACCTGCATCTGTTCCCCGCCAAACTAACAGTTGCATTAGAATGTCTGCCCATTTTTATTTCCTTGCGTGGGCTGAGAGTATTGTGATAATGTCCAGAGAGAGAAGGACCTTATCTTTTAGAGTTCAGATGGAATTACAGGATGCCTAGGATTTGCTTCAGAATAATCCACTGGTTGTGGTTGTGAGGACTGGATGGGGATAAAAATAATACAATATTGTCTGTGAGTTGATGTTTGTTGAAGCCAGGTGCTAGGTATGTTTCTCTATGCACCTGCACCATGTGTGTGTACACATACAGCATAGGTGTGTACACACGAGTCACCCCTGTGTGAGCGTGCATGCTTTATGATTCTAACTGGTCCTTTTAAGACTTGATAATTTTTTAAGTTGGATCACTTAATTTGCTTCTCGCACTATCGTTTTAGCCCTAATCCCCACTCTCAGAAATATGTTTTTAAATTTCCGGTATTTTCCACTGAAATTAGCTCCATGTGTGTTCGTGGTAGGACTCGGGTTCAAGTCTTCCTTCTTCCACTTCCTCGTTCCGAGTCCTTTGGAAGGACATTAACCAGCGAGAGCCTCGCTGTTCTTATCGGTCCAGCGGAGGTCACAGCCCTGCCTTCCATTTGTGGAAGTCCCCTGCGAAAATCCCTGTGAAAAATGGAAGGTGCCCCTCTCCCCGGTGACATCCTACCCGTTGCAGTGTGAGTTCTAGAAGTGTTTCTGGACTCCTTTGCTGATGCCACTGTGTTTGCCTTAGTAAATGGAAGACACTTTTGTTTTCTCATTTTGACCTGGAAGCACGTGTGCCTTGGGTATGTCCCTGCAGCTCCCAGACTCACCCACCACCCCGCATGGCATAAGCGCTGCTTGACGTAGGAGAGAGGGAATCACAGGGGTCGCCTAATGTTCCTGCTTCCTAAACGCTGATGCTGCTAAAAACCACTAAACCTGTTTTCTGAGCAACAGGGTTTGACCAGTTTCCCAGCAAAACAATTTGACATCTGGAACATGCACTGCAGTTTCCTGGAGTTGCTGGAACGTAGCCTGACCATAGAACGTAACAGAACGTAGCCTGACTAGACAGAGCAGAAGTGGCCTCGAGAATGTTGGGGTCCTTCAGCATACAGGTCACTCTTCTCGAACTCTCACACCCAGGTGACCAGAACATTGCCTTCTCGGCTCCCGACAGAGAAAAGCCACAGAAAGTGGTGCTTGAAAGTCACCAACCTTTCTGAGTATCAGACTTTCCGTGAACAGGGGGAGGTAACGTTCAGCGTCCAGGCCTCCTAAGGTGTAGCTTTGGCTTGTTTTTCATGCTTGAGCGATGCTGTTTTTGCAACATGTCCTTTTTTTGAGAGGGTGCAAATTAATGGCAAACAAAGTCCTTAGAGCACGACAGATTTGACCCTAAGATTGAGGAGGATTTGGGGGTGGAGAGATGCTCCCGAGAGCTGCGGTCTAGGGGTAAACTCAGGGAGGAGGATCTTTTACGGCTGCAAAGAGGAGACGTCCGTGCTTCTGAGAGGCTGGTGCTCCTGGCACGAGCTGCTGTCAGGGCTTCGGGAAGCTGTCGAGACAACGTGGGGTCGTGCACCCCTCCACCCGCACCGTGGTGACAACTCTTGTGAAATCCTCCCTTAGCCATCGGTTTCCTGTGTGCCGGAGAGAGAAGCGTGCCCCGTACCCTCCGGTCCTCTGTCTCACGTGGCGGTCGCAGGGACGGGAGTGAGAGGCGGCAGGTCATTCATCACAGTAGTCCCGGTGCTCTTTCTGGTGATGCGCATTGCCCAGCGTGAGGGAAGCTCGCCCTCAGTATAGGAAAATGTCATGATTACCGTGTTTTAAATATCGATTAAAAAGAAGAGCAGCAGCCGTCGTAAGAAAGGCTGACACTTAGGGGAGACTTAACACGGGTCTATCACTGTTGTCAGTGCGTTCACACGGTCCTCACACAAACCCCACGAGATACGTACGGTTGTGCTCCCACCACGTAAGCCTGTTAAGGTGAAATCGCTTGCCTAGAATCACAGGGCCGACCGCGGTAATGCAGGCCTAGAATCTGAGCAGTCTGGCCCAGGGCCCCCACCGCCCTTCCTGCACAGACCAGCCGGAGCGTTCCGGGGGCTGGGCCAGACTCAGATGCCCCCCAGCCCCCATGTCAGCCACGTGACATGCACCTGTGCGTAGGCCCCACGGGGTTTCCTGGGACTCACCGTGCCTCTGTGTGAAGAGTGTCAGCACCTCACGGAGTCAGGCGTGCCCTGACCATGACCATGCCTTGTGTTCTCCCCTAGCCCCGCTGGTGGACCTCACTCCAACCCACAGTGGGTCCGCCATGCTGATGCTGCTCTCGGTGGTGTTCGTGGGGCTGGCCGTGTTCGTCATCTACAAGTTTAAAAGGTATGAGGCCCTCTGTCCTCGTCTCCCCTCCCCCTTCCTTCTCCCTGACAGGCTCGGAAGCACGTATTGCCATGATGTACATCTCCCGTGCATAGCAATGATGCTGTCTGTTAATGTTTTAGGAAGATCCCGGGGATTAATGTTTATGCCCAGATGCAGAATGAGAAAGAACGAGAGATGGTCAGTCGGGTCAGTCACCCTGAAAGCAGGGCCTATATCCCTCAGACTGAACTAAGGAGGCCTGGCCAACTGATAGATGAGAAGGTGGAATGCCAGCTCATAGGTAAATGATTCCCAGTAGCCGTCAGCTGCTCGGCCTGGGTAGTCAATGGCTGACTGTCTAACCCCTTTCTGGCTTGACGTAACCACTCTCTCCTGCTCTAACATTCCTGAGAGAAACAGCTAAGATGTCTCTTTCCCTGCTTCCTTCAACTGGAATGAGGGGGGAGATAAGCCTTCTTGCTCCTATGTAGTGTGTGGGTTTTTTTTTTTCCTCTCTCTCTCATGACTTTATTCTTCCTCTTGCAAAATCTCTTGCTCTAAAATACGGGGCTTCAAAATGTTCACGGTCAAAGAGCAGAGCGTTGACTAACAATGTGCAAGAAGGAAGCCTCAGAGGCTAGACCTGGTGATGCGGAGGGCCGGGCAGGGTAGGGAGTGACAGGGTAGGCCAGGCCCACCTGGCCTTGAGACAACTCTTTGGAGGGCAAAATGTTCCAGAATGCTTGTAGAGAGACAACATCAGGAGACAGAATAGAGGCGGGCCAAGCTGATCACCCTGGGATTTTTTTTAATTAGCAGGAGTCTAAAAACTGCCCCCCAGCCCCGAAACATGGAACCTAAGAATGTTGAGGACAAGAGGCAGAAAGTTTGCAGAACATCCCAGGAGTGAGGTTTCCTGAGAGAGACCTCTAGGGAGTTAACCTGTTACAGGGCCGACGGGCACATTTCTCCCTCCTGTTCACCTGTCCCCTAGCAGAAGTCTTACAGTGGACCTTATCATACATCAATAGAGCTCTCGCTCGCTCTCTGCCTGCGAAGTAAGCTGGCAATCCAACAGCTAGGTCCAGAGTCGCAGGCGTAATCACTAAGCCCTACTGTCTATGGCAGAGGAAAATTTCCGGGGAGTTAGACAGACCCCTGGAGCTGCCACTGTGACCCATGGCTGGCCCTGGTTCATCCTGTCTGGTGGTGTCAAGACTTGAAGCTGTCACGTTGCCACCTCGAATCCTGCATTGTGGAACGAGACGGATACATTACTAGATAACCGTCCGTGCCTCACTCTAATGTCAGAAGACCAAACCTTCTAGAAGGGTGCTCCCTGAGATTTCTCATCAGTGACTTGGAAAGGGAAAGGAGCACCTAAATGGAGAAACAGCCCTCTCTTTAAGCAGATGTGGGAGAGTTCTGTGGTGGTGCTGGGTGAGATTTCAGTGCAGGGCCTGGCTTGTCTCAGACATAATAATACAGCTGGAACCCTATCTGGGGTCCGGCGTTCACAATGTGCTGGCTTTTATTTGGGGAGACAGCGTGATAAATGTGTAATTGCTTTAGGTTCAAAAGAAAAAGCCTTTTCTGTCTTCAAGTCCAGAGAAGCGTTCACCCTGTCTATTTACTTCTAAAGCCTCTAAGTGCATTTTTGTGGGTCATTTGGTTTTCAATCCCTTTTCCACGGGGTATGAAGCACAGCGCTGTTGACTGTATTAAAGTAGCAAACCCTCCTTTACCAGGAGCATCCCGCAGCACAGTTGCACAGTCTCTGACACCTTTCCATTGTCAGTGTCATTAAATGAGTAAGTGTTACACGTTTTCTCTTAGGAGAGTAGCTTTACCCTCCCCTCCCTCCCCTTCTACTCAACCTGGTGACTCATCTCTCCGATTGCAAAGAGCAAGACACGCCACTCCACCTCCAACGCCAAAGCGGGGATCTGCTGGGGCACAATTTGCAATTTAAGGAAAACCCCCAAAGGCTACAGGCGACCTGCTGATCAGGAAAGAATTTCGCTCTTGTCAAGTGCACCATCCTTCATGACCACTAACTCTATGTTTTTTTTCTTTCCTTTGTTGTTCTGTTTCCTATTTTGCCAGGAAGTATTTCCATAGTTGCTGAGAATCAAAGCACAAAAGAAATCCCTACCTATGTAAATGTTTGAATGGAGGACGCCAGTAAAAACAAAAACAAACAAACAAACAAATAAAATAGAAACAATCAAAATCCAAACAAACAGACAGACAAACAAACACTCACTGCATCGGGACTTTTTAATTCTTCAGACACAGACAACAAGGGTTTTTAGCTTTAAGCCTGTGCATGTGGACAATACCTTGAGAACATGCTTGGAGGGGCAGTGTACAGGTGCTCTATTTTAATGGAAAAACACTCCCCTCCCCTTTCCTCTTCTCTCTCTTTTTTCTGATCGGTCGTGTTTGTAGAAAATTCATAACAGATAGAGGCCAAGGAGATCTGCATGTGTTTTTGGAAATATTCTTGGCCCTAGATTTAACACCAATTTTAGCCCTAGAGGCTGATGGGGGGATTAGCTGCCCCAGCCCCTTTCATAAGACACAACGACATGCACAGGAGTGTGAAACCCTGAGCTGTTTCTCTGTCCCACTTTCCTCATTGCCAGTTTCTTTTCTAAGTTATCTCTGGTAGCTCCGGGGGCCAGCAGTGGCCACGAGGCTGCTTGTGTTTTGCATTCTGAGCGGCCACAGGGATGAAGGAGCGAGGTCAAGTTCCAAGTACGCAGGCAGAGTAGGGAAAGCTGGCTGCGGGGGCAAGCATGTCAGAAGTGGATCTCTGTTTCCTGTCCATCCCTTCCCATCACAAAGGCTTTCCCTTGTAGCTTTCCTGTTCCTGCCCCCCAACTTATGTAGAAAAGAGAATCCCAGCTCCCCATCGTCTGGCCCCCCCCCATTTGTTTGCTATCCCCGTGTGGTCATCATCTGTCGATGTCTTTGTACCTCTTCCTTCCGGTCTCCAAGCTGTCTTTCAACTCCCCCTACTTTTTCTTCCCAAACATGTTATTGGATTCTGGACATTAACCTCAGTGTTTCCTAAATACTGGCCTACCCTCTGCCGGCCTTGCCCCCGCCACGCACACGTTTCTGATCTGTCAGCATGCCAGCTTCCCTACACCTCTACACACTGACCCAATACATCCTGCCCTGCAGGGTTCGGCTCCATGTATCCTTAGTTTCCTGTAGAACCTGCCTCTTCCAAATAGCCTTGCCTTTTCCCACCTGGAAACACGCAAAGTGTGTGAAAGAGTTGATGTATCCAAAGCAATTCAAACCTGGCCACATACACTGGAAAAGAAAGCATACAGATGCGTAGTGGTATTCTCACACCTTAGCAGAAATCTCATGTGCAGATTCCAGAACATTCTTGTGAGAAATGTTTCAAATGCGTTACTATGTGGCAGGGCAATTTCCTTCTGTAATGGTTGCTATTACCCAGTATTTGTTCTCTCACAGTACAGTAAAAATATTTGTAAAATAAAACTGATTTTAACCAGAAGAAGAAGCAGGTTAATGGATTGAATATTTAAGAATGTCAAAAAGTCTGAGAATATACGGAGGTCTTGTCTTACATTAGGATAAGATTTTGATGATGTAGAATGATTCCAGACATTTCCCAGTTACACTCTCTGATCTCTGAGTATCATATTATTGGCAAAGGAAAAATTAGCAAGCCGAAAGGGGAGGAGGTAGATGTCTAACTAAGGCAGATTGGCTCAGAGCATGAACGATCAATCCCCATTTGCCCAGGTCAATAATGAAAGAAGACCCAGAGTAAGAAGGAAACAAATGTGTGTCCAGCAGAAGGCCTTGGAGGATGATGAATTAGGCAAAGCCTACTCTAAAATATAGGAGAAAGCAGTGTTGAAAACCACTCAGAGAGAGTAGCCTCCTCTATGGCCAAGTTCCCAGGCCAGTCACAGTCAATAACAGGGTCCTGGTGATCCTGGGGGTCCCAAAGATCCTGGCGATCCCTGCCTTCGTGTAGCTTAGGCAGGGCAAGAGTAGCAAAGCTGCAATCAGAAGTGAATCATTTGGAAGTTTATGTGGTTGAAGATGCCCAGGATGAATCTGGGAAATGGATTATGCCTGAGGCGGCCATTTGTTTGTAGAACTCAATTGATCCCCAACCTGCCAGGCTTCCTATCCCATAGGAAACATCCTCATCGATCCGCTTCAGTTGGAGCCTTCCAAGTTTAATCTGGAAGACAAAATGTTTGGAAACCAAAAGAAGCTCACTCAAAACAGCACAGGGAGTCCTCAGAGTTGCCGTTCAATTAATTTTAATTGGAAAATTATGAAAAAGGGAATAACCCTCTTAGTCTCGCACAGTGCCTTGCCTAGAGTAGGTATTAAGAAAATTACTTTGTTGAAGGGATAAATGGAAGAATACATGAGAAGACATAAGGAAAAATGGATGTGTAAGTCCTAATTAAAAATAGAGGTAGACGTGAGATGCCTGGCATTTTGGAAAGTGATCACGGATGGCCGGCTCTCCGTTCAGCATCTCCGGGACCCTCAGGTGCCTCTCCTCAAAGCTCCCTTCCACTTGTAGGAGAAGAGTGAGGCAAGGGGACCTCATTGTTCTTACGATCTAGCGCTGTGGTTCTCCAAGCGTGGTACCTGGACTGAGCAGTATCAGCATCCCCTCAGACTTACTAGAAATGAAAATCTGGGGTCCCCTGACTGCAGACCTACTGAATCAGAAACTATAAGGGGTAGGGCCCAGTAGTCTATCTTTACCAGCTTTTCAGGTGACAGTGATGTCCACAGAACTTTGGGAACCACCACACTCGGCCACTCCAGCTCAATCCCAAAGAGAAGGCAGTGATGAGAGCCTACAAATGGGAAGGACCCAAGTGCCTACCGACTCGTGAACAGCAGGTGCAAACACAATGAGGAGTTTGGTGGGCTTCAGGCCAGAGGAGTGAGTGGGGAGGGATGGATGTGGAAGGGAAGATTCAGGGCAAGCTAGAAATCTGATATTACAACATTTTCCAAAAATCCCAGAAGGCAAACTGTGCACGCTCTACCC
This sequence comes from Martes martes, assembly GCF_963455335.1. Taxonomy (NCBI): domain Eukaryota; kingdom Metazoa; phylum Chordata; class Mammalia; order Carnivora; family Mustelidae; genus Martes; species Martes martes. Next base: position 22,393,026 of record NC_137902.1, read on the forward strand.
TGAACTACCCAACCAACATTTTCTCCTTTGCCTTTATTCCTAATTGGATCCACGGTCCAAAATGGAGAGGTTTGCTTTGCTTTTTTTCCACAAGTTCCAAACAGCAACTTTGAGAGCAATGGGGTGTTTGGCAACTGTTCTGTGTTTTCCAGGATTCCACCTGAGCATTGAAATCCCTCATTTGCCAACTTATTTTTATAGGAAGCCAATTTAAAGAAAAAAAAAAGAAAGTTTTCTTATAGTATCGGAACTACTTCTAATTTTAAAATGACTTTTTTGATGTATTTTTTGTTAAATACTATGTAGTGTAATGTATACTTGCTCTTGTTTATTGCTTTTACAATCATATTTATTAAACAGATAATGTCTCTAAAGTCTTGGCCTCGAGGAGTTTATTTTATCTCAAACCAAACCGTGGCGTTCTGTCTTCATGCAGAAGTGATACAACTGTAGGATTTTATAAAGGCTAGTTGTGTGAGAATACAGCAAATACCGCAGTCTCAAAGGTTTATTTTTGTTTGCGTGCTTGCTTTTTTTTTTTTTTTTTTTACTCACAAAGGAGAATCTATTCTACTACCTGAATTCTACCTGCATTTTATTTGACTATATAATGTCTGTTGCTTTATTAAATTACCTTATTCTACTTAAAAACCCTCCAAACTGGTTACTTTGGAATGAGTTGCATGCTTATTATATTTAGTTCAAAATTAGAAATTACTACTATGTGACCAACCCATTCAAATTTGTTTAGAATCTTTTAGTTATGGAAGGAGCAAAGCTGCCTGTGATGTCATGAGCTGAAACCTCGGGCCACTAGGGATAGCATAAAAAAGGCTTTGACCCTGAAATTAGGAGAGTGGAGCTCTCCTTCCAGCTATGCCAGCTGTGTGACCTTGAACAAAGCCCTTTCCCGTACAAGAGCTTTAGTGTCCTCATGCATATAATCTGAAGGAAGGAGACAACTTCCAGCTTTGGTATTCTGAGTCGGTGAGTCATTCCCGAGAGCCCCATCCAGCTGATTGAAATTCAATGGACTGGATCCCAAATCCTCCAGCCTTGTGGCTTGGCCACGTAGGTGACATCTCTTCTTGGGCAACATTTTGCCCTTGTATTTGTATAGAAAGAGAACTTTCCTCAGCCTTCCAAAGACCCAAAGACCTCAACAGCATAGTCACCGCACGTCTGAGAATCCCTGATTTTAGGTGACCTTGAACCTCTCCTTTCCCACAGGTTTAATCTTCTACCTGACCCTTTGTTGTTCTTTGCCAGGCCAGAGCCCCTGCTGTGCTTCCCCCTCAGGACTTTATCTCCTCTCTCACCGCGGGTGCAGGCGGTCAAACAAAAATCATCCGTGGAGATTTCAAACAGAGATTTTACACAGGGAATTTTTTGCTTGAGTAACTGAAGAGCCAAGATGCCAAGTAGGAGCATCAGTAGGAAGCCTCTGCCTTGCCGGGGCTGGAAGGAACCAGGGATTCCCACAGCCCGGGACCAGCACCACCAGCTGGACACTGAAATCATGGAGGACGTGGCTGGCGCTTTCTGGAACCACAGAGGAGCCACGGCCGTAGCCAGCCATGCTGCCCAAGCAAAGGAGAGGGAGGGAGAGAGGGAGCTTGCTGTTTCCTTGCTGTGACCCTCCCATCTTCAGATGAAGCTCCCCACTGACCAAGCCCATCCACAAGCCAGTGGGCACTGGACCCTGGGAAATACAGTTTCCTGAAATACAAAGCAGAGCAGGGAGGAGTGGGGAATGGACTGGAGAGAACACAGGCAGGGGACAGGCACAGCTATCCTTTCAGGTTTAGTCCACATCAAATCCAAATTCTCCCCTAGTCCGAAGGCAAATGTTTCACTTCCAACAACACCTATTTTTTTTTATTATTATGTTAGTCACCATGCAGTACATTGTTAGTTTTTGATGTAGTGTTCCATGATTCATTGTTTACGTAGTGTTACTGTGCTCTGTGCCATCCACGCCCTCCTTAATACCCAACACTGGGCTAACCCCTCCCTCCTCACGCCTCCCCTCTAAAACCCTCAGTTTGTTTCCTGGACTCCACAGTCTCTCATGTTTCGTCTCCCCCTCCGATTTCCCCCTCTTCACTTTTCCTTTCCTCTTCCTAATGTCCTCCATGCTATTCCTTATGTTCCACAAATAAGTGAAACCATATGACAGTTTTTCTTTCTCTGCTTGACTTATTTCACTCAGCATAATCTCCACCAGTTCCATCCATGTTGATGCAAATGTTGGGTGTTCGTCCCTTCTGATAGCTGAGTAATAGTCCATTGTATGTATGGACCACATCTTCTTCATCCATTCGTCTGTTGAAGGGCATCTTGGCTCCTTCCACAGTTTGGCTCTTGTGGTCATTGCTGCTATGAACATTGGGATGCAGGTGCCCCTTCTTTTCACTCCATCTGTATCTTTGGAGTAAATACCCAGTAGTGCAATTGCTGGGTCAGAGAGTAGCTCTGTTTTGAACTTTTTGAGGAGCCTCCATACTATTTTCCAAAGTGGCTCTACCAGCTTGTGTTCCCACCAAGAGTGTAAGAAGGTTCTCCTTTCTCCACAACCTCTCCAACGTTTGTTGTTCCTTGTCTTCTCAGTTTTTGCCATTCTAACTGGTATAAGGTGGTATCTCAATGTAGTTTTGATTTGAATTTCCCTGATGACTAATGATGTTGAGCATTTTTTCATACAACACCACCTATTTAAATCATAAATCTGTTCACATGTGCCACTTTTTACATCTTGCTCACAGAATTCTACACTCCTGTAGGAAAGGATCTTTTTTTTTTTTTTAATTTTTCATTTCACTCCTTCAGCCTTTAGCACTGGACATTGCCATTAGGGGGCACTAGATAAATGTTTGCTGAAACTCAGCCCTGGCTTTTCAGCTTTGCATGGTGAGCAAAGATCTCTGAGTTGCCATTGTCTGACTGGCCTTACCCAGCCAGCACCTCTGATTTTATGTTCAATTGATGTTTGTCAAGCACCAACACGTCCTTGCCCTTCCTCTCTCTTGCCACTCAAGCCACTGTTTTCAGGGGCCTATTCTTAGATATTAACTTAAGTGAAATGTAGTTTAGGGGAAAAAAAAATGCTTAGAAAATAGGATGAAAAATCAAGGCCTAAGTTTTGCTTTGGAATCATTATCGGTTCACCTATTTCTTAGAAGTTAATAGTATTTTGCTGATGCTTTCATAGTAGGGAAAAATCCCAAAATAATTCTAGATGGACATATACAAGGAAATAGGTATTATAGTTTTCATGTTAAACATCAGAAAAGGAATCTTTGGTTGACAAAATACAAATCTGTGTTAATCTTGTGTGTTACAGACTTCTTCAGATGGTGATAATACAGTCGAGAGCAGGGCAGATAAGCTATCTGCCTTTATGAGCGTATATTCTAATAGGAACAACGAACAAATAATAAAATGTAGTGTAACAGGTCCAATGCCATCATACACATAAGATAATTTCGACAAGTAAAAATAGAACACAGCAGAGAGCATAGCGACGGGGGATTGGGATGGGAGAGGAGGAGTTGGTTCCCAGCTTCTCTGAGATCTGAAAGCTGAAAAGGAGCAAACTTGTTCTGCATCAGTCTCAGATCATCAACCAGAAAACAAACAATTTTGGACCTCAGCACGGCAGTTAGAAATGCTTCTGAGTTAAAAGAAAAATTAATTTTCACAATGGTCACATAGGGGAATTTCCCCAGAGAATTATATGTGTTATGTGGTGTATGTGTTCCTGAAAAATCACCTCACGATGCAGAAAAGCACAATAAAAATACAAGGCTTAGGAAAAGAAGTGGGACCAGGATACAACACACACTAAATTTCTCATGTGCCACCTTCATGGGTAATGAGTCAGCGACACGGTAAAAAAAAAGATAAAAACCCATCCTAGTCCATTCTGCTCTTATAACACAGTAGGAGAGACTGGGTGGCTTAAAAATAACGGGAATTTATTTCTCATGATTCTGGAGGCTTGAAAGTCCGAGATCAAGATGCCACCAGATTCAGAGGACCTGTTTTCCTCTCATATGTGGCATCTCCTCACTGGGTCCTCACAGGGTAGAAAGAGCAAGGGAGCTCTCTGGTGTCTTTTCGGTAAAAGCTGTCATCACCTCCCAAAGGCCCCACTCCCAAATACCATCACTTTGGGCATGGGGTTTTGGACATAAGAGTTTGGGAGGAGACACTAATGTTCAGATCATAGCAAAACCTAATAAAAATGGTAACACACTTCTGTGGTGTTAAAAGGTTAAAAAATACACAGATAAAGCACCTTGAAAAAGACCCAATGTTGGCTTATAAAAGCGGGTATTAGAGTGCTAATAGCATGTGAGCATCGTGAAGTGAGTTGTGACATAAGTCATTGTGAAGTGAGTTATTGTAAAGAAGGAGAATTACATGAAATCCGACAAAGTTGTAACACCAAATGGATGGTATGGCCTGGGTCACATGAGGCAAAGGGTGGTAGCTGGTAGATGGTGGAGTGTGTGTGTGTGTGTGTTGTGCATGGTGCACCACCAACTATACCCAGTAGAGTATAGTTTTGTCTCTTCACTTAATATTTTTATTGGCAGAATCACACATATACACAAAATTTGCATTATCTTTGAATTCTCTAATGTATCAATCCCTTTGGAATAAATGTACACCTTCAAAAAAGTTTTACCACAGAACAGTAATTCAGATGTTAGTTTAAAAATAATTTGGATATACTAATAGAAGGAAGAGTCTAACTTGACCTCAGAGGGAAAAGATAAGAACAGAGCACCTATCCTCATTAGCACTGTCACCCGCCTGAGCATTGGGGCTGGGAGACCAGCGGCCTGCCTGCTTGCCCAGAACTCAGAGCATCACTCAGTTTCCATCAACCTCAACAACTCATGTTTAGAAATACATCTTTGGCCCAAATAATGTTAAGTTGTGGTCAAAACTCTTTGTGAAGAAGGATAGTATGACAAAAACATACATAAAATGTTCCACCAAGAGTGAAACAGGGAAAGTGTGGAAATATTTAAAAATAAGCTTAAGCTATCTAGATCATATCTAGATCATTATGGATGATCCTGAGTAAGATATTTCAATGTAAGCACGAACAGATACCATCATGAAATCTCCCTGCCAAAGGAAGCACGGATAGAACTTGCAGGTGCAGAAAAAGGATGCAATGAACAGTATTTATGAATTAATTTATGAATTAATTAGAGTTAAATATATGTGTGTGTGTATATATATATATACATATACGTATGTGTGTGTGTATATATATATATACCTCCATGTAATAAAATAGAATGCTTCCACTAAAATTTCTTCTAAAGAATACTTGAATACTTAATGGCATGAGAATATTTTCCTTAATGTTAGAGGGATGTAGAATTTAAGACTTTACGTAGTGTGAAAACAATTTGCACAGAAAATATATAGGGACAGACTGAGAGATTGAAATATAGGAATACTGTTTGTTTCTTTTTTAAAAATATGTATTTATTTATTTTAGAGAGAGGGAGAGAGAACACAGGAGAAAGAGAGAAGCAGGAGGGGCAGGGGGAGAAGGAGAGAGAATCTTAATCAGACCCCATGCTGAGCGCAGAGCCCAACGTGGGGGTTAGTCTCACGATCCTGAGATTATGACCTGAGATGAAACCAAGATCCGGACACTTAACCAACCACACCACCCAGACACCCCAACACTGCTTCTTTTTTTTTTTTTTTAAGATTTTATTTATTTATTTGACAGAGAGAGAGAGAGATCACAAGTACACAGAGAGGCAGGCAGAGAGAGGGGGAGAAGCAGGCTCCCCATGGAGCAGAGAGCCCGACACGGGGCTCAATCCCAGGACCCCGAGATCATGACCCGAGGCGAAGGCAGAGGCTCAACCCACTGAGCCACCCAGGCGCCCTAACACTGCTTATTTCTAACTCATAAAATTCCAGGTTTTGAAAATTTGCTTCTTTTTGCTTATTTTCTGAATTTTTCTAAAAATGATTATATATTACTTGTATGGTTAGAAAAATGTGATTTTAAGAAAAATTACAAAAAAAATAGACTGCGAAGCTAATCTAAAATACTAGATTTGCTTATTTTATTATGTAATTATTATGAGTAATAGTAAGTTTAGCATACCAGGTAAAGTTGATAGAAAAGTTCAAAACTGTTCATTTAAATTCCTTTAGGGAGTTAAAAATAGTTTCTATACATAAAAAAGACAAATTTCATTTCATTTTTCAATTTAAATTCCTATTGAGATGAAAACACTGTTTTGCTACTCTGGTACCTGTTGTTTAATTCATGAAGTTTCAAATGTTTAAAATTTTTAAGCTGTGCAACTTACCGATCATGTGTGTATATAGGTATTATGTATATACACACATACACGTGCATTTACATGATTAATAAATATTTACAGTAAAATATAATGTAAATATACATACATGTTTACATATTATTTGGACACATGTGGAAATAACCCCCCACACATAGACATACACAATAATGAATTCACAGTAATGAGTTACGGGCCACACACATGCAAAAACATGCTATTCTTAGATCGCGTGTTGAGTGTAGCAAGCCAGTGCTCTCTGAAGAATGGTTCCCACTCTTAGGTACTTATGCTCAGCATCCAAACTGCACTGGGAAGGTTGTGTGTAAACAGAAAAGTTATTTCTCGAGGCAAAAAAAAAAAAAAATATGGAAGATTCTGGAAGATACCCTGACTTAATTTCTGTAGTAGTGTTGGTAACTGTTCGACCAGCAGCTGTTCACTCTCCCTGCCGTCTTCTGGCCACAGGAAGGTGCCAACCGTACCTCCTAATAGCATCAGCATATAGTACTTCACACACACACACACACACACACACACACACACACACACAGCAAATGACAGGGACTGGCTTAGCCAAGTGTTCACTAAATAACTGGGCAGGATGTTCTCATTGACCAAGGTTAGGGCACAGAGGCAACACTGACAACCAGAGGTATAAGCAAACCAAATTCGTAGTGTAACATCTAGGTCCAAGCACTGGTGTGAATATATATGAAGTCCAAAGGGCCAAAAACTATCACAATTTTAATTCCTAACCCAAGAGTGCAGAGTTACATAAAAACAAAAGAGATGAATGAGGTGAAAGTATAGAAAAAGGAAGTTGTGAATGGAAAATATATTAATGACAATCACAAAGCAGCTAGCGTTTTATTTGTATGTCATTATGCAATGCACTGTATAGTCATTGTCTCATTTAATCCACACAAGTTCCCAAAGTAGGAATGGTTTTCTTCTTTCACATTTGGTGAAAAGAGGGCTCAGAAAAGTAAAATGACTCGTGATCACAGGGTAGCAGTCTGTATGACACCAGAACATTCGCTTTTCCTTCTGTGCGGTGCTTCCTACGAGATGAGCAATGTTTTAGATTCATCGCTGTGGTTAGTAGGGGGCTGGGTAATTGGTGGTCTGGGCTGACCCAAAGGGTGCGTCGAGACTCAAAAACCAGACAGGCCTGGGGCTTGGGCAGCTTAGAAATGCTCCTGGATCTGCTCTAAATCAAAGCCTCTCATGCACTGGATAAAAGAAAAGAAAGTTACGCGATACAATGAAGACTGTTTTCTGAACCCTACAGTGTGCTGCATTTCAGATGGCTCAAAACAAGGCAGACACAGTCATCCTCAGGGACATGCCTGGCCAAGATGCTGTCTGGAAGGATGCCCAGAAAGCATTCAGTTTTTCCTTCTAGCTCTGCACAGCTTTTCTCCTGGTTGGGATTGGGTAGATGGTGGATTTATGGAATTAAATCTCTGGGCATCCGGCGGGGGAGGGTGACCATAAATTGGTAAATGGATCTCTCACATGTGCATTTTATTTGGCGGTGGGGAGGATTGCTAGACCAGCAAGAACAAGGGAAATAATTAACATGAGATTTTTCCCAAAGAAATAATCTGAAAATGTTCCCAGAAAATCTAGAAGGTGGGGGAGCTATTACTGGTTTGTTTGTTTTTAACATGGCAGAAAAACAAATCAGTTCTTGGTCTGCCTAGTATATCATTCCCAATTTCTAGGTGTATTTCCAAATGTGTTATATGCACATTTCTTCTTTTTAGCCTCTTAATTTCATGCAATACATACAAGTGTGTTGGGGTTATGGAACAGGTGGATGTGGCATTTTTTTTTTTTTTAATGTAATGAGGGGACAATGAGATTTAAAAGGAGAAGAGAAAAAGGTGGGGATGTGTGGTACATTTGCTGTGTTATAAGAGATAAAGGATTTAAAATATACAGATGCTTTAAGGTAGTACGTTCATTTAATAATGCAGAAACCTGTGTCTGGAAAGTTTCAAGTTGCATGTCCAAGGTCACATAGTCCATAAATTAGTAAAGTCAGAATTTCAACCCAGGACTCCTGAAGGACATGCCCACTCCTTCTACTCTACTCATCCTCCCTCTCCAATCCTTCTACAGGTAAGCCATAAAGACAAGAAAGCTTAAAATGAGAAATGCTACGTCTACTCAGTTCCCTGTTCCAAATGTGGTTGTGGGAAAGAGATTACACAAGGAAAGAGTTATCATTCTTTCAAAAGCACACATCAAATCTCATCTCAGCCCTTGCTACTGAGTTACACAAATGAAGACTTACTCCTCTTGACCTTCCTTGATGTGGTACACGGGGAGGATAGGCCTTCTAAGCTCTCCCGGAGGAAAGAAGTGATATTTGCTACTAACTTCAGCAAACAAGTGGATATAAAGGAAGTGTTTTCCAAATACCAACACTAAGAAATCTGAAACCCAGGAGCTCACACATTACCCAGAATACACCATAGACACAGGCACGGCTTAGCTCACTGGCGACTAGCGTCCATACTGTGATCTTCGTGTGTCTACAGCTCCCCAACAGGGCAAGACCTTCCCCCATGGAGTATGACGTTTCTTGTAATAACTCACCATGAAGCCTTGTGGCTTGGTTATATAATACAAGCACATTTGACCAAACGTGGTTTTGTTTTTGTTTTTTAACTGACGGGAATCTTCAGTATTGCTGTCAATAAGCCAAAACTGGTTGGTTGGGGGTGTCCTGCTGAGTCATCATGAGAGAGAAGTGGGAAGGACAAAGAGAGCAAGGCTGAAAGGACAGAGGTAAGACAGGCGTGACTCAGTGGAATGACTGTTTCTGGAATGCAGTACCCAAAGAGGCATGAAATTCAGGTTGCGTTGGGCACAATCCCATTGGTGAAACATGCACCTAAAGATTCCAGGCAGTGATTCTTCAAGAAGGCAGGGTGGTGGCCACGATGCGGGAGGCCCCCGGGTCACCTCAGCCATCAGTATCGGTCTATTATGAATGCGTCGCCGCTGAAGCACCTGGGGTTGGGAATTGGACGAGGTCTGACCCTGAAGGGATGGGGTGGCGGGAACAAAGCAGGGCATCTGGGTTCCATTTCACGTGGGCCGTTAGCAGGACAGAGCCAAGGGCTGGAGTCTAAGCCAAAAGCTGAGGCAAAGACCTGATACCTAGGCCTGAGCCACATGGTGGTGACAAGAGACGAGTGGGGATATACTAAAAACAGGCATTAAGAGCCAATCCCAAGCACTCTGGACCCACAGCTAAAAGCATCACAATTTTTCCCAGGCTGAAGAAGTGAGAAGGAGACTTCTACTACATTCTTCAATCCTGGTAGCCTTGGTTCTAGGACAAAATGGATTCCACTTTCTCCAAACCCTTTGGGGATCAATTCTCTAACCATTTCTAGGCTTCTTTGACAGTCTCCCAAAAAGTGACATGAAGAAAGAGGCAAGTCAACGAGCCCATGTGTTATCGGACTCACATAGAGTCTGTCTGCACTTCCTTTTCCCACACGTTCTCCATTGCATTTGTCTCTCGTCTACCTTCAGCACTGATCTGGGGTCTACCACTGTGTAGTTTCAGGGGACAACAAATAAAGCCAGTGAATATGTAACCAACTCACCTTCAACTCTTTTTCAGGGTAAGCTCTTTAGTCAACAAGCACATTTGTTTATTCTGTATATGCAGACGCACTCTTTTTGGAAGAATGTGGCGTCGGCTGTTTTTAGGAACAAAACAAAAGCAACACCAGAATGGTTTATGAAGCATATGGCAGCGGCCCACTTTGCAGCATTTCAGAGGCCTTACAAATGAGACTGCCGTCTATCCACGCGTGGGAAGCAGAGGCAGAAAACTCAGCCTGAGTTCAAAATGTTCAGCACTCAGAGGCTATCTCTATTAAGAGTCAAGTCTGCCAAAACTGCTTTGCTAGAATCATAGACTCAAAATTCTAGAACTGGAAGGGAAATTAAAAAAAAAAAAATCATTCTCTAAATATTTCTTGAGCACTGATTAAGTGCCATGTACCATGTTAGACTATCAACTTGACCAGTCACTTCATCTGATCGAGGTTCAGCTGTTTTCTCACAGACACAGAGCAAGCTATCCACAGAGCAAAGACTCAGGCACCCAGATTAAACCCTCTTTCTGATCCCGCATTGTTAGTTTTTGTTCTTTTCTCAGTGATAGCTTCTCCCATCCTCATTTATGCAGAACACAACCAAGAAGCTTGGAATGAAAAGAGGAGGGTACAGGAGAGGTGAGAAAAAGGACTGCCCTCAAACCCAGGTTTTGAGGGTGTGATATGGCCCCAAATCCGTGAAAAATAGAGCATTTGTATATTCATTCATTTCTTCAACAATCTGACTACTGAACCACAAGACAGTCTCTGAGGTGTGTAAGCTTCCAAAGCAGTGGCCTCGTTATCAACTAGCAATTTTTTAAAAAGCAATTCTAACCTTTGCTTGCATCTTTCAAGGACCATTATTGGGGAAATGATTCATAACCCTAACAACGATTTTCAAAAGCACTTTGACATGTCCCAATTTTCTCCTTCTCCTGATTGCCTTGGCGTCTCTCACAGCAAGAAACCGAACTCCTGGTAACTCTTTCTGTAGTCTCCTTTCTGGCTTGTACCCATCACCCAGGGCTCCTGATTCTGGAAGTCAACTCAGATTGTGGCTTAGATACTGTCTCTGGCCAGATCTCTCTTCATGCACTTGATTTTGCTTTCCCAATGGTCCCTTTTACATAGGTAGATGAGGGGAAGGGAGGGAACATTTATGCTTGCCTCAGAATGATACGTATTAATAGGAGGACGTTGATCCGGTAGGATTTGGCAATATGCCAAACATGAGAAATAAGAGATAAAGAGGAGTTAAACAGTAATGCCAGATTTGGAGCTTGGAGAATAATGATGCTATTTGCAAAAGAGAATCTTGGCAAAGATACTGATTTCAGATTTAGATACATTGCATACAAGAGGCAGTAAGGACCCACTGACAGCAGTGGTGAGCAGTTCCAGCAGATAATATAAGGAAATTGAAACATAAGAAGTAGACAAAAATATAAAATCCTAGACATCCAGAGCTCTTTAGCTCAGAGGGAAAAATCCTAAATGTATCATTACTTAGTTCTGGAAGAGGTCTCTATGAACAAAGGTATATAGTCATATTGGTAATCTACATCAGAAAGATGCATTTGTATTATTCAGGGCCTCTCTATGGATGAAGGAGGTGCCAAGTATAGTACATTTTAGAAAAATCCAGGGACAATTATTAAAAGTAAGTTTTAGCACTTACAGTGACATGGTTCAGTTATTTTAAAATGTAAATAAGAATACCTGAATTATGTAAAACTCGCAATGCCCCAAAGTTGCCACATAAATAACCTAAATGGGGTATGAATCTTCTATACTTCGATTATTCTAAAGAAACCAGAAAATCTGTAGGTTTGAGTTATGTATTATCTTTTGGTAAAGACTGTTCATCCTTATTTTTTCAGTTCAGATGTAACCCATTTTCACCAGGGCCAGCTACTTAGAAATTGCCTAGTAATGCTGATAAATAAGATTACTAAGCTGGATTTCTATCTGTGTGCTTGGAGTCCCTAATATCAGAGGCTCATTTCATAAGTTACTAATGGATATTCCTGGCCCTAAATTCAGTGTACTGGTATCAGTGTGATTTGGAGTTAATCTAGAACTCTGTCCTCGATCTTCCTCTTCCTGACTGTGTGGTATGAGCAAGTGGTTCACTTCATTCCCTGCCTTTCCTCTACTCTCTTTTCTTTTCCTTTATTTTCTCTTTAAGTCCAATTGTACAAGATAAGGTAGATAGCAATTTCAAATTAGTCATGTATGATTTAAAAACACAATCTATGGAAAATATTTAGTGCACAATCTGGTGTGTTGTAAGAACTCAATAAATGCTGGCCGGGAACGGCACTGGCAGCAACACAATGCTCCAAATGTTCCTGTATCTGGTTATTTCAGGTCATGGATGAGAACATGGCTTCCATGCAGTATTGTCACATATTAATCAGAGTTCTCCAGAGAAGCAGAACCAATGAGATATGTACATGGAGAGAGAGATTTTAAATTGGCTCATGTGATTGTTGGGGCTGGCAGGTCTGCTATTTGCAAGACACACCAGCAGGCTGGAGACTCTGGTGAGTTGATGTTATAGTCTTGACTCATAAGGCAATCTGGAAGCAGAATTTATTTCTTGTCTGAGAAGCTCAGTCTTTTCTCTTAGTGCTTTCAACTGATTGGATGAGGCCCATCCACATTATGGAGAATAATCTGCTTTACTCAAAGTCTACTGATTTCAGTGTTAATTACGTCTAAAAAATAACTTTCACAGTGCAGTTGGCACTGGTTTTGACCAAACAATTGGTCACCAGGGCCAAAATGACCCTTAAGATGAATTACTCATCATATGCCCTGGACTCTGAACTGGTATGGCATTTAGGTAAACTGTTGTTTGTCTCTTTTACTCTCCTCTCTTCTTGGTCTCCTTGGTCAAGTCATTTATTTCTCTGAGCCTCAGTTTTGTCTCTAGAAGGTCTTCCAATTGCTCATGTCTCTTTGTCTTCATACAGGAAAGCTGGTCGTTGTGTAAGAACTATCACACAAATATGTAAACAGTCTGGAAGAAGCAAATATAACCTTTTATTTTTCTCTTCAAGATACAAAATTAGCAGAGTCTAGTACTTCAGGAGGTGAGAGGTACTGCCAAGTCACTGCTCACCTTGAGGATGTGGGTAGATGGCTGGCTCGCCTGACAATTCTCTTCTCAGGAGAGAGCTGAGTAAAAATGGGCCTTAATGCATTCATAGGACTACATTAAGATGGCTCAAGGGGCGGTGGACATCAGGACTGGAGATGAGTCGTTTGTGGACCCAAAGGCACAAGGCAGGAGAAGTAAAAAATCAGCCCTTGCAAAGGAAGCTGCTGATCGACAAAGGCTGAACTACTGTTGTATTATTTTCACTAAATTTAAAAATACTTTTTTTCACAAGCGTGTTTTCCACAGGGTGAAAGCATGAAGAATACCACTTAGGCAGGAGAGAAGGAGAGAAGGATTTAAAAAACTGAAAGCAAGAACAAGGAAAAAGGAGGAGCGAAAGAAAGGGAGTAGAGAGAAATGTTTCTAGACAGATGGTGCATGCAGTCATCATCATCAACTCCAGGAACTCATTACTCCATTTCTGGTGAGAAGCATACAGAAGGGTGGAGGGGACACTCACCACTTTTCTTTCTATTGTTTCTTGAACCTCCAGGCAGGGCGGAGGTGGCCGAGAGACCCTCCGAGAAAGAGGGAGTGTGTGTTGGGTATTTTGCTTTCTACAAAACTAAGCTTCTAAATTGAATTTAATTATAAGCCTAAGTAGAAGAGCCATAGAATTAGAAATCAGCTATTGAAGAAAACAAAAGCTAGTCATTCCTACTGTCAAACTGGGAATAGAGCAATCTAATATTTGGGAGGTTGGAACAAAGTGTCACGATCAAGCAGGAGCCAAGGCAGTGGGTATTTAGACAGGATATCCAAAAAGCAACAGCTAAAAGTCTCTGTGATCACCATAACAAAGCCACTACATCCCTCTGTAGGAATAGGAATGGAATAGGATATACAGAGCCTATTATACAGAGAATGGGTAATCTTCCAAATAGGCTGAAACATGGACTTCCATAGTGAGTTTTCTAGGAGATGGGCTGATGATATATTCTAAAGCGCCTTGAATACCAGACTAAAAAGACAGAACTTGTGTCTAGTAGAAAGTTCATATTCAAAGACTTTGGAATTTTTCAGCAATGAAATGGCATAGTCAGAATTTACTTTTTTTTTTTTTTTAAGATTTTATTTATTTGACAGAGAGAAATCAGAGCTAGGCAGACAGAGAGAAGGGGAAGCAGGCTCCTGCTGAGCAGAGAGCCCGATGTGGGGCTCGATCCCAGGACCCTGAGATCATGACCCGAGCTGAAGGCAGAGGCTTAAACCCCTGAGCCACCCAGGCGCCCCCAGAATTTACTTTTAATGTTTGCTTTGGAGCAGGATGAAAGACAGAAGTCTTAGGTATCTATTGCTGTGTAAGACATTATCCCCAAATTTACTAGTTAAAAATGGAAAACATTTATTATCTCACAATCCCCAAGGGGCAAGAATCCAGGAGGGAGGTAGCCAGGGAGTTCTGACTCAGGGTTCCTTGTGAGGTGGCAGTCAAGCTGTTGGCCAGATTATAATCATGTGAGGACTTAAGTGGGCTGGAGGATACACAGAGATAGGTCAGTCTCATGGCTCTCACAGGAATCCTTGGATTCCCATCACAGGGACATCTCTACAAGGCTTACCAAAGTCTTGTCCACATGACATAGGGGCTGACTTCCCTTAGTGGGGATGATCCAGGAGAAAACGAGTGAGGAGGAAGCCTGGAACTTCTAATGATTAGTCTCTGAAGTCATACGCTAGCACTTCTGCTCTAGTCCATTCATTAGAAGTGGGTCACTGTATCCAGCCTACACTCAAGGGGAGAATAACTAGGCTCCATCTCCTGAAGAGAGAGATGACGAAGAATTTAAGGACGCAAATTAAAACTAATGTAGATAGTTTAGCATCAGAACTTTCTAGAGATTTTCTACCTTACACCTGGTGCCTCCCATCCCAACAGGTATCTGGGACAGAAAAACAAATCAGAAGGCTATTATAGTGGTGAAAGAGACCAAACAACCAGATCCTAGCAAACACGGCGTGTAAGAGAAGTGTTAGAGGCAACACATGTAACACACATTTTGAAGGAAGATTTCAGGAAGACGTACAGTACATTTCATAAGCAGGAAGGTAGAATGAAAAATAGTCAAATATTTTTTTAAATTTATAAATCACATGTGACTATCAGATGTAGTAGACTGGACTGTTTCAATGATGATGTTATAGGATAAATAAGAAAGTCTAAGAATGAGCAGAGGAAAGATGGGAGGTAATGTGTTTGCTTTTGGGAAGGCGGAGTCTGTGTTATCAGTGGGTCTTCCATGTGCCAACACCAGCAGGTTATTAAAATACTAACGTGGAACTGATCAATGAGCCTGGGAAATAGGGGTGGATACAACAATTGTCTCCATTGAGCAGTAACATAAACCAGGCACTAAATGAATTGACCAAGAATGAAAGAGTGGAGAAGGCTAAATTCAGACTCATGAGAAACAGTTACATTTAAGGGAAGGAGGGAAGAAAGAAAGCTGTTGAAACTGTCCAAGAAGAGTTCAGAATACTTGGGACCCCAGAGATAACAGTGTTACGGGAGGAAAGGTAAGTAGAATCAACTTACACTCTAAAATTCTGAGAAGTCAGGAAGATGAGGACTGTGTGGGACACCGTACTTAGAAGTTATGTCCTCTGTGATATCTAAGGGAGGGTTATAAGTGGGATGGAAAGGGAGGCAAAACACATGGTATGGTATTGAGTAGTGAGTGCAAGACTTCGGTGGTGTGCTGAAAAATGTTTCATCTGGCTCTCTGGGTGGGTGGGGGCAGGCCCCGATTTGTAGCATTGGCCAGATTTCGTGGTGTCAATACTTCCATCCTAGCCAATTACAAGCTATCAATAGTTTAACAGTTGACTCACAAAACCCCTGAAAATTTGACAGGTGATTCTCACGAGTCTGTATGAGCTGGTTGCAGTATATCACTGGAGGGGACTAAAAGATGAATGGGTATGGAGAAGTATTCTTTTGAACTTTTTGGAAATAAATATGGTAACTTACACTTACGTACTCCACCGTGGAAAGGCGTGGCATACCCTCAGAAAGCCTCCAGTACTCTTCATAATATCCAGAGGGAGGACAGAGGAAAGTGTCACAGTGGACACAGCGGACAGTGTCACATATCCACGTGCAGCTCACTTTCCCTTAGTGTCTCTCCCTCCTTCCTTTCGGTCACTCTTCCCCTAGGGCTGACTTCACCTCACAACAGCTACATTTCTCCATGATGAACCTTTGCCTTGAACACTCGCATTCTTCATGGTTGAAGTAAAGGAGAAGAAGGAGGAGGAGGAGGAGGGGAAGAAGAAAGAAGGACTTTCTAGTACTTGTCATCTTGCGGTAGATTATTGATATGTCATGTTTATAGCCTTCTCCCCAACCAGGGATAACAACCAGTGAGGGATAAAGGAACCAAGAAGGGAGCAGAAGAATATCCTCCCACACTCAGAATACGTGAGATTCCATAGTGAAAGACTAGCTACCCACTACTTCTTTCTGCCAGAACACTCCTATTTCTCACCATCACTGTGATTTTGGTCAATGACATTCTTGGTCCTGAGCCACCACCTCTCCACAAAGGAATCCCAACAAAAATGATACAAAGACAAGGATGCTCTTCTAAACTATAAGTGTTTCTTCTGTGTCAGAGGATAATGTGCTTAATGGAGAATTTGAAGAAACTCAGTGCCAACATTTATTCATGGTGCATGTTCTCCCAAGCCTAAAATTACAGGACTTGAAAGCTGTGTGAGTTTAAAGCAAATTGATCAAGACCACAAATGTTAATAAAATGCACGACTGCAGTCTGTATATTAACTATGATCTCAGAGGAAATACCCTTGGGAATCACACACCAGTGTTTTGCACTTGAGCTTAGAATCCTCAGTTTTTAAATGAAACTTTATTGTGATTATTAACCTGCAGAAATTTTAATTATCCTTTCAATGCTTGAAGGTTCATAATGGAGAGGTGCCAGAAAAATTCCACTGCTAATTAAATCCAACTGAATATTTCCTTTACCCGAAGATATGGAACTACTTCTTGTTTGTCAAATCCCTTTTAGCCAAATAACCACTTAACTAATCTCAAATTGAATATCTTATTTAAGATTTTGAATTATCCTTTCTCTCCAGGGAGCTGCTGTTGAATATTGTAATAGCATCATCTAGGGAAATATTTCTTACCCTCCTGACTAGAGGAAAGGGGAAAAATATGTTTCTTTATATCACTAAGTAGATTGAAATCTGGGAAAATGAACAAGCTGACATTTTAAAGCAAAGAACATTAGTAGAAGGTAGGAATGGTTTCCATAACTGCGTACAAACCCTAGTCCTGAGTTCACAGAAAAAGAAAAGAGGATTTGGATCATTTCAAATTTGGACTAATTTGATTCTTCTTCCTGAGAATTCTAAATCATGGATCTAATAATAATTACCCCAAATCACCAAATAATGACCTAGAGGCTCTGCAGGTCATTAGGTGCAGAATGACCTGGGCATCAGTGTATTATGAGAAAGAAAAGAGAATCAAATCTGGCTGTCGCTTGCTAGCTTTGTGACCTTTAATAACTCACTTAAATGCCTTGAACTTCAGTTCAAATGACATTTGAGACATCTCTGAAATATTGCCTACCTTTCTGCCATTTAGGACTATTTTTATTGCAATAATATCAACAAAAGCATATTATAAAATTAACTAAATTGTTTCTCTACTCCTACCACGGAATCACTTGCTATTTCACTTAGATCAAAAATCTCATGTCCTTTCAATGGTCTGTGATCTGACTCTGCATTGTCACTCTGACCTCAGATGCTGCTTCCCTTTGCTGTGTTCTTATTGCTCCAGCCACACTGACCTATTCCCTGTTCCTTGAGAAATAAACTCCTACACTAGCCCTCTGCTCTCACTGGTAGCTATTCTTATAATATTCTTCCCCTAATTTTCTACAGGACTTGCCACACTTAAATCTCAGTGCCTCACTTAAATCTCACTTAAAAATTTTTAAGTGCCTCACTTAAATCTCACTTAAAATTTCAACACTTCACTACTGCCGGCACTTCTTACCCTTCTTGTTAAAAGATAATTTGTTTAAAAATCTTTGAGTCTCATATATAAACATCTGTGATGGTAAATTTTAATCTGTTAACTTGCAAGGTGTTTCTGCAGAGATTATCATTTAAATTGGTGAACTTCAGGGGCACCTGGGTGGCTCAGTGGGTTAAGCCGCTTAAGCCTCTGCCTTTGGCTCAGGTCATGATCCTAGAGTCCTGGGATCGAGCCCCGCATCAGGCTCTCAGCTCAGCGGGGAGCCTGCCTCCTCTCTCTCTCTCTCTCTCTCTCTGCCTGCCTCTCTGCCTACTTGTGATCTGTCTGTCAAATAAATAAATAAAAATAAATTGGTGAACTTCAAATCAGCAGATTGCCTTGCATGGTGTGGGTGGGCCTCATCCAATCAGTTGAAGGTTTGAATAGAATCAAAAGGAGCTGCCTTCTTTTAGACTGGAACTGAACCATCAGTTCTAGATCTCCAGGTTCCTGGCCTTCAGACTACCAGGTATTATGGGTTCTAACCTGCTGGTCTGCACTGTCGATTTTAGGTATAGCAGCTTCTGTAACTGTGAGTCAGTTCCTTGTAATCTCTCTCTCTCTCTCTCTCTGTCTCTTGTTCTGTGTGTGTTGGGGGGGTGGGAGTGTGCATGAATGTGTGTCTGTGTATCCTACTGGTTCTGTTTCTTTGAAGAGTCTGGAGTAATACATCAAATTAACAGATATCAAATATTTCATTTAACTCATCAATTAATGAGTGAACCAGTAAGATGTGAAGACAGCTTCTTACATAAATTGGACTTACAGTTTCTATGAGTCAGGAACCTATGTATGGCTTAAACTAAAAGACACTGTTTAGTGTCTCACCAGGCTGCAATCAAGGAGATGGCCAGGGGAAATTTATCAAACGGAATATCAGCTGGGGAAGAAGCCATTTTCAAGCTCATTCAGATTGTTGGCAGAATTCTTTTCCTGAGGTTGTAGAACTGAAGACCCTGGTTTCTTGCTGGCTGTCAGCTAGAGCCTGTCCTCCTTCATTTCCTAAAAGCCACCTATAGTTCCTAGAGACTGACTACAGTTCCTTTCAATGTGGATTTCAACAATATGGCCACTTTTCAGGCAGAGTCTTCAGAGCAATTCTGCTAGCCAGACAGAGATTTATATAACATAAAGTAATCATGGAAGTGACACTCTGCCATCTTGTTACAGATCCCAGTCACACTCAAGAGGAGGGGGTGACATAAAAGCATAAATACCAGAGGGTAGATCACTGGGGTGTGCTTTATCGTCTGTCACTTATACAATGAAGATCAGTCAATGGCTCAGACTCCTTTAGAATCATATAATATCCAGTGGATCCACTCCCTAAAACCCAGTTTTTCATTGGAAGGATACCAAATAATCTATAAACATTCCTAAAATCCTTTCTAAGCAACACCAATAAAAACAAAAATAAGATAAATAAATTCCATCATCCATCTCTTTCATTAGAATGTGAGCCCCATTGCAGAGATCCTTGTTTTTTTTTTTTAATTATTTTTATTAACATATAATGTATTATTTGCCCCAGGGGTACAGGTCTGTAAATCACCAGGCTTACACATTTCACAGCACTCACCATAGCCCATACCCTCCCCAATGTCCATAACCCAACCACCCTCTCCCTAAACCTCACCCCCCCAGCAACCCTCATTTTGTTTTGTGAGATTAAGAGTCCCTTATGTTTTGTCTCCCTCCCAATGCTATCTTGTTTCATTTTTTTCCTTCCCTACACCCCACAACCCCCACCCTGCCTCTCAAATTTCTCACATCAGAGAAATCATGTGATAATTATCTTTCTCTGATTGACTTATTTTGGTCAGCATAACACTCTCTAGTTCCATCCTCATTGTTGCAAATGGCAAGATTTCGTTTCTTTTGTTGCCTGCCTAGTATTCCATTGTGTATATACACCACCTCTTCTTTATCCATTCATCTGTTGATGGACATCTAGGTTCTTTCCATAGTTTGGCTATTGTGGACATTGCTGTTATAAACATTTGGATGTATGTGCCCCTTCGGATCACTATATTTGTATCTTTAGGGTAAATACCCAGTAGTGCAATTGCTCAGTTGGAGGGTAGCTCTATCTTCAACTTTTTGAGGAACCTCCGTGCTGTTTTCCAGAGTGGCTGCACCAGCTTTCTTTCCCACCAACAGTGTAGGAGGGTTCCCCTTTCTCCACATCCTCACCAACATCTGTCATTTCCCAACTTATTAATTTTAGCCATTCTGACATGTGAGGTGGTATCTCATTGTGGTTTTGATTTGTATTTCCCTGATGCCAATTGATGTTGAGAACTTTCTCATGTGTCTATTGGCCATCTGAATGTCTTCTTTGCAGAAATGTCTGTTCATGTCCTCTCCCCATTTCTTGATTGGATTATTTGTTCTTTGGGTTTTGAATCTGATAAGTTCTTTATAGGTTTTGGATAATAGCCCTTTATCTGATATGTCATTTGCGAATATCTTCTCCCATTCTGTCAGTTGTCTTTTGTTTTGTTGACTCTTTCCTTTGTTGTGCAAAAGCTTTGCTCTTGATGAAGTCCCAATAGTTCATTTTTGCCATGGCTTCCTTTGCCTTTGGCAATGTTTATAGGAAGAATTTGCTGCAACTGAGGTTGAAGAGGTTGCTGCCTTTGTTCTCAAGGATTTTTATGGATTCCTTTCTCACATTCAGGTCTTTCATCCATTTTGAGTCTATTGTTTCGTGTGGTGTAAGGAAATGGTCCAGTTTCATTCTTCTGCATGTAGCTGTCCAGTTTTCCCAACACCATTTGCTAAAGAGACTCTCTTTTTTCCATTGGACATTCTTCCCTGCTTTGTCAAAGATTAGTTGACCATAGAGTTGAGGGTCTATTTCAGAGGGCTCTATTCTGTTCTTTTGATCTATGTGCCTGTTTCTGTGCCAGTATCATATTGTCTTGATGATTACAGCTTTGTAATAGAGCTTGAAGTCTGGAATTGTGATGCTACCAACTTTCATTTTCTTTTTCAACATTCTTTGGATATTCAAGGGCTTTTCTGGTTCCATATAAATTTTAGGATTATTTGTTTCATTTCTTTGAAAAAATTGTTATTATTTTGATAGGGATTACATTAAATGTATAGATTGCTTTAGATAGCATAGACATTTTCACAATATTTGTTCTTCCATTCCATGAGCATGGAACATTTTTCCATTTCTTTGTGTCTTCCTCAATTTCTTTCATGAGTACTTTATAGTTTTCTGAGCATAGATTCTTTGCCTCTTTGGTTAGGTTTATTCCTAGGTATCTTATGGTTTTGGGTGCAGTTGTAAATGGGATCGACTCCTTAATTTCTTTTTCTTTTGTCTTTTTATTGGTGTATAGAAATGCAACTGATTTCTGTGTATTGATTTTATATCCTGACATGTTACTGAATTTCTGTATGAGTTCTGGTGGTGTTGGAGTGGAGTCTTTTGGGGTTTCCACATAAAGTATCATATCATCTGCCAAGAATGAGAGTTTGACTTCTTCTTTGCTGATTCAGATGCCTTTTATTTCTTTTTGTTGTCTGATTGGCAAGGCTAGGACTTCTAGTACTATGTTGAATAGCAGTGGTGATAGTGGTCATCCTTGCCATGTTCCTGACCTTAGCGGAAAAGCTCTCAGCTTTTCCCCATTGAGAATGATATTTGCTGTGAGTTTTTCATAGATGGATTTGATGATATTGAGATATGTACCCTCTAACCCTACACTTTGAAGAATTTTGATCATGAAAGGATGATATACTTTATCAAGTGCTTTTTTAGCAACTATTGAGAGTATCATGTGGTTCTTGTTCTTTCTTTTATTAATGTATTGTATCACATTGATTGGTTTGTGGATATTGAACCTACCTTGCAGCCCAGGAATAAATCCCACTTGGTCGTGGTGAATAATCCTTTTAATGTACTGTTGGATCCTATTGGCTAGATTTTGGTGAGAATTTTTGCATCTGTATTCATCAAGGATATTGTTCTGTAATTCTCTTTTTTGATGGAGTCTTTGTCTGGTTTGGGGATCAAGGTAATTCCTCATAAAATGAGTTTGGAAGTTTTCCTTCCATTTCTATTTTTTGGAACAGTTTCAGGAGAATAGGAATTAATTCTTTAAATGGTTGGTAGAATTCCCCTGGGAAGCCATTTGGCCCTGGGCTCTTGTTTATTGGGAGATTTTTGATGACTGCTTCAGTCTCCTTACTGGTTATGGGTCTGTTCAGGTTTTCTATTTCTTTCTGATTCAGTTTTGGTAGCGTATATGTCTCTAGGAATGCATCCATTTCTTCCAGATTGTCAAATTTGCTGGTGTATAGTTACTCATAATCTGTTCTTATAATAGTATGTATTTCTTTGGTGTTGGTTGTGATCTGTCCTCTGTCATTCATAATTTTATTCATTTGGGTCCTTTCTCTTTTCTTTTCTTTTCTTTTTTCTTTTTTCTTCTTTCTCTTCTCTTTTCTTTTTTGATAAGTCTAGCCAGGGGTTTAAGTCTTTGGCTTAATTCTTTCAAAGAACCAGCTCCTAGTTTCATTGATTTTTTCTACTGTTCTTTTGGTTTCTATTTCATTGACTTCTGCTCTGATCTTCATTATTTCTCTTCTCCTGCAGGGTTTAGGCTTTTTTTGCTGTTCTGTCTCCAGCTCCTTTAGGTGTAGGGTTAGGTTGTGTACTTGAGACCTTTCTTGTTTCTTGAGTAAGGCTTGTATGGCTATGTACTTTCCTCTCAGGACAGCCTTTGCTGTGTCCCACAGATTTGGAACAGCTGTGTTTTCATTTTCACTTGTTTCCATGAATTTTTTAAATTCTTCTTTAATTTCCTGGTTGACCCATTCATTCTTTAGTAGGATGTCTTTATCCTCCATGTATTTGAGTTCTTTCCAACTTCCCTCTTGTGATTGAGTTCTGGCTTCAGAACATTGTGGTCTGACAATGTGCAAAGAATGATCCCAATATTTTGGTACCAGTTGAGATCTGATTTGTGACCCAGCATGTAATCTCTTCTGGAGAATGTTCCATGTGCACTAGAGAAGAATGTGTATTCTGTTGCTTTGGAATGGAATGTTCTGAATATATCTGTGATGTCCATCTGGTCCAGTGTGTTATTTAAGGCCTTTATTTCCTTGTTGATCTTTTGCTTAGATGATCTGTCTATTTCAATGAGGGGGGTGTTAAAGTCCCCTACTATTATTGTATTATTTTGTTATTAATTTGTGTATGTAATTCGCTGCTCCCATGTTAGGGGCATAGTTATTTAAAATTGTTAGATCTTCTTGTTGGACAGACCCTTTAAGTATGATATAGTGTCCTTCTTCATCTCTTATTTTAGTCTTTGGCTTAAAATCTAATTGATGTGATATAAGGATTGCCACCCCAGCTTTCTTTTGATGTCCATTAGCATGTCAAATTGCTTCCCACCCCCTCACTTTAAATTTGGAGGTGTCTTTGAGTCTAAAATGAGTTTCTTGAAGATAGCATATCAATTTTTTTTTAATCCATTCTGATACCCTGTGTGTTTTGATTAGGGCATTTAGCCCATTTACATTCAGGGTAACTATTGAAAGCTATGAATTTAGTTCCATTGTATTGCCTGCAAGGTGACTGTTACCGTATATTGTCTCTGTTCCTTTCTGGTCTGTTACTTTAAGGCTCTCTCTTTGCTTAGAGTACCACTTTCAATATTTCAATATTTTTTGGTGTTTGCAAATTCTTTTAGTTTTTGTTTGTTCTGAAAGCTTTTTACCTCTCCATCTATTTTCAATGACAGCCTAGCTGGATATAGTATTCTTGGCTGCATATTTTTCTCGTTTAGTGCTCTCAATATGTCATGCCTGTCCTTTCTGGCCTTCCAGGTCTCTGTGGATAAGTCTGCTGTCAGTCTAATATTTCTACCATTGTAAGTTACAGACCTCTTGTCCTGAGCTACTTTCAGGATTATCTCTTTGTCACTAAGACTTGTAAGTTTTACTATTAGACGATGGGCTATGGACCTATTTTTATTGATTTTGAGGGGGATTCTCTGTGTGCCTTATAGATTTTGATGCTTTTTCCTTTGCCATATTAGGGAAATCCTCTATTATAATTTACTCCTATATACCTTCTTCCCCTCTCTCTCTTTCTTCTTCTTCTGGAATCCCAATTATTCTAATATTGTTTCATCTTATGATATCACTTATCTCTCGAATTCTCCCCTTGTGGTCCAAGGGGAGAATTTATTTTATTTATTTATCTTCATTCTCCATCATTTGGTCTTCTATATCACTAATTCTCTCTTCTGTCTCATTTATCCTAGCAGTAAGAGCCTCCATTTTTTATTGCACCTCATTAATAGCTTTTTCAATTTCAACTTGGTTAGATTTTAGTTATTTCATTTCTCCAGAAAGGGATTCTCTAATATCTTCCATGCCTTTTTTCAATCCCAGCTAGCTCCTTGATAATAATCATTCTGAACTCTAGTTCTGACACATTACCAATGTCTGTATTGATTAGGTCCCTAGCCATCAGTACAGCCTCTTGTTCTTTTTTTTTTTTTTTTTTTTGGTGAATTTTTCTGTCTTGTCATTTTATCCAGATAAGAATATTTGAATGAGAGAGTAAAATACTACAAGGGTGGCAAAAACCCCAGAAAAATATTGACTAACCAAATCAGAAGAGACCTGAAACTAGGGGGTAAAGAAGGGAGGAAAATTAACAGATAAAAAAGATAATAAATATATTTATTTATTTATTATCTTTTTTATAAATTCATATAAATTAATCTTTTTAATGAATTCATTTATATATATTATATATATAACATATATATGTAATATATGTGTTATATATATTACATATATATGTAATATATATATATATGTGTAATATATATATATATAAGAGTGGTGAATAGAACAGAGCCACCCACTTGATTTCAGGTGTCTTCTGGTCTCGTAGAAGAAACTACG
Source organism: Martes martes (assembly GCF_963455335.1). Lineage (NCBI taxonomy): Eukaryota > Metazoa > Chordata > Mammalia > Carnivora > Mustelidae > Martes > Martes martes. Next base: position 22,418,172 of record NC_137902.1, read on the forward strand.
TCCCAAAATTTTAAAGAAATAAAAACTTATATATATACAAAAATGAAGGTAGACACATAGAAGGAATGGAATATGACTGTAAAGATGAAAAATAAAAAAGATTCTAAAAAATGAACTGATAAATTGGTTGGAAAAAGAAAGAAAAAGAGGAGAGAATGTGATCAGGCTGGAGCTAGAGGAATAGTATATTTGATCTATTAGAAGAAGTCATAACCCAACATTTTAAAGAAAAAAAAAAACCTATATGTATACAAAAATAAGGTTAAATACAATGAAAGGATAAAATATGTCTGTAACAATGAAAATTTAAGAACATTTTTTAAAAAAGGTGTTGATAAGATAAAATAGTTTAAAAATGTTAAAAGAGGAAAGAGGAAAAGTTAAAAAATAGAATAAGAAAAAAATAAAATTAAAAAAATTTAACTATGCAAGACTAAAGGAACATGGAGAAAAAGCTATGAGTTCTATGCATTGCTTTCCCCTAGTTCTGGTGTTCCGCAGTTCTCGTTAATAGGTAAACTTGGTCTTGGCTGGATGTTCTTGCTAATCTTCTATAGGGGAGGGGCCTGTTGTAGTGATTCTCAAATGTCTTTGCCCGAGGTGGAATTGCACTACCCTTGCCAGGGGCCAGGCTAAGTAATCTGCTCGGGTTCACTCTCAGGAGCTTTTTTTTCCCTGATTGCTTTCTGTATAGCTTTGGAGGTGGAGAATGAAAATGATGCCCTCCCAATATCAGCCCCGTAGGAGCTGAGAGCTTGGGGTCCCACTCCTCAGCACACCCTCAGAGAAAAGCAGTCAATCCCTCCTGTCTCCCTGGTCTCCAGCTGTGCTCTGTGTTCACCCGGCCTATGACTGAGCATTTTATCTCAGGTGCACAGCCCTGTTTGGAGTCTCCAAACCCAGCAGATTCCTGCAGCATGCTCCTCCGATGCTCCTCCTGGAGGACGAAGGTGAGTCTCCCTGCCTCTGCTGCTTGTGGGGTCCCTGCTCAAAGACTGTGGCCGGTTATGCCTTGGATCATGGTTTAAGGTAACTCCGAGCTGAGAGCTCACTCCTTGGCTCTGTCCCTGCAGCTGGCTTCCCTGTTCTGATACCTGGGAGCTCTGCCACACTCAGAAACCCCCGGTCTTTCAGTGACCTCGCAGGACCTGAGACCACACTGTCCCCACGAGGGCACCACACCCACTTGGCCTCTGGAGCAATGTCCCTCAGTGGAGCAGACTTCTAAAAGTTCTGATTTTGTGCTCCACTTCTCCACCACTTGCCGGGAGCTGGCCCCTCCCCCCACGGTTTATCTTCCCATCGCTTCGGATTCACTTCTCCACACATCCTACCTTCCCAAAAGTGGTCGATTTTCTGTTCCTAGAATTGCTACTCTTCTTCTCTTCTATCTCCTATTGAGTTTGTAGGTGTTCAGAATGTTTTGATATCTATCTAGCTGAACTCCGGGGATCTAATGCTATTTTAGTTTCCTACTTCTCTGCCATCTTGCTTGATCCTTCTCTGTTTTGTTCACTGCTGTGAACAATATCAAGAACAGTGGTGGACATTAGGTATGCCATATTTGTGGGAGGAACAAATGAATGATTAGCCTGTTTTGCAAGAGGTATTGAGGAAGATGAATTTGTGTTGCAAAGAACATTGGGCTAGAACCCTGAAACCTGAGTGTGGGAATTGCTCTTAATTGATTAGGAGCCTACCAGCTGCCCTAGTCAAAACTCTTTTCCCTTAGAGGGAAATAGGAACAGGGAAAACCACATCAAAGGGCTTTTCTAAGAATGAAGTAAATGAAATTGAGACATTTGGTTTTAGCTTTGACCTGTAAAGAGGTTGGAAGTTGTCACTACCATTCTTACAATAAGAGAAAACTGAAAATATTGGGGAAAAAATAACTTTTTTTTTTTTACTCATCAGAGAACTGAAGTCACAGGCAAACTGCCACTCCCAAACCTGACAAGACAGATGAACCCTAAGAGTCATAGCTGAAACATGCTTACTTGGAGCAGAATCTGCAAGAGCCATAATGTCGTGGGAGCATTTTAATGGTAATTTTGATGAATATTTGAGGATGAGTGTGAATTCCCTTAAAAATGAGAGACCTGGGGTGCTGAGTTTTGGGGGCCCCAAAATTTTGTGAGTTTGACCTCTGGGACATATACCAGGTTCTCATGGCTAAGAACCAAGAAAGATAGTCTCATGTCTTTGCCAGGAGTAGGAGGTAAGTAATCCTTGTGAAAACACCCGGAGCCTTCATAACAAAGGCTGGCTCTCAGGAGAAAAGTACTTTATCAGAACCTTAAATAACCTGGATTTAGTGGCTTTCCCCACTCCAGACATCTCTAGCTTTCCTGTTCACCTAAGAGGGAAAATGGTAAGCAACACTGTGGTGGTCACGGCCCAGGAACACAGATCCACTAAAACTCTGGGACAGAAGATTGTAGAATACTTCCCATTCTCCACACCTACCCCCCATACCAATAAGGCTACAGCATAATAATAGGGGATTGCAGCTAAGAGAACTGCAAATACAGACTCCGTCTAAGGAAGACTTCTTAGGAAAACCCAAAGACAACAGGAACATAAAAACAGGGACCCTAGACCTGAAGAGCCCTCTCATCAAAGATTATATACAAATGGGAAATAAGCATATGAAAAGATATTTAACAACAGATGTCATTAGGAAAGTACAAAGTAAGCAATGAGATACGGCTTCATACCTATTAGAATGCCTAAATTCCAAAACATCTGACCATGCCAAACACTGGCAAAGATGCAAAGCAGCAGGAATTCCCATTCATTGCTGGTGGGAATGCAAAAGAGTACAGCCATTTGGAAGACAGTTTGTCCGTTTTTTACAAAGCTCAACATAGCCTTACCATATGTCCAACAATCAGGCTTCTAGGTGCTTTCCCAAATGAGTCGAAATCCCTGCACACAAATGTTTATAGCAGCTTGATTCATAATCATAAAAACTGGGTACAAGGAGTCTAGGGAAGAGGAGGGACAGTTGAATAAGAAGACGAAACTATTCTGCCCAATACTGCAGTTGTGAATACGTAAGTTATGCATCTTTCAAAACCATTGAGCTTTAATAATCAATGTATATAAATTTAAAAAAAATCATGTAGGAGTTCCAGAGAATCCTAGCCATTGATTTTGAAGTAGATAACTCCTATGCCCCTTCCTTTCTACCTCCTATCAATGATTCTCCTGTTGGGATATGAGCTGAAATCTCAATGACTTGGAAGAAATATTTTTTGTATGTCTCTTTTGTAAGAAAGTGGCCCATTTTAAACTTAAATTTGAAGACTACTCTACATCATGCTCTCTCCTAGAAAAAACTCTAAATTCTTTTTCCATTGTTTTTGTTATGGTTTCCCCCTAATAAAACAGAAAAGGAAACAATAGAGAAAGGAAATGCAAGTCCTAGCTTTGTAAATAAGCACTGGAGTAGCAAAGCGTAGGTTTGAGGGCAAATGAAAAAGCAACAGTACTCCTGTTGGGCTCAGTTTGGGAAAGGGCAAAGATTAATTCCTTAGTGTTGAGTTAGAGGATGAGTTCCAGCAGCTAAGCCCCACGTCTACAAATTATCAGTCAGTGCCCATGAATGAGCAAAGTGAAGTTGCAGAGTGGCACAGTGTTGGCTTGCTTGTCAACCATCAGGCACATCCTCTCAATGACCTATTCCAACACATAGGCTCATACCTCATCTGTTGGCACCATGCAGCTGGCACTGGTGAAGGTACTCTTCTGCCTAAATGGTTTGCCTATTTCCTACCTGTCCCATAGTCCATTGCACTCAAATTAAGAGAAAGGAATCTGACTTACTCTACCCTCTAGTGAATAACATTTTATTACCAAAGCAATGAAAAAAATGTATCATTTCCATCAATAATGACTTTTAGATTCTTTGAAGATATCAGCAGAGAAAACAAACATGGCCCTGGGAATTTACAGACCAGTTTGTGGAGTGATTTACAGACATATGAAATGAGGAGAAAGATCTATGGAATAATGTAACTTGGTGTAGTACTATTTTCAGATCACTTTTTGTTGTAAATGACAAAATACCAGCTCAAACTGATTTAGGCACAAAAGGGAATATTGGACCCCTGGACTTGGCTGTGCTAAGTCCGAAAGTGCCACCTGGAATCTACCAATCTCTTGGTTCTACTTCACTGTATGTCTCTTGAATGGCTTCTAGAACGTTATCTTCTTTTAGTTTAGTAACTGCAGATGAAGGAATGTATTTTTTTTTCAGCAATTCAGAAAATTTGAATATTATTGTGCTTCTTTAGATTATGTGCAATCCCTGAATCTATGGCCAGTAAGAAGAAATTTACTGATTGACAAGGCTTAGGTTGTTTGTCTAGCCGAGTATTGAAGTAGGTCCACATTATCCATATACTAAGATTGGGAGTTTTCAAAATGAAAATCAGTTGCTTCAACTAGATGAGGGAGAAATGGATGCTGCATGAGTAGAGCAACAGAATCTTCTCCTATGACCATAGAACCATCATGTGTAGTATCATGTGGCCCAACTCAGTGACTTTCAGGCTTGTCACAGTAATAGCCTCAAAGGTAAACTCACTTTGTGGATGACATAGAGGCTTTCTTTAATTTGAATCTAGTGTGCAGTGTATTCCATGGTCCTAACTCCATTTTCTTTCCTGTCTCCCACAAGCCAGAACTCTGAAATAAAATTTTAAAATGTCCATTGATAAGAAGATCTACCATCAATGCCTACAGAATGAAAATATCACCATGGGGTTTGGAAGAGATCTCCATTTTTGCTTATTTCTTCAACTGCCTTTATTACATGGATCCACTTGTCATTTTTTTACACATGACATATTTACCATCTTAACCATTTTTTAAAAGATTTTATTTATTTATTTGACAGACAGAGATTACAAGTAGGCAGAGAGAGGAGGAAGCAGGCTCCCTGCTGAGCAGAGAGCCCGATGCGGGGCTCGATCCCAGGACCCTGGGATCATAACCTGAGCTGAAGGCAGAGGCTTTAACCCACTGAGCCACCCAGGCACCCCACCATCTTAACCATTTTTAAGTGCACAGTATGGTTGAGTAATAGCTCTCTATGAATTTTTTATCTTGTAAAACTTTATGCCCTCTGAACAAAAACTCTGTTTCTTCTTTTCCCCCTCCTCCCAGCCTTTGGCAAACACCATTCTACTCTCCAGTGTCTCTTATAAGGGCCCTATTGCCTATTCGTGTGAGAAATAATTGAGGGACCAAGAATGCTTAATTTGGACTACAGCATGCCTAAGGGACCTGAGAGCTATTCTTATGCATCAAATATCTGCCATGCGTGTCTTCTGAATAGACTGCTTCAGATACGATTAGGAAGCAAACAGGATATGAATGATTAAAAAAAAAAAGTATATTCTGGATTATTCCAGCATCTGGCAAAAAGGTCAGATACTGGAAAGTACAAAAGGAAAGAAGTTAGGCTCACTTAAGAAGGCATCTTGTAGCAGAGTTGTTTTACCATGGGATGTGATTCTTCTGGGAGAATGGAATTCTACACTATTACAGATGTTGAAATATAAGCTCCTAATAAGACAGAACAATTCCTAAGAAGGTTATCCAGGTATCACACAAGGATTAACTTAAATATTCCCTTTATTCTCTTCTAACAGTGGAATTTCTCTATGGTTTTGGCAGAGAAAGACTATGATTTATTAGCTACTTGGTATGACATAAATACAAAATTCAATGTTTTATATGAGATCCAGAAAGTTGAAAATTCAAACTATCTTGTGAACATACTCAACCGAAGTATACACCATGAAAATTTAAAATACATATGGGGTATAAAAGGATTCCTTTCATTCCTGGCTATAATGGAGTATCAAAACCCACCACAAACAACCATAATACTGGGCAAAATTTATTAACTGACTTCATTCATACCTTGGGCACTAGGAAATGCTGGAATATAATGCCCGAGAGAAGGGAAGTAAGTGAAATGTGAACTACAGTTTCCCTGGATAAATGCCTACAGACAATTTTGAGCCATGCTGCAGGGAAGAATGAATGAACAGGGCCTGAAGAACTTGCTGAATGGAGGACACAGATCAAAATTCAAGGAGGCTGAGTCCTATAGAAGTGTAGGTAGAACTCTGAAAAAGAACAATGCAAAAAAAAAAAAAAAAGCCTCTAGAAATCTACATAAGGATCCTCTTGAGTAATTGCTAAGTAATACGCTATCCTTCTAAAAGGTGAAACCACAGAGATGAACAAATAGGAATCACAGAGCATTAAGGTGAACCAGACTCAAATCTCACAGAGGGTCAGGAGGTGTTCAGGCTTCAACAGTCCAGAATGGAGAGTCCTTTGTGATGTCCCAGATCAATGAGTTAATTCCAAAAATTTCATATTGTAGGAGGAAAGCAGAATTATCCTGGAGTGAAAGATACTCTAGCCCTAGACCCACCTTTAAAAAAAATCTTAAATCACACCATGATGGTATCATAATGGATCAACAAGTAATCTAACTGTCTCACAGAAAAAAGCCCACTGCTCTTTAATTCTACACACTCAGCAATGTAATATTCATAAAGTCAAGCTACCAGACAAGTCAAAAAGCAAGTAAAGGCATTCCATAACCAGAAGAAAGATCAGCCGTTAAAAACGGACTCATCAAGGAAGAACTAAATAAATGGAAAGATATTCCATGTGTAATATTATCAAGATGTCCTTTCTTCTCAACTTGATCTATAGATTCAAAGCAATCACAATAAAAATCTCAGCAAGTTCTCTTGTAGCTATTGACAATGTTTTTCTAAAGTTTATATGGAAAGGCAAAAGACCCAGAATAGCTAATACAATATTGATGAATAAAACAAAGTAGGAAGATTGACACTTACCTGACTTCAAGACTTAGCATAAAGTACAGTAATCAAGACAGTGTGATATTGGTAAAACAATAGATCAAGAGGATAGAATAGAAAACTAATATAATCATAAATCTAGTCATAACATAAATATACTCAACTGATCTTTGATAAAGGAACAAGCACAAGAAAATGGAGCAAGATAAGCTTTTCAACAAATGGTACTAATACAACTAGATCAGCATGCAAAAACATGAATCTAGACACAAACCATACTCTCTTCACAAAAAATTAATGCACAGTAGACATAGGCCTAAATGTAAAACACAAAACTATAAAACTCCTAGAAGATACCTTTAGAGAAAATCTAGTTGGGTACAGCAGTGCATTTTTAGATACAATGCCATAAACATGATCCATTAAGGAATTGATAAGGTGGAATTCATTAATATCAAAAACCTGTGCTCTGTGAAAGACAATGTCAAGAGAATGAAAGCACAAGCCACAGAGTGGGAGAAAATATTTGCAAAAGACACATCTGATAAAGGACTGACACCCAAAATATATAAGAAGTGCCTAAAACTCAAGAAAGCAAAACCCAATTACAAAATGGACCCAAGACCTAAACAGATGCTTCACGAAAGACTGACAGATGACAAATAAGCATACGAAAAGATGCTTGATATCATATGTCATCAGGGAAATGCAAATTACAAATAACAATGAGATTTCACTACACATTTATTAGAATGGCAACCACTTTGGAAGATATTTTGGCTGTTTCTCACAAAGCTAAACATGCTCTTACCATGTGATTCAACAATCACACTCCTTGGTATTTATCTATCTAAAGGAGTTGGAAACCTATATCTGAAAAAAATATATAAATAAATAAATAAATAAACATATATCTGCACAAAAATCCAGCACAAGATGTTTATAACAGCTTTATGCATCGTTGTCAAAACCAGGAAGCAACCAAAATGTCCTTCAATAGGTGAATGGATAAATAAACCATGGTACATCCAGGCAATTAAATATTCTTCAGTGCTAAAAAGAAATGAGCTTTCAAAGCCAGGAAAAGACATGGAGGAATCTTAAATGCATATTACTAAATGAAAGAAGTCTGAAAAGTCTACATACTATATGATTGTAACTATATGACATTCTGGAAAAGGTGAACAATGGAGACAATAAAATGATCAATAGTTGCCAAAGGTTGGGGGTCAGGAAGGATGAACAGATTGAGCACAGAGGATTTTTAGGGTAATGAAGATATTCTGTATGTTTCTATAATGATAGTTACATGCCAACCATCACATATTTGTCTAAACCCATAGAATGCACAATACCAAGAGTGAACTATAATGTAAACTATGGTTTAGGTAATAATAAGGTGTCAGTGTACGTTCACCAATTGTAACAAATGTTTCACTCTGGTGTAGGATATTGATAATGGAGAAGCCATGCATATGTAGGGGCAGGAGGTATATGGAAAATCTCTATGCCTTCCTCTCAATTTTGCTGTGAACCTAAAGCTATTATAAAAAACTTCAGTCTGAATTTTTTAAAAAATCCAGAAATGACAGAGATCATAGAACTAGATCAGTGGGATGTAAAAACAGCTTTTATGGATATATGAAAGTTTTTGAAGATTAGCATGAGAAAAAGAAATGATATATAAAAGAACGAATGGTACATCTAAAAATAAAAAATAAAATATCCGAATTGAAAAATTCACAGCATGGAATTAATTTGAGATTAGAATTTATGAAAGAAAATCTGATCTAACGTCAACAAAGAACAGTAGAATTTATCCAAACTGAAACACAGAGATAAAGAGAAAGACTGCAAGAAGAACATTGCCTCGGTGACCTGTGGAGCGATACCAACTGGTACAACATACATATAACTTGAGTCTCAGAAAACAAGGAGGAAGGGAGAAAAATATTTGAAAAAGTAATGATCAAATTGTTCAATATTTGATGCAAACTGTAAACACAGAGATTATACAAAACCACACCAAGGGACATCCTAATCAAATGGATAAAAAAACAATGACAAAGGGAAAAAAAACATAAAAACACCAGGATATTAAAAGACATATGAAATACTAGGAACAAAGATCAGGACTGCCATAGAGAGAATGGACACAGCAAAAACAGAATGAGGGTTAAGAACTACTGAAGGTGTCTTACAGCGAATGCACATGAGAAGATAGTAGCACAAAGCTGTCACATGTCTGTGAGGGAAATCTGATAACCTAAAATTCTATATCCAGCCAAGAAAAAAAAAATCCTCCAAAAATCAAGGTGAAATAAAAATATTTTATTTTAAAAGTTCTTTAGGTTGAAGGAGGTAACACCAGAGGGACCCCTGGGTTTACATAAATAAATGAAGATACCACAAATGGTAAATATAATGATCATTTTCTCTCATTTTTAAATGTCTGTAAAAGAAAATTAACCATTGAAAACAACAACAACAATGCATTGCGGGGTTTATAATATACATAGAAAAATGCATGACGAGAATATCTCAAAGAACAAGAGGAGAATAATTAAGGAATATTCCTATAAGGCTTATACATTTTTACATTTTGGATTCATATCGCGAACTCTGAAGCACCAAGTAAACTGGCAGAGGGGATGGAATAGAATAAATCAACCTGATAAAACACAAGGGAAAAGAGAAGGAAAAAAAGAAGAAGAAGAAGAAAAAAGCCTGGACAGATTCATGATAAATAAGAGACAAAAGATTATAGACTTAATACTATTCATATTTGGAAATCATGAATTTAAATGATATAGATATTCTAGTTGAAAGGCAGAGATTTCTCAGACTGGACAAAAAGGAGTTCTAACTGTAAACTGTCTACAATAAAACCATTTAAAATATAAAACCACAGAGAGCTGTTGATAAGAAGAAAAAGTTGGTGTGATTCATGTGTTTGATCTTGATTGTGCTGTTAGTTTCACAAGCACATAGCTCAGACCCTTCTGTTTATACACTTAAATGGGTGCATTTTATTGCATATAATTTATATTTCATTATACAAGTTACATTATAACTTGGATGATACAATATTTCATTGAATTGTAAAACAGTAAAGTTGATTTTTAAAAATCAAAATGAAATCCATTTTAAAATATAGTTATGATCAGAGATAGTCTGGTTTCATGTAGCCAAACACCATTCCAATCTTTGTAGGGAAATTTGTCATATGGCCCAGTAGCCCCTAGCACTTTCAGGAATATTCTTATTTCCTCTCTGGCCCTACGACAAGAACACTCACTTTCCCCAGGATTAGAGCTGAGTAGGACTGACTCATCTACATTCTGCCTCTGCTCTGGTTTAACACTCCCATTTACATAGGGCTTCTTCTGAAGAGAGCGTGATCAAGCTATTTGCCTACACAGCACTTTGGTCTCGCTCCAAGCTCAGTAAGCACGTTCAGCAAGGTAAATGGCTGGAGTTCAGGAGTTCCTGAAGACCAAGAGAGCCACAGTACCCAATGCATGATGCTCAAGTGTAAGGTCAGGGCCTCATTCTTTCTGTTATACCTTTAATTCCAAGCAAGGTCTGCATCCATAAACCACGCCTGTTCCACCATGAAAAATCTAAGTGAATTAATTACATGAATTCAATATAGTGTGGTTTAGAAAGCCATTTATAACCAATTTGGTTTGAGACTTGTTTGCAATACTGTTGATAACTCTACACTTTTTCCCCCAAAGGTAAAAGGACTTCCGTTGAGCTCATTTCTCTCAATAGCCTAAAATCTTTCACTGGTTACGTTGCTGGGTTAGTATATTGCCTTTCCAATCATAAACCATTTTCTTTTTGATTAACTAATGTACTCTAGGAGTCTTAGGTCTTAAAGTTTTTTCCCAGCTGGATTTTAAGCTCCTAGAGGCCCCTTGCAAGTCTGAATTCTGCAACACATCCCCAGTAGGGCTCCATTTGGTTGCTCAGTCTTAGAAGTACAACCGGCAAAAACACTCAGCAAGAACTTCGCTTTCTTGTAATAGTTCACTGACCTTTAATGTCACTGACGGTGAATCTTCTAGAGCAGTTTCCCAGAGTGTGATAAACAATTTATAAATGAGAAATACCTGATTTCGGATGCCACACAGCTCACTTTTTAAAAAATTCTTAATAGTTCTTTATTTTTGTATACATTATAAAATATACAGGCAGAACATAAATTTCTTAATTTTTAAAGACAAGGCTTGAGGGAGATATAGATTTGAAAATAGAAATGTAAGTAAAAATTTTAATCAATAAATGGGGGACACAAATGTGGCAAAAACCCTAGAGGTGATGTGGAGAGGCTTGGATTTTTGTGGGTGGGGGAAACGACGTTATGGCACAAGCTAGGGTGATTCATTCCATTCCCTGACTTGTAAGAATATATTGCATACCCGCCATCTGCCTCACTCTTCCTCCCTCCATGCTTCCTCCCTTCATGCTGGGAGTACACACAGCTCCCCTCCTTGGTCACAACTGTGCACACACACACTCTTCTAATGTAAACATTCCAGCTGGCCAGTGTTAAACGACAGAAATGACTTCCTTCCAAACCCAGTGGGCGCTAGGTGTGGAGCCCAGATCTGTGAGCAGACCCCCTGACCTCTTGTACGAGGTACCTAACTCCAGTTTATCTAGTGGAGGCTTTAGCAAATGAATTTCAGGGTGTTTGTCCTGATTTATGAGCTTACAGACTAGGTCATGAGTAAGAAATAAGTGTCATTTATCAGCTTTCTAGAGTCAATGGTAGACAGTTGGGGTGAGAGCTGGCTCCTAAGCCTCATAAGGAAATAGCTCCCGCCTACTCAGGCAGGAACACTGTTCACCTATAGCCGGAAACAGGGACTTCATCACACTTCTCACCAAATAATTCTTCCGCCAAGTGATTTTTCGGTTCCAGTTGGGAATCTTAAAAAATAAAAAAAGAAAGAAAGAAAGAAAGAAAAAAAAAAGGACATGTCAAAATTAATGTTGAGAATTGGTGTTATGAATAAAAAATTGTGCCAAATTAGCACTTCAAATTTAATTTTATGTGCAGCATGCTGCCAAGCAACTTGGAACATTCACAGGTTGTTGAGAAATAGTTACAAATGGCAAATAGCTTCCTTCGCTGCCTTCTCTTTCCCTCTCCCCTATAGCATCTCCTCTGGGAGAAACAGGGATACTGGGTCTGTGTGGGTATTGGAGCAGGTGGGAGGATGACAGGCATCAAAGGGGCCTGGGGTGACTGTAGAAAATTGTTAGATTGTTTCTATTTGCATTTCACATGAAGAATTTTCAGCTCCCAGATTTTAAACGATAGGAACTGCTTACATTCAGATCCCCACACTTGAATTCACATTCCTTGGGACAGCAATGATTAAAAAGAAAAAAAAAAAATCAGCCTGTTTGTATTACCTGCTCTATCCAAGAACCTGTAAGAACAATAATACACAGTGTTTCTCTAAGTTAAAAAGAAATTTTAACTTTTTAAACTTTTTTGAAAAGTCAAAAAAATAAGTTAACTTTTGCAGTATTTTGAAATGGGCTCTGATTTGTGTCACTTGGGACCTACCATCTTTTTCTCTGTCCCCTACATTCTGACTCCAAATCAAGTGACTCTTGGATAATGTCAAATCTTGACTGAATTGTATGAACTTGATCCATTGAAATGGGGCTTTTATTTTTCTAAAGTGGACTTCAAAATACTTTTCCTATGTTTCAAAAGACTTTATTTTTAAGTAATCTCTACACCCAACATGGGGCTTGAACTCACAACCCCAAGATCAAGAGTCACACATTCCACTGACTGACCCAGCCAGGCGCCCCTACTTTTCCTATTTTTAACCTCCCCCATCTTCATGCTGGTCTGGTTTATTATGTCATGCATTATATGCTATACATTTTATATTCCTACAACTGTCCATTTTGAAAGAATCTGAGAGGACATCTGGTTACCCTCCTTTGCACAAGGGAAGCTGTGTAGCAGAGCGGAGTCAATTCCCCATGCTCACAGAAAGCCATTCAGGAATTCTGGTCTCTCCTGCCTTTGCTCTCAGGCCAGGATGATTTCCATGCCATGCCTCTGTCTCAGGAGGGGTGGGATATATATGCAAGAGAAGACTGCTTTGTTCCCTCCAGAAAGAATATCTTGAATGTTTGGTGACCTCATTATTTTGCACACTTGCTTCAAAGTTCCTCTTAAAGTGCTAATGTATTTTCTTGTCAATCCACCAAATGTCCAGACTCCTGTTCTGCTGTGGGTCCTGGAGTCTAACTGCCTGAGCACTGCTGGTGTGAATTTTGTCCTCTCTTGATGGACCGCAGTGGACTGAGTGCTGAACACTGGCTGAGTAGTGTGTGCAGTGGAATATGAAAAGGGAAGAAGCTGTTCACAGGCTGGGCGATAATCCAAGTTTCAGATTCTTGTGGGGGCAGAAGAACCAACAAGCAAAATATTCAGAGGAAGCTTGGTCACAGGCAATACTCCAGGAGCCAAGTGAGCCACCTATTTATTCGTTTATTCATCCAAAAAAATATTATTGAGCACCTCTTAGATGATAACACTCTACTAGATGCTATGGAGAATGCAGAAATAAACAGTTCATATATTCTTATCCTTAAAATTGAATTAGGAAGCCACACTGGAAAACAATTCGAGAAGAGGTACTGCCAAAAATAGAACAAGTTAATGTGTCAGGCATAGTGCTAAATATATTTACACGTATTAGCTTATTTAAATTCTTACAATGGATATATATTTTCCCTTTTAGGGATAAAGGTACTAAGCCTGGGTAAGTTTTAAGTAACTAGCTCAGGTGTGCCTGGGTGGCTCAGTCGGTTGAGCATCTGACTCTTGACTTTGGCTCAGGTGGTGAGCTTGGGGTCATGGGATCTCACCCTGCTCCAGGCTCCAGTCAGTGGGGGGTCTGCTTCTCTCCTTTTCTCTCTCCGTCTCTCCCTCCCCCTGCCTTCTCTGTCTCTCTCTCTCTGTCTCTCAGATAAATAAATAAATCTTTAAGTAACTGGCCCAAACTTAAGTAGGAGAGCCAAAAGTCAACTTCAGGATTTTAAGTAACAGTCAAACTCTGGCCCAGGAAGGCAGCACAGAAGGCATGAAGTGAGTCAGAGGTTGTTTATGATCTGAGTAGATGAGGATGAAATCACCGAACGGAAGAACGAACAGAGAACCCAATGATTTAGGAAGCTTATAATTTATGCCAAAGTCCCATCTATTGGGATCGTATCCTGGCACACTGGTCATGTATTGCGGCAGGGCCCAATAGGGCGGTCGTTTGGAATACCATGAACGGGAAGCACAGAAATAGATTATATCCTGGATCAGGAGAGGTGACGCGTGGAGTTTCTCTCCATCGGGTACCTTCATTAGGACAAGAATAACACAGACCTGTTGAATCACCCTATTATTTGTCTTTTACATCATCATTTTCTCTGTGTTAGGCTGTGAGATCACTGGTCAGACCCTCTCCACCTAAGGAACATCAGTCTGGAGAGAAAAAATAGACGAAAAAACCCCACAAAACAACAACAAAAAAACTTTCCTTCACCAAGAAAACAACACAAAGCACATCAGCATTGCAGCTTTTTGAAAGCAATTCTTGTCCTGTACAATAGAAGGTGGTGAGGAAATGAACTCTGTCCCTGACACTGGACATAATATCATCTCACAACTGGATCATGTCTTATTCTATTTCTAAGTGGTTTTTAACATGTTTGGGGTTTCTTTTGTTGTTTTTTGTTTTTGTTTTTTAATTTGATCTAGTAATTCCTCTTCATGGTTGGGGAATCTGGGCCAAGGGTGTCAAAGGTTTTGGCAAGTATTGTTGAAGTGAGTGACAGAACTCAGCAGGACCACGGGTCTGGATTCTGCCCGATCCAATGGGATGGTGAATGCCCTTGCTCTTTGCTTTCTCCCGTTCCCATGATTGGCTCTCTCTTATTTTAAGTAAAAAATAAATTTTCTTCAAAATGACCACTTTCATTCCTTGCAATCAAAATGTGTATTTGTGAAGTATTCTTGTCTTCTTACATTAGGACTTTCTCGAGCCCTGGGGCCGTATCTTAACCATCTTAGTATTTCTCACAGTCTGGCATACACCAGGGTCCTACACAAGGATGTCCTGCTTTACGTGTTGAATGAATAACTAAATGTACTTGTGCCCCTGAAGCAGAGAGACCACGGGATGTGGTTACTTACATTAGGGCTAAAAGGGAGACAGACCTGGCTCCGTTATTTGCTACTTGTAGAATCTTGAGCAAGTTGTTTCACCTTTCCGATTTTTAGATTTTTTTCATCATTTCTAAAACAAAGGTACTAATAGAATTTGGTTTCATAAGATTGTTTGAGAATTGAAATGGATTGATGCATGTGAAATGCTTAGCACCATTTATGGTCTTGGTAGATTTTTGGCTAATGGTGGCTATGATTATCTAATGACTCATGTTTGAGAAAACAGGGGTCAAAAAGACTTCCATTGCCGTAGTTGTCTATAAACAAATTTAAATATGTAATGTTTCCATTGGATCAAACATTCACTCCTCTTGAAAACAACCATTTGAACTCAGAAAACAAAACAAAACAAAAGGTGAGTTTTAACTTGTAAAGAAGTGTACTGTGTTCATTGAAAACACAGCATTGAGTCTCCTGTATCTCCTGTGTGGATAATTTAATAATTGATTCTCCTGTTATCAATGTAGGAGAGACGGTTCTTATAACTTCTGTCCTTTTCACCATGGTAGCTCCACTCCAGGGGGGACGATAGGAGGCTGTAATTATGAACTGGAACTGATGACATCTACTAACTTCTCTTCTTGTGGCTCTGAGTGCCTGTTTTGTGTTCAGATCAGTGAGTAGAAAGCTTCACTTCTCTTCAGAATGACATATACATTGCCAGTAATTACTTTCCTAAAATGGAAAAGGAATTAAAATAAAAGCCTGAATGCAGAAGAGGGTGGCAGGTTTTTGGAAAGTGTATCGGCAATTTGAAGCATGAATAATTAATTTTGTCTTGAGATTAAGTTCAGTCTGTGTTTATGATCTGTTGAAAAAAAAAAAAACACCCTAATGGGTTCTAAATAAATTCAGTATCAATTTAAACTATTAGAGGAAGTTAAATCAAAATAATTAGGATATTAAAATACTTTGTGCATTTCCAATCACCGCCTTATTGAGGCTCTGGATCTTTTCCAAGGAACAATAATAGCATGAATATATTAGGATGTTTGCTTCCCTTAGAATGTGACTGTTTGCTTATGTAAAGATGATTGAGAACTTGTAGGAGACAGAAACCCAGATTGATGTGTTGACATATTCAAGGGAGAAGGTGCTATATAAATGATAAATTATTTTCTACATATAGATTAAAAACAGCATTGTGACAATTTATTGTTAAAAAAGTTGAACTTGATTATTCCTTATTTACAGTAATTGCTTAATTTCACGCTATAGTAAGGGAGGCATTATTTTTGTGACATTTTCAATTACTATAGAGTGAGTTGGCAAAATCAGAGCAGGAGGCAGGTGAATTCCAATAGAACCCAGAGCTTGGTCACTTGTTTATTTTGCTTATGGCCATCAATTCTCATTGTCATTTAAATGGAGATCAAGGGATTCTTCCTCTGTGTTACTTGCTAGGATTTTCCTTCCTTTTATGCCTGCTTGGAGCATAGCAAAGTGTGGAAATTTGAACAAGTATAAAGAATTTTGAATTATATAGTTTTCCCATTTTCGGAAGCAAAAGCTCATTTACTTGTAAATAATTTGGGTGACTTTATTTAGGGACTGCCATGGAGGAGTGCCTATCAACATTCGAGAGCTCATGCACCCTCCGGATTTAATTATTCTGGAGCTTGAAGGTCTTTAAGTGATTTCCTTGTAATATTTCAGTGTTTTGTTTGTTTCCTTTCTCCTAAACATTATTCAGTTCATCTACATTTAATATTGTCTCTTGAAAAATATTATTAATTAATCCAGCATAAATATGATTTGAGAACTGGATATCACAGCTACCACACAATTATTGTGACAATTTATAGCTTCCTTCCCTTTTTTTTTTTTTTTTTTCCTCCAGAGAAAGAAGTAGAAAAAACAGAATTTCAGGGCCCCATAAGTAATTGATTCTGAAACTAAAGCATTATAGCATTGCACTGAATACTTTGCTTCTTGGAGAATCAGAAAAGGTAGTCAGGATTTGAAAAAAATGGATCCTCTCTCTCCAACAGACATCATAAAGTATAATTTCTAGGAATATTACAAATGATCCAGCAAAACAATAATAGTTTGAGCTCCAAGGAGCTCAATAAAACTGTAAACAAAAATTAACAAGCGACTGAAAATTATTTTTAGCAAAATTATGAAAATGTTTGTTATGTATCCTAATGAGAATGAATAATGGATACCTAATTCACTATTTACACATATAGTGAGTTTTCCCTTACTTGAAATACCCTTCCCAGTTTGTAATGTTAATCGAAATGCATTGTTTCTTTGCCTCATTAGAAAGAGTTTGTTACACTTTCAAAACAAAAGTTCTATATTTTCTAAAATAGAGCTGAGCGTCAGCAATTGGAAAATTGTATCTTTAAAGGTTTTTGTCTCACTTCAGAGGATTCCATTGGAAGAGGCTCTACTGTAGATGAGGGCAAGATTTTTTTCTGAGTTAATTTTCATAATATTTCCAATAGAGAAAGCAGTTCTCCATTTGTCCCCGGACAATGCTGACTCATTTCTGTCACTTTCTTCCTTAGGTGTCAGTCTATGTTTTAATTCCTCCTATGTCCAGTAAAGCTAAAATCATCCTCTTTCAATCTTCCTGGGTATGTGGATAAATACTGTGTGAGAGAAGCCAAAAAGACTGACAAGAGGAGGATAGGTGAAGATGGTGGAAAATCACTGGGTTTGGAGCCTAAGAGTCCTGTGTTTTCTTTCTGACACCATACTGACATTGGGCAGGTGGTTGTATTTTACTGAGCTTCCTTCCATTCCCTCAGTTATAAAATACATAAGTTAATAATACCTACCTTGCAAGTTCTCATAAGTAGCAGACGTAATTTATGTAAAGCATCTGTCACAGTGCCTGGCAAATAATGTGTACTCAGTAAACATGGACCAATATTGGTAAAGGCAGTCAAGGTCATTATTATTGCAGTAACATTAATGACAGTTAATGTTACTGCAATACTAATTGCGGTATTAATAATTACTTGTTATTAATTGTATTTATTAATTAGTAATTAATAAATACAGCTAACGACAGTAACATTAACATCCAGGCCTTGTCATTTTGCTAGAAGTGATCATTAGTTACGTATTCATAAATCTTTCTTAAATTTCAAAATCCAGTGCCTGCATGTTCCAGGTAGATAGCTTGAAAGTGTCTTAGAAGAGGTGTGATGTGAAGAATGGCACGTGGTATCCAGGATCCTGGTAGGGAGGCGGCGCACAGCTATGTTGCCTAGAACACTGGAGAACAGCTGTACTGTCTACACAGGGTAGGCACTACTTGCTTCCAGCTGATTTTTCCCATGCAGTAAACAAAGGTTTCAGTGTTGACCAAGCCTTTCATTTTTTCCCAAGAAAATCCAGAAATCTGGATTTAATGTAAAATATCCTTTTTAAGTATTGGCGACAAACTAAAAATTATTTTAGTTTTATTTGTATAACAAAAATGAAATTAAAACTAAAAATTATTTTAGTTTTATTTGTATAACAACTGTTATGCAAAACACAGCATGATTGAGGGACAGATCCAGCCTGTGGATGCCAGTTCCAAATCTCTCATCTCTAAAATAGACAGCAATGCAGGTAGTACTTACATAGCATATACCACATTCCGGGTGAGCATATGTCTACAGTCTTTATATATATCTATATATTTAAGCCTTCCAATGACCTATAAGATTGGTATTAATAATCAGTTTTATTATTATCAAGTTCATTTCACAGATGCAGAAGCCAAGGAAAAGAGAAGTAATTTGTCCAGACAGTAACGGAACTGGGATTCGATGTAGGTAATCAGACGGCAAAGTTTTTGCATTTGACCCCAAGTTTATAGAATTAAACAGGGAATTCCTCTTATTTATAGGAACCATTTTTAATGGGATCTTGAAGGATAAAATTCGATAGGACTTCAATTTTATTTTAGGTATACATCATTCGGTAACATTGATCATGTTCAAAATGCAGAGCTCTGAATAAAAAGCAGTGATGAGGATAAAGACATATAAATTATGGGTGCCATTTTCAAAGTGCTTTTAGTTAGTAAGAAGAAATGCATGTCTAGCAAAGTTTCATAATATAGAGAGGGGTTCCATGAGATGTTTTTAAAGATTTTTGATATTAGAATGGGAAATTTGACTAGCAGTTAATTGATATCTTGACAGACATGGTGTCATTTTTACCCACATCCCCCCGAAACAGGTTACATTTCAATGGACAGATATTAAAAGTACTAGGTGTCTGTGCAAGCAAGAGATTTTGTGGCAGAAGAGACTGCATGGTAGCACATGCCAGGAATAGCCCAGTTATCTATAACTAAATAGATTTGTAGAGGAACAGAAGACAGTGGAAAGATATCTGAGGGCTAAGTTGGGATGCTAATGTGTTCTGTTTTCTGTCTCTTGTAATTATAAGTCCATTGCCTAATCGTCACACACACACACACACACACACACACACACACACTTTCACAAAAACAAAAACACCACCAAACATGAAGTTTCCAGATGGGCCAAATTATCTCAAGCAAGTAAGCAGGGTCAGATTTTGAAATGATTTGCTATTAGTGCTCACAACAGAATTGTAAACAATCAAAGACAGAGCCATAAAGAATCTCCTTTCCTTGCTCCGTCTATAAAATAAGAATCGCAGGAGATAGAGATATTTCAGAATGAGACCATAGAAAGGAAGACATATTTTAGCAAAAGGGAAGGGGATTATGAATGGCCATGAGCAGGAGTGAGAATTACTGGCCCACTACCTAGACTGAATTATAATTCTCAGTCCTCTGCCTGAGTAACACACAATCACTATAATCTATTACCAAACACAATATTGTTAGGTGGTCAGAGTGATTCCATAAATTCTTTTAACCAAGTGTTAGCTTCTAGAATAAAGTGTTTGTGCTTATGATTACCACTACATAGATAGAAGCGGTTCTATTCCCTTTTCTTATATTAAAAAAAAAAAACCCAACTTCATTATTTTAAAAATCTAAATACAGTTTCAAGTCTAACTGATGTGAAATTATTATGACCCAATACACAATACTCAACAGAAATAAACTAGGCCTATAAGGCAAGGTTCTCTTTACTTTTTGGCTCTTCGGTCTCCTTGTTAAATCATGTCTTCAAGTAAACACACTTTGTGTATATAAAATATTCAGCACAGTGCATGGCATAGAAAACTGCTCTGTGCATTTGGCTGTGATAACAATATTACTTGCTATTATTATTATCCCCAGCAGAAGATCTCTTCCCAGGCTAGACTGAAAAAACCATACCCTAAATTTATTTTGATCATTAACTTCACCCGAGGTGCTGCTGGATCATGAAGTCTGACAAGGCAGACTTTGGACAATATCTTGTGGAAGGCCATCGAATTCCAGCACCAACCATTGTGAATCTATTTATTTGCTGCCAAAGCCTTTAATTTGCTGTGTTAAATCACAACTGTAAAAATCGTCAACTGAAATTTTCCCCATCAAATATAAAGCCTTAAAACACAAATTACATTTTTAAAACCTACCTTTCTTATTCTTTCTTATTTCTTTTCTTGCTGTGTCATTTTCCCCAGGGGGTGGGAAAAGTGGTTCAAGAGGGACCTGTCTTTGAAGTTGTTTTAATCTTTATTCTAGCCAGTCCTTTCTGGACTCGTTTAATCTGCTTGATTTTTAAATTGTGCTTATATCCTCCAGATACCAATTCATGACATCCTTCCAAAGAATTGTTCATTAAAATCTAATTTTTACCTTCTAATGCTGGCTTTTTAGCTAATGAAATCTGCAGTAATTATAAATATCAATCTTGCAAAACCTCAGAATTATTGACATTTATATTTAAAGTCAAGCAATGAGAGAATGATATTAACACTGAAGTTAGTTCTTTCCTTTTCATTTCCATCAAGTGAAGTTAGTACATATATAGTTATGTATATTTAAATAAAAGAATCTCGTTTAGCTTCTTTCAATATTTTTACACTGTCATTAGAACTCTTTTGAATGGTACCCAGGGGAGACCCCATCTAATTTAAACTTCATGGCAGAAAAGACATCGGGAAACTTCAGATCCATTATTTAGCTTGATGATCTAAAAAGATTGGGGGAAATTTCTGTGATATTAGGCTCTGATCTACCAAAGGTGCCCTGTAGTGATGACTTTTCCTCATTTTTTATGAATTATCAGATGAAATTTTATCAAAAAGACAGATCATTTATGAAAAGTTGGGACAATTCCCTAGTCCATGAGTTTAAGCTCTGTATAAGCAGAACAATAAGCTCTAAATTCCCTTGGCACTAATGACGTGAGAGCAAGGGTATGCATCCCGATGTGATGGGAGTGAATCCACAGAGAGCTCAGTGCAGGTCCATACCTGCTCTGTATGGTCCAAGGTAAAAGATCAGGTGGACATGGAAGGTCCACCAAATACGAGTTCCATGGAAGTCAACTGTCTGTTGGAAGGGAAAATGGACTTATTATAGAATAGTAGAAAGAAGAAAGACTTTGCCCAAGGACACAGGGCTAGAATGCCGCAAAGCCATGATTCAAATCCAGGTTTGTTGGATGCCAAATGTATATCATATAACTGAGTTTCCATTTCATTATCTATGAAATGAGAATAATAAAGCCTACTTCAATAGGACTGATCCAAAGTTTAGATAAAAAAGTTATCCAACATTTATTGAATGCTTTCCATATGCCGGTTTACTGTTTTCATTTAATACCAAGTGTGCCCTGGGGACTAGAAGGGAAAATTAGCTACTGTTCTTCAGTGATTGAATAAAGTCCTTTGCCCGCTAGAACAAAGCATGAAATGGAGCCCATTGTTCACAACCAGATAGGCTTCAGTTTCTTCCCCTTAGGCTGGTGTTTCAGACTCATGCAAATATATGCTTCATGTATCTTCCTTGGAGATAATTGAACAGGAAATACAAACTTCAGGGCCCCTGCACTGAACTTCTGTTTTGGGAGGGCAATTGAACTGATATCAACATCAAAGAATACTTTTGATAAAAATAATTTTTACTCTTCTAACATAAAACGATAGAAGACCTAACGGGGTTAATGTACTTCCTCTTATTTCCACACCAGACTTAATTTCAAGTAAGTTGGCTAAATCTGATGGTTTTCTGTCCAATATTTCAAGACAGATTATACTATCTCACTGCTTTGACTCTTATATCAAAAAGCCCTCAGTCTTTGCAGATTAAGAAAATACTTCATACTATTTTAGCTATATTCCTGTTTTAGTTTAATAGAAAAAAATGTATTCTTTTTTAGGGCTTTCTATACCATTTGCAAGATTCACAGCTACTCAAAATCTATGATATGATTTTAGGGCCATCAACTCATAAGGTTTTTGAGTTTTGGTGTTATGTATTCACTATTTCTTTATTGGGAGGTCCACAGCAAGTACTATATTCATTCATAGATTGATAGTTTAGCTTAATATATATTTGCCATTAATTAGTGTGCATCAAGAAATCTGTAGAGTAAAAATAATAAGGAAGTATTTTGTTGTTTTTGTTGCCCTCTAAGCTCTTCAAGATGGTCCAGTAAGACATGATTAACAGGCAAAACTAAATTACTAAGGAATAAAACAAAATTATAGGTGTAAAAAGTACAATGTATTATTAAAAACAATAGTTATCACTTAATAAATGATAGCTATGTGCCAGGCACTGTGTATTTTTTATCACATATAAAAATCACACGTGATCCTTATCAAAATTCAACAAGGAAGATACAACTTGTTTCTAAAGGAAAGAAATAGAGATTATAAATGATCACATGGCTTGTTAAGCCCAATTGCTAAGTTAGTGGTAGAGGTAAAACAGGAAGACCAAGCTCTATCCAGTCTTCTAGAAAATCTCTTACACATAGAGAAAGTCAAAACCAAAGCCAAGGGGAAATCGATATGCAATGAGATTAGCTGAAAAAAAAAATCCATGGCAGAGATGTGTGTTTTCTCTACACATCAGTACCTGTTCTTGTTCAGGGATGCAAGCTCTTATAACGCTTTATCCCTTCGAAACAGTAAGTTATTTAATAATTTGTTTACAATGAGACTGAAATGATGCATTTTGAATAAATATTAAGGTCCTTAGAGGTCTACGGATTAGGAACATGAATTTTTTCACTGGGGAAAGTAAGAATACATCTTCATTTTTGGGACATAAAGAAGAGAGGCCACTGAAATTGTGAGGTTTAACCCGTTGTTTTATTTAAAACAACAACAACAACCCTGAAATTCAGCACCGTAATCAGTTCTGTGTACACATTTTAGGAAGGGAGTTGAAAAACCCGAATGTTTTAAAAAACCCAAACACATTCTGGAGAAACATGCTATTGTTTCTATTTGGTGTATTCTATTCAGTGACCCGTCCCTTCTGTGCACATTTATTCTGTGACTGTGCTAGTGGAGTGTGCATAGGTTGTACAACAAAACAGCAGGGAGTTACAATTTGCTCAGTAGTGAAAAGCCCTGAGACCCAAGTCAAAAGACTCAGGTACCAACCAGAGCTCTGCAAATTAATAGCCATGTGGCTCTGGGCAGCCAGTCTCACATTCTAAGTTAACCTTGTGACTACAATGTTGGTTGACTTCTTCTGAAACCATCTTCCTCCTTCTTTCCCTAGTAACAGAAGACTGATTTTGTTCCTGAGTCAAACTGGGTAAGGTGCTTAGGGGAAGGTGAACTTCTTGTGTGACTCCAGAGAATCAATCATTTTTAGCTCAGTCATAGTAATCCCACTATTCTCAGTCACTGGGGGAGGGGAGGACATGTGACTTATTGCTGCCTGACCAGAAATAGGGGGATGTTGGCTGAGTGAATTCTGGGAAATATTTTACATCCCATGAAAACAGAAAGCTTCAGAAAAAGAAGATCTCTCTCCATTTATTCTTACAATTCCTCTGCTAAAGGCTGTCATGGGAGCAAATGATACTGCTCTAGGCATCCTGTGAACATGAATGGAGATATTCCTAACTAATATGGAAGAGTGGAACGTTAGAAACGCCAAACCATCTATCTTACCTTGCTTTATTGTTCTTAATTGTTATCACTACCTGCTCTAACATGTTTGTGTGTGCTTATGTGTATGTGTATATTTATACACACACAGATCTCCATCTATTTATCTCTTATCTGTCTATCATCTCTCTTCTATCTATCCATCTATCTATTCATCCATCTATCATCTGTCTACCTGTGTATCTATCTGCCTATTTCCACCTGTCTCTTACTTCTAAACCCAAATATAGCTAGAATAAAAGTTCAAGAAAATAACAATTACTGTGATCACTGCTGAATCCCTAGTGGGATAAATGAATGAGTGACTCTTTGACAACATTGTTGAGATGCTATACATGCCTCTAGATTTCTTATAAACTTTTAATATTGAAATGGTTTTTACCCAGGTTTCTGTTATTTACCAACAGATATAGTGTAATTTATATAATATATAACCCAGAGATTTTAAAGTTTTAAGAGTTTATGTCAAATGCTATCCCATTGATTTATATTTTAAAAAAATTTATTTCTTTATTTGACAGAGAGAGAGTGAGAGAGTACACAAGCAGGGGAGCAGCTGGCAGAGGGAGAGGGAGAGGTAGACTATCCGCTGAGCCGGGAACATCCTGCAGGATTTGATTCCAGGACTCTGGGATCATGACCTGAGCTGAAGGCAGATGCTTAACCAGCTGAGCCACCCAGGCACCCCTCCCATGGATCTATCTTATAAACTTTAACAATTTGTGAGTATCTTTCTGTACTTGTAGTTTCTACTTTTATTCTCCTTGTATGAATATCTACTTATTCCCTTTGTATAAATCAAAGGATTCTTAAAAGAGAACATACTGAAGAATGATATAAAAAAATAATTGTTTTCATTTATTAACTTATTTCTATAAATCTAGGCAACCACAGGGAGAAAGGAAAAATCAACTAGTAAGAATCCCTATGCTAAGCAGTGGAAAGAACACACAAACATAATTCAATCCCACGTTGTTTTTGTCCTCAAGCTGCGTGCCCTGAAAACCAAACTGAGTGCATATACAATATCAATGACAACAAGGTAATAAATATACAATGTGTTCTCAAATACGTGAAAGATATTTATGGATTGTAAATGTGCTCCTATGGCCATCTGTATACATTCAGATTTGTGCTTATCGTTCTACATGTAATTATTTATTTACATGTTCATCTTTCCCACTAGAGTATAAGAATTTAAAAACTTGGACCTGTATTATACTAGTATTTGCAGCCCTGGCAGCTGGTAACTTTGTATCTCAGCACATAGTAAATGAGCAATGAATGACTGAAAGATCAATGAAATATCAATGAGTTTGAAAGGACTTCACAGAAACCCTCTAAGTTTTGAACACTGATTAGCATTTGAAAGGACAGAAGGGAGCAGAGTGTTTGTAGCAATGGAGAGCTTGATGATGTAAATCACTGGGATAGGAATGGTTGTTGAACAGCCATGGATCAATAAGGCATGAGCACTAAGAAAAAAAAAGGATAAAGTCATAGGAAAGAGAGGGATGGGAAATGGGGTTCAATAGGCCACAAATCATGGAAATCCTTAAAAGTCAGGATAAGAAATTGAAATTCACATTTATATTGCAATAGAGAATAAAGAGCTTTGGTCAGAGGTGCAAGATAGTGGAGACAATGACCAAGCATGGGAGTTGGGTAGACAGGTAGGTACAGAATGGACAGGGAAACCAACCAGACAGATCCCATGTGACTGGTGCCAGCAATCAAGCAGTGACATAATGACCACCAGTCATCTGACTCAACCATCTATGGTCCATCTTACAGAGGCTATTTAGTCTAATGAAGGCTGATATTTGCAACTCTACTGCACTCTCAAAATCAAGGATTTATTCATTTTTTTATTCAATACACATTTCTTGAAAATCTGTTGTGTGTCAGAGAATATGCAATTTGTGGGGATTCAAATGTTCAGAAATTGATTAAAAATATGGAGCTGAAACACTCTGCCTCAAAACGTTTAGTTCAAATCCCGAACTAATTTTATACAATTCTATACAATTTTCAAACAAATGACTCTTCCTTTTACAATGCCTTGGCATTGGTGTCTTTTGTACCACAACACCAAACTCAGTTGTGTTATAATGTCGTGATGCGATTTTTAGGGTCCTGTCTGACGGCATTGCAAGCATGAACGTTTGTTGAAGCAACAATAAAGGAAGCACTATCATCCCAGACGTTCAGTTTTCTGAGAAAATGACAAAACTTGACTGGTAATAGCATATTAAAAAATCACAGAAATGGGGCTGAGCAGAGAAGCTTAAAAATGCATCATTTTGCTATTGCTGTTGGTTTCGCTCTGCTAATGACATGAAATTATACCCCAAGGGTCAGTATTAATCACTGTGTTGACTTTTTCTGGAGGATGTAGACTGCTATAGTATGTATTAAAGAAATTCAAGCAAAAAGGAAAAGTAACCCAAGAGTCATCAGCACTCAATTGACTAAGGGAACAACAAATACATCTGCAGCTGTCTAGTTACTGTGTTGGCTTCATGACTCATGTTTCTAGGGATGCCGTTGCCTATATTTGCAGATATAGACATATCAGGAATAGCTGACTTTTCAGAAATTAGGGAAAAATGGTTTATTCAAGGAATGAGTCAATTAGTGCAATGAGTATTGTATTTAGGGTAACTACAGTATGCTAATCTGAGCATATAAAATTAATGAGATTATCCCAGTTAAGAGTAAATGTGAGATCCCAATATCAGTAATAATTTTGTTGTGGTTATTTCCTGTTGTGTTCATCTTGAAGTTCTTGTGAACTTCATTTGCCTCTAATTCTTCCTGATTTTGGTAAGGTCACAAGTGAATTATATTTGCTCTAATATATGTCTTTTTTTAATTCATTTTCCTACATTGTTTATATATTATAAAATCAGAGGTGGAAAAGTTATGAACATGTAGTCATCAAAGTCTCCGGGGGGCATCTTATATATCTTTTATTTCATTTGTTTATTTGTTTCTTCTCTGTTCCATTGTCTTCTGTTAAGGCCACCAAAAACTTGATATTCTATGTTATTTCCTTCTTTCTCTCGTCGCTATCTTTGCTCACATGAAAGTCCATATTTCATATTCACATACAAAAAACCAAGAGAGATGATAGTTCATTCCCCTACTTTTGATTTATTCTGTTGCCAGGTACAAAGTAGAACTATTTCATTTCCTCAATATTTTCACAAAGTTCAGTAAGTTCTTTTATTTTTTGTGATTAAAAAAAATTTGAACCCATCTACTCAACTGACTTAAATTCATGAAGATTGGATTATAAAGCTGTGGGTGATCAATACTCTTCTCTATTCAAAACCACTCTTCCTGTTTGGCATTATTTCATTGTTCCTGGACCAGCTTAGTGCTACTCAACTCCCTTTTCTCTTGAGATATTTCTCAGAAGGCTACTGTAACTATTATATAAATAGGGTTCTGAAAGGCCTGCCTCACCCATCTTCAGACATGATCAGATAAATCTGAAACCCTGAAAGAGTATAATTTAGCTTCCAACTTGGAAGCACCCATTTTAATACACAGGTGCCCTTTTATTAGTTGTTGTGTTTTTCACTCAATATAGTTTTCATTGTTTACAAGTATCCACATGTAAAATATATTTCAGTCACCATATTATCACAGAGGCCCCAAATAATATTTTTTCATATATTACGCATTTAATAGTTAATTATGAACAGAATGAAGATCAGTTTTGGATCATTGGTACTTTTAATTTCAATATCTTAAGAATTTAAACATTTAATGGTTGAATGTCTTATGACTTGAATTCCGTTTTTTTTGTATATACCTCCAATGAAGATAGTATAGTTAATACCTTTTTACCTAAACAGGCAATAGAGAGAACAGAGAGTGATATAAGCAGAAACATCCTATTGTCGATACTTGAGTCTGGGCTGTGACACAATTTTATATCTATGATACCTAATACAGTATTCAATCTCAAAAATAGGTGTATGAACCATTATATAGTAGGTCAAACCCTGAACTGTATAATGGATAGAATTATTTGCTTTAGCATCACATAGCTGCAATGTTCATATTAAAATAGTTCACATGTTCTTGAATACCCATTTGCAATTCAATAATTGTGGAAACTTTGTATCCCTTTAAAATTATTTTAATTTGAAAATTGAGAGCTAGGTTGAAGGTACAACTTGTTAGATGCTGTAACTAGCACTCAGTGACCCACAGTGTAGGTCTGATTTATTATGCAAATACAGAGGCAGAATAATATATTCTGTTTAATCATGCAGAATTTTTTTTTGTTTGATGGAGTGTCCAGGCACACAAATGAATATTCTATGAATCCACAACCTACTTCAGAAAGGAAGGTATTTATATGGGGTTGTAAGAGCAAGTTGTCAGAGCTGTGATTTACAGAATATGCTTGGTCGATTTTAGAAAAACAGTTTGTCTTTAAACAACTGAATTTTATAATGAGAAAATTACCAAAAGCTTTTAGCTACTCAGGTTATTTAAGTGAAAGATGAATTTATCCATTATGAGCTATAAAACCCATTGATTACTTGACTTGATTACTTAAATCTTAGGCCTGAGAATCTTGTCTAACTGATATATCCCCCCTTCACCCAGAATGTATTATTGAAGAATGATTTTATGATACTGCAGCATTTCAGGTAAGCACTGTTCTCTCAACAAACATGAGGAGATAATTCACATGAGCAAAGGATAATATATTTAGAGGCCAGCAGCATTTCTTGGCGGCCGTTAACCATTACCACGCCAGTGCCAAAACGCCCATCTCGAGCCTAAAACCTAAGCTCAGTGGGAGAACCGTGAATAATTCGGTTTCTAGCATTTTTCAGCAATGAAAATACATTCCAGCAAAATTATCCTTCTGATACACGTATCAGAGAAGAATCATTGGGAAAATGCTGAATATATGAATTCTTGCAAAGATTGGTTTGATGTGGGTTGTTTGGAGAAGTGAGAATATTGTAAAATTTCTTTATTCTTTATGCTAACCTTGAAGGTAGGTCCCATCATTCTTATTTTAAGAGGTGAGAAATCTTCAGAGAAGTGAAGTCACTTTTCCAAAGACATTTAGCTGAGAAATAGCACTGTTAGGATTTCAAGACGGATTCTTCTACATTGTGTGTGTGTGTGTGTGTGTGCACTCTTAGAGAGGGAACATCGGTGATATCAGGCTTGATTTTTAAAAATTGTAAGTAGAATGTCATGATAAAAGTAATAAAAGGAAACATATATAAAGGAAACAACCACCAAGAACAAAATTGCACTAATAAATTGCTAACATGCCAATGTACTTTGGGCCTGTATAATTTGATGGTTGTCTTCTAGTTCATTTCAAAAATCAGATCAATGTTTATGACTAAGTTAGTAAAGATTACAGTGTTCATTGCAATTATCCAAACTGAAAATGTCTTCCAGATTCCCTGCTCTCTCCACAATCCGTGAGAGATTGATAAATTCTTTCAAGAAGAAAATTTTAGAGCTTATTAAAAAAAAAAAAGAACATAAAAGATACAATTTGCACTCAAACTGGCAGATTTTAAAGTTGTGTGATTTGTAATGTTTGAAGGAAGCCAAGGCCAAGATTAACTCATGATGTTCTTAAAATTATGATGACCATCTGCCTTGCAGTATGTTAATGTAGAACCAATCTCCGAAAAGTGTTCCTCATTACTGAAATAATAATAATGCAGAGTGTTGTGCAAGTTGTGTTTATTTGATTGCTGCATCATTAAGAATCTTTGATGTTTCAGGCTTCCTTTCTGCTGTAGGCTCGAGTGGTTGGTGTCGAGATGGGCAAGTTCATGAAACCCGGGAAGGTGGTGCTGGTCCTGGCCGGACGCTACTCCGGACGCAAAGCGGTCATCGTGAAGAACATTGATGATGGCACCTCAGACCGTCCCTACAGCCATGCTCTGGTGGCGGGAATTGATCGCTATCCCCGCAAAGTGACAGCTGCCATGGGCAAGAAGAAAATTGCCAAGAGGTCAAAGATCAAGTCTTTTGTGAAAGTTTATAACTACAATCACCTCATGCCCACCAGGTACTCTGTGGATATCCCCTTGGACAAGACTGTCGTCAACAAGGATGTCTTCAGAGACCCTGCTCTTAAACGCAAGGCCCGACGAGAGGCCAAGGTCAAGTTTGAGGAGAGGTACAAGACCGGCAAGAACAAGTGGTTCTTCCAGAAGCTGCGATTTTAGATCTGTTTTGTTTCAGTCATTAAAAATACCCCCCCCCCAAAAAAAAAAAAAAAAAAAAAAAAAAGAATCTTTGATGTTTCAGGACCAGCTCTAAAAAAAAAAATGTTCAGTAGTAATTGGAAACAATTCTGGCTATTTACTACATTCAGTCTCATTCATAGTCATTATTTATTTACTTTCCATTTTTTAGGTAATTTTTCTCTAAGACCGTTGAATAGATAAATAATTTTTGCTTTTAAAAGTTTATTAAATTCTAGTATTCTATTCCTACTTGAAGTTATATATTTTTTCTTTCTGTTTTTATCATGAGTTGGGATGAGGATAAAGGAGCTGCTTTGTTCGATCTGATGGGTAGTTTTCCTGGTTCTGTGGTTGGGGAAGAAGACGAACAGATTTCACAAAATCCCCTTCATATCTCTAGAATAAAACAAAGAAGAAAAGGAATGAGAAATAGAACTCCTGTCAATGGTTCCCCAAATGGCTTTTGCTCATGCCTTTCTTCTCCGTAGCTGTATTATTCTCAGCATATCCTTTTCAGGGACCACAGGTACCATCATGGGGCAGCACAGAATGGGGAAACAGAAGCTCAAGATGGGGCTTGTATAAGATTCAATGGTTGGTCAAGGTAACGTATCATTAAACTTTAGCCATCAGACTGTGCTGACTCTGAATGTAGAGACAGGTGTTTTGCTTCTGTATCTCCAGTTCCTGGCACATGGTAGGAAGTCAACAATTTTCATTTAGAGAATGAACGTGGCAATCCCACTCTCTCCCTCTCTTAACATCTAGGTGTATTCCTAAAAGCAGTTTTTAACTCCTTATGCTTAGTTAAGGGACAGGAAACTTTTCAGGAATAATAACCAATCTCTTTGGTGGACCTTATTGGGGAAGGAAAACCAAAGTTTAGGGTAATGTGGGTTGTCCAAAAAGCACATTTGCTGATGGTGTGGTGGAAGGATAAACGGAGAGAGAAATAAATTACTGTAGATTCGTCAGCAGACCCATGAGTGCATTGAGAAGGGATAGCCAGAAACTTTCAAAAGTTGATTTGAAACAAAGTATCTCTTTCAGTGACTTCACAGGGTTATTATGAAAAACCTGTGCTCCAGATCATGGGAAGAATAGTAAATACCTCAAACAGTATCTTTGCAGGTTCGAAGCTGCTGGTTAATACATGCATTTCCCCTCCAAATTCTGAATCAGTGGGCCAGCTTTATTTCTGCCTATTTGGGTGGAAAAACATAGCAGGAATATGAATTTAGCTTTCCTAATAGATCCTCTCTCCTCTCCAAACCTGAAATTCAGGTAGGGTGGAGGGCGGCATCCGTAGAGCACACATTCACCCAGCTGGATATGCAGAGGGTGGTGGTCAGCCTCACACCTTACCAAGCACAAACAGGGCAAGATTCAGAGATTCACGCGGCACAGTCAGCCTTTACCATACCGGTCCTGCCTGAGAGAGAAGCAAGGACCAATGGCTGCTGTACGTCAGCGGCCCCAACAATCAAATAAATGATCCCCCTTCCAACAGAGAGAGAGGGAAGAAGGTAGATTTTTTCTCCCCATTACCTCTGAGCAATAGAAGTTCCTTGCACATAGGTTGGCAGGAGTTATGGGGAAGGAAATTATTTCTATCAACATGATCACCTCCATTATTACTGTGTCTTCCCCCCTCTTTCAGGAACACAGGATTCTACTCTCTGGGAGGATCTGATGGGCACAGGCTTCGTGATGTGCAGAACTGCAAATAACTTTCACAGTGAGTAGAGGAGCTGCGGTGGGACCTTTTGGCATGATTTTTCTCTGGATACCCTAACTCATTCTAATGGTAATGGGGAGTACATTTTAGACCCTGGTTGTGTCATACCCTGTCATATCCTTCCTAGTAGTTGACATCTCTAGGAACTTCCCAAACTCTGTGGGCAATAGCGTGTGGAAGTATCTTTTATGAGATGGGTGCGTATGAACACTCTAGAGAAATCCTCCTCACAGATGGATTCCTCTTTGGATCTCTTTTTGTAATTTCCAAAGACCACCACATTTCTATTAAATTAGAAGGACACAAGCTATAGAATACACTCTTAGTCATGTTGAGGTGGTTCTCTCTCTCTCTCTCTCTCTCACACACACATACCACATACTTGCAGCCAAAAAATTGTGACTGCATAATTTAGAAACCTTTTTACATAAATATGGACTGGAAGTTGTGTGTGTGTGTGTGAGTGTGTGTGTGTGTGTGTGTGTGTGTGTGTGTGTAGGGAGGCTATTCTTTATAAGGAATCATTATTCGTATGAGATTCATATGACAACTAGCTACAATTAACAGCTGATTAGGTGGATGATGGACAGCACAAGGGCACTAGAGTCGAGTTCCTCTTGTTTCGATTGTGTTTAAGGTAAGTGGCATTCTGTACTGTTCACGGAGTAAGGCTTCTGATCAAGGCATAAATGATCTTCTAATTAACTGCCTTTGTCTGAACCTCTGGAATAAAATGGAGTTTTGTTTACAGAAATCAAGTAGGTGTTAGACTCATCCCAGACTGTATTAGGGGGCTCCTCTCTCTGCTTTCCAGTGGTTTTATCATCAGAGCCAGAAAATTAGTGCTTATACATTGCGAGGTTCATGCAATCACCGAGTAAATCATACGAGTATCTTTAGCAACCAGGCATATTACAAAATTCTGAATTGTGACTTGGTCATATTTTCTAATTCTGTCTCCAGTGGTTTTGATTGTTATCACAATCAGCTTATAAAAGCATTTCCTAGCCAGCGATTCTTAAGCCTGACTGCACATCAGAATCATCTGAGAGGTTTTTAAAAACCATAAATGCCCACAGTCCCATTCCAGACTCGTGTAATGAGTCTCTAGAAGTAGGAGGACTCGATGGTAGGTGATTCTATTATGCACCGGAGTTGAGAATCATTGACAAAAGACCAAAGGTCAGCATTTTTTTTTTTTTTTCTGTAAAGGCCCAGATGGGAAATATTTTAGGCCTGTCACAACTACACAACTCTGTAATAACTGAGCAACTGTCATGAAAGCAGCCATAAACCATATGTAAACCAAGGGGTATGGCCACATCCCTGCAAAACTTTATATACGGCCGTGAAATCGTGATTTATAATAAGAAATAGATATTTAGCCTTTGTCCTCATTTCTGGCACGACCTGAAACTTGTGGCATTTTCTAGATGATGAGAGTGTATGGGTATTTTTTATGCAAATGAGGTGACTTTGGAATGCACCTAAGGATGCCAGACCTCTGGGGAGGGGAGGGGGGGCTGGAGGTTGAATGGATCCCCGATGGCCTATGATTTAATTGATTGTGCCTATGTGATGAAGCCTCCAGAAAAATCCCAAAAGCACAGGGTTTGGAGAGTTTCTGGGTTAATGAAAATGAGAGCTGGGGAGTGCCTTGTTCGGAAGAGGCAGGCAAACTCTGCCCTTCCCCCACATCTTGTCCTAGGCTTCTCTCCCACCTGGCTGTT
Organism: Martes martes; assembly: GCF_963455335.1. Lineage (NCBI taxonomy): Eukaryota > Metazoa > Chordata > Mammalia > Carnivora > Mustelidae > Martes > Martes martes. The sequence goes on from NC_137902.1 coordinate 22,452,029, forward strand.
TCTGAGTTATTTCCTTTTATAAGAAACGATTTTCCAGTAAATAACATGTTAGATCTCTGAGTCCCGAGCGCCTCTAGCAAATTAATCAAACCCAAGGAGGGGGTCATTGGAAACTTACTCTATAGCTGGTTGGTCAAAAGCACAGGTAAGAACCTGGTAATGTGACTGTCATTTAAAGTGGGAAGGGAAGGGTCCCTCCTGTGGGACTGGAACCCAAAACCCTTAGAATCTGATGCTGTCTCTGGGTGAGACAGAAACAATGTCAGAATGGAGTTGACTTGGAGGACATCTAGGTGATGTCAGAAAGTTGCTGGGTGTGGGGACTCCTGCCATGCACACACACACATTGTGATTGGTTTAAAGGCAGTGTTAAAATTCAGCTGACTAAATTTTAAAAACCTGATTGGCTTTATTAATTGGTTCAAGAATCAGGCAGCGTCCCATCTATGGAGTAGAGGGGACCTCCAAGGAGTTGTACAAAATGGGAGGTTTTTGTAGGAAAGAAGGTGGGGCAAGGAAATAATTAACAAAAGAAAAGGAGGGGTTGTTTGAGACAAGGTCACTTCCCTTGGAGAAAAAGAGCAAGGGGTCCTACCGGGTAGATTATTTCACTGGTGTGGAAGAGGAAATTCCTGACCAGTTAAGACCGCCCTCCTGGGTGAGCTTGAAATTTTGATTAGGCTAGGTATTAAATCCCAGTTTGGTGACTTGGTTTAAATGCTTCATTTTGGGCCTGTGCTTCTCTTTTTAACATTAACAAGCTGTATTTGGTCTGATATAAAGGATTTGGATTAACAACCCTCCACTCAGAATCCATAATTAACATGATAAATGAGCACTCATCAAGATGTGTTGACTGAGAGCAAAGTATAGAAAAGAGAGTATTAGCTTTGTAACTGAACCAAGGTGTACTGGCTCCTTGGTGAATCTCAGATACACCAGGTGGAGTTGTCACCCAAAGGAAACTTTATTTGCAGCTTAAAATAAGGAGAACACAGGGAATGACTTCCAAAGCTGGAAATCCCAGAGCAAGGGTGAATGAGTTCCTTTTAATTAGGGTTAGGAGGAATCTTTGGAAGGGGGAGCCTTGTCATCGTACGCACAGGCATATGCACTTCCAGCGAACATGCCTACACAGACATTATTACGTCATGTAAATGAGGTTTGTGCTTCTCCTTGGGCAGATTGTAGAATTATAAAAAAGTAAAGGCAGCTGTTGGTCATTCTAGAAGTCTCTCCATGGTCCGTCTGTACAGGTGTGAGTCTGGGGTTACAGTCTGAGTGGCCCAGGGCCACCAGAGCTCTTCCTGCCAACTTGAGTCCTCGTTGCTTGAGGGATAGTTTCGATTTCCATTATGGGGTATTATGCCCATAGGGTTCTTTGCCTGCGTTAAGAGACAAGCTGGAAAGAAGAGCTTAAGGAAAAATTTGGGGCAAGAGTCCATGAGTACAAGCAGGTGAGCAGTAAAGGTCAGATCTTGGGTGTGGACTCCCCCTTCCAGGCAAACAGGCGTGAGCAATAGAATGTAGAGAAGTTCCAACGGGTGACCCACCTCAAAATATTCATGGACTAATGGACTATTTACAACTAGGGAGAATTTCATAGGTTGCCATACCTCTTCATTTTCCCCCTTTGAAAACAGCCTCCAGGGGGCACCTGGATGGCTCAGTTGGTTAAGCCTCTGATTCTTGATCTCAGTTCACTACCTCATTATAGACACCCTCTCCTGCTGTCCTGCAATGTCTTCAGTAAACTTCTCTCTCCTTTTTTCTGCCCCAGGTGAATTTTTTTTAACTCCCCACCACCAGCTTCCGCTGGATCCCTACATTTGGGGGTCCCATCTGATGGAGAGACATCACATTTAGGCACCACATTGGGGTCTAGCTGGTGACAGCTTTAAAGTTAAAAATATCTTGGTTCAAAACCTTGCTGCTAGGTGCTGTGTAAAATGTGAGAATGCCGTTTGGCCTGTATGAGATATAGCTTCACTTTGATAATGGGAATGGCCATACGTAAGTCAAGGTGTAACAGAACTAACGTGAGTTCCCACCTTGGTGAGTCAGAGACTGTACCAGGTGGAGTTGTTGCACAGAGAAAACTTGATTTGAAGCAAATAACGAGATCATAGGGACTGGCTTCCGAAACTGTGACTCCCCAAGAGAGGTGAATGGGGGTTTAGTGATTTTCATTCTAGGTCCCTCCGTGGTCCATCTGCACAGGTGTGAGTCAGGGAATAAGCTAAAACTGGTGTGGCCGGCCTACCTGGAGCCTTGTCAGAGTACTGCAACTTCTCGGGGGGCAGTTTGGCTTTCCATTTGCTTGAGTTAAGAGATAACCTGGAAAGAAGATCTTATGGGATAATGTGGGACAAAGGTTGGTGAGTATAAGCAAGTAGGCAGTAAAGGTCAGGCCTTGGGCCCTATGTGGTAACAAAGGGACTGTGGTGCTGGTGAATTTCTCATGAAAACTGAGTAGTTTCTCTCGCTAATAATACTTCACCTTGTTGTACATTTACCATACAGTAGGTGTTGTTCTAATCACTTATCTTCATCAACTTACTTCATTCTCCTCTGGAGCGGGGAGATAAAAAATGGTACAGACTTGTCTTCAATGAATTTCCACCACGATAGAGAAAAAAATATTCATAAATTGCCACATTTCAGGACAGAACCTGAAAAAGTGGTCAATGCTAAAAGATGTGCAACACTGTATTAGGTATTGGGGAAGGAGAATCACATACAAGTGGGTTAATTAAGATCTTCAGGAAAACAACTGGTGGCAAAAACTGGTGGCAGAAGGCTGACTGCGATTTCCTTTTGCAGATCTGGGAGTAGTGGAAGGATGTTGGGAAAAGATGTGGAAGGTGGGAAGCAGGAGATGTATTTATGGAAAGAACCCTTAGTGTGACACTGAGCTAGGGGAGTAGAAGGTGATAAGGCAGCTTAGAGTCAGAATGTCCAGGGCTCAGATTTCCATGTTAGATAGTTGAACTTATTATATAAATCAACAGGTAAATATTTAAGTTTTTACAGGTGATGCTATGTTTTGAGCTGTGATTTATAAAGATTAATCCAACAGTGGATGGAGGGAACTATGGTGTTGTTCCTTTATGCTACTCATTTCATAGAGTTGTAGTGATTAAATGAGTTCATATCATAAAGCTCTTAGAGCATTGTCTGGCAAAGGGTAAGGATTAAGTAGGAATTATTGTTCTATAAATAATACAAAACCACTATCTAGTCTTAAAAGATTTCTTTTTGCTTTTTTATTTGTCTAGTGCAACATAACTGTAGAAGACAATTATAGATGCATGTGCATCGTACATTCTTTACTGATTTTAAGGGGAAAAAATGCTAACATTTGGAATTATGGCATAGAAGGTGGTGGCAAGCCTGTCAGTGTCATAGTAGTATATTAATAAGCCCACCCACAGATTATTTTATTTAGGCCTAATGCCTTTGCAAATGGACCCACAGGAAGTTTTGAGTGAAGGCAGGACCCATGTACCTAGAAATGCAACAGTGGAATGTTGGGTAGATCCAAATGGGAAAGAGGAAAACAGAGCTCAGTTAAGCTTTCCAGCTAAGAAGCTGTGAGAATCTTAACTACTGTGATGGTATCAGAAGGATAAAGGAGAACGTAGATTTAAGAGTCTTGATAAGTTCCACATCATTAGGAAGGAGAAGATGATTGAATGGTAAGAAATACAAAGTACAAATCAATGTTATCTAAATAGTGGAGTCATTAACAAAACTAGGGAAGTCTCAAGGAGGTGATTCTCAGTGAAGTTGTAGTCAATTTGTGGTCGATTTAATTTGACCATGTTCTGTTGGAGGTATTCAGAGAGAGCTGTCTTGTGCGCAGATGGAAATGTGAAAATTAATCAAAACCAAATGGGAATCCTGTAATTCCATAAACTGGAATCTCATGAGTAAGTTTCCCTGCGGAGATATCCTACTACCTCTTCCTTTCCTGTTGGCTCAAGATTTGATCAGGGCATGGAAATGATAAAGGATGTATTTGATTGTGAAAAAAACCTAATTCACTCCTGCAAATCACTAGTGTATTCTAACTGTATGCCTAGGGTAAGGAGTTTTTCTCAACCTGTCTCCATTAAAGGGAGAGTTTTACTTAATACTTAGAGCAGATCTATGTGTCACAGTAAGCTAGTTAGTTTTGTTTTCTCATTTCATAGTTGATAAATTTAATACACTTATTTACTCAAGGAGAATGGATGCCCAAGATTTGAAGAAGTCAAAATTTTTTTTAAAAGATTCTTTTATTGGGACACCTGGGTGTCTCAGCGGGTTAAAGCCTCTGCCTTCAGCTCAGGTCATGGTCTCAGGGTCCTGGGATGGAGCCCCGCATCGGGCTCTCTGCTCAGCGGGGAGCCTGCTTCCTCCTCTCTCTCTCTGCCTGCCTCTCTGACTACTTGTGATCTGTCTGTCAAATATATAAATAAAAATCTTAAAAAAAATTCTTTTATTTATTTCAGAGAGACAGTGAGAGAGAGAGTAAGTGGGGGGAGGGACAGAGGATCTTCAAGCAGACTCCCCACCAAATATTAAGCCAGATGTGGGGCTATCCCAGGACCCTGTGATCCTGACCTGACCTGAAACCAAGAGTTGGATGCTTAACTGACTGTGCCACCGAGGCAGCCCTGAAAAAGTCAAATATTAAATATTAAAATGGGAAAATGTACAAAAATCCCACACAGCTCTCTGCACCTTTTCTTAGGGTATTGTGGACTTCGTGACAGTAGAACGGTGTTGGCTGAGGTCTTATACAAAACCGTGTGGATGAGAGAAGGTTAAAGAGGGGGAGTAACACTTGAGGGTAGCTAGGAATCAGGAAAAGTTTCTGAGATGAATATTTGCACAACCAGATTCCTTCAGGTGTGTGTTGTATACTAGTGTAATAGTTGAGATGAGAAAGACACAGGTGAGTTAGGAAGTTCTTGCAGTAGAATGTGAGACTGTGAATAGTGTCAAGTGTATGAAAGACACTGGAGAAGTAGAATTGATAATGTTTAGCAAATGATTAGATGAAAGGAAGGGATGGTGAGAAGCATGTATCAAAGGTTGCCACATGTTTTGAGCTCAAATGGCTGAAGAATGGTGGTCCAATTAAACAGGTCCAACTAAACAGGTCAGGAAAGCTGTAGATGTAGATGTAGATGTAGTTTTGCTCCTGGTTCTGGGGCAGAGAGACCTTTGAACATGAACACTGGATTATCTGTTAAGGACATTAAGAGAAAGGGGGGATGCCTGTGAGGTGAAGATTAGGGAAAGCAGGAGGGCATATGTTGTTCTGTGGGTTGGAATTAAACAGAAGAAGAGGTTTTTGTTTTGCCAACATACTCAGTGATCACCATTGGACTCCAAGCTCATCTCCTGAGTCCAGTTTCTAGCAAGTATGATGACAAAAGACTGAGCATGTGTGATGAGCCCTCGTCCCAGAGGGAATACCATATCCTTACCTGGTGTGTCACTGCCTCAAGGTCACTGACAGCCAGGAAGGAGAGTGTATAGATGCCAGGAATGGGAAGCTGCTAGGAAACTGTGTGCTCTTTCTTCTGTGCATATACCATTGCCTACTATTGGAGGGCTCCCTCTGTTTTGTTTTGTTTTGTTTTAATTTTGTTTTGTTTTGGTTTTCCTCAGACAATTCAAGACACACTACAACATGCTTGTCAATTTTTTCCAAACAAATACCTGCTGTTATCACTGTAATAGTTCAAGAAATGTGCAGGCTTTGCCCCCCTCTCAAAAGATCTACAAAGGCCAACCCTTTGCATTTTACCTTTTTGCTTTATTGAAAAATATGTTATTTTGTTTGGGGAAAGCTTCATTTATTTTTATTTTTATTTTTATTTGCTAAGCTGTGTCCTATACCCACGAGTAACCTAGTAGAGATGATGGATGCTGACAAGAGATTGTGATAAAATTTTCTGTAAGATGGTCCCCTCATGGTGACTTTTTATTTAGGGTGGCAAAACTAAATCCTCCCTTGTTCTGTGGCTGCAACTGCACAACAGCCCTCCTCCAAAATAAAACCCCCCAAAGCCCAAAACAACAAAAACAAAACAAAAACAAAAAAGATAAAAGCAAAACATACAAATGAACAGTTGAACTCATGAATTCCTCTACACCCATTCTACACAACTCATTAGTGAGAAGTTGTTGGAATAAATTCAGAAGGTGTTGTTACTTGGCATTTTGGTAGCTCTTATCCACAATGAGGACATTGCTGAATTATGTTCATGAAGCTGATGCTGGTATCATCATTTTTTCTGCAGTTCTACTAAAAATCATCAGTGAATAATGTCCTCATGATGGTCGCCATAATCTACCACAGCCATGGCTTGCTCCAGTATCCCATTAGCAGTAGCCATTGATCTAGTTATTTTAAAATAACCGGTTGTTTCATTGAACTAACCAGATTGTATTGGTGGCTAAAAGCCCTTCTGGGCTGCTCAATGGGGATTTACAATCAGCTTGAAGAAAAGCACTGCATTTGATAGTGACAAATACCTTTTATTATTTCACTCATTTTTTTCCCCTGGTATTATTAGCGCTGAGTAGTTTTCCAGTTCAGGAACAATTTCTGGTTCTACACTCAGTGAAGACATGCAAATCCTTACCGCGTCTTCATCCTGTTCCCTTAAAGAAAGAGTAGCTTCCAGATTCTATGATGAGACAGATAGCCTCCTGAAGAGGGAGATTAAGTACAACTCATTTCTATTTTGTTGGAACTGGCGACTCCACGACCAGGCACCTTCTCACCAGTAATTATTATGTGGCAGTTTTCATTTCAGGAGGTGCCAATGAACGGAATCACACCAATCTGTCTCTCACACCACTGGTGTGTCAATGAAAATAAGAGAAATTGCACAGAGGAAAAAAAATCCTGTGTCTGAAACAAAACAAACAAAAGAAGGTCTCTAAGAGGATTTTTATCAGCACAAACAGTATCAGTTGAGTGATGAGGACTCACAGAATTAGGAATAGAGAGCTTCTTGGGCTTGGTAGGTGTGTCTTAAAGCAGAATACCATATGCCAGGTGTTGCTGGTGAAAGCACCTTAAAACTACAAGTTCGCTGAGAAAATTTCTTTCTTTGGTCACATGGGCTAATGTTGTTGTTGTTTGTTGTTATTGTTTTTTTTTAATTTGACTCTTCATTGAGAAGAACCCGCTCATGATTAATTCCATAAAACACTCAACATTTTCTACTCTTTACTGAATGCAACCCAACTCAAAGGGGGCTAAACAAAAGGGAATTTCTTGCACACCCTCTCTTCTCAAAATCATGTCACTGAGAAGCCCAGTTTGGAGTTTGCTGTCTTCACAACTATATTCAGGACCTTAAGTAATGTCATTAGAACTTAGTCTTTTTGTCTCCATATATCCATTTGTCCTTCTCTTGGGCTGTATTGGTAAGCAGGTTCCCACTTTGTGATGGTGTTGCAGCTCCAGGCTTTTGTCTCAGCAGCTGAGCATAATCAGCAATTCATCTGCCTTTCATTGGCTTGGGTCACAAGACCAAGCTACATGTCATGGAGTGCTTCTAAATGGTCACAAGACCAAGCTACATGTCGTGGAGTGCATCTAAATGGTCACAAGACCAAGCTACGTGTCGTGGAGTGCATCTAACTGATGAGGCATGGATCATTTGTCAAAACTTGGAATAGAGGTAGAAGAAGGATGACTTTCCATTGGAAAAAAAATACATACTTATTTCAGTTATTAGTATATGAGTGCAGTTATTGGTATATGGATGAATGAATGCCAGACACACACAAACAAGGTAAAAAATATACCAGCCTTTGAAATACTTCAACCAGTGGCTTTTCTATCAGTCCTTGGGCAGAACATGTCTCTCACAACTGGCATTTTTATAGCACTCAAATGTGTTTTAACCATGGCCTTTTTTATATTGTCACATAATTATCATGGACATTACTATTTCCATAGACAACTTTCTCTTCCATAGAAATGTGAGATTAATGAAGGCAGAGACAGAGTACTTCTTTTTTGTCTTGTGTAACCTCCAACACTGCCTCCATAGTAGTGTCTCAATAAATGCAGTGCAAATGATTTCATAGGTGGTTCTGATCTGTTCAAACTATTGGACTTCCTTGCCTTCCCACTGCCCCCACACCGAGTCCTGGTTTTTCTTTCTCTGAGAAGACTGTATGAATAGTTCTTGTTTTTACTGCTTATTGTCTAAAATTTTACTGATTTGTTAAATCAATGAGGGAAACCTCATGTCATCTCTTCCATGAAGTCTTTTCTTAGGGACCCTGGTCTTTATACATCATGGCCTGTTTATTAAATGTGTTAAGAACATCCGTTCTTGCTATTTTAATAAGACTTTCTGTGTTTTTATGTCCTGTCTAGTCAACTATATTAAAATGCCATGACTTACCTCCTATTCCTCTGCAGTTCCTGAGAGCAATTATTTGAATGCTTGGTTGTTAATATGTGGCATATGGAAAAGTGTGAAACACAAGAAATAAAAGGGAAAAATATATCATGAAGTTAGAGATGGCTGAAAAGAACTCAGCTAAATATATATGTTAGTGATGCCAACTAAAATACCAATCTTCCAATCTGTCTGAAGGTGAATAGGGGTGACATTTCTTCATTTCCTAGTTTTCTAGCACAGATATGTTTTCTTGTGTAGTTAGAAAGAAAACAAATTTTAGAAAAATCCAAAGGAGGTAATTTGGTTTTGTATTACTCATATTTACTATAATTTTATATTTATCAATTGTCCTATTGGATGTATATATGTGTGTATGTATATATGTTTATGTGTGTTATTACATAAAGTTTGTAAAGGTGAACTACAAATCAATTTCTGGTCATGGCTATGTCAAATTCTGAATTAGTGGTATTTCAAATTAATAATGACTTTTTATTCTTGGATATACTATTGCATTAATTCCTATACAGAATTCAATAGGTAACAGTCTTTTTGCGTGGAGCTTTCCAAAGGTCAAAGAATAGTTTTTAAATAATATAGTAATTACCTTAAAGCATTAGATCATGTCTCGGTGGAGAAATAGTAG